>NC_135901.1:21985222-22585222 GCF_964194155.1 Cetorhinus maximus
TGTGGGACGGGGATTTACAGCTTTGGGGGAACAAGAGAGGAAAAAATATTTCATAGAAACTGTCTGTTCTGAATTTCTAACCTGTACAGACAGTAAATAATTTTTAAAACTCTTTCCCAGGTTATTCAAATGAGAGGAATTACGACAGGAAACTGAAACGAAACACCACAGCATGATCTGACAGAATCATCAGGACCTGAATATCATTGGCCTCTGAATGTGAAGGAGAAGCATTTGTCTTCTGTTTGTGGGAGAAGATTTCAAACATCAGTGTGACTGGAAAATGACCGAGACACACACACCTGAGTTAGAGCATTCAAGCGAGGAAAGAGCTTTAACAAGTTACTCAGCCTGATAGACATTATACCATTCACATTGTACACCGGTTTACACTGGGGAGAGACCGTTCACCTGCTCCGATCTGTGTGTGCACAAGGTTTCAACTGATTGTCCAGCTGGGGCAACACAAAGACACGGGCACCATGGAGAAACCATGGAAATGTGAGGATAAAGGATTCAATTATCCATCCCTTCTGAAAAGCCATCGCAGCTCTCATACTGGGGAGAAACTGTGGAAATGTGAGGACTCTGATAAAGGATTCAATTATTCATCCCTGCTGGAAATCCATCGACGCATTCACACTGGGGAGAAACCATTCAACTGTTCCGTGTGTGGGAAGGGATTTACTCAGACAACCTCCCTGATGTTACACCAGAGAATTCACACTGAGGAGAGGCCCTTCAGCTGCACTTACTGTGGCAAGAGGTTCAACAGTACATCCACCCTCACCATACACAAGCGAATTCACACTGAGGAGAAACCATTCAGTTGCACAACCTATGGACAAAGGTTCAGATCTTCATCCACCCTCAGAACACACCAGCGAGTTCACACTGGGGAGAGACCGTTCACCTGCTCCGTGTGTGGGAAGGGTTTCACTCAGTCATCCACCCTTATTGCACACCAGCGAGTTCACACTGGGGAGAGGCCATTCACCTGCTCCATGTGTGGGAAAAGATTCACATGGTTATTCGTCCTCCAGTCTCACCACCGAATTCACACTGAGGAGAATCCATTCAGCTGCACAGCCTGTGGAAAGAGTTTCAGGCAGTCATCCAGCCTCACTGCACACCAGCGAGTTCACACTGGGGAGAGACCATGTGCAGGAAGGGATTCACAAAGTCCTACAACCTGATGAGACATCAGCAAGTTCATAAATGACTGCAGCAGTTGGATTCTGCTGCTTTTGCTGCTGTTAATCACATCCAGGATTGACAGCCTGATCACCTGAGCCATCTTCCGCTTTATCTGGAGGTCGAAAATGGATTGTGTCCGCAGGGACACGATGTACAAGCCTCTAGATAAAGGGGGAAAAAACGTGCCCAACATCGCCCTCATACTGATGGCCACCTTTGTGTGTGGCTGCATCAAGCAGTGCGTAGACCCTCAGTATGCAAACACCAAGTGTTACTCACTACTTGCTGATGTTCTACTTGTCCTCAGTGTTGCGAAGGATGGGTCTGGCCACGCTGCCGTGGAACGCTCTAAGTAGTTGGACCATGCCGTACCACCTGTCCCTCATGGGAAAATTTATGCAGAGAAACACCTTTGACCACAAGTCCATCAGGCAGTGGTCAGCACGTAACGTCTTAGAGGCCCTGAGGGAAAAGGAGAGGGTGGATCCGGTGGGATGGTTCCCCGAGCAGACTGTCACAGTCATTTGGCAGAATGCCTCATTGCCAGAACTTTCCAACAAGCACCAAGACGTAGCTTGGCTGGTGGTGAGAAAGGCCCTCCCCGTCAGATCCTTCCTACATGCCAGGAGTCTCACCCCCTCTGCACGGTGCCCTCGAGATGGCTGTGGTGGGGAAGAGACTGTTGTTCACCTCCTTGTAGATTGTGCCTTTGCAAAGAAGGTCTGGAGAGAGATGCAGTGGTTTCTGTCGAGGTTCATCCTGAGCAGTTCTGTGACACAGGACTCTGTGCTCTACGGGCTGTTCCCAGGGACACACACCGAGAGAAACATCAACTGCAGCTGGAGGATCATCAACTTGGTGAAAGACGCTCTTTGGTCTGCCCGAAACTTGTTGGTCTTCCAGCGCAAAGAGTTGTCCCCGACCGAGTGTTGCAGACTGGCACATTCCAAAGTCCAGGACTACGTGCTGAGGGATGCACTAAAGCTTGGGGCAGCTGCTGCAAAGGCGCAATGGGGAAGGGTCGCTGCTTAAGACCTTTCTGCCACAGTGCACTAAGGGACTGGGAACTGTTTAAATCCCCACGGGCTGTACAGCTCAAAATGAATGTCTGCAAATGATTGTAATATTCATTTATTGTATTGATGCATTTCGTGATACACATTGTAAAAGTTGAACCTGATTGTATTTTTGTGATGGTGATTTTGAAATGGTTTGAAATTTTGTTGAAGATATTTTGTGAATAAAGTATATTTTTGCAAAAAAAAAAGACAATGGCTTTGGTCTTCCCAATTTTTAATTGGAGGAAATTTCTGCTCATCCAGTACTAAATGTTGGATAAACAGTTTGATAATTTAGTAACAGGGGAGGAATGGAGAGGGATGGTGGGGAGGTAGAGCTGGGCGTTGTCAGTGTACATGTGAAAACTAACGTGGTGCTTTTGGATGATGTCACCTTGTGGCAGCTTGTAGATGAGAAATAGGAGGGACCAAGGATAAATCATTGGGGGACACCAAGTTCAAGGACTTTGGATGGGAAATGGAGGTTGGAGATGGGCGGTAATTAGAAAAGATGGTGAGGTCAAAGGTTGTTTTTTTTAGGGAGGCAACAGTGGATTTAAAGGTGAGGGGGACAATATTGGAAGTGAGAGAGAACTGTTAACAATATCAGCTAACATGGAGAAGTTGGGTAGTCAGCAGTTTAGTGAGAATGGGGTCAAGGGAGCAGACGTCTGGTGTCTAAGCAGGGTGAATGACTGTGTGCATCTCTTCCCACACACAGAGCAGGTGAATGGTCTCTCCCCAGTGTGAACTCGCTGGTGTCTCAGCAGGGTGGGTCTCACAGACATGATGAGCTCTGACATGCTTGACCGGAGATCGGAGAGAAACTGGAGAAAGATGTGAGTTCAGAACTTGGAAAAAAGCGACTTTAGAGACAGTTTGGTCCGGTGGGTGAGTGGAAAGAAGGGAAGCAGCAGAGGCAGCTGATCAGATTGTCTCAATCTTAGTGACAAAGAAGCTCCATGAGCTCCTCACATTTGTTTTGGAGGTAAGGATGGAGGAGACAGGGAGAGGGAGAGCACTTCAAAAGGGACTAATTTTTGTTAAAAAGACTCAACACACTGTATGTTTAACACAAAGCTGATTTATTTGACTTTTATCTAGAATATTCTCCTTATAACTGGGCTGGAGTTTATGAACATCAGCAGATAGACCCTAGTGAACATGGTTCAGTCCTGGATGTGATTAACAGCAAAATCCAATCATTGTAGTTATTTATGAACTTGCTGGTGTGTCCACAGGCTGGAAAACTGAATGAATCCCTTTCCACACTTGGAGCAGATGAATGGTCTCTCCTCAGTGTGAACTTGCTGGTGTCTCAGCAGGGTGGATGACTGATTGAATCCCTCACCACACTTTGAGCAGGTGAATGATTTCTCTCCGCTGTGAGTGCGCTGGTGTATGGCAAGACAAGATGATCGTCTGAACTTAGTCCCACAATGAGAGCACCTGAACGGTCTCTTATCAGTGTGAACACATTAATGATGCATCAGTTCCTGGGAAGTTTTATAACACTTCCCACAGTCTGGGCATTTAAAAGGTCTCTCGTCGGTGTGAACTCACTGGTGTGTCATCAGGTTGGCTGAAGAAATAAACCCTTTCCCACATTCGGAGCAGGTGAATGCCCTCTCCCCCGGGTGAACTCGCTGGTGTGTCTGCAAGTGGGATGACTGAGTGAATCCCTTTCCACACTCAGAGCAGGTAGATGGCCTCTGCCCCGTGTGAACTCGCTGGTGTGCCAGCAGGGTGGATAACTTTGCAAATCCCTTCCCACAGCCAGAGCAGGTGATCGGCCTCTCCCCAGTGTGACTGCGCTGATGGGTAATCAAATCCCTTCCCACGGTCCCACGTTTCCATGGTTTCTCCCCCTGTTGTGACTGCATTTATGTTCTGACAAGTCAGATGATTGGTTGAAGCCTCGTCCACACACAGAACACGTGTACAGTTTCTCCTCACTGTAAACAGTGCTTTTTCCTCCCATGTTCAAATTCAGATGATATTCAGGTTATGATACATTCGGTGACTGTCAGATTTTGATGTGATGTTTGGTTTCTGTTTCCTGACTGAAAACCCTACCCTTCTCACACCCTGTGAAGTGAATCTTAAATAGAGAAAAGAGAGTGAGAGAGGACCCACAAAAACACAAAGGCAGGTTGTGAAATTGAGCTGAATGAATCTGGTAATTTGTGGGGCTGACACCAGGGAAAAGTGACCATGAAAACTGCTGGATTGTCGTAACAACCCAACTGGTTCACTAATGTTCTTCAGGGAAGGGAGCCTGCCACCCAGTCTGGAGTTACACAAGACCCTAGCCTCTAAGGGAGAAGAAGGAGAGAGAGAGAGAGACAGGAGAGAGAGAGAGATAGACAACTGGGAGAGGCAGGAGGTGAAGAAGAGGGATTTTATATATCTTTTTATATATCTACAACTCAATCAGAGCTTTGACAGAATCTCCCAAACCCTAAAGTCCCACCACTAGAAGGGCCATGGTAGCAGGCGTATGTAAACATCATCACCTCCAAATTCCCCTCCAAGTCACACACCGTCCTGACTTGCCTGACATTCAATAATGGATGAACAGAAATCTCCTCCATTTAAATATTATGAAGACCAAAACCGTTTTCTTTAGTCCCCACTGCAAACACCATTTCTTAATCATTGACTCCATCCCTCTCCCTGGCAACTGCCTGAGGGTGAACCAGCTGTTCACAACCATGGAGTCATATGAGATGAGCTTCCAACTCACAATGGAGTAAAATATGGGAAAACGTGAAATTGTCCATTTTGGCAGGAAGAATAAAAAAGAAGCATATTATCTAAATGGTGAGAGATCGCATGGCTCTGAGATTCAGAGAGATCAAGGTGTCCTAGTGCATGAATCACAAAAGGCTAGTATGCAAGTACAGCAAGTAATCAGGAAAGGTAATAGAATGTTATCGTTTATTGTGAGGGGAATTGAATACTAAAGTAGGGAGATAAAAGCAAAATGCTGCGGATGCTGGAAATCTGAAAAAAATTGCTGGAAAAACTCAGCAGGTCTTACAGCATCTGTGGAGAGGAAAACAGAGTTAACTTTTCGAGTCCGAATGACTCGTCATCGGAACTAAAGAGAAATAGAAATGTGGTGAAATATAAGCTGTTTAAAGGGGGTGGGACAGGTGGAGCTGGATAGAGGACCAGTGATAGGTGGAGGCAAAGGAGAGATTGCCAAAGATGTCATAAACAAAAGGTCAAAGGGGTGTTGACGATGGTGATATTAGCTAAAGTGTGTGCTAATGGTGACATTAAGGGTAGAAAGCAGGATGAGCAAGTGACAGATGGCCCTAGTTGGGGGAGGGGATCGAAATAGGCTAAAAGGTGGAGATAAAACAATGGATGGAAGTAAATTTTTTAAATAATCATAGAAATAGGTGGGAAAAGAATATATATATATATATATAAAAAATATATAATAATTATTAGAAAAAAGTAGGGAGGTTATGCTTTAGTTGTACAGGACACTGGTGAGACCACATCTGGAGTATTCTATACAGTATTGATCTCCTTATTTAAGGAAATATGTAAATGCATTAGATGCAGTTCAGAGAAGGTTTACTAGGTCAATACCAAGAATGGGAGGGTCGTCTTATGAGGAAAGGTTGGACAGGTTTGGCTTGTATCCACTGGAGTTTAGAAAAGTAACAGGTGACCTGGTTGAAACCAGGTCCTGAGGGGTCTTAACAGGGTGGATGTGGAGAGGATGTTTCCTCTTGTGGGAGAAAATACAGCTCGGGGTCACTGGTTAAAAATAGAGGATCGCTCATTTAAGAGAGATGGGGAGAATATTTTTCACTCAGAGGGTTGTGAGTCTTTGGAACACACTCTTCCTCAAAAGGCAGTGGAAGCCAGTCTTTGAATATTTTTAAAGCAGAGCTAGACAGATTCTTGATTAACAAGGAGGTGAAAGGTTATCGGGAGTAGGCAGGAGGTTACAATCAGATCAGCCATGACCAGCTTGAAGGGCTTAGTGGCATTCTCTTGGTCCTAGTTCGTATGTATGTACCACATATCAGCATCATCACCAAGACAATCTATTTCCACCTCAGTGACATCGCCCAACTCCACCCCAGTCTCATTTCACCTGCAGCTAAAACTCTCATCCATTCCTTTGTTACCTCTAGACTTAACTAACCTAACGCACTCCTGGCTGACCTCCCACATTCAACATCCCTGTAAACATGAGGTCATCCAAAACTCGTGTGCGTACTCACACTAAGTCTTGTTCACCCATCACCCCTGCGGTCACTGACCTACAAAGGTTCCTAGTCAATAAGTAACTACATTTTAAAATTAAAGTTTTCATTCTTATTTTAAAATTCCTCCATGGCCCCTTCCTGTCTCAGTAATTTCCTCGAGGCTCACTTTCCCCCTTTAAGATACTCCACAAAACCTACCTCTTTGACCATCTGCCCTTACATCTCCTTACATGACCCCTGTGCCAAATGTTGCTTTATAAAACTCCTGTGAAAACCCCCAGAATGTTCTATTACATGAAAGTGCTGTGAAAATGCATATTGTTCTTGTCACCTTCCTTCATCACCACTGGGTGAATAATCTGTAACCCCTGATCTAACAGCATTATGGGAGCACCTTCACCACACGGACTGCAGCAGTTCAAGAAGGTCAAACATCATCTTCTCCACAGGTAATTGGGGGTGGGTAATATCTGTTGCTGACCTTGTCATTGACGCCCAAATCACAAAAAAACCTTTAAAAGTATGTATGTTAAACAGGTAAAAAACGTTTAAAGAAATACTTGTTCCTTGAACAATATCCATTTTCATTACACCGACAGTCTTATTTCACCTCTTTTCTACTTTTACTTAGTTCTGTTGAAGAGTCATACGGACTCGAAACGTTAACTGTGCTCCTCTCCACAGATGCTGCCAGACCTGCTGAGTTTTTCCAGGTATTTTTATTTTAGTGTTTGTTTAACAACCTGATCTCTCCTGGATAAAAGCTCTGAAGAAGAGTCATACGGACTCAGAATGTTAACACTGTTTTTCACTCCACAGATGCTGTTAGACCTGTTGAATTTTTCCAGCATTTTCTGATTTTGATTTTGAAAGCTGTCTCAAACTCCAGGAGAAAACCGGACCTTTCTGTTTGTGGCTTTAAACAGATGAAACCCTGTGGGTGTGGAGCAAACACTTCAACATTTGTTCGTGAAAATTGGGAACATGATGAAACAATGTATCAACAATTCAAGGGCTGACTTCAAGGGATAAATGGGCAGACAGGAAATGTCATCATTACAAATATACAAACATATGAAATAGAGCAGAGATCGGCCATTCAGCCCCTTGAGCCTGCTCCACCATTCAATAAGTTTATGGCTGATCTGTTTGTATTTCGAGTTTCAACTTTTCAACTACCCCTGATTAACTTTGATTCCCTTGCCTAACAATAATCTATCTTCCTCTGCCTTAAAAATATTCAGTGATCCCGCCTCCAACACCTGATGAGGCAGAGTTCCAAAGTCGCATAGCCCTCTGAGAGAAAAAAATTCTCCTCATCCCTGCCCTATAAGGGCGACCGCTAATTTTAGAGCAGTGCCCCCTGGTTCTGGACTCACCCACAAGAGGAAACATCCTTTCCACATCCACATACTCAAGACCATTCAGGATCTTATATACTTCAATCAAATCACCTCTCACTCTTTTAAATGCTAATGGAAACAAGCCCAGCCTGTCCAACCTATCCTCATAAGACAACCCGCTCTTTCCAGGTATCAATCTAGTAAACCTCCTCTGAACCGCTTCCAATGCATTTACATTTTTCCTTAAATAAGGGGACCAAAACTGCACAAAGTATTCGAAATGCAGTCTCTTCAATGACTTGTATAACTGAAGCATAATATGCTTACTTTTATGTTCAATTCCCCTTGTAATAAAATATAGCATTCCATTAGCCTCCTTGATTACATGCTTTACCTGCAGACTAACATTTTGTGACTCATGCACGAGAACACCTAGATATCCCTGCACCTTGGAATGCTGCAGTCATTCTCCATTTAAGTAAAACTCTACTTTATTATTCTTCCTGCCAAAGTGAACAGCTTCACATTTTCCCACATTATACTCCATCTGCCTGCTCACTCAACTTATCTATATCTATCCGCAAACTCCTTATGTCTTCTTCAAAACATACTTTCCTACCTATCCTTGTTTCGTCTGCAAATTTTGCTACCATGCCTTCACTCCCCTCATCTAAGTCATTGATCTAAATTATAAAACGTTGAGGCCACAGGACAGACCCCTGTTAATCAAACACCCATTTATGCATACTCACTGTTTTCTGCCAGCTAGTCAATCCTCTATCCAGGCTAATATGTTACCCCCCAGACTAGAACAAGGAGAGCCCCAGGTTTCAATAAATGAACTGACAGAAAGGTTAGGACAGATTAGGGAGAAGATTAATACTGTCACCATTCAGAACAACACAGACTATAAAGGAACAACTGATCTCAAAAACAATCTCTTGTAGTTTGTAGTTAAGGAGGGGGTGTGCTGAATCAGATTTAAAGGGGTTAAATATGGTTTCCACGTTGGACATTCACATTCCAAGCTTCAAAAATTAGACATGAAACCCCTCAATATTAATCATGACAAGTGGGAAATTCTAGCTGATGATCGATGCAAATGACACCAGCTGTAGGCAGGGTTTCACCACCACACCGACATGTGATTTCAGAAGCTTCAAAGCAGGCACCATCTCTGCAAACAATATGTCAGCTGAGATTATCCCGCAACATAAGTAATGAATACCTTCATATGTGGCACTTTTGACAGGCTTTGCCTTTCCAGAATCGGATTGTTTAGCCATCAGATGAAATGCAACAGATCATCTCGTCTGACCTCACCAAGGGTCTGAGGCTGCATTCCCATTATCTCTCACAGATGAAAGGATGCCAAGCATATGGAACAATCACGTTAAAATCAGGAACTCAGATGGGGATATGGATTGGTGTTAGGCGGGAAGCCTTAAAATCAGAGTGACAATATTTGAGAACTGATTCCTGTGATAGCAGCAATCCCATTGCTATCTGTTAGTAAGACTGATGGGGGTATTTAAAGTGAAGGCCGTAGATATGCTAGAGGATGGTGTACACGGGGAATTTGTGAAATATCAGAGGATAATAGTGAGGGGAAATGAAGGGATCTGGAAAAAAGAACAGATTCTTCCTGTTGTTACAAAGGAAGTGGGAACTGGTTGTACAGATGTCAGTTTTCGCACAACACACACAAACAAAACAAAAATGGGTAACTTCCCATCGATCAGGTGGACTAGACTTGCCTCACACCAGCTAACCTGACTACTGACTAAGATAAAGTATCGGATCCTGTAATGACCAAAAAGTTCAAAGTAGAAATTCAAGTAAATATTACCCTCCAGGGATTACGAGCAGTTTTGACTATCTAATTCCAACACTTTCTCTGAACCTTAAATCTATAATGAACGACAGCTTGGACAGAAGCAGCAATGAAAAGTTGAGTGATCAATAGATATTGAGCAGTCTATGGCCACCCGGGTGATCAGCCACAGTGGGAGATTTTAGACAATACAGGACAATATCCTTGGCTAATTGCAGCCTCTACTTTCCACTTGGTATTACAGATTATGCTAATTCCTCTTACATTGATGATCTGTTTGAAGGTCAGGACACCAAACAGAATGGATGGAAATATTGCTACAAACTCCCTGTGAACCTAACCTTCTGATTTCTGTTTTGTAACCACCTTTCCATCATTCTGCTGCCTGACCCTTCACTCCACACAGGCTGATCTTGATCTCCTTGTAGATTGTACACACTGTTATGGATAACAAGCTGGTTACAAAACAGAAAACAAAAGAGGTTGAGAGCAACTACTCAGACTGGCAGAAGGTGGGAAGTGATGTTCCACAGGAAGCAATGCTGGGACCACAGTTATTTACAATTTACGTAAACGATTTGGACTCAGAAATCAGAAATCCAATTTTAAAGTTTAGTAGCAGAATTATAGTAAATCAATAGTTAATAAAACTTTGTCGCACAGTTCATTAAATCTATAATTTCAGTAGCAGACTGAACAATTACAAGAGGAAGTGATGAAATGAGTTATTTATGAATTAATTGATTACCAGATTGGGAGATACAGTTAATACTTAGGAAGACTGCAGCAAAATCCTGGGATCCAAAATGCACAAATCAATAAAACAGGGAATTCTTGGAAACATGCTGCAGCTCCTTCTTTATCTGGAGATCAAATGTCAGTTGTATAATTGTTCCAGTAGTTAAAATGATCCTGTGAACTCCTTCATGTGTTATTTTAATACAGACTTTAAACTTTTTTAACTGTATTTTATCATGTTAAAGGAGGTATATCAATATAAGTTGTTGTTGACGTTGGCTTAAAGTGGTGGACTCAGGGCTGTCACTAAAAAACCCTAAAAACTTCACAGAATAATCACCATGGTCATTTTTAAACTGAAGACTTAATCCTGCTGTTTCAGATTCAGTCAAGAACAGAGCACAGTTTTACACCAATCTCTGATTTAACAGCACATTTCAAGTCTGCCTGACTCAGGTTGTACAACCACAGTTTTAAAGGAGCCTTCTGCTCTGTGCCTCAGAGCTTTGAAATACAATGGTTACAAAACAAAAATCAGGAGTTTAGATTTACAGGGAGTTTGTATTTTTTCATCCATTTTTCTATGTGGCCTTGGACTCGACACAGCCTGACCTTGGTAATCTTTAGACTGTACGTACAGCACAGAAGCGGCTGGGACACATTTCTTACACACCTGAAGATTAAATCAGATGGGAAAGGCAAAAATGTACAACAATGTGTTAAAAACAAAGCTTGATATTTATCCAGAATATTAAACAGCAGTCCATTTATATGGTTTATTAACATCAGGAGAAACAAACTCCACTGTCAGAAAGAAAGAATTCAATCCTGAACATGATTAACACCAACAGTAATCGCAGAATCCAACTTCTACAGTCACCTGTGAACTCGCTGGTGTGTCAGCCAGGAGCCTGACTGAGTGAGTCCCTTCCCACACATGGAGCAAGTGAATTATCCCTCCCCAGTGTGAGTTTGCTGGTGTCTCTGAAAGTTTGATGAATGATTGATTGCCTTCCCCCACACGGAGCATTTGACTGAACTCTGCTCAGTGTGAATGTGATGGTGTCTCAGAAGGCTGGGTGAATTAGTTAAACCCTTCCCACATTTGGAGCAGGTGAACGGTTTCTCCCCGTCAATGACTTTCCGCTTTTGATGGTGAATCAAATCCCTTCCCACAGCTCCCACATTTCCACGGTTTCTCCATGGTGCCGGTGTCCTCGTGTCCCTCCAGGTTGGATGATCAGTTTAAACCTCGTCCACACAATTTCTCCCCGCTGTGAATGGTGTGATGCTTTTTCAGGCTATGCAATTGGTTAAAACATTTCTCCTTCTATATTAAAGATTCAATGATATTGATTTATTGAATGATATGATTTATTGAATGATTGTGACGTGATGTTTCATTTGAGCATCCCGTCTGCAAATCCTCCTATTCAAACATTATATAAAAGGAGATTACTAATGTCAGCACAGGATGGAAACTCAGAACAGAACAATTCTAGTTTCTTTTTCATTATTTGTTAATAAGATGTGAACGTCACTGGCAAGGCCAATGTTTGTTTTCCATCCCTAATTGCCCTGAGAAGGTGATGTTGAACCACGTTCTTGAACCACTGCAGTCCATGTGGTGTAGATGCCACTAGGAAGGGATATCCAGGATTTTGACACAGACAGTGAAGGAATGATAATATATTTCCAAGTCTGACCTTGTGATGGAGGAAAGGTCATTGATGAAGTAGCTGAAGATGGTTGGGCTGAGGCACTACCCTGAGGAAATCCTGCTGTGACGCCTTGGGACTGAGTTGATTGACCTCCAGCAACCACAACCATCTTCCTTTGTGCAAGATTTGATTCCAGCTAGATGTTTCCACCATGATTCCCATTGAGTTCAATTTTACTGGGCTTCCTTTTTGCCACACTTGGTAAAATGCTGCTGGGATGTGAAGGGCAGTCACTCTCACCTCACCTCTAGAGCTCTTTTGCCAATTACCTTAAACCTGAGCTGTCTGCTTACCAATCCTTTGACAGTGGAAACAGTCTCTCCTTATGAAGAGGATTGGAGTCTTGCAGGAGGACACAGGCGGACGAGACCATGGGAAGAATTGAACAAAGAAAGATAATTTTAAAGTATTCAGTTAGTAGGCATCTTCACCAGTACAAACTGTGGTTCACCACTAAAAGAATGAATGTTTCTTTATATTTTTTTATTATGTGGACATCACTGGCTAGGCCGGCATTTATTGTTCTTGAGAAGGTGGTGGTGAGCTGCCATGAATGTGTAGAAGGGTGAGAGTTTGTCCCTCTAAATGCCACAAATGGACGCACAATGAGGAGGAAATCAATCTCTATCTTTAATTAACAGCAACATGGAACGAGGAAAATGAATGTTTTTAATCACCTCATCAACTTGGAACTGAAGTGTCTGACATTCATAAAAGGAACTCCAAAAAAATAAAATACTGACAAATGTTAAAGTGGTTTGTTAATAAAATAAATTTCGAGTTAATTTTTAAAAGATAAATTGTTTACCAGGGTTTCACATTGACTCACTAGACTGGACAACTCTGGATCCAATCCTGAAGCCCCAGGATTGGTTACAGAACCCGATGTTACCTTGGCCCTCTGAGTTGTCTTCCTGTTAGTTCCCAGCACAACCAATCAGCACTCGGCAAGATTACACTGTCTGATAAAGTTAAGGGGTTGGGAGGAAAAAAAACAACTGAAGCCATGAATCTAAGTTGGGGAATAAAAATAGAGAAATGTTTAAAGAACATCATTTAAAACTATTCAAATGAATTATTGCTCTTAATGTCTTCATTTTGCGAGAGACTGGAGAGGTGCGGGGGGTGGAGGTGTACAGGTTTGGAGGCGGTGGTGGGAGTTAAGAAAGTTCATTACTTTATATCATTCTATTCTTCCATGATTGTGATACATGAACTTTCCCTCCATTTATTACATAAATGGCGGACTATACGGCATTCTGCACGGCGAGGGTGAATACGGTATATCGCCATCATTAGGGCCGCAATGCACAGGCGCAGGAAGGCCCCGCCCCCTGAGACTGGCCATCTGCACGGAGCATGCGCGCTATGGTTCCAATAAGCTGGGGTGGGGGCGCATCCTCAGCAAACGGGAATAAATAATGATTAAATAATGGGGCTTGTCCCAACAACCAACCCCCCCCCCCTTCTCTCTCCCCCCCCCCTCCCTTTAAACCAGCTTATATTTCACCCCTCTCCTATTTTTACTTAGTTCTGTTGAAGGGTTATAAGGACTCGAAACATCAACTGTACTCTTCTCCGCCGATGCTGCCAGACCTGCTGAGTTTTTCCAGGTATTTTTTATTTTGGATTTCCAGCATCCGCAGTTTATTTGTTTTTATATATATAAATGATGAGGCGGTCCCAGCATTCTTCGCGGTGGAAATTGTACATGTTCAAACAACAGGAATCTGTACGCATGCGCAGTGCTGCATAGTGTTCCGAGCATGCGCAGCCTGAGCGATGACGATGCAGAGACGTTTGTTTGTCGCTGGGCAGCGGGTAAGAGGCGGCGGCGGGGAACCGGCGGGTGGGCGGAGATGGTTCATTAACACCGCCGTTAGGCCGCAAACGCCGAAAAAATACCTTCCAGTCCCGCGTTTGCAGCTCAGGGTTTTTTTTTATTTGGAGGCCTAGGTTAACGATCTCCATGTTGGTCCAGCGGGGAGCAGGGCGCATGTGAGACCATCCTGGTGACTTCCAGAGCGCGGACGGTGCTTCGGGGTCCCAGTGACCAGGAGAGAATGTGATTGACTCATTGATTTTATTCTCACCCTGCACACAGGCGCTGGAGAACTGAACCCAGCAGAATAGAGGGAGGGAAAAACTGGGAGTGGAGGAAAGAAATGGTGGAGATTTTGCAACGGGTTTGGATTTCAGCACAGGAGGGATATAGAATCTGTGGGACGGGGGTTTACCGTTTTAGGGGAGCAAGAGAGGAAGAAAAATTCCATAGAAACTCGAATTGTACATTCTGAATTTCTATCCTGTACTCAAGGTGATGACTTTTGTAAACTCTTTTTACAGGGTATAAGAAGGAAATATTTGCAGACGGGAAGCTCAAACCAAAGTCACATCAAGATCTGATAGAGTCTCTTGAGTTAACAGACCCGAATATCATCAGCCTTTGAATGTAGATGGAGAAATATTTACCTGTTCTGTCTCTGTCTCAACTTTAGTGTAACTGGCACCTACTGTGCTGTACCCTTTGTAAGATGCTATTCTATTTAACAGCACCGGGACACATGCACACACAAGTAAGAATGTTCCAGTACATTGACTGTGGAAATAGCTTTAACCAGTTACATGGCCTGAAAGAACTTTGCACTATTCACAATGGAGAGAAACTGTATACATGTGGGTGTCGATGAGTCTTCAACTGATCATCCAAACTGGAGAGACACAAGGACACCGACTTCATGGAGAAACCATGGAAATGTGAGGACTGTGGGAAATGATTCAATTATCCATCCCTTCTGGAAATCCATCGACGCAGCCACATTGGGGCTGGCACTATGGAGAAACCGTGGAAATGTGCGGACTGTGGTAAAGGATTTTATTATCCATCCCTGCTGGAAAACCATCGACGCAGTCACACTGAAGAGAAGCCGTTCATCTGTTCTGTGTGTGGGAAGGGATTTACTCAGTCAACGTGCCTCATGTCACACCAGAAAATTCACACTGAGGAGAGGCTGTTCAGCTGCACTTCCTGTGGCAAGAAGTTCAGGCAGTCATCCCATCTCACTGCACACCAGCAAATCCACTCTGAAGGCAGGCCGTTCAGCTGCAGTTACTGTGGAAAGAGATTCAGACAGTCATCCAGCCTCATTGAGCACCAACGGGTCCACACGGGTGAGCGGCCATTCACCTGCTCCGTGTGTGGGAAGGGATTCACTTGGTCATCTGGCCTTAGGTCACACCGGCAAGCTCACACCGAGGAGAAGCCATTTAGCTGCACTTCCTGTGGAAAAAGGTTCACGCGTTCATCCAGCCTCATTGAACACCAGCGTGTTCACTCTGGGGAGAGACCATTCACTTGTTCCGTGTGTGGGAAGGGATTTACTAGGTCATCCAGCTTCCAGAAGCACCAGCGAATTCACACTGAGAAGCCATTCAGCTGTACTTCCTGTGGAAAGAGTTTCAGGCAGTCTTCTGACCTCAATGTGCACCAGCGAGTTCACACTGGGGAGAGGCTATTCACCTGCTCTGTGTGTGGGAAGGGATTCACAAAGTCTTTCACTCTGCTAATACACCAACGCACTCACACTGGGGAGAGGCCATTCGCCTGCTCTGGATGTGGGAAGGGATTCACTCAGTCATCTAACCTATTGGCACATCAGCGAGTTCATAAGTGTCTGCAGGAGTTAGGTTCTCCTGTTATTGCTCCAGTTAATCACCTCCAAGATTGATTGAAAATATTTGCTTTATTTCTGCTGATGTTAAACTCCAGCCAGTTATAGTGTTGTGAATATCTAGTTCATGGTTTGTATGTTTTAGAATATAACTCATAGTTTTATGAATTAGAGTTTTAAATAGAAATTAAGGCAAAATATATGAAACTGGTAAAATCAGCCCTGAAGTAAATGAAATTCAAACAATCTTGGTGTTTATCACACATCCTGGGGGTTACCATTGACCAAAAACTGAACTGGGCTAGCCATATAAATACTGTGGCTACAAGAGCAGGTCAGAGGTTAGGAATCCTGAGGTGAGTAACTCACCTCCTGACTCCCTGAAGCCTGTCCACCATCTAGAAGGCACAAGTCAGGAGTGTGATGGAATACTTTCCACTTGTCTGGATGAGTGCAGCTCCATCAATGCTCAAGAAGCTTGACATCATCCAGGACAAAGCAGCCCCTTCATTTACACCCCATCCACAAACATTCACTCCGTCCACCACTGATGTACAGTGGCAGCAGTGTGCATCATCTACAAAATGCACTGCAGGAACTCACCTAGGCTCCCTTGCACCTTCCAAACCTATGGCCATTACCATAGAGAAGGACAAGGGCGGCAGACACATGAGAACACCACCATCTGGAATTTCCCCTCCAAGCCATTCACCATCCTGACTTGGAAATACATCACCATTCCTTCACTGTCGCTGGGTCAAAATCCTGAAACTCCCTTCCTAGCAGCACTGTGGCTGTACCTACACCACATGGACTGCAGTCATTCAAGAAGGCAGCTCACCACCACCTTCTCAAGGGCAATTCGGGATGCGTAATAAATGATGGCCTAGACAGCGATACCCACAACCCATGAATGAATAAAGAAAAATAAAATGTTGGGGCCATGTTGACTCAAGAGTATAACAGTATGAAAGATTAGATCATAAAACACCAGGTGGCCTTAGCTAAAGAACTGGAGACATGTCACTCACACTTATTCCAGTAAAAGTTGTTATTCACGGTTTCTCAGGATTAAGGAAAGCTTTGAAATTAAAAGCTAGTTAATTTGCATTTGTACCTGTGTCACATCATCATGGAGATGGTGGAGCTTAAGGAGTGGGCTTAAGAAGAATCAATTCATTTTGATGTTTGCTGAGAGTTTTAGTAGTTGTAGTTTGGACCTGGTGTGAGCAGTTTGCAGCTCACTGAGGAAGATAGCCAAAGTAAATGACACTAAGATAAAGGCAAAATACTGCGGATGCTGGAAATCTGAAACAAAAACAAAAATGCTGCAAAAACTCAGCAGGTCTGACAGCATCTGTGGAGAGAAAGATAGAGTTAACTTTGCGAGTCTGCATGACTCTTCAACAAAGTAAATGACAGTTTGATGGGCCTTGTAGGGAAAATTGATATTTAATGATTATTTTTAGTTTAGATCACATAATTAAAGCATATTGATTTTTTAACCTGGTAGTATACTATCCTTTTAAACTGTAACCAATGGACAACACCAGTGGTGAATATCACATGACTCTGCTTGGCTTCATTTGATAGAGAGGACACAATGGGATTTTAAACACAATGAGGTAATATACTAGTGAGTTAATTATAACAACTGATGAAGAGACCCTTGTTACACTTATCTCCATATTAGAGAGACACATTGAGTAGCCGCCTTCACGGTTGAATGGGCAAGCTTATATTCCACCACATTTTAGAACCTTATCAGAACCAGGTGTTACCAGGAGAGGGAAGGTAGGAGAGAAAGAATAGCAACAGCTGTGTCTGACATTAAGCTAGTTTTACTTTGTAGTGTTTTAGAAGAAAGCAATTAAATTTGACTCAATGTATTCTTTGTATTAAGAACTAACTTTTGGTACAATGTGTGACTAGTTTTGTAACTGTGTAATCTTTATAGACATTTATCATTCAAGACTATGTATTAATTGAATGTATAAGGAGACTTACTACCTTACATTTTAAACACTGATTACTGCTCCACTTATATTTCATACATACTCTGTATAACTTTTAAGTATTAGTACTTTGCAATCTTTTGTATTAGGCCTACATAGTTTTATGGTAATAAGCAACTTTTCCAAATCATCCTTTTGTTTTAAAAGTAAAGTAACTCATTCCAATTACCAACAACCACAGAGAGAAAATCATCACCCAGCAGATGGCCTGCAAAAACAGCTATTGATAAGGGTTCTAAGAAGATGAGCTCGGGGTATCATTCATGAGGACATGATAGCATGCCTCCCCTATCCTAAACAAATGGTCACAGGAAGATATCATGATACACCCTTTTGTCTGAGCAAGAAGTTATTAAAATAACAGAAATAATCTCTATTGAGAAGCAATATCAATTGATGACCATCACCCTTGAGGCCAATCACAGATTGATCATGCACACCTTAAGCCAATTAGAAAATAGCCTCACCTCGTTTAGACCAATCAGAATGCAATAACATAATTGATTGCGCAGTGGGTTGTGGCTTTGAAAGAGTTAATAAGCAGCAGCTTTCACTGACCAACGCACGCTGAATTTGAAACTGAAGACTGTTTGTCAGCTGAAAGCAGAAGGTCAGAAGCCATAGAGAAGACTGAGTGTTGACCTGTGCCCAAAGCTGAACTGGGAAACAAGAACTATGGTACGCCTGTAAAGTCACTGCCTAGCTGTGCTAAGTATCAACTTATAATTTGTTAAAGTTTCCTGAGTTACTTCATTAAACTGTCTCCGGTTGCCTGATTGGTTATAGTCTCAAATGAACAAAATTGGAATTCAAGTTCAAAAGAACTTACAGGAGAATCAGGGACTGCCACTTGGTCCTCCTGTCCCACCCCCTCTTCCTATTGGTCTGGAGCTGCCGTCAATCATCCAGGCATTGTGAGCTGTCATGTGAGGTAATTGGATGGAACCTCCTTCTCTGCTGTTCTATTAGGAGATTCTATGATTTGTAATAATATTATAGAATATAATAATGAAATGATTCACAGTAAACATCATATCAGAATCATAGAGCACAGATGGTGGCCATTCAGCCCCATGTGCCTGGATTGTCTATAAAAACATTACCAATCTGTCCCACCCCCTGCTTTTTTCTGATAGCCCTCCAAATCTTTCCTTATTAAATAAAATTCCAAATCAGTTTTCAGACTTACGACAGAATCTGCTTCCACCAGTCATTTGGACAATGTGTTCCAGATCATCATAACTCAGAGAAAAATAATCTCTCCTCATCTTCACCCTGGATATTTTGCCAATTGCTTTAAATCTATCTTCTGCGGTTACCAACCATCCTGCCAATGGATACAATTTCTCCCTATGTGGATGAAAAATCTTCAAAAACGCCCACAGCTCTATTAAATCTCTTCTTAACCTTCTCTGCTCCAAAGTGAACAATCCCAGCTTCTCCAGTCTCTCCATATTACTGAAACCTCTCATCCCTGATACTATTCTGGTAAATTTTCCACGTACTCTCCAAGGCCTTGACATCGTTCCTAAAGTGTGGTGCACAGAACTGAACACGATATTTCAGGTGAGGATTAACCCCAGCTTTATAAGGATTCAGGATAATCAAAATTGCCCTGCTTTTGCATTCCATGCCTATTGATAAATCCAAGGCTCCGATTAGCTTTATTCAAACAGTTTGATCAACTTGCCCTGTCGTATTCTAGGATTTGTTCACTTAAGCTCCCAGGTCACTCTGTTCCTGTCGTCTGTTTAAAATTGTACCACTTAGAATGAGCAACATAAACTTCCTTCCAAAATGCATCATTGACTGTAAATCACTTTGGGATGTTTTGATGGTGTGAAAGGTGCTAAATCACAGAATCACACAGTGCAGAAGAGGCCCATCGAGTCTGCACTGACACATGAGAAACACCTGACCTACCCATCTAATCCCATTTACAAACATGTGGCCCGTAGCCTTGAATGTTATGATGTGCCAAGTGCTCATCCAGGTGCTTTTTAAAGGATGTGAAGCAACCCGCCTCCACCACCCTCCCAGGCAGCGCATTCCAGACTGTCACCACCCTCTGGGTAAAAAAGGTTTTCCTCTCATCTGCCCCTCACCAAAACTGTGTCCCCTCGTGACTGACCCTTCAAATAAGGGGAACAGCTGCTCCCTATCCACTCTGTCCATACCCCTCATAATCTTGTACACCTCGATCAGGTCTCCCCTGAGCCTTCTGATCTCCAACGAAAACAACCCAAGTCTATCCAACCTCTCTTCATAACTTAAATGTTTCATCCCAGGCAACATCCTGGTGAATCTCCTCTGCACCACCTCAAGTGCAATCCCATCCTTCCTATAATGTGGCGACCAGAACTGCACACAGTACTCCAGCAGTGGCCTCACCAAGGTTCTATACAACTCCAACATGACCTCCCTACTTTTGTAATCTATGCCTCGATTGATAAAGGCAAGTGTCCCATATGCCTTTTTCACCACCCCACTAACATGCCTCTCGCCTTCAGAGATCTATGGACACACATGCCAAGTTCCCTTTGTTCCTCAAAACTTTCTAGTGTCATGCCATTCCTTGTCAAATTACTCCTTCCAAAGTGTATCACCTCACACTTTTCAGGGTTAAATTCCATCTGCCACTTATCTGCCCATTTGACCATCCCGTCTATATCTTCCTGTAGCCCAAGACACTCAACCTCTTCTGTTGAAGAGTCATACGGACTCAAAACGTTAACTGTGTTCCTCTCCACAGATGCTGTCAGCCCTGCTGAGTTTTTCCAGGTATTTTTATTTTTATTTTTGTTTTGGATTTCCATCATCCACAGTTTTTTGCTTTTATCTCACTATTAACCACCCGGCCAATCTTTGTGTCATCCGCAAACTTACTAATTCTACCTCCCACATAGTTATCTATGCCGTACATATAAACGACAAATAAGATGGGACCTAGCAGAGATCCTTGTGATACGCCACTGGACACTGGCTTCCAGTCACTAAAGCATCCTTCTGTCATCACCCTCTGTCTCCTACAAATAAGCTAATTTTGAATCCACCTTATCAAATTACCCTGTATTCCATGTGCATTTGGCTTCTTTATAAGTCTCCCATGTGGGACCTTGTCAAAGGCTTTGCTGAAATCCATATAAACTACATCAACGGCACTACCCTCACCTACACACCTGGTCACCTTCTCAAAAAATTCAATCAAATTTGTTAGGCATGACCTCCCTCTGACAAAGCCATGCTGACTATCCCTGATTAAACCTTGCCTCCCCAAGTGGAGATAGATTCTCTCCTTCAGAATTTTCTCCAACAGTTTCCCAACCACTGACGTGAGACTCACTGGCCTGTAGTTCCCTGGCTTATCTCTACAACCCTTCTTATATAGCGGAACCACATTCGCTGTTCTCCAGTCCTCTGGCATCTCCCCCATGGCCAAAGAGGAATTAAACATTTGGGTCAGAGCCCGTGCGATCGTCTCCCTTGCCTTCTTCATCAGTCGGGGGCACAAATCATCTGGACCTGGAGATATGTCCACTTTTAAGCCTGCCAACATCTCCAATACCTTGTCACACCCTATATCAATTTGCTCAAGAACCTCGCAGTCTCTCTCCCCGAGTTCCATACCTTCATCTTCATTCTCTTGGGTGAAGACAGATGTGAGGTATTGGTTCAATACTCTAGCGATGTCCTCTGGCTCCACCCATAGATTGCCCCCTTGGTCCCTAATGGGCCCTACTCTTTCCCTGGTTATCCTTTTCCCATTTATATGCTTTTTGGATATATTGGGATTTTACCTATTTTTACCAGCCAGAGTTTTCTCATATCCGCTCTTTGCTCTCCTAATTGCTTTCTTAAGCTCCACCCTGCACTTTCAGAACTCCACTAATGCCTCTGCTGATTTGCTTCCTTTGTACCCTCTAAAAGCCTCACATTTCCTTCTCAGCGTAACCTGAATATCTCTGGTCATCCATTGTTCTCTGGGCTTGTCACTCCTTCCTATCACCCTAGAGTGAACATGTTGAGCCTGTACTCTCCCCATTTCCTTTTCGAACGCCCCCCACTGATCCTCTGATTTCCCCACAAGTAACTGATCCCAGTCTACCTTGGCCAGATCCTGTCTTATTTTACTAAAATCCACTCTCCCCCAATCCCAAACATTTTTTTGCAACTTGTCGATTTCTTTGTCCATAACAAACTTAAATTGTACCATGTTGTGGTCGCTATCACTAAAATGCTCCCCCAGTACCACCTCAGCCATCTGTCCGGCTTCATTCCCCAGAATTAGGTCCAGCACCGTGCCGTCCCTTGTTGGACCCTCTACATGTTGACCTAAAAAGTTCTCCTGCACACATTTGAAGAAATTCACTCCATCCAAGCCCTTAACACTATGTCTATCCCAATTAATGTTGGGAAAGTTGAAATCACCTAATATAATCCTAATCTTTCCTAATATAATCCTATTGTTATTGTTTTTACACACCTCCACAAATTGTCCACATATTTGGTCCTCAATTTCCCGCTGACTATCTGGGGGTCTATAATAAACACCTATCAATGTGGCTGCCCCTTTTTGATTCCTAAGCTCTACTCACAAAGCTTCATTCGATGTCCCCTCCAAGATATCATCTCTCCTTACTGCAGTAACTGACTCCTTAACTAATAATGCAATGCCTCCTCCTCTTTCACCCTCTCCCCTGTCTCGCCTGAAAATTCTATATCCCGGATGTTGAGCTGCCAATCCTGCCCCTCCCTCAACCACGTCTCAGTGATGGCTACTATATCACAATTCCATGTGCAAATCCTCACCCTTCACTCATCCGTTTTACCTGTAATACTCCTGGCATTAAAGTAGAGGCCATCCAGCCTTGCCTTACTCCCTTGAAACTTAATGCAGCTGAACTCCCTCTGACTTGATTGTTTGACTGTATTATAATGTGTCCCTATTCTGCTAACATTCTGCGTCCCCTCCCCCTGCCGAATTAGTTTAAACTCCTCCCAACAGCACTGGCAAACCCGCCCGCAAGGATGTTAGTCTCGCTTTTGTTCAGATGTAGACCATCCTGCTTGTACAAGTCCCACCTTCTCCAGAAACGGTCCCAGTGATCCAGGAATCTAAAACTCTCCCTCCTGCACCAACTCTTAAGCCACGTATTCATCTGCGCTATTCTCCTATTTCTTAGCTCGCTAGTGTGTGGCACTGGAAGTAATTCAGAGATTACAACCCAAGAGGTCTTGCTTTTTAGTCCGCTGCCTAACTCCCTGAATTCTTGATGCAAGACATCATCAGTGAACAACCCCACTTCTGACTTCATGATGGACGGAAGGTCATTGATGAAGCAAGTGAACATAGTTCAGCCTTGGACATTCCCCTGAGGAGCTCCTGCAGCTATGTCCTGGGGCTGAGATGATTGGCCTCCAATAACCACAACCATCTTCCTTTTTAGAAGGAAGAAAACAGATCCCATTGAACATGGTTCAGTCCTGAATGTGGTTAACAGGTAAACAAAATAATAGTAGTTACTCGTGAACTCGCTGGTGTGTCAGTAGGTGGGATGATTGAGTGAATCCCTTCCCACACTCGAAGCAGGTGAATGGTCTCTCCCCAGTGTGAACTCGCTGGTGTCTCAGCAAGTTGGATGATTGAGTGAATCCCTTCCCACAGTCGGGGCAGGTGAATGGTCTCTCCCCAGTGTGAACTCGCTGGTGCTTCAGCAGGGTAGCTAACTCAGCAAATCCCTTCCCACACTCGGAGCAGGTAAACGGTTTATCCCCATTGTGAACTCGCTGGTGTACAATGAGTTGAGATGATTTCCTGAATCCAGTCCCACAGTGAGAGCACCTGAACGGTCTCTCGTCAGTGTGAACACGTTGATGGGTCATCAGTTCCCCAGAACTTTTAAAGCACTTTCCACAGTCTAGGCAATTAAAAGGTCTCTCGTCAGTGTGAACTCGCTGGTGTAACAGCAGGTTGGATGAGGTAGTGAATCGCTTCCCACACTCAGTGCAGGTGAATGGCTTCTCCCCAGAGTGAAAACGTTGGTGTATCATCATGTAGGATGACTGAGCGAATCCCTTCCCACACTCGGAGCAGGTGAATGGTCTCTCCCCAGTGTGAACTTTCTGGTGAGCAATCAGGTAGGACGACTGAATGAATCCTTTCCCACACTCAGAGCAAGTAAATGGTTTCTCCCCACTGTGAACTCGCTGGTGTGTCCTCAGATTGGATGACTGAGTGAACCTCTTCCCACACTCGGAGCACGTGAATGGCCTCTCCCCAGTGTGAAGCTGCTGGTGTGCCAACAGATTTGATGACTGATAGAAATCTTTTCCACATACGGAGCAGGTGAATGTTTTCTTCCCAGTGTGAACTCGCTGGTGTATCAGCAGGGTGGATGAATGAGTGAATCCCTTCCCACAGTCTCCACGTTTCCACGGCTTCTTTCCACTGTGACTGCATTTATGCTTTGACAGGCCAGATGATTGGCTGGAGCCTTGTCCACACACAGAACACGTGTATGGTTTCCCCCCACTGTGAACGGTGCTTTCTCCTTCCATGTTCAAAATCTGATGATATTCAGGTTATCATAAATTGGGTGACTCTGTTAGATCCTGATGTGATGTTTGATTAGTTGCACGACTACAAATCCTCCCCTTCTAATAGCCTGTCAATTTGATTGGAAAGAAAAAAGGGAGTGAGAAAGAGAGCCCACAAAAATCATAAAGGCAGGTTGTGAACGTGAGCTGAATGAATCTGGTAATTTGTGGAACTGGCATGAAGATAAAGTGACCATGAAAGCTGCTGGACTGTCGCAAAAACCCAACTGGTTCACTAACATTCTTCAGGGAAGGGAACCTGCCACCCGGAACCTGCCACCTGCCATACACAAGACTCTGGCTTCTATGCAAGGAGAGAGAGAGACATGGGAGAGGCAGTGGGTGCAGGAGAGAGATTTTATACATTTACAGCTTGACCAGAACTTTGACAGTCTTTTCCAAACCCTCAACCTCCGCCACCTAGAAGGACCAGGTGTATGTGAACACCATCACATCCAAGTTCCCTCCAAGTCGCACATCATCCTGATTTGTCTGACATTCAGTACTGGATGAACAGAAATGTCTTTCACGTAAACCCTGGAAAATCTGAAGCCATTAGCTTCAGTCCCTGCTCCACTCCCTAGCCACTGACTCTATCCTTCTCCATGGCAACTGTCTGAGGCTGAACCAGACTATTCACAACCTCGATGTTATCTTTCACCCCCAACTAAGTTTCAAACCACATATCTGCATCATCATCATGATCACCTATTTCCACCTCAGTAACATTGCCCAACCCTACCCTAGTCGCAATTTATCTGCTGCAAAAACCATCATCCATTCCTTTGTACCTCGAGACTTAACTATCCTAATGCACTCCCGGCCGGTCATCCAAAGCTCTGCTGTTCATGTGCTTAGTTACACCAGGTCATGTTCACCAATCACCCTGTGCTCGCTGACCTACAAAGGCTCTGGGTTAAGAAGCAGCTAAATTTTACATTTCTCATCCTTGTTTCAAATCGCTCCATGATCTCGCCCCTCCTGTGATGGGTGATCTCCTCCAGCCTCGCAACCCTTTGAGATGCTTTTTAAAACCTACCTCTTTGACCAAGCTATTGGT
Organism: Cetorhinus maximus; assembly: GCF_964194155.1. NCBI lineage: Eukaryota > Metazoa > Chordata > Chondrichthyes > Lamniformes > Cetorhinidae > Cetorhinus > Cetorhinus maximus. The sequence goes on from NC_135901.1 coordinate 22,010,692, forward strand.
CACCTATCCTAACATCTCTTTATACTTTTTATTCACCTGTGAACACACATTGGAAGGTTCAATTACATGAAAGACGTGATATAAATACATATTGTTGTTGTTGGTTAGGAAACATGTCGCTGTTCCTTCAACATCACTGGTTGAAAAAAAATCTGTAACTCTTTATCTAACAGCATTGTGGGAGCATCTTCACCCACATGGACTGCAGCGGTTCAAGAAGTTCAAGCATCATCTTCTCCACAGGAAACTGGGGATTGGTAATATCTGTTGCTGGTCTTGTTAGTGAAAGGGCAGGACAGTGGGACTAGCTGATTTGCTCTTGCAGAGAGCCAGCACAGGCAGGACGGGTTGAATAGTCTCCATCTGTATTGTAACCATTCAATGATTCAATGACCCTTTGAAAAAAGACCTGCACTAGAGGTCAGGGACGAATTTCTGTCACCAGTGCCCATCCTGCTACAAACCAGCTCTTGTTTGTTCCACCTGTCTTTCTGGACTCGATTCTGTGAGCAACGACTGTAGTAAAATATCACAAAATACTGCGGGTTCTGGTAATCTGAAATAAATAGAGGGAAATGCTTGAAATACTCAGCAGGTCAGGCAGTATCTGCGAAGCAATGGAATTAATGTTTCAGGGTGTGCAGAATTAATTATGGGGAATAAAAATGATGCCGAATCTCATGGTCAATATAAGCTCAGAAGTGGAAGAGAAATGGACGATCGCGCAGGAAAACTAATTCCTGACTCTGAAAGATACTGTGGGATGATCAAGCTGGGAAGCCAGAAGCACATGGTCAGGGGATGGGCAGCAGTGGAAACCTCATTTGGGCACAGTTGGCTGAATCAACAGTATAATACTGAACATAACTAAAATACGCCTATTATTAGAGATAGAGGAAGGCAGACAATGGCAGAGAGGTGATCAGGGAGGGGAGAGGTGAAATAGAGCAATGGGTGGACATGGATTCAGTAAAGGAGCCACACCAGCCCCAGAGACATGGAACCTCTCACAGATGACAGAACATAGCACTAAAAACTCCAAGTTACAGATAAATAATCAAAAATATAGACCTCCGAATCAATTTCAGTTTTAAAACAGATGCCGAAGTCTGCAATTGGAAAGATATTTCATGACTTTTTTGACTAGGTAACAGAGAGGAAAGGTGAGGGTAATGCCGTTGATATGGTGTACATGGACTTCCAAAAGGCATTTGATAAAGGGGTACAGAATATACTTGTGGGCAAAGTTAGAGCTCATGGAATAAAAAAGGCCGTCAGAAAATGGATACGAAACTGGCTGAGTGACAGGAAACAGAGATTAGTGGTGCAGGGCTGTTTTTCGGACTGGAGAAAGGTTTATCATGGAGTTTCTCCAAAGGTCAATGTTTGGAGCCCTGCTCTTCCTGATATATATTGACAACTTAGACTTTGGTGTACAGGGCACAATTTCAAAATGTGCAGATGGCCCAAAACATGCGAACTTTGAGGAGGATAGTGTTAAGGTTCAAAATGACATAGATTGGTTGAAAGGGTGAACGAGTGGCAGATGAAAATTAAATGCAGAAAAATATTAAGAAACTCATTTTGGTAGGAAGAAGGCAAATGGACAATGTAAAATAAAGGGTACAAATCTAAAGGGGTGCTTGAGGAGAAAAGGGTCCTGGGAGTATGTGCACACAAATCATCGAAAGTGTTGAGAGCATAGTCCATCAAGTATACAGGATCCTGGGTTTTATAATCAGGGCAATAGAATACAAAAACAAGGACGTTATGATAAACCAGTAGAGAACACTAGTTTCAGCTCAGGGCACCATGCTTTAAAATGGGTGTGAAGATATTTGAGACGGTCCAGAAAAGATTCCCAAGAATGGTTCCAGAGATGAGGAACTTCAGTTATGTAGAGAGATTGAACAAGTTGGGGTTGCTCTCCTTTGAAAAGAAAAGGTTGAAAGGAGATTTTATGGAGGTATTCAAAATCATGAGAGATCAGGACTGAGTAGATAGGGAGAAACTGATCCCATTGATGAAAGGATCAAGAACAAGAGGCCCAGATTTAAGGCATAAAAACAAAAAACTGCGGATGCTGGAAATCCAAACAAAAACAGAAATACCTGGAAAAACTCAGCAGGTCTGGCAGCATCGGCGGAGAAGAGCAAAGTTGATGTTTCGAGTCCTCATGACCCTTCAACAAAACTAATTAGAAATAGGAAAGGGGTGAAATATAAGCTGGTTTAAGGGGGGGGGGGGTGGGGTGGGGGTAAAGAAGGGGGGCGGTTGTTGGGACAAGCAAGCAGTGGTAGGAGGAGATAACCAAAAGATGTCACAGACAAAAGAACAAAGAGGTGTTGAAGGTGGTGATATTATCTAAAACAATGTGCTAATTAAGACCGGAGAGCAGGACAAGCAAGGTAGCTCTAGTGGGGTGGGCTGAAATAAACCATGGGTGGAATACATTTAAAAATAATGGAAATAGGTGGGAAAAGAAAAATCTATATAAATTATTGGAAAAAACAAAAGGGAGGGGGAAGAAACGGAAAGGGGGTAGGGATGGAGGAGGGAGTTCAAGATCTAAAGTTTTTGAACTCAATATTCAGTCCGGAAGGCTGTAAAGTGCATAGTCAGAAGATGAGGTGCTGTTCCTCCAATTTGCATTGAGCTTCACAGGAACAATGCAGCAAGCCAAGGACAGACATGTGGGCAAGAGAGCAGGGTGGAGTGTTAAAATGGCAAGCGACAGGGAGGTCTGGGTCATGCTTGTGGACAGACCGAAGGTGTTCTGCAAAGCGTTCACCCAGTCTGCGTTTGGTTTCTCCAACGTAGAGGACACCACATTTGGAGCAACGAATGCAGTAGACTAAGTTGGGGGAAATGCAAGTGAAATGCTGCTTCACTTGAAAGGAGTGTTTGGGCCCTTGGACGGTGAGGAAAGAGGAAGTGAAGGGGCAGGTGTTGCATATTTTGCGTTTGCATGGGGAGGTGCTGTAGGTGGGGGTTGAGGAGTAGGGGGTGATGGAAGAGTGGACCAAGTGTCACGGAGGGAACGATCCCTATGGAATGCTGCCGAGAGGGTGAAGGGAAGATGTGTTTGGTGGTGGCATCATGCTGGAGTTGGCGGAAATGGCGGAGGATGATCCTTTGAATGCGGAGGCTGGTGGGGTGATAAGTGAGGATAAGGGGGACCCTATCATGTTTCTGGGAGGGAGGAGAAGGTGTGAGGGCGGATGCGTGGGAGATGGGCCAGACACGGTTGAGGGTCAACTACCGTGGGTGGAAAACCTCGGTTAAGGAAGAAGGAGGACATGTCAGAGGAACTGTTTTTGAAGGTAGCATCATCAGAACAAATGCGACGGAGGCGAAGGAACTGAGAGAATGGGATGGAGTCCTTACAGGAAGCGGGGTGTGAGGAGCTGTAGTCGAGGTAGCTGTGGGAGTCGGTAGGCTTGTAATGGATATTAGTGGACAGTCTATCACCAGAAATTGAGACAGAGAGGTCAAGGAAGGGAAGGGAAGTGTCAGGGATGGACCAGGTGAAAATGATGGAGGGGTGGAGATCGGAAGCAAAATTAATAAATTTTTCCAGGTCCCGACGAGAGCATGAAGCAGCACCGAAGTAATCATCGATGTACCGGAGAAAGAGTTGTGGGAGGGGGCCGGAGTAGGACTGGAACAAGGAATGTTCCACATACCCCATAAAGTGACAGGCATAGCTGGTGCCAAATTGGAGGAAATTGGAGGAACAGCAAATTGGAGGAACAGCACCTCATCTTCTGACTAGGCACTTTACAGCCTTCCAGACTGAATATTCAGTTCAACAACTTTAGATCTTGAACTCCCTCCTCCATCCCCACCCCCTTTCCGTTTCTTCCCCCTCCCTTTTGTTGTTTCCAATAATTTATATAGATTTTTCTTTTCCCACCTATTTCCATTATTTTTAAATGTATTCCACCCATGGTTTATTTCACCCCACCCCCACTAGAGCTACCTTGCTTGTCCTGCTCTCCAGTCTTAATTAGCACATTGTTTTAGATAATATCACCACCTTCAACACCTCTTTGTTCTTTTGTCTGTGACATCTTTTGGTTATCTCCTCCTATTACTGCTTGCTTGTCCCAACAACGCCCCCCCCCCACCCCCGCCTTCTCTCTCCCCACCCCCACCCCCCCCACCTAAACCAGCTTATATTTCACCCCTTTCCTATTTCTACTTAGTTCTGTTGAAGGGTCATGAGAACTCGAAACGTCAATTGTGCTCTTCTCCGCCGATGCTGCCAGACCTGCTGAGTTTTTCCAGGTATTTCTGTTTTTGTTCCAGATTTAAGGCAGTTGGCCAAAGAAGCAATGGTAACATGAGAAAAAACCTTTTCATGCAGCGAGTGGTTAGGATCCAGAATGAACTACCTGAAATTGCGGCAGAGCCAGATTCAGTCATGGCATTCGAAAGGAAATTGGATCATTAACTGAAAAAGAAAAAAAAGTGCAGAGCTACAGGGAAAAATCAGGGAACTGGGATTAAGTCAATTGATCTTGCAGGGAACCAGGGCAGACATGATGGGCAGAATTGCCTCCTTCTGTGCTGCGACCATTCTATGATTCTATGAGTTATCTGTCCCATCAGCAGGGATACTCCATGACCCATTACCATTATTCCTCCATTTAGTCCCCAACACCAATATTTCTCCATCAATAGACACCCCCTAACCCAACATCAATACTGCTCCACTTAGAGACACTCCTGACCCAACACTTATAAATGCTCCATGACCCACCATCATTATTCCTTCATTTATATGTGCTCCATGACCCAAAACCATTTTCCTCCATTTATAGACACTCCCTGACCCATCACCATTATCCTCCGTTTACAGACTTTCCCTGAGCCAATGCCAATATTTCTCCATTTATAGGCAGTCCCTGGCCTAGCGCTATTTTTCCTCTATTTATAGACGCGCCTTGACCTTTTGCTACTTTCCATTCATTTCTAGACTCTCCTTTAACCATTGCCATTATTGCTGCATGCTTACACGCTCCCTTACCCATCTCCATTATTCCTCCATTTATAGGTGCTCCCTGACCATTACAAATTTTCCTCAATTACAGATGCTCCCTAACTTTTACCATTTTTCCTCCATTTACAGATGATCCCTGACCCATCAATATTATTTCTCTATTAACAGAAGCTCCCTAACCCATCGCCATTTTCCTCCATATATTAACGCTCCCTGACCCATTGTCCTTATTTCCTCCATTTATAGACACTCCCTGTGTGAGCTGACACTGCGCAGGTGAGAGACTGGAGGCAAAGGGAGAAACCCGGTAGTCGCGCTGGGGACCGGGATAACGTTCACAGTTTCATATTCGTGTCTCAGATGGAAAATGTTGACCGGTTTTAATTTGGGCTCTGGATCCGCACTCGGTCTTTGTAAACTCTCCATCTTAAACCCGCTCGCTCGAGCTCTCTTACCGTCTGTCAACATGGCCCGCGCATGCTCAGATCAGAATGCCCGGGGAGTGACTGATGGCAACTCCGGACCAATAGGAAGATGGGGTGAGACTGGAGGACCTCCAACCAATCAGACTGAATGAGGGGCGGGTCTGAGCCCGGCTCCCTCATTGTCTGAAATTCTGCATCGTTTTGAAAGCTGATTTGTCTCAAACTCCAGGGGAAAGCTGGACCTTTCTGAAGAAGCTCTGAAGAAGAGTCATACTGACTCGAAACGTTAACTCTGTCTTTCTCTCCACAGATGCTGTCAGACCTGCTGAGTTTTTGCAGCATTTTTTATTTTTGTTTCAGATTTCCAGCATCTGCAGTACTTTGCCTTTAGCCTGGACCTTTCTGTTTGTGGCTTTAAACAGATGAAACTATGTGGGCGTGGAACAAACACTTCAAGAACCGGGAGAGTTCGATGAGCTCCAACAATGGGAATGGACAGCCAGACCCGCTGGACACACCTATCCTGCCTGATATCAACCCAGAATGAGCTGGAAAGCCATCTCCACTCACCAGGACTGTCTGCAGTAGGGTTTCTGACTCAGAGGCAGAAATATTAATTGTTAGTCGTTTGGTAGTACAGAACTTGAGTATTGCTGAAAAAATAGACATATCTAAGCTTTTCATCTTGCACTCATCAGGACTCGCAAGAATACCAATATAAGGGGGAAAACAACTTATACTCTATGTGAAGAGAGTGCTGATTGGTTGGCAAGTGATGTTGCCATGGAGAGTGCGTGTACTGGAAGCTACACACATTAATACACAGGGCCCTGTTCTTTACAGACAGAAAGAACATTTTAAAAATTAATTCATGGGATGTGGGCTTCACTGGCTGGGCCAGTATTTATTGCCCATCCCTAGTTGCCCTTGAGAAGGTGTTGGTGAGCTGCCTTCTTGAAATGCTGCAGTCCATGTGGTGTTGGTACACCCACAGTGCTGGATTTTAACCCAGTGACAGTGAAGGAACGGTGATATACTTCCAAGTCAGGATGGTAAGTGACTTGGAGGGGAACTTCCAGGTCGTGATCTATCTGCTGCCCTCGTCCTTCTAGATGCTAGTGGTCATGAGTTTGGAAGGTGCTGTTGAAGGAGCCTTAGTGAATTCCTGCAGTGCATCTTGTAGATGGTACATGGTGCTGCGACTGTGCGTCAGTGGTGGAGGGAGTGAATGTTTGTGGATGTGGTGCCAATCAAGCGGGCTGCTTTGTCCTGGATGGTGTCGAGCTTCTTGAGTGTTGTGGGAGCTGCACTCATCCAGGCAAGGGGGGAGTATTCCATCACACTCCTGATTTGTGCCTTGTAGATGGTGGACAGGCTTTGGGAGTCAGAAGGTGAGTTACACATCGCAGAATTCCTAGCCTCTGACCTGCTCTTGCAGCTACAGTATTTATATGACTAGTGCAGTTCAGTTTCTGGTCAATGATAACCCCCAGGATGTTGATAGTGGGGGATTCAGTGATGGTAATGCCATTGAACATTAAAGGGTGATGGCTGGATTCTCTCTTGTTGGAGATAGTCATTGCCTGACACTTGTGTGACGTGAATGTTACTTGCCACTTGTGAGCCCAAACCTGGATATTGTCCAGGTCTTGCTGAATTTGGACATAGACTGCTTCAGTATCTGAGGAGTCACGAATGGTGCTGAACATTGTGCAATCATCAGCGAACATCCCCTTGTACACACATTGCGCCTATTTCAGCTAAACAAAATAAATGACAGCCATTCTTGGGCTCATTCTTCGGGGCAATTCCTTGACCAGTCAGGGTCAAGCTGCCTCGTTTAAATTTCAAACATTGCTTGGCAGTTAGCTGTCAGTCACCATCAGTGATGCATTCTCCATGGCAACACCACTTGCCAACCAATCAACACTCTCTTTATATACAGTATACATTATTTTCTCCCTTATATTGGTATTCTTGCGAGTGTCCTAATGAGTGCAAGATGAAAAGTTAGACATGTCTCTTTTTTCAGCAATACTTAATGCTAATAGTTACTTTTTATTAACAACCCTAAAACCCTCAAGTGCCACCAAACTGACTGGCTCTCCTCCTTTCTATCTCCACTATGTTTTAGGTTAATGTGGCACTTATATCATCTAACCACCGCCTTCCTTGTGAGAGAGCAGAACTACAGTAGCTACAGAAACCACATCTTTATCTATCCTCTCCTCATCCTCTCAGAATGAAATCATTTGTATGTTTCACCAGCATTAACCATTATCCTACAAAGAAATGTCTGTTCATTATTGCTTAGTCATTATGAATCTAATCCAGCTACTCCAATGTTCATTCTAATTCAGTTTGCATTTGTGATTAATTGTGAACTATCACATCTGCTCGTGTTTCTGCCTTATCCTCATGTTCAGTCTTGTTTTTGTTGCGTGATCTTTCTGTGGTCAGAATTCAGTTCAGTGACTGTCCAGCTGCATGTATTTTCTCGGGGTAACTGGGTTTGTGTCCATAGTGCCTGTGTTAGACATTCAGTCATTGTTTAATACACACTTTATGCAGTGAAATCAGAAACAACTTGTTACATAAAAGGTGAACCAACCTGGACCAACCACCCCAAAAGACTGTGGTTGCTGGAGGTATACAGTGGAGTTCCGCATGGTTCTGCTTCAGGATCACTGCTGTTTTTGATTACACGTTACTGAATTCGATTAGAGATTACTGGGAACAATGTCAACACTTTCAGATGACACAAAATTTGAAAGTGTAGAAAACAGTGAGGGCGATAGTGATAGATTTCAAAAGGACAGAACCAGAGTGGTGGAATGGGTGGGCTCATGGCAGATGAAATTCAGCACAGCAAAGTGTGAGGTGATATATTCTGGGCAGAAGAATGAGGAGAGATAATACGAGGCAAAGGGCAGAATTTAGTTAGGATTTCGAATGCACTGCCTGACCGCCTAGTGGATACAAATTCAATAGTAACCCGAAAAAAGAAATTCGATAAAAACTTGAAGCAGAAACAGACTGCAGGACTATGGGGAAAGTGGAGCAGTGGGCCAAACTGGATTGGTCTTATAAAGAGTTGGTGCAGACCCGATGGGCCGAATGACCTCTTTCTTCACTGTACAATGATTCTTATGATTCAGCAATGTCATCTTTTCATACGGGTCTTGCTGAATGGAGCAAAATTAGAGGCTGAAATTCTTTTCAATTAATCAGTTGTATGGGAGGCTACTGTGTGTCTCACGCCATTTCCTAAGATTGTTAATCTAGTTGCAGCCCCTTCACCAACTTCCTCTGTCCTGTTCAAACATATCCTGTTTTACTTCTGCAACAGTTTCTAATGTCAAAGCAGCTTTTAAAAAACCCACATTATTCTAAGTTTATTCGTCCTGTGGGACCTGGTTTATTTCCACCTTCTCAATTATTTTTGAATGCTGTTCCTTGATCACATTACACAAACTGTTTCATTTCAGATTAAATTCACAGGATTGCTGGATCCTCTCTCCTCCCGTGAAGGTGCTGACTCCGGCTAGGTTCAATTTTACAATTACTGGTTCCTCTCGCTCTCTCTGGTTCTACACTCACTGGTTCTTCTCTCTCTCTACTCCTCTCCCAAAGGTGCCGATTCTGACTGGGTTCAATTCCACACTCACTGGTTCCTCTCTATCTCTCCTTCCCTGAGGGTGCTGACTCCGGCTGGGTTTGGTTCGACACTCACTTGTTCCTCTCGCTCTCTCTCCTCTCCTTAAGGCACTGATTCAGTCTGGGCTAAGTTCAACACTCTCTGGTTCCACTCCAGCTTCTTTCCCAAGTGCTCAATATTACAGACACTCGAGTCTCCAAGTATTTGACCCCCAGAGGTCTGATATCGGAACCCGGAGTTGATCTGATCTGATGCTATGTATCATGCTAAGGAAACATGGTCTCTTTAACTATCGCCAGTGGATGTTGTGTCTGTCCCTTTAAGAGCTGCCCCCACTCTCATGTTTCCTTGAATGACTGAAACTAATAATAAAATTCCAGAAAATCCAACACATTTACTCACAAGTGTTTAAATATGCCTCCACTCCAGCAAGTTGATTTCTTGAAATGTTTAAACGATTGGAGGTGGGATGTTGAATTATTTCTGAGTTGCTCCTTCAACTCCTTCAGGGTTTCACCCAGAGAGAACCTGGATCTGATCCACTGAACCCGCTCCCACCCACTGACACCTCACAATGCCCGGCTGATTGACGGCAGCTCCGGACCAATAGGAAGAGGGGGCGGGACTGGAGGACCGAGCGGGAGCGGCTGGTCCTCCAACCAATCGGAGTGAATGAGGAGCGGTGCTGATCTCGGATCTCATTCATTGGCTGAAACTGCATCATTTTGGAAGCTGATTTGTCTCAAACTCCAGGAGAAAACTGGACTTTTCTGTTTGTGACTTTAAACAGATGAAACCCTCTGGGTGTGGAGGAAACATTTCAACATTTGTTAATGAAATGGATTCATTCAGGACAGACAGCAGGGATCATTTGAGGGAATAACAGTTTAATGAGCAGGGAAATTCAGTGTCAGGTTTGGGGACCTGGGATTGTAACTGAAATAATCTGGAGTATGAAAGGAGAACATAACAACAAACTGAATAATAAGCAACAGGACATCAATTAGTCTAGTCTTATCAAGGAGAAATCAGAAATTCATCACAGCGTGTGTGAAACAAAACTTATTTAAAACATATATCTAGAATTTTAACATCCAGCCCCGTTATAAAGAGATTATGAACATCAGCAGCAACAAACTCCAACTGTTATAATGAAGATGGTTCAGTCGTAAATGTGATTAACAGCAGCAATAAAAACTTCAATTTATATAGCATCTTTAACATAGTCAAACATCCCAAGGTGCTTCACAGGAGTTTTATCAAACAAACCTCAACACCAAGATGCAGAAGGAGATAATTAGGACAGGTGACCAAATACTGGGTCAAAGAGGCAGGTTTTAAGGAACCTCTTAAAGGAGAGAAGAGAAAGTTAGAGAGGTGGAGATGGTGAGGGAGGGAATCCAGAGCTTAGCATCCAGGCAGCTGAATGCAGGTCTGGCACTGGAGGAGGGATGAAAATCAGGAATGTGCAAGAGTCCAGAATTGGAGGGGCAGAAAGATCTCAGAGGGATGTCGGGAAGGAGGTGGTTACGGGGATAGGGAGGGGTGAGACTATGGAGGGATTTAAAATAAAATCTGAGAATTGTAAAATTGAAATGCATTGCCAGACTGGGAAATAATGTAGTTCAGTGAGTATAGGGGTAATGGGACTAACTGTGAGTTGGGATACAGGCACCAGTGTTCCAGATTTACAGCAGGCGGAATATGAGAGGACGGTTAGGAGATCTTTGGAATACTTGGGACTAGAGGGAGAAAAGTGATGAATGAGGGTTTCAGCAGCAAATAGGCTGAAGCAGGAGAAGAGATGGGGGATGTGACAGAGGTGGAAGTCGGCAGCTTTGGTGATGAAACGGATATGGGTCAGAAAATCAGCTCGGGGTGAAGTTGATGCTGAGGTGATGAACAGTTTGGTTCAGGCTCAGGCAGTGGCCAGAATAACAATATAATCCAACCAATACAGTTAGATGTGAATGTGCTGGTGTGCCCGCAGGTTGAGTGACTGAGTGAATCCTTTCCAACACAGTGCAGGTGAATGGTTTCTCTCCAGTGTGAGTGAGTTGGTATTTCATCAGATCTTTCGAGCTTTTAAAACTCTTCCCACAGTGAGAACAATTAAAAGGTCTCTTTTCAGAGTGAACAACTCGATGGGCAGTGAGGCTGGACACACAAGTGAATCCTTTCCCACATATGAAGCAGATGAACAGCATCTCCTTGGTGTGAACTCGCAGGTTTTAGGGATTGAACCCCTTACAACAGGATCGGACGTGACAATAAAGTTCAGCTATTGAGCAGCTTTATTAAGAGAAAGGCAGGACAAACTACCAGACTAAAGGTAAAGTTCAAGCAGTGATTTACAGAACAACGTGAGGTCTATACTTCCCGTATCATATCTGGACAGCAGAGTGCACTTCTTTCCTCATAGCTTCCGGTTTTCTTGTGGAGTTTCCAGGTTTCTTGCTTCTTTCTTATTTCTTTGTCTTCTTCCCTTTGTTTTTTACTCCACTGCACCAAACCCCTTGAGAGGACTGTTCTTATGCTGGAAACACCCCCAACTCACTCCCCTGAGGCTACCAATCAGAACTGTCCATGTACATTTCACTACACAATCATGTGGCTCTTATCCAATCACAGGTGTGTTCATGTGAAGATACGAGGAGGATATGAGGAATTTCTCCTCTCAGAGCGTCGTTAGTTTTGGAATTCTCATCCACAGAGAGCAGTGGGGGTTGGGTCATTGAATAGATTCAAGGCTGAGTTAAAGAGATTTTTGATCTTCAAGGGAGTCAAGGATTATGTAGGTAGGTGGGAAAGTGGAATTAAGGCCACAATCAGATCAGATCTTATTGAATGATAGGGCAGGCTCAGTGGGCTTAATGATCTCCTCCTGTTCAGGTTTTTTATGTTCTTTTGTTCCCCGTACCCGAAAAAAGGGAACTGCGAACAACATCAGTGAACATGGGCAAGCGGGGTGTTCAGCAGTTTAGTGGGAAAAGGATTGAGTGAAGAGGTGGGTCTCATGGACAAGATGAGCTCTGAGAGGGCATGAGGGTAGATAGGGAAAAGGTAGAGAAAGATGCGGGTTTAGGGCTTGGAGTGGGGCAACTTTAGAAGCAGTTCGTCCCGGTGGGCCAGTGGAGGGGAGGGAAGCAGCAGAGGCAGCTGATGGGATTGTCTCAATCTTAGTGACAAAGAAGTTCAATGAATTCTCACCCTTGCTGGGGGTGAGGATGGAGGAGACAGGGGAGAGGGAGAGCGCTTCAAAAGAAACTAACTTGTGTTAGTGATATTAAAAGACTTAACACATTTTGGGTTTAACATAAAGCTAATGTATTTGACTTTATCGAGAATATTATCACATCAAGCTGGGCTGGAGTTTATTAACATCAGCAGACACGATGCCCAACGAACATGGTTCAATCCTGGATGTGATTGACAACAAAATCCAATCACTGTTGTTACTTGTCAACTTGCTGGTGTCTCAGCAGTGTGGATGAGTGAGTGAATCCCTTCCCACACATAGAGCAGGTGAATAGTCTCTTCCCAGTGTGAATACGTTGGTGTGCCATCAGGTAGGTTAATTGAATGAATCCTTTCCCACAGTCGGAGCAGGTGAATGGCCTCTCTCCAGTATGAATGCGCTGGTGTACGGTGAGTTGAGATGATCGCCTGAACCCCATCCAACAGTGAGAGCATCTGAACGGTCTCTAGTCAGTATGAAAAATTTGATGGGACATCAGTTCTCAAGAACTTTTATAGCACTTCCTGCTGTCCAGGCATTTAAAAGGTCTCTCGTTCGTGCAAACTTGCTGGTGTCTGAACAGGTTGAATGAGTGAGTAAATCTCTTACCACACTTGGAGCAGATGAACGGCCTCTCACCAGTGTGAATTCGCTGATGTGTCAACAAGTGAGATAAACAAGTGAATCCCTTCCTGCAGTGGGAGCAGGTGAATGTCCACTTCCCAGTGTGAGCTCGCTGGTGGGTTAGCAAGTTGGATGAGGTAGTGAATCCCTTCCCACACTCGAAGCAGGTGAACGGCCTCTCCCCAGTATGAGTGCACTGGTGTACAGTGAGGTCAGATGAGTCCCTGAACCCAGTCCCACAGTGAGAGCACCTGAACGGTCTCTCGTCAGTGTGAACACGTTGATGGGGCATCAATTCCCCAGAACTTTTATAGCACTTCCCAAAGTCTGAGCATTTAAAAGGTCTCTCATTAGTGTGAACTCGCTGGGGTGTCAGCAGGTTGGATGACTGAGTGAATCCCTTCCCACACCTGGAGCAGGTGAACAGTCTCTCCCCAGTGTGAGTGCGCTGATGTACAGTGAGTTGAGATGATCACCTGAAACCAGTCGCGCAGTGAGAGCAACTGAATGATCTCTCATCAGTGTGATCATGTTGATGATGCATCAGTTCCTGGAAACTTTTATAGCACTTCCCACAGTCTGGGCAATTAAAAGGTTCCTTCTCAGTGTGAACTCGCTGGTGTCTTAACAGATTGTATGAGTTAGCAAATCTCTTTCCACACTTGGAGCAGTTGAACAGCCTCTCTCCAGTGTGAACCTGCTGGCGTGTCATCAGGTGGAATGAACAAGTGAATCTCCTCCCACAGTCAGAGCAGGTGAATGGCCTCTCCCCAGTGTGAATGTGCTGGTGTTTAGTGAGGTTAGATGATCGCTTGAATCCAGTCCCGCATTAAGAGCAGCTAAATGATCTCTCGTCAGCGTGAACATGTTGATGGGACATCAGTTCCTGGGAACTTTTATAGCACTTTGCACAGTCTGGGGATTTAAAAAGTCTCTCGTTAGTGTGAACTCACCAGTGTCTCAGCAGGTTGTATGAGTTTGCAAATCCCTTCCCACACTTAGAGCAGATGAATAGCCTCTCCCCAGTGTGAATGTACTGGTGTGTCAGCAGGTGGGATGAGGTAGTGAATCCTTTCCCACACATGGGGCAGGTGAATGGCCTCTCCCCAGTGTGACTGCCCAGATGAATATCCACCTTGAATGGGCAATTGAATCCTTCCTCACAGTCCCAACATTTCCATGGATTCTCCCCGGTGTTACTGCACTTGTGTTTCAACAGGCCAGATGATTGCCTGAAGCCTTGTTCACACACAGAACACCTGTAAGGTTTCTCTCCACTGTTAATGGTACTTTTTCCTTCTATGATTAACATCGAATAATATACAAGTTATGATAAAGATAGCAACTCTGTCAGATATTGATGTGATGTTGGGTTTGAGTTTCTGACTGCAAATCCTCCCCTTCTAATACCCTGTGAAATTGATTTAATGTAGAAAAAAGGAAGTGAGAGAATACCGACCAAAACACAAAGGCAGGTTGTGAAGTTAAGCTGAATGGATCTGGTAATTTGTGGGGCCGGCACCAGGAATAAGTGATGATGAATGCTGCTGGGTTGTTATAAAAACCCAACTGGATCACTAATGTCCTTCAGGGAAGAGAACCTGTCACCCGGTCTGGGCCTGCACAAGACTCTGGCCTCTATGGGAGGAGGGAGAGAGAGATGGGAGAGGCAGGGGCTGAAGGAGGGGGATTTTATATATCTACAATCAAGCAGAACTTTGACAGAATCTCCAAAGCCCTCAATCTCTACATCTAGAAGGACCAGGATCGCAAGTGTGAGTGAAGACCATCACCTCCAAGTTCCCCTCCAAGTCACACACTTAAATAAAAGCAAAATGCTGCGCATGCTGGAGATCTGAAATAAAAACAGAAGGTGCTGGAAATACTCAACAGGACTGGTAGTATTTGTGGAGAAAGAAATAGAGTTAACATTTGGGGGGGCTGTAGAATGAATTATGGGCAATAAAAATAACACAAAATGTGCATGTCAGTATAAGCTCAGAAGTGGAAGAGAAATGGATTATAGTGCAGGAAAAAACAATTCCTGACAATGAAAGGTACTGTGGGGAGATAAGACTGCTAAGTCAGCAGCACATGGCCGGGAGATGGGCAGTGGTGGGAATCTCATTCAGACATGGTCAGCAGAAGTAACAGTAAAATACTAATCACAGCTAAAATACGCCTATTATTAGAAACAGGGTGTTAGACAATGACAGAGAGGTGATCAGGGAGGGCAGAGATGAAACAGAGCAATGGATGGATATGGAATCAGATCCACTTAAAGGAGCCACACCAGCCGCAAAGACATGGAAATGTTCACAGATAACAGAGCATAGCACTAAAAGCCTTAAATTGTAGATGACTAGTCAAAAAATTCTCTGAAACAATAACTGAAATAATTTCAGTTTTCAATATTACCGCCTGCTGGAGCCTGAAGCTGGAAAGGTATCATAAGCACTGGAGTCAGAAAAATCTCACAGTTGAGGAAATACCCGGGAACTCCACTGCAAACCTTCCAGCCTGAAAAACGTCCAACGACTGTTTCCTGTCGCTCAGCCAATTCTGTAGCCATGTTGCTAATGCCCCTTTTATTCCATGAGCTATAACTTTGTTCACAAGTCTGTTGTGTGCCACTTCATCAAATGTCTTTTGAAAATCCATGTTATCATCGCCTTCATCAACCCTCTCTATTGCCTCTTCTAAAAACTCCAGCAAGTTAGTTAAACATGATTTTTCATTAACAAATCCATCAGTGTCAGTCCAGGATAGAAATTCACACCATTCTCTCCTCCTGCTCCAGGATCAGTAAAGTGAGTTAAAGATAATTTCTCATTAACAAATCCATTGCTGCATTTCCTTCCTTAACCCACATTTGTCCACTCGGGCCTGGCACCGGGAGAAAGCCCGCAGCTGCCGTTCCGTTCGTTGCAAAGGCGGGCCCGGTACTTTTTTATTGAGGGTGTTGAGTCCTCCACTGGGTGTTTGTGAAGCCTCCCCTCCCACCCACTGCCCCTAACGCTGCCTCCGCTTATCCGCCTCCTTCCCGCCTGAAGATGAGACAAACAAGCGTCTGTCCAAAAACATCATCCGCACTGCGCATGCTCCAGATCACAATGCCCGGCTGATTGACGGCAGCTCAGGACCAATAGAGAAAGGGATAAGACTGGAGGACCAAGTGGGAGCGGCTGGTCCTCCAACCAATCGGAGTGAGTGAAGGGCAGGGCTGAGCCCGGATCTCCCTCATTGGCTGAAACTCTGCATCATTTTGAAAGCTGATTTGTCTCAAACTCCAGGAGAAAACTGGACCTTTCTGTTTGTGGCTTTAAACAGATGAAACCCTGTGGGTGTGGAGCAAACATTTCAACATTTATTACTGAAATGGATTCATTCAAGACAGACAGCAGGAATTATTTCAGGAAATCACACACTGTAGTGATTGTTTCTCTTTGAACTCATCCCTTGGGGAATAATGTGAATTTGTTGAAGAATTCACAGACTGCTTAACTCCGTGCCTGGAACCATTTAATTCCAGCTGATCTATTGGTCCGGCTTCAACCGGGAGAAATTGATGAGCTCACAACTCACACACTGGGAATGGACAGCCAGACCCGCCGGACACACCTATCCTGCCTGATATCAACCCAGAATGAGCTGGAGAGCCGTCTCCACTCACCAGTGCGGTTTCTGACTCAGAGGCAGGATTGCGAAGCTATTATTTACTAGTAACCCTAAAAGTTACAACTGCCACCAAACTGATAGACTTTTCCTTTGTATTTCGACTTCATTGTCCAAACAAAGTCTTGATTTTATCTTTTCAGCTTAGTGGTGGCACTTACGACATCTAACAGCCTGCTTCCTTGTGAGAGGGCAGAACTAGTTACTACAGAAACCACATCCTTATCTACCAAACCTCTCCTCACCCTCACAGAATCAAACCATTTCCATTTTTCTCCAATGTTTTCCATTATCCTTGAATGAATTGTCTCAGTTTATTATTGATTCTGCATTATGATTCTAATCCAGCTGCTCCAATTCCACTTCAGTTTACGTTGTGATTGATTGGGAACTATCACATCTGCTTCTGTTTCTGCTTTAACTTCATGTTCAGACTGGTTTTGCTCAAGTGAACTTTCTGTGGTCAGAATTCAGTTCAGTGACCCCTGTCCTGCTGCATGTATTTTCTTGGGGTAACTGGATTTCTGTCCCTGGTGTCCGTGTTAGACTTTGAGTCATTGTTTAATACACAACCTGTGCAGTGAAATCAGAAACAACTTGTTCACGTAACGGCACTGTGGGTGTACTTGCACCACATGGACTGCAGCAGTTCAGGAAGGCAAGTCATCTCAAGGGAAATTAGGGATTCGTAATTAATGCTGGCCTAGCCTGCGACACCCAAATCGCATGAAATAATAAAAAAATACCTGGACCAATCTCTCCAAAAGGCTGTAGTTGCTGGGGGTCAATTGAAATTTTCAAGATGGGAATCAATGGATTCTTAAATAAAGATATCAAAGGAAATGGATCAAAGTTGCGAAAATTGAGTTGAGGTGCAGGTCAACCATGATCTCATTGAATGGTGGAGCAGGCTTGAGGGGCTGAATGGCCTCATCTTGTTCCTATGTCCTGGCTGAAGCCCCTCCAGCAATGATTACCCCAGAAATGGGGAATTTGTGATGTCTGTGTCAGGTGCAGCATAATCAGTGTATGACCCTGATCTGCCCTCACTCATCCTGCTCTAAGGAGCAGCACTCTCCTCTCATAAGGGGTTTAAAGGAGGATCCGTCCCATCTGACAGAGGCAATACTACAGACCTATCGTGTCTGTGCCACCTATTTCCCACAGTAATCCAAACACAAAGTCCAGATACAAACATTACTTTTATTTTCCAATTGTTTTACAGGGATTCACCACATCCATGGTAGTTTACATTACTGGAAGTAATCCTTTTAGAAAATAAACCTTCACTCTACTTTATTAGGCATGCATCCAGAATATTAAACTCCATCCCACATACAGAGGTTAGGAATATCAGCAGAAATGAACTCCAACTTTCAGAATGAACATGGTTCAGTCCTGAACGTGATTAACAGCAGCAATAACAGCAGAATCCAAACCCCAGAGTCACATGTGAACTAGCTGATGTTTCAGCAGGGTGGCTGAATGATTAAATCCCTTCTCACATGGAGCAGGTGAATGGCTTCTCCCGGTGTGAGCTCGCTGATGCACCATCAAGCGGGAGGAATGAGTGAAACCCTTCCCACACTCGGTACATTTAAATGGTTTCTCTTCCCTGTGAACCGACTGCTGTTCCATCAGGTTAGTGGACTGATTGAATCCCTTCCCACACTCGGAGCAGGTGAATGGCTTCTCCCCAGTGTGGGTGCGTTTGTGTGTCTGTAGGTGGAACGAGTCCCTAAACCTCTTTCCACAGCAAGAGCACTGAAACGGTCTCTCGTCAATGTGAATTATCTCGTGTTTCTGCAGGCTAGGTGAAGTTTGAATCGCTATCCACATACAGAGCAGGTGAATAGCTTCTCTCCAGTGTGAACTCACTGATGTGTCAGCAGGCTGAATGACCAAGTGAATCCCTTTCCACACACGGAGCAGGTGAATGGTCCCAGTGTGACTGCGTCGATGAGTTTCCAGCTGCAATGGAGAATCAAATCCCTTCCCACAATCCACACATTCATGTTTCTGCATGAAGTGACTGAGTTTGTGCTTTGAAAAAGCAAATGATTGACTGAAGCCTCGTCCACACAGTGAGCATGTGTGTGATCTCTCCACATTGCGATTGGTGTTTTCTTCTTCCATATTTAAAGGCCGATGTTATTCAGATCCTGATGAATCAGATCTTGGGGTGATGTTTGGTTTGAGTTTCCCATCTGCAAACCTACCCTTTCTAATCCCCTGTGAAAAGAGTTTACAAAAGTCATCACTGTAAGAACATGATAGAAATTTAGGAAAACATTCTAGTTTCTATGGAACATTTTGCTCTTTCTTTCTTCTCTTTCGGGTAATAAAGTTATTTAAGACCTCCAGGGGCCATTTTGCGAGTTGCTCCAGGCCCAGGTAAGGGTCCCATGCTCAGGGTTATGAACCGTGGCCACTGGAGGACCCAGTGAACTTTCAGTGGTGATGGTGAAAGAACTAGAACCTCGAGGGATAATAACTGCTTACAGGAGGAGGGAGGATCCTTCAAGAAGGGAACTTGTGTTTCCTCTGAACACATATGAGGAAGGCAATGGGAAGCCACCTCATGGATTCTTGTCCCTAGTCCCTAGCTGATTGAAGTTGAAAATGCGAGGGTCTTATGAGCAGTGCAAGACTGTGAGGCATGGAGAAATGAGCAGAGAACCTGCCCATGTGCAGATCACCACAGCTCTCTTTTCCCTTCTCCAAAACTATAAATCCCCATTCCATACACCCTCTCTCTTCCCTGTGCTCAAATCCAAACTCATTACACCATCTCCAACATATTTCCTTCCAGACAATTTTTCTCCCTCGCCTCAAAGTATGGACACTGACTGGGTTCAGTTTTACACTCACTGGTTCCTCTCTCTCTCTCTCCCCCTTGAAGGTGCTGACTCTGACTGGGTTCAGTACTACACTCACTGGTTCCTTCTCTGTCCTCTCCTGAAGATACTGACTCTGTCTGGGTTCAGTTCTGCGATGACTGGATTCTCTTCCAGAAGGGATAAGGCCAGTGACAGTCTGAGAATTGATGGTGACATGTTCAGCACTGGGGTCACTGTCCGGAGATATTAGGAGGATGAGCCTAGGGGGTGTTTTTGTTCTTTGAAGAAAGGGTTAATCTTACTAGCAACAGCTTTCATAACTGGGTTGAAATAACCTGATGATGGATGCTGATCTACTAACACTAATGATTTGTCTTTACATCATTACTCATTTAACTTCTAACCTCTGTTAAAGAGGGAAGTGTGGCGTCAAAATTATAATATTGTAATATCTACAAGTAATTCTAATTGTCAAGCTCCACAGTCAGACAAAGGTGGTGATCCTGAATGTTTGAACACAGACGGACCCTCACAGCTCCAGCAACTTCTAACATGACATTACAACCTGGTCAATTGGAAAATTAATTGGAAACTTTTCAGTGACAGATTATGACATAATTATAAAGAGAGGATACTTGTGCAAACACTATATTTCCAGTTAGAATTTACAACAAGGGTAGTGAATGTCTTTGACTCTATAACAGACTCAGGATTAAATGTTTCACTTGTAGAATAGCAATTAAATGACAATAGAGGAACATGCAATAGGGTAATGAAATAGGAAGTTATACTGATTCCATTAGTCCAAGGATTGTAACAATGTATTTCTGAAGAACTCAGTTTAATTAATTGAGTTATTCTAAAGTTAGAGAGTCTCAGTAGTCTCTCCCTTGTGGGCGAGTTGTTAACTTTTGATATCACAATATAGTGTGAAAAAAAACTGAAGATCACACATTGAGGTAGGAGAAGGGTATGTGAACTGCACCAAGAGTTTGGGTTTGAAGGATTTGATCGACCTTTACACTGAGCTGGGAACTGTATTGTAGTCAAGTCCCCAGCTACCATTGCCCAGTGTGTGGGTTTAAATAATATATACACTGAATAAATCCATGATATCTGACCCTAATAGTTCTAGAACCTTCCTGAATCAGGAGTAGATGGAACATTGAATCATCAATAAATCAATATATCCTCTAACAATCTCCAACTTAGTTCATCTGCTGTGACTGCTCTCACATCATTGGAGATTTGTATGTCTTTTATTTCTCTACTTTCTCTTGATTGTCTCCTTTATTATTATCACTTTTCTCATTGACCCACCTTGTGATCACCACTCAACTTTATAAATCATTTATTTCCTTTTTTTTCTGTATGTTCATTCTCTCTCTCTTTGTCCCATTACTCTGTTCCTCCCTGTAAGCTGTCCATCTGCAAAGTCTCCCACAACTAACCAAGGGCTTCCTGTGACCAATTCTCTTTCCTGTACAGACATGCTCCATCCACTCACCAGTTCTTGTTCAGTCACAGACACTACCTGAAAAGTCACAATTACCATCCCTTTGTCAGCATTCCTTAAACAGTCTTCATTTCTCAATTTACAGATATTCCCTGACCAGTTTCAATTTACAGATATTCCCTGCCCAGTCTCAATTCCCCTCCTTTTACAGATGATCCCTGACCAGTCTCCATTTCTCCTCCATTTACACACACTCCCTGACCAGCCTCCATTTCTCCTCCATTTACAGATGCTCCCTGACCAGCCTCCATTTCTCTTCCATTTACACATGCTCCCTGACCAACCTCCATTTCTCCTCCATTTACAGATACTCCCTGACCAGTCTTCATTTCTCCTCCATTTACAGACATTCCCTGACCATTTCTGCTCCATCTGCAGATGTTCCCTGACCAGTCTCCATTTCTCCTCCATTTACAGAAACTCCCTGACCAGTCTCCATTTCTCCTTCATTTACAGACACTCCCTGACCAGACTTCATTTCTCCTCCATTTATGGACACTCCCTGACCAGTCTCCATTTCTCCTTCATTTACAGACACTCCCAGACCAGTCTCCATTTCTCCTACTTTTATGGACATTCGTTAAAAACTCAAAATTCTCCTAGGTGTTTGTGAATGGTAATTGTTTAAAAAGAGTAGAAGATCAGAACAGTAAAGAGGTGGAAGATTCAAGTTAGCACCTTGTCTTAATAATCAGTGGATTTGAAAGTCCAATGTCAGCAACTTCAGTACTTTATTAATACAAGCTGAGCAGATTCTCTGTCCTCTGCCATATCTTATATTGATCCATCAATCGGAGTAAACATCCAAGTCCCATGTGTCCATAGTCACTTACACGAGGTCAGCCTGCTGGATGGAGCCTCGGGCACCCTGAGCTTGATCTCTGGTGTCTCCAGTTCTGACTGCTCCCTTACATCAGAACCCCTTCAGTTTTATACCCTGCAGTGATCCAGTTCTGGCCCCTGACTCTTCTTTGTCTTCTCTGCTGGGTTTTGGTAGAAAGTGAGGAAATAACAGCTGGAATTTCTCTAATCTGTGATTTACAAGGATACATTCCCTGGATCCCAGCAGTTACTTTTCATCAGTAATTTTCTCATTCTCCCTAAACTCCCCTGCCAACTCTTAATTCTGTTATTTCTTATAGTTTTACAATTACAGGTATAAACATCACACATTATAATGTAACCTATTCTATTCTTCACTTTGATTTAAGTTTCTATTCTGGTTAATAACCGACAAACTCTGTCCTTTTCCCTAATCTGATTAGGGTTTCCAATGAGCTGATTCTGTGGAATGGAATGTCTTATCAATGTTGCCATGGTGACCTGTCTGCAGTGAAGAACCTGTTGGAGTTTCTAACTCAGACTAAACTTCTCTATCCCATAATACACATTGTATTACAGCCCTTACCTCAGTATATCATAGCCATGTTACAAGGGGTTTAGATACAGAAATCTTTAAAGCTGGTGGATGTTTCCACGCTGTTTGAAAACATTACCCTACATTTTATAAAATAATCTTCTCAATCATTGACCAGGCTGCAGTTAGAAAATTGAGTCAAGTTTTGGAGATCTGACACCAGGAAGGATGTCAAGGCCATTGAACGGGTGCAGCAGAGATTCATTGCCACAAAAAGAGATTATTCGGCCCTTGGTGGCTCTGCCAGCTCTTTGGTCGACAAATCTAATTAGTCCCACTCCCCTGCTGTTTCCCCATGGCCCTGTCAATGTTTTCCTTCAAGCATTTCTCCAATTATCTTTTGAAAGTTACTATTGAATCTGCTCCCATCAAACTTTCAGGCAGTGTATTCCAGATTAGAAAAAGTCATTATGAAATGAAATGTTTCCTCATGGTGACCTCTCTGCTGTGAAGCTCCTGTTTGAGTTTCTAACTTAGTTCTAACTTCTCCTTACCATGAGCAGGAACTAGAGAAACTGGGAATCTTTTCATCAGAATGAAGCAGGGTGAGAGGAGACGTGAGCAAATTGTTCAAAGCTTGATCAAAGACATGATCCAAAATGTTACAGACACACCTTGACTTTCAGGATCCCTTTGACATCTGTCATTGGGAAATGCTAGAATCCATTATTGAGGAGGTAGTATCAGGGCACTTAGAAAATCCGAATACAATCAGGCAGAGTCAACATCGTTATATAAAAGCGAAGTCATGTTTGACAAATTTATTAGTGTTCTTTCAGGATGTAACATATAGGGTGGATAAAATGGTACCAATAGATGTAGCGCATTTGAATTTCCAAACAACATTTGATAAGGTGCGACTTAGAAGGCTGCTTGCTGCACAAGACAAGAGCTCATGGTTTTGGGAGTGATATATTAGCATGGTTAGAGCATTAGTTAACTAACAGGGAGCAGATAAATGGACCATTTTCAGTTTGGCAAACTGTAACTAGTGGACTGCCACAGGATTCACTGCTGGAGTCTCAACTATTTACAATTTATATCAATGACTGGGATGAAGGGACTGACTGTATTGTAGTCACATTTGCTAATGGTACAAAGATAAGCAGGAAAGTAAGTTGTGAGGATGATACAAAGTGTATTTTGTAGTGCTCCCTCCCCACTCTCTGTACTATTATTTTACAGAAGCTGGACAGATTCCCCGCCTGCTATGAGGCATTTTAAAATCAGATTCATTTATCCCGGTTTTCTTTGGGTCTTTTTCTCTTCACTCCAGGGTCTGTGATGGTCCCCGTGTGTTCAGCTCTCAGCTGCAGACAGCACCTGGTTCAGTTTTGCCCAGCACATCTATATCTGTGATGTCGCATTCATCTCACATTTATAAAGCTACTTCGCAGTGAGAAACAGCCCAAGGGACTTCACAGAGTGATGACCCTGAACCACAGAAGGAGATATGAGGATGTTAAACCAAGGACCCCGTCTGCCCTCTCAGGCAGATGTGAAAGATCCCACAGTCAGTATTTCGAAGGAGAGCAGGGAAGTTCTCCCCGGTGTGGCCAATGTTCCACCCTCAACCAATCTCACTAAAAACAGCTAACCTCTCTGGTCATGATCACATCGCTGTTTGTGGAGGCTTATGGAGCACAGAAATGTCCTGAGGCTGTGAAAAGAGCGACATAAATGCAAATTCTGTCAACTCTAGCCCAGTTACTGTGGTTATCAGCAATAATATCAACATTCCCCAATATCATAATTAACAAGGTTCACTCCTGAATCTGATTAACAGCAGCAGAATCAGAGTAGTGCAGTCACATGTGAACTCACTGGTGTTTCACCAGATTGGATGATCAATTAAATCTCTTCCCATACTCAGGACAGGTGAAGGGTCTCTCCCCGGTGTGAATTTGCTGCTGTTTCACCAGGTTGGATGATTGATTCAATCCCTTCCAACACACGGAGCAGGTGAAGGGTCTCTGCCCAGTGTGAACTCCCTGGGGACCCACAAGGGGGAAGATCGAGTGAATCCTTATCCACACACAGAGCAGGTGAACAGTCTCCAGCTCAGGGTGTAGTGGGGCTTGATATTGCAGCGTACTATCCCCAGTGAGTCTGTGACAGTGTCACTGTCCCTTAAATGACAAGTAAACAGAAGGGTCAAGTCCCTTTAAATATGCAGATCACCTGGCAGGCACCACGCATGCTCAGTCGCCACAAAACATTCACCCCGACACTGCGTCCGAGCGCTGGGCTTCTGGGCCAGGCAGCCGCTGAGGGGCCGAATCACCGACGGAAAGTGAGGTTTCCCAAACCGAGTGAGCTTGAAGATGGGGTAGGGGTAGAGAGGCAGGCGGAGAGAGAGAATCAAATAAAATAAAATACAAATCTGAGAGTCCGACCGGGGCTAACGGGGCAGCAAGTGGAAGGTATGCAGCGTGAGCAGGGAACACCACGTGATCATTACAGGGTGATGACTGACGTTTGCTCCGACCAATACAGGGAGTGGGGCGGGAGGACCGAGAGGGCGGTAGGTCCTCCAACCAATTGCAGCCCGGTAATGGGGCGGGGCCTAGTGCGTATTGTGGAGCTCAGGTGCGCTGATGTGGATTGTGAGGCGCTGTCCCCAGGTGAGAGCAGCTGAGTCAGCACAGAGCTGGGACTGGAAGCTCAGGCTGTTCTGGGACAGGGGGCAGAGGGGGAGGGGCATCACAGCCAAATTACATATATAAATAAATGTTATATATAGAGAGATATGTATATACTTAATCCACAGGGGCATGGGGGTGATAGGTTAAAAATAATACAATAATTAAAGTGTTTCTTATAAATATATTATGTATTAATTATATTTAAAGTGTTTTATGTCTCCAGTTGTTCGAACGCAGACTCAGGGTTTCTGAGCTGCAGGAGCAGCTGGAGTTACTATGGGACATAAGAACTTAGGAGCAGGA
Source organism: Cetorhinus maximus (assembly GCF_964194155.1). Lineage (NCBI taxonomy): Eukaryota > Metazoa > Chordata > Chondrichthyes > Lamniformes > Cetorhinidae > Cetorhinus > Cetorhinus maximus. Next base: position 22,036,038 of record NC_135901.1, read on the forward strand.
GTGGACCATTCAATCCCTCGAGCCTTCTCTGCCATCCCACTGGATGATGGCTCATCTTCTACCTCAACATCATTTTCCTGCACTATCCCCATGTCCCTTGGTATCATTAGTATCGAGAAATCTATCGATCTCTGTCTTGAACATATTCGATGATTGAGCCTTCACTGCCCTCTGGGGTAGAGAATTTCAAAGATTCACCACCCTCTGAGTGAAGAAATTCCTCCTCATCTCAGTACTAAATGACCTGCTCCTTATTCTGAGACTATGTCCCCTGGTTCTAGGTGCCCAGCCAGGGTAAACATCCTTTCTGCATCTACTTTGTTGAGCCCCTTAAGAACATTGCAAGTTCAATGTGATCACCACTCATTCTCCTAAACTCTAGAGAATACAGGTCCAGTCTCAATCAATCCTCATCAGGTAGAAGCTCAGCCATGATCCAGTGGGATGGCAGAGAAGGCTCGAGGGATTGAATGGTCCACTCCTGCTCCTATGTTCTTAAGTCGTAGTAACTTCTGCCACCCCAGGAATCAGTCTGGTGAACCTCCACTGCACCCCCTTTATGGCAATTATATCCTTCCTTAGGTAAGGAGACCAGAACTGTACACAATACTCCAGGTGTGCTCTAACCAAGGTTCTATACAACTGCAGCAAGACCTCTTTACTCCTGTACTCAAATCTCCTTGTGATAAAGGCAAATACACCATTTGCCTTCCTCATTGCTTCCTGCACCTGTATGTTAGCTTCCAGTGACTTATGAACAAGGACAAGGACACCCAGGGCCCTTTGGCCATCAGCAATTCCCAATCTCTCACCATTTAAGGAATACTCTGCATGTTCCTCCTACCAAAGTGGATAACTTCACATTCATCCACATTATATTCTATCTGCCATGTTATTACTCTCTATGGGAAGCGAGGCTGAGGATTTCCTGGAGCACATGCTCCAGTGGCAGAAGCTCTCCCGTCCCCGCAGGGAAGGAGAGATAGGAGAGATCACTGGAATAGTAAGCGGAGGCAGGTTGGGATCCTCCGGGAGTGGTAGGTGATGAGGCACTCTCAAAGCGGCTTTCAGGTGATGCTGAGGGTGTGGACACCTTGGGGGGATGAGGTGGGTACAGTGGAGGGGTGCGGAGTGGATTCTGGAGTGAATCCACGGCCCTACGAAAGGGTGCAAAAAAGTGTAGCAATTGTAGATGGATGGGCTCTGCCTCAACTGAGTTGGGGCCATGGTCTGTGTGGGTAGGTTAGGTAGAACTATGGGGGAGGGTTCAAATTAATTTTATAGGGTGTTGCAAAAAATTATTGCTTCTTCCACTGGGGTCACTTAAAGAAACACTTCCCCGATTATTCAGTTTTCTTTCCAAACATTGGTGCATTGAAGTCGGGTTTTAATAACACCAGGAGATGGGAATGATACACGGCATGTCACCCTATGGTTATGGTCAGCCTGATAGTGCTCCCTCCCCACTCCCTGTATTATTATTTTACAGAAGCTGGACAGATTCCCACATGTGCCATTAGACATTTTGCAATTGGATTCATTCATCCTGCTTTTTTTTCCTAACTTCTTGCTCTTTGCTCCCGGCTCTGTGAAGGTTCCCATGTGGTCAGCTCTCAGCAGCAGCTGGGTCAGCTTTACCCTCTCCTCTTCTTATGCAGTCCCTTGGGATTGAAGGTGACTGGTTTACACTCTGTTCAATGGGTTCAGAGATGGGTAATAAATCCAATGGGCAATCAGGAGACTCTACCAAATGTGGGGCAGGTGGTACTTGAAGGGTTGGATAGATGGGGGGGTCTGGTGGTTTGTGCACTCCCCAATGCCTCGACTTCACCTCCACATGTTCCTGATATGTTCAGTGCCTTCCCGAATGAGTCTCCTCCGTTTTGGTCAGTCACAAGCCAGGGTCTCCCATGAGACTGCAGGAATGTTTGATCTCTCCAGAGATTCTTAGAGGACATCCCTGAATGTTTCTGCTGTCCTCCCGAGAGTCTCCTGCTGTGACTGAGTTCTGAATAGAGCAGTTGCTTTGGGAGTCTGGTGTCAGCCAGACAAATGACATGCCCTGCACAGTGGAGCTGGTTGAGAGCGATTAGCCCCTCGATGCTGGACAGGTTGACCTGGGAGAAGATCTTGCTGCAGTCCGCCTTCCTCCCATTGGATTTGGAGGACCTTGCACTGGCATCACTGGTGGGACTTCTCCAGTGCCTTGAGGTGCCTTTTATCAGTTGTCCAAGTCTCTGAAACATATGGCAGTGCGGGGAATCAATGTAAACCATGACCTTAGTCTCAGGTTTGAGATCCTGGTCCTCAAATACTCTTTTCCTCAGTCGGGCGATGGCTGAGTGGGCACATTGTCTTTGTCTGTCTTTGCCAAGAGAAGGCTCCCAAGATGTGGAAAATGGTCCACACTTTCCAGGGTTTCACCATTGATCTTAATGGAGGGAGGGAGGCGCTCTGCTGTGGGAGCTGCTTGGAAGAGTTTTCCGAGTGTTAAATTAAAGGCCCATTTTCTCATCTGCTTTGGAGAAGAAATCGACAAAATAATCTGGAGCTCAGTTTCTGATTGAGCGCAAACACACACACATACAAGCATCATCTGCTCCAGTGCATCTATGTTTGCAATGTCACATTCAGCTCACATTTATAAAGCTACTTTCACGCAGTGAGAAACAACCCAAAAGACTTCATAGGAGCAACGACCCTGAACCGCATAAGGATATATGAGGATGTTAAACCGAGGGCCCCGTTTTCCCTCTCAGGAAGATGTAAAAGATCCATTGGCCATTAATTTGAAGGAGAGCAGGGGGGTTCTTCCCGGTGAGAACAATATTTCACCCTCAACCAATCTGATTAAAAACAGATCATCTCTGCTCATTATCACATTGCAGTTTGTGGAGGCTTACTGTGCACAAAGACAGCTTGAGATTTTGAGAGGCGCTATAGAAATGCAAAGTCTGTCACCTCCAGCCCAGTTACTGTAGTTAGCAGCAACATCAACAACACTTCCCCAATATCATAATTAACAAGGTTCATTCCTGAATCTGATAAAACAGCAGCAGAATCAAAGCAGTGCAGCCACGTTTGAACTGGCTGGTGTTTCACCAGGTTGGATGATCGAGTGAATCCCTTCCCACAAATGGAGCAGGTGAATGATCTCTTCCCGTGTGCACCTGCTGGTGTCTCAGCAGGGTTGAGGACTCAGCAAATCCCTTTTTACACAGAGAGCAGATGAATGGCCTCTCCCTGGTGTGAACTCGCTGGTGTCGCAGCAGGTTGGATGCTTGAGTGAATCTCTTCTCACAAACGGGGCAGCTGAAGGGCCTCTCCCTGGTATGAATTTGCTGGTGTCTCAGTAGGTGAGAGATTTGAGTGAATCTTTCCCCACACTTGGGGCAGGTGAACGGTCTCTCCCCTGTGTGAACTCGCTGGTGTTTCAGCAGGTCGGATGAATCAGAAAATCCCCTCCCACACACAGAGCAAGTGAAGGGTCTCTCCCCAGTGTGAACTTTATGGTGTCTCAGCAGGTGGGAAAATCGAGTGTATCCCTTCCCACACATGGAGCAGATGAACAGTCTCTCTTCACTGTGAACTTGCTGGTGTGACCGCAGATTGAAAGATCGAACGATCTCTTCCCACACACAGAGCAGGTAAACCGCCTCTCTCCGGTGTGAATGCGTCGATGAGTTTCCAGCTCAGAGGGGTAACTGAACCCCTTCCCGCAGTCTCCACATTTACATGGCCTCTCCCTATTTTGGATACATTTGTGCCTCCCCAGGTCATACGCTCAGTTGAATCCACGTCCACACACAGAACATGTGTATGGTTTGTCCATGCGGTATATGCTGCTCCCCCCTTCCATATTGCCAATGACCTTCACGTCCTGATGAATCACGTGACGCGGTCACATTGACTAGATATTTGATCTGAGTTTCCCATCTGTAAACCCTCTCCCTGTAAAACAAGTTTACATCGGTAATAACTTTATAAAAGAAATGCAGGAAAAATTCAGGATTTCAAATTTTCTTACTTTACTTCTTTCTTACTTTGATTGCTCGAAAACCCGCGCTTCCTCCCTCTCCATTGAAATCGATCTCTTTCTCACACTGTCATTTCCCTTTTAATCACAAGTGAACATCGGCACGGCAAGGGGGCGGGGCCTCGTGCGGAGATCAGGTGCGCTGGAGGCCGATTGTGACGTTGGCTCGGGAACCTGCAGATGCTGCAAAAGCTGAGCCAGCATCGAACTTGGTCCCAGATGATCAGGGAGCTGGGTTTATCCTCCACCCTCCTTTTGTTGAACAAGGATGTGACATTTGTAATGATCCAGTCCTCTGACACCACTCCATGTGTCTAAGGAGGATTGATAAGATAATGGCAAGTGCCTCTGCAATTTTAGCCCTACCTTCCCTCAGCATCCTTGGATACCTGTTTACTCACTTGAAGAGAGAACAGGAAGAAAACAGAGAATGCTGGAAAAACTCAGCAGGTCTGACAGCATCTGAGGAGAGAGAAACACAGTCAACGTTTCGAGCCAGTATGATATCCCAACTTTTAAAAAATATATATTTATTTTTCCTTCTGAAACCCTCCTCCTGGGCCTGGCTTTCACATTTACAAACTACAACTGGAACAACAATAACCAAAGAGAGAAAGGAAAGTTAAATCCTTTCCAAAGGCTTTCTTCCTCTTTCATATTTGTCCAATCAATTATTTTGTGAGCAAAGCTTAGAGATTTGGAGCAAAAAGTGAAAAAATATTGTGGGGGAAATCCAGTTTTTTTCTGTTCCCCTTTGATTTTTCTTTAGCTGTTGCTGCTACGGAAGTCTCTGTCTGTATACAAGCTGTTTTGGCTGTCGTTATGTGTGTCTTTGCTTCTTAAAAACAAAGTGTTGGTGGGTGGAAAAAGTCAGGATTCAGTCGATGCAGAAGAGCCCAATGTTCCGGTCCTTGAGTTTGCTTTAATATCAGTCACTGGAGGAGGTGAATGGGGAAGGGGGTAGGTGAATGAAGGAAAACTGTTTAATGGCTGTTGGACTCGTGGCCGCCTGCTCAAGATTGAGTCTCTCGTTTCTTTGATATCCTTTAATGGAGATGTAGAGCATGTTTGCAAGTTGCTGCTTCATGAACTGATGGTTTTCTAACATAAATCTTTTGAATTGAGGAGCCCCTGAAAACCAAAAAGTAACTCCTGAAATTCAAGAAGTAGCCCTCAAGAAAAGTAAATTATTTTGACCCCTGCCACACATCATCCTGACTTGGAACTATTTTACCATCTGTTCACTGTTGCTGGGTCAAAATCCTCAGACTCCCTTCATAACAGCTCTAACCTACAGCACATGGACTGCAGCAGTTGAAGGTGGCAGCTCACCACCACTTTCTCAAGAGGCAGTTAAGGATGGGCAATATATGCCAGCCTTGTCAGTGACACACATCCTGAGAATGGATTTAAAAAACAAACTAACCACGAGGTTCTGCTAACATTCTGGCGAGTCTGCATTGCATTCCTTCCATGGTGAGTATATCCAATTGAAATTATGGTGCCCAGAACTGTAACAATACTGCGGATTTTCAACTTCAGGCTAGATTTGTCTTCTCCATCATGCCTATGTTACCCACTTTGTCCTCATTTAGTGCAAAGGCAGATGCATTGATTTTTCTACAGACACATATACAGAATATGAAATTGCTGCCTGCTTTTTTGGAGATTGTCAGCATCAACAAATCCCACCCAACCCCACCCCACCACCCCCATCCCATAATCACCATAATTAATATGGATCAATCCTGATACAAAATCAAAACATTGAGGATGCTGGAGATGTGAAATGAAGTCAGATAATGCTTAGGCAGTCCCTCAGGATCGAGGATGACTTGCTTCCTCTCCAGTTTGATGGGTTCTGTGATGGCTGATAAGTCCAATGTGCGATCTGCAGACTCTGCCACAGAAGTGTTGTGGAGATGGGGTGTTTGGAGGTTTGTGCGCACCCTCAGGTGCCTCAACTTTGCCTCTGCAGATTCCTGACTAAGTCTCTCAATGCATTTAGTGCCTTCCCAGGTGAGCCTTCTCCATTTTGACCAGTCACAAGCCAGGGTCTCACATGAGTCTGCAGGGATGTTTGAGCTCTTCAGAGACACTTTAAGGAGATTCCTGAAGTGTTTCCACTGTCCTCCTGGAACTCTCCTGACGTGACCGAATTCTGAGTAGTGCAGTTGCTTCAGGGACCTGGTGTCAGGAATACAAACAACATGTCTTGCCCAGGGGAGTTGGTTTTGAGTGATTAGCCCCTCGATGCTGGCTGAGTTGGCTTGGGAGAGGACGCTGCTGGTGGATCACCTATTTTGCCACTGGATTTGGAGGATCTTGTGAAGATCTTGCAGAGAAACTGTTCCCACTGATGGGAGGATTTAGGACCAGACGGCAGATTTAAGGTAAATCAAAGGCGAGGAAATGTTTCTCACACAGCGAGTGGTTAGGATCTGGATACACTGTCTGAGAGGCTAGTGGAGGAGGTTCAATGGAGGCTTTCAAAAAGGAGTTAGACTGTTATCTGAAAAGGAAGAATGTTCAGGGTTACGGGGAGAAGTCAGGGAAATGGCATTAAGAGAATTGTTTATTTGGAGAGCTGGTGTGGCCACGATGGACCGAATGGCCTCCTTCTGTGCTGTAACACTGCTGTGATTCTGTGACTGTTGCAGTTAATTGTACACTCGCTGGTGTTTCAGCAGGTGAGAGGAACGGGTGAATCTTTTTTCACACACGGAGCAGGTGAACTGACCTTTCCGGTCGTGGACTCGCTGGTGTCTGAGGAGGCTTCCTGCCTGTGTGAACGCCTTCTCACAGTGAGAGCTGCTGAACAATCTCTCTCGGGTGTGAACATGTCGATGCTTTCACAGATCTTTGGCGATTTAAAGCTCTTCTGGCAGTCGGGACATTTGAACGGCTTCTCATCAGTGTGAATGAGCTGGTGCTCACACTGGAAGGATGGCGGAGTGAAGGCCTTCCCACACTCGGGGCAAGTGAAGGGCCTCTCCCCGGTGTGCAGGCATCAGTGCCTCAGTGGGGCCAAGTGCTGGGTGAATACCTTCCCGCACTCAGAGCAGACGAACGGCCTGTCCCCGGTGTGGACCGCCTATGCATCTTGAGGTGGCCCGACTGGTTGAACCCCAACTCACACACCCGGCAGGGGAAGGGCCACTCCCCAGTGTGACTGCATCTGTACATCTCTAGCTCAAAGGGAAAGCTGAATCACCTCGTACAGTCACTGCACACGTACAGCTGCTCCCCGGTGTGACTGCGTCTGTGCGTCTGCAGCTCGGAGAGGAAGCTGAATCTCCTCGTACAGTCACTGCACGCATATGGTTACTCACAGTGTGGATCCGCTTGTGCCTCCTCAGGCTGGAGGCTCGGCTGAAGGAGCACTCACACTCAGAGCAGCTTGTCCACACTGTGATCACTCATTCCCCTTTCCACAAGCAAAGGCTCACGATATTCAGGACCTGATGAATCGAGGGACTTGATGTGATGTTCGGTATGGGCTTCCCCTCTTCCGATAAACACCCTGATAAACAAGTTCGTATCAGCTAAGTTCAACAGATAAATTCAGAATGGACAATTTACTATCTCAAATTTTTAAAGGGTCATGTGATCATAAGAAATGAGGAGGAGTAGGCCAATTGGCCCATCAGGTCTGCTCTGCCATGCAATAAGATCCTGCCTGATCTTCACTCCACTTTCATTAAGTGAGTAGGCAACAGAGTTTTAGGGGCTATGGGAGGGTATAGGGAGAGGGGTGAGGAGACCATGGGGAGGGATTTGAAAACAAGGATAAGAATTTCATAATCAAGGCGATTCTGGACTGGGAGGTCAGTGTCAGTCAGCAAGAACAGAGGGCGATTGGCAAGCGAGTGAGGACACTCTCATTGTCACCTGTCCCTTGAGCCCCCATGGCACAGAGAGCAATGGTGTCCCTTTAAATGTTGAATGATTACCCCAAGATGACACTGCACCTTTTACTTGCAAAGCAACTCCCTCCCTAATAGTACTGTGTGTGTACCCACACCACATGGGTCTGCAGCGGTTGGATGTTGGATAAGCAGTTTGATAATTTAGGAACAGTGGAGAAATGGAGAGGGATGGTGGTGAGGTAGAGCTCCTGTAGCCTGAATAGAGCACATTCCCATCCGCAAGGTATATTGGTTAATAGCAGCGCCATTGAACCGTCGAAATGTCCTCCAAACTGTCCCTCCTCCCTACTGATTGTAACCCGAATTAAATTTCCCCAATTTCCTCCTCTGAAGATGCGGACTCTATAGATCAGTTTCAGTCATCTATTGGCCTCCACAATATGTCACCTAGGTGTCTAAATCCTTATGCCAAAAGTCAACAAACCGCTTCGTCACAGTCAAATCCGGTGAAGACCCACATGCACTTTGTGTCAGGCTCACATCCTGCTCCGGAATGGCGGCCTTGGCTCCCACAAACCACCGCGGAGGGGAAATTGCTCTGTCCGCCGTGCAAGCGAGCTGGCCGGGACAGCGCATGTGCTGTGCATGAGCGGAGATGCGAGAGCTGCGCATGTAAGGAAATACGGCAGACTGCGCATGTACAGAGAGAGCTGGGGATCAGAAGAAAAGCCGAGCTCTGATTGAATGGAGGACCCGAGCCCTTTCGGTCTTACAGCTGTTCTCATTGGCCAATAGCTCAGAGCGTCTCGAGATCAAAGTCTCTCAGGCGGGTCGTGTTTAGGTTCCTCACTGACGTCATTCCGGGAAATGACCAATGGAGAGCACTGGAGGACCGGAAGCAAACTAGTCCTCCAGCCAATCAGAGCACGGACCTGGTACAAATGGCGATTTGACTTCAACGACGTGAAAACTTCTTCCTGTGCTCAACATCTGTGAGTAAAACGGTTTCTTTTCGTCCCCTTTCCATTTCTTTGCTGATTTTTGGTTTATTTATGTTGATTTTAGTTTGGTTGTTACAGTAAAAGTTTTTATAAAATGAAATCTTGCCCTCGGTGTTTGAGAATTTGTTTATTTTAAAGTGATCAGTCTCCATGAGGATCGTAACAACATCAATATGTCTAGCATTGTTATATTATACATATTAGACATATTATTTATGCTTCTATAATAAAGTACATTTATTATTTCTTGTCTTGGTCTATAGTACTGTAGCTACGCTATATATTTCCAATCATAGAGTCATTATGGCACAGAAAGTATCCAATCAGCCACTTGAGTCCATGCCGACTCTCTGTGGAGTGATCCTGTTAGCCCCATTACCTCGCTATATCCCCATTCCTCTGCAAATTTACTTCCTTCAAGTGCCCATCCAATTTTGTTTTGAAACCGTTCACCTTGGCATCCACCAGCCTCATAGGCAGCAAGTTCCACTCGCTGCTTAAATAAGGTTTAGTCCTCACATTCTCCCCTGTATGTCTAATCAATTAATGTCGTAGTGTATTTTGCACAAATTTTGAGTCCAGTAATATCAATATATGAAATATATCCATGGCAAACAGCCTGCATGAAGATTTACTTTTCTTTGAGCCCAGGGCAGAAAATGGTGAATTGGGAGGGTGTATATTTGGTACAACAGAGAGAATGGAGGGAGTGTGTGTGTGGGGTGGAGATTTACAGCTTCAGGGGAACAAGAGATGAAAAAATGATCCATAGAAGCTAGAATTGTCTGTTCAGTGTTGACTTTTGTAACTCCTTTTGCAGGATGTTAGAAGGGGCGGATCTACAGATAGAAATCTCAAACCAAACATCACATCAAGACCTGAGGGAGCCACTCGATTCATCGGGACTTGAATTTCATTGACCATTGATTCTGGAAGGAGAAATGTTTGTCTGTTCTGTCTGCTTCAAAAGGTCTGGAACATCACTGTGACTGGAAAAGCATCGAGACACGCACACACATACACACACACACCCCTACATGAGAGTTTCCAGTTCACTTACTGTGAAAACAGCTTTACACAACCTGGGATAACATTCACAGCGGTGAGAGACCAAGCAATTGTTCTGTATGTGGACGAAGCTTGAACTGAACATCAAAACAGAGGAGACAAAAGGATATGTGCACCATGGAGAAACCGTGGAAATGTGGGGACTGTGGGAAGGGATTCCATTCCCCATCTGCGCTGGAGACGCACCGACGTGTTCACACTGGGGACCGGCCTTTCACCTGCTCTGAGTGTGGGAAGGGTTACACTCAGTTATCTGGCCTGCTGCAACACCAGCGAGTTCACACTGGGGAGTGTCCATTCACCTGCTCTGTGTGTGGGATGGACTTTACTCAGTTATCCAGCCTGCAGACACATAATCGTGTTCACACTGGAGAGAAACCGTTCACGTGCTCTGTGTGTGGTAAGGGCTTCCGTCATTCATCCAGCCTGCAGAAGCACCGGCGATTTCACACCAGGGAGAAGCCGTTCACCTGCTCCATCTGTGGGAAGGGATTCAGTCAGTCATCCAGCCTGCTGAGACACCATGGCAGTCACACCAATGAGAGACCTTTCAAATGCTCTGACTGTGGGGGTGGCTTTAAGAACTCTGAGGAACTAATGGCCCACCAGCGCATTCACACTGAGGAGAGACCGTTCTACTGCTCTCACTGCACAAAGCGGTTTAGAACGTCATCCAGCCTGAGCAGACACCAGCGAATCCACACGGGGGACAAGCCATTCATCTGCTCAGTGTGTGGGAAGGGATTCACTCAGTCATCCACCTTAGTAACACACAAGCGAGTTCATACTGGGGAGAGGCCATTCACCTGCTCCATGTGTGGGAAGGGATTCACTCAGTCAACCCACCTGCTGACACACCAGCGAGTTCACAAGTGATTACAGGGGTTGGATTCTGCTGTTATTGCTGCTATTAATCACATCCAGGACTGAACCATGTTCATTCTGACAGTTGGTGAAGTGGGAGGGTCGGAGGATTTCTTTCTGCTGGACTGGCCGGTCATTCAACTTTGCCTCCAGTGGGCTGATGCTCTTTGAGCCTGGGAGTGCACATTTCCACTGCAATTATCCACAAAAGCTGATGAAGGACACTTATTTCATCCAGGGTAGTAAATAGTGTTTCGCCCACCACTACAGGTAGATCTAAAATAAATAAATTTGTCTCTGTTCCATTGACTGGTAAAAGTAGGGAAAATCCCAAGATGTTCTATAAGTATATCAATGGGAAGAGGATAACCAGGGAAAGAGTAGGGCCCATTCGGGACCAAGGGAGCAATCTATGGGTGGAGCCAGAGGACATCGGTAGAAGGTTGAACGAATACTTCACATCAGTCTTCACCCAAGAGAATGAGGATGAAGGTATGGAACTCGGGGAGAGAGACTGCGAGGTTCTTGAGAAAATTGATATAGGGTGTGACAAGGTATTGGAGGTGTTGGCAGGCTTAAAAGTGGACATATCTCCAGGTCCAGATGATTTGTGTCCCAGATTGCGGAGGGAGGCAAGGGAGGAGATCACAGGGGCTCTGACCCAAATTTTTAATTCCTCTCTGGCCATGGGGGAGGAGCCTGAGGACTGGAGAACAGCTAATGTGGTTCTGCTATTTAAGATAAGCCAGGGAACTACAGACCAGTGAGTCTCACATCAGTGGTAGGGAAACTATTGGAGAATATTCTGAAGGAGAGAATCTATCTCCACTTGGAGAGGCAAGGTTTGATCAGGGATAGTCAGCATGTCTTTGTCAGAGGGAGGTCATGCCTAGCAAATTCGATTGAATTTTTTGAGGAGGTGACCAGGTGTGTCGATGAGGGTAGTGCAGTTGATGTAGTTTATATGGATTTCAGCAAAGCCTTTGACAAGATCCCACATGGGCAACTTATAAAGAAGGCAAAAGCACATGGGATACAGGGGAATTTGATAAGGTGGATTCAAAATTGGCTTAGTTGTAGGAGACAGAGTTTGATGACAGAAGGATGCTTTAGTGACTGGAATCCAGTGTCCAGGGGCACAACACAGGGATCTGTGCTGGGTCCCCTATTATTCGTAATTCATGTAAACAACATAGGTGACTATGTGGGGGGTAGGATTAGTAAGTTTGCGGATGACACAAAGATTGGCCAGGTGGTTAACAGTGAGGTTGAGTGTCTTGGGCTACAGGAAGATATAGACGGGATGGTCAAATGGGCAGATAAGTGGCAGATGGAATTTAACCCTGAAAAGTGTGAGGTGATACACTTTGGAAGGAGTAATATGTCAAGGAAGTATTCAATGAATGGCATGACTCTAGGAAGTTCTGAGAAACAAAGGAACCTTGGCGTGTGTGTCCATAGATCTCTGAAGGTGGAGGGGCATGTTAGTGGGGTGGTGAAAAAGGCATATGGGACACTTGCCTTTATCAATCAAGGCATAGATTACAAAAGTAGGGAAGACATTCTGGAGTTGTATAGAACCTTGGTGAGGCCACAGCTGGAGTACTGTGTGCAGTTCTTGTCATCACATTATAGGAAGGATGTGATTGCACTGGAGGGGGTGCAGAGGAGATTCACCAGGATGTTGCCTGGGATGAAACATTTAAGTTATGAAGAGAGGTTGGATAGACTTGGGTTGTTTTCGTTGGAGCAGAGAAGACTGAGGGGCAACCTGATCGAGGTGTACAAGATTATGAGGGGCATGGACAGGGTGGATAGGGAGCAGCTGTTTCCCCTTAATTGAAGGGTCAGTTACGAGGGGACACAAGTTCAAGGTGAGGGGCAGGAGGTTTAGGGGGGATATGAGGAAAACCTTTTTTACTCAGAGGCTGGTGACGGTTTGGAACGCGCTGCCTGGGAGGGTGGTGGATGAGGGTTGCCTCACATCCTTTAAAAAGTACCTGGATGACCACTTGGCATGTCATAACATTCAAGGCTATGGGCCAAGTGCTTGTAAATGGGATTAGGTAGGTCAGGTGTTTCTCGTGTCGGTGCAGACTCGATGGGCCAAAGGGCCTCTTCTGCACTCTGATTCTGTGATTCTAACCTTGTTGTTAAAATTCCTCATCCCTGGAATCATTCTGGTAAATCTCCTCTATGCCCTCTCAGGGATCCTCACATCCTTCCTAAAGTGTGGTGACCAGCACTGGACTCAATACTCTAGTTGTGGCCTAACCAGAACTTTATAAAGGTTCAGCATAACTTCCCTGCTTTTCTTCTCAATACCTCTATTCCTGAAGCCCAAAATCCCATTTACTTTGCTAATTCCTCTCTCACACTGTCCTGCCACCTTCAATGATCTCTACACATGAACCCCCAGGTCCCTCTGTCCCTGCTCACTCTTTAGAACTGTGCCATTAAGTCAATATTGCCTCTCCCTAATCCTTCTGCCAAAATGCATCACCTCACACTTCTCTGTATTAAATTCCATGTGCCACTTCAAAGAATATTAAGGGGAGATTGCAGTATTAAACTGAACATACAGAGAAGAGGAGACACTGCTTTCTTTAATATGTCACCTACAATCGAAGATGATCCCTCCCAACAAATGCATGTGAGGCTCATAGAGCACAGAAAGAGGACATTCAGCCCATTGTGCTCATGCTGGCTGTGCGAAAACCTCGTTTCATAATTCATATGTTTTAGAAAATAACTTTCAGTTTGGGGATTGGAATTCTTTTAAATGTCGACAGATGGAAACACTTGGTTGAGAAATTGGTAACCACAACTCTGATGTAAATGCACGTGAAACAAGCCTGCATTAATTACAGTCAAAAGGTAACATTTGTCGATTCAATAAGGTCAGAGTTGATTCTGAGAAAACTTGAACAATGAGTGACCCATTGTGACTTTTTATTGTTCACAGAAGGCAGTTTGCAGGCAGCTTGGTCAGTCAGCAGGAAGTGTGGATCCAGGAGCTGTGAACCAGCTGTGGGGCTAGAAGCCTAGAAGGCCATTAGGAACTAGGGGTGTTCCTCATGTTTAAATCCCTCAGCAAGAAGGCAGTGAAGCCCACACTTGGACTGAGGAGTCCACAGTTTTGAGTCTTAAATAAAGTTGGAAGGTTGCTGAGCCAAAAGCCAATGGAAGGACCCCTGCAAAACCTTGGAGGTTGGAGAATAGTTGGAATACTGAGGAGAATTAAAGTGAATTCTGGAGAGCTTTGACATACTTTTGGGAAGGTCCCAGCAACAAAAGTGAATGAACCTTCAAGATATCATTGAGCAGAAGAGAACTGTTTGGGAGTCGAGGGGGAGTTAAAAAGTCGAACTGGGTTTACAGCATAAGTCTTTATAAACTATAGCATTAAATTCATAGTACTGGCTTTTAATTTTCTTTTGTTTTATATTGTTGTGGTCACTTTGATAAATGGACCACAGGAGTCTCAGGTACAGGTTTCGATCGTTTATTCGAGCAATTGCAAGAGCACCATCTTAATACAGCTTGAGACAGTACTCTGCTAAACTACAAGTATTCACCATATTTATACATTATTGATCACGTACAAGAACAGTTTCCAGATTCTGATCTCATCAACATATAGGTTTACATTAAACAGACATCTCTCTAGTAACAAAGGTACCAAGGTACAGGCATCATCTGTCCCTACTTTCACCCCCGGTGGAGACCTTCCCTCCCATCTCAACTAGGACCATCTGTTCTTTCCCAATCTGCTATAAATTGACCCAATCTTGGTTGTTTTTCAACCTAAGGCTCCGGTCTGACTCCTAAGACACCCAATCTATCATATTTGCATTCCTTTCTGTTCAGCCTGGCCTTGCTGATGGTCACAGGCTCTGAGGGTGTGCAAGGTTCAGATTCCTCTCTGTCCAGCCTAGCCTTTAATCGTACTTGCAGGCACTGGCTGCTTGGATATTTTAAGTAGTCCATTCCCTTTCAATAAGTTCTTAATGTACCCCTATATTCCCCCCTAACAATATATACAGTAAAGTTTGTTTTTGTTTAAAAACATGGAATCTTGTGGTGCAATTCTTCCAGTTAATCACTGGATGTTAGAAATTCTCTTCAAACATTAAAGGTCTCGACTGGGATCATGACAAAATGCACAAACAATATTTCAAAACAAATTGAAAAAGAAAAAATATGATTTTCCATATTTTGTACAAAGCATTACATTATAAGACACCCCTCTTCGAGGATCCCCAATAATTTCTTATTTCGAGCACTTCTTTTCGTGAAACAAACTGATAATTGATGATTAACAACGGAACTAATTGTAGTCTGTTCCAAAGCAGGAGGGCGATCGCCCAGCACATAGGGTAATTTGGAATTTCTCCCATAGACCAATTGATAGGGACTATACCCTCCAGTCATCTGAAGTGAATTGTTTACATGAATCGTCCATGCCAATGCAGTTGTCAACTTGCATGTTTGGCTGATCAGCTAAGATTTTATGCAGTATTTCATTGATCACTGCCTGATTCCTTCCACAGAGTCCATTGCTGAAAGGACTTTCAACTGCGGTGCTCATGAACATAGTGTTCATCTTTTCACGCACCTCTCTAAACTCATTAGTGAGTTCCCCTCCATTATCAGTCAGAAACTTAGCTGGTGCCTCAGGTCCAGTCCCTATCCATTTCCCATGATTTGGTCTGTAATCACCCTTTTGTCCTTGCCATGAATTGTTGGAGAAAGACCAAATCGAGTAACCATGTCTATAAGGCGTAGAATGAAAATACTTCTGTTTTTGTCCCATACCTTTCAATCCATGGCAACTACCTTGTGAAAGTCACGTATCAAGGATAGGATGTGACGGCATATTCCTATACTTCTTACACATTTCACATTTTGCACTGACCTCTTCCATGAGCCTCGTATAGTCTTCATCAACCACCCCTGCATCTTTTAGCAGAACTTTTAACCTTTGACAAGAAGGGTGAGCAAATCGTCAATTTGCTTTCGTTTCTCTGGTTCTTATCACCTGATTCCATTAATCATTCTCGAACACTCTGATTAGAAACATCAGGTATTGTTAAGGAGATATGATAATGTCCTGATTGAGTAGACTGCAGATCCACTGACTTTCCAAAAATAATTGCCTTATCTTTCTCCATGTCCAGTTGCATTTGTGCCTTTTTCATGGAAGGTTTACTCAACAGTAAGGACATCTCACCAGATATTACACCTGATAAAGTGGCTGACTCCAGCTATTTTGTGTGGAATCACCACTCTTTAGTAATTTGAATGTGTTGACATCACCAAACTGAAACAATGAGAACTTTCATACTCCTTAATCTTGCACCAATCCTCACTATGAGGTGAATCTGGGTAATATCTTCACCAATCTGACCCACATACTGTCGAGGTGCAGCCACTATCTATCGCCGCACAGTTGAATGAGTTTGTGACTAACACTCATCACTGGACCCAAAGCTCCTTATGATGAGCACAAATCCTTCAGAGTGATCATTATCATCATTTTCAGCCTCAGAATTCTCAGTGTCATGTGTCACTTTGAAGACCCTGGTTTTCCATTTTGGGCAGTTCATCACATAATAACATTTTGAGTCAGAACTGAAACACTTGTTAATTGTTCCCCGGTTATTCCTAGGGTTCATTCACCTATTAGTGCTGTTCCAATCCTGTCTTTTGTTGTGATATCCAGATCTCCTAAAGATGCTTTCACCCTCATTCGAAAGCTGTCAATGTGGAGGCAAGGAGAAAACTGGGAGTTGAGGAAAGGAATGGTGGAGATGGTGTGATGGGTTTGGCAAGGTGATGAACTCTCGTGGAGAAAATTAACAGACAGTCTGTCTTCGGAGTCCATACGAGCGGGTGAGGGGGTGTTGGGTTGGGTGCTGCCAGAGCTGTGGGGGTGGGGGTGCGGTGGAGGTTTGGGGGGGGGATTGGCTGCCAGAGCTGTTGGAACACAGAAACAGTAGGGGACAGGGATCTTCACAACCAGAAAGGTACAATTTACAGGACAAACAGTGTTCCAGCACCAGGAAGCCCAGGACAGTTAACTCTCAAATACTGGAAAATTCTGTAAAGTACTGGATGGTTGGTCACTCTGGGATTTGGATTCCAGCCTGGGGAGGAGGGCGAGTGTGTGGGATGAGAATTTACTGCTTTGCAGGAACAAAAGAAGAAAACATGTTGCATAGAAACTAGAATTGTCTGTTCAGAATTTCTGTCCTGTATTTACAGTGATAAGTTTTGTAACCTCATTTTCCAGAGTATTAGAATAGGTGGATTTGCAGACAGGGGGCTCAAACCAAACATCACACCATGAACTGACAGAACACTCGATTCATCAGGACTTGAATGGAAAATCAGCCACCTGCCTCAATAGCCACCTCTTCTAAGACCGTAGGATGAAGTCCATCAGCACCCGGAGACTTGTTAGCCCGCAGTTCCATCAGTTTGTTCAATGTCCCTTTCCTAATGATTGTAGTTTCACCAAGTTCCCCTCTCCCTTCCACCTCCTGATTTACAGCTATTACTGGAGTTTCTTGAATCCTCTATAGGAACGACAAAATGTTTATTCATTTCATCCACAATTTCCTTATTATCTACTATTAACTCCTCACTGTCACTCTCTAGAAGATTAAAACTCACTTTACTATTTTCCTTTTTAAACGCCTGTAGAAATTCTTGCTATCCGTTTTTACATTTCTAGCTAGCTTCCTCTCATACACGAATTTCTTTTTCCTGCTTCACCTTTTAATCATTCTCTGCCATTCTTTATATTCTGACCAATCATCTGACCTGCCACTCATCTTTTCGCAGTTATATGCGTTTTCCTTAAGTTTGATGCTTTCCTTTACTCCTTTAGTTAACCAAGGATGGTGGCCCTCTCCTGAGAATTTTTCATTATAGTAGGAATATACTTCTTTATAGTAGAAATATACTTACTCTGAGTAGTCAGAAATATCCCCTTATATGTCTGGCACTGCTTCTCTATTGATCTATCCCTCTAGGCTCGTATCCGAGCTGGCTTCAGTTAGCTCAGCTTTCATGCCCACATAGGTGCCCTTATTTAAGTTTAAAATACTGGTCTTAAACCTGCTCTTCTCCCTTAATAACTGGATGTAAAACTCGATCAGATTGTGGTCACTGCTACCTAGGGGTGCCTTTTCTCTGAGATCATTAATTAATCCTGTCCCACTGCACAACACCAAGTCCAATATAACCTGCTCTCTGGCTGGTTCCAGAATGTGCTGCTCTAAGGAACTCTTGAAAGCATTCTATGAACTCCTCATCCAGGGTACTACTGCCAATCTGATTTTTCCAGTTTATATGTAGATTAAAATCACCCATGATTATTGCCATCCCTTTATCACAAGCACCAATATTGCTTCTTTTATACTTTGTCCTACATTGTGGTTGCTGTTAGGGGGCCTGTAGACCACTCCGACTAGTGACATTTTTCCCCTACTACTCCTCATCCGCACCCAAGCCGATTCTACCTCCTGATCTCCTGAACCAAGGTAATCTCTAAATATTGCACCAATGCCATCCTTGATTAACAGTGCTACCCCTCCACCTTTAGCTAGCTTCCTGTTCTTCTTGAATATCATATACCCCTGAACATTCACGACCCAATCCTTGGCATCCTGCAGCCATGTCTCCATAATGGCTATCATATTTATTTACTTCAATGTGAGTTATCAATTCATTTATTTTGTTATGAATGCTATGCGCATTCAGATACAGAGCCTTTAGTTTTGTCTTTTTGTTATCTATGTAACATTTCGTCTTGACTGTTGATGTATTCTTAGGTTTTTTTCCCTGTCCCTTCCTGCCATTCTCTAACCCTCATTTCCCACATTAATATTTTGCTCTCCTGACTTGACTCTATCTGTTGATGTACTACATCTACCCACGATTGATCCCTCACCACCTCCACCCCACCACCCCCCGCTTAGTTTAAAGCTCCCTCTACTTCCCCAGTTGTCCCAGCGCAGTTCATGCATAGACCGTCCCAACGATACAGCCCCCATTTTCCAGCACTTCTTCTCCAGCCAATCAAATTGCTCCTTTGCTATGATGTTATGTTTGTTTTCTCGCGCTGTTTTCAGACTCCCGACGGCCTCTTCTCTCGCGCTGTTTCCCAGGTTCACTGCACATGCGCGTTCCCAGCAACCTTCTGGGTTCTTTGTTCACTGGGTATCGGCTGTAAGATTTACACATTGAGTTTCTTATATTGTGAGTTGAGTCTCTACCCCGCCCCCGACACCCACCACCCCTGATCTCGAATGGGATGCCGGGACATAAATGCTCTGTCTGAAATTCACTGTTAATGGCGGGTGAACTACCCAGAACACCCCGCGCTATAGAAAGTTCCGTATCAATGACCAGAGGAGTCCAATGCGCAGGTGCAGGAGCAGCCCGTGCTCAGACTGCGGCTGGGCCCAAGGTGGGGCCCTGGAAACCGCGGGTGAAACGGGTTGGTCAGGGTTGAGAGGGGAGAGGGGTGGAATACTGGAAACCGTGGGTGAATAGGGCGGGGGAATTGGAAACCATGGGTGAACACAAGGAGGGGCGGGGCCTGGGCATCAGACGTTCCTTGAATCAAGTTCTCCCTCATGTACCCCCTGCATCTCTTCCCAAAACCTGAAATCTGTCCCCCTGCTCCTTGCACCATGGGAATTGTACAATGGGAAAAGATTTTCATTTGTTTATGGGATGTGGGCATCGCTGTCTCGGCCAGCATTTATTGCCCATCCCTAACTGCCCTTGTTCAGAGGGCATTTAAGAGTCAACCACATTGCTGTGGGTCTAGAGTCACACGTAGGCAAGTCCAGCAGATTTCCTTCCCAAAAGGACATTGGTGAACCAGATGGGTTTTTCTGACAATCAGCAAATGGTTTAATGGTCATCATCAGACCTTTAATTCCAGATTTTTATTGAATTCAAATTTCACCATCTGCTCTGGTCCCCAGAGCATTACTCTGGGTCTCTGGAATACAAGTCCAGTTTCAATACCACTAGGCCACCACCTCCCCTTTGTTCACCTTATCTAAACCTTTCATAATCTTGTATACACCACCATCAAATCACCCCTCAATCCCTGGAACCATTCTGGTAAATCTCCTCTGCACCCTCGAGAAGAAGCCAATCCCCAGCCCCCATATGCTAGCAACCTGCATGAAGATTTTCAGGTCTCTGTGTCCTGTGTCCTGATCAGCATGAATTGGCACCATCAGGAGAATTGGAGGTGTGTATATCAGGTACAGCAGATTGAGAATGGAGGGAGAGTGTGTGGGATGGATAATTACGGGTTTTGGAAGAATGAGAGAGAAAAGAATATTCCATAGAAACTAGAATTGTCTCATCTGAATTTCTATCCAGTACTGATCATGATGAATTTTGTAAACTCCTTTTACAGGATACTAGAAGGGGAGGAATTGCAGCCAGAAATCTCAAACCAAATGTCATGTCGTTATCTGACAGAGTTGCTCGATTCATCAGGACCTGAATATCAGCAGCTTGTGACTCTAGAAGGAGAAATGTTTGTTCTGTCTGCTTCAAAATATTTTAAGCATCAATGTGAATGGAAAAGCACAGAGATATAAACTGAGTGAGAATGTCCCAGTGCACTGACTGTGGAAAGAGCTTTAATCAGCTGCACAGCCTGAAAAAAAATCACACCATTCACAGTGGGGATAAACCATATATGTGCTCCGTATGTGGACGAGGTTTCAACGGATTGTTGAGCCTGGTAAGACACATGGACGACCGCACCATGGAGAAACCGTGGAAATGTGGAGACTGTGGGAAGGGATTCAATTTCCCATCCCAGCTGGAAAACCATCGACGCAGTCACACTGGAGAGAGACCGTTCATCTGCTCTGTGTGTGGGAAGAGATTCACAGAGTCATCCAGCCTCCTGTCACACCAGCGCATTCACACCGGGGAGAGGCCGTTCACCTGCTGTGACTGTGGAAAGGGATTCACTCGATCGTACAACCTGCTGATGCACCAGCGACTTCACACTGATAAGAGACCTTTTAAATGTTCTGACTGTGAGAAGAGCTTTAAAAGAAGAAATTACCTGCTCACACACCAGCGAGTTCACACTGGGGAGAGGCCATTCACCTGCTCTGAGTGTGGGAAGAGATTCATTCAGTCATCCCACCTGCTGGCACACCAAAGCAGTCACACTGGGGAGAAGCCGTTCACCTGCTCCGGGTGTGGGAAGGGATTCACTCGGTCATCCACCTTGCTGAGACACCAGCATGTTCATATGTGACTGCAGAGATTCTATTCTAATGTTCTCGCTGTTGTTAATTACAGCCAGGACTGGACCATGTTCGTTTTGACAGGAGCTCAATTGGTCTGTGTCAGTGTTTATGATGCATATGAGCTTCCTCCAATTCTACTTCATCTCCACCCATCAGCAAAACCTTCTTTTATTTTCTCCCTCATGTGTACATCCAGTTCCCCCTTAAATGTATCAATGTTATTTACCTCAAGTACTCCCTTTAGTAGTGATTTCCACATTCCCACCACTCTCTGTGTAAAGGGGAAGAATTTTACAGACCTCCATTGGTGGATTTTCAGGCAGGGGGGATCTGTCAAATTGCCTGCCACATACCCACCTGCCCCCAACCTGTCTGAAAATTTACAGGCCCACAGGCCCTTGCTCCACTTGAGGCCCTTAGGCCGCTTCCCATATAGCTGCCATTTTAAGAATGGTGGGAGAAGATCAGGGACAGGGGAGGGAAGTCTGACAGCTTCCTGGGAGCTGTGGGTCTCAGGCAGTGAAGAGAGAGTGAGCGCTTCCCACACAGGACCCCTTCCCTGATCGGGAATCACCCCAGCAACTGCCCTACCCCCACCCCCTGAGTGCTCCCTATCCCTGGCCTTTCCAACTTTGTTTTCGAATGTTCCTGTGAAGCAGCTTGGTAAGTTTTATGACAATAAAGTCCCTTTCTAAACACAAATCACTATTATGTGCATAAGAATTTTGAATCACTGGAACTGATTTCTCCAAACATGTGGCAGTAGCCACAATCTCCAAACTCATTTTCAGTGAAGTTTTAAAGTTCATCTGTTTGCCACATTTTGCAAAGTTTGTTAAAACAAAATGACAAATTGAACAATCTATGTCTTCTGGCAATGCAGTTGTTGATGCTAATTTTCAATGATGCAGTAATGTTCAAATTTCCTCGCTGGTCAGCAAAGCGAAGCAGCTTTAGAGAATACAGAGATTAGGGCACAAGTAGAAGAAAGGCCGACTGCCCGGTGTTTTATAACCAAGAAAACAAGGTTGGAATACAAAAGTTCAGCAAAATTGTTCCCCATCCCTAAACACACACATACTGGTCTGAGAGAGAGAGAGGCCTTCAGGCCAAAGTGCACAACAGTCTGAAAGGGAGCTCTCGCCAGTCATTGTCCACAGGAGTCTGGGGTTATTGGGAAGAGAGAGAAAAATAAAGTTTGTCCAGGACAGGCCTGAGCTGGAAGTTGACAGTGGATAATGGCCAAGATTGCGAACTCTGCTCACTCGAGCTTGGAGACGCTGAACCCCAGCTAACATCCTATAGTTGAGCTGAGTCCATAGGTTGAACCTGGGAGTCTTTTGATCTGCAGAATTTGCTCAGAGAAATGCTGAGCCATTGAGGTTTTTATTCAAGCACTGCTTTAAGATTTTTGAATGAACTTGTTAATATGAACTGAAATGTTTAAGGTTTGGAAGAATCGTCCAAATAAAATTTTATTGAAGGCAGTGAAAGAAGCAGAAAAAACAATTTTATCAATATGTTATGGTGTGTTATTTTTAAAAATATTATTATGATCCCCACCTTAGGTTACCCCTGGACAAGCCTGATCCTGGGCTGGAACCCAGCTTGATGGATCCTAACTTTTATTTGTTTGTTTAGATACGTGTAGAGTGGTTACTGAACAGAGTCACTGAAGTCAGCTAATGAATGTGGAACAAAAGAATAAAGCATTTATTTAACAAGAAAAGATGAACTATATTACAATACTCCTTCATCCACAACTATACATTTACAGATATAGCCAGATTTGTAACGATAAGCTTCAAAAGCTATCTAATACTCTAATGTACACAGTAAGTACAGTCCACGTAAACCAATAGGCAACCTGTGGTCAGACACACCATGCTCTGAAACCAAGTGACAGATGCCACCCCAGACAGATGCTATGGATTTCTTCTCAACTCCCCCCAGACGCTTGTTACACCGTGAGACAAACAGCCTTAGTGAACTCCGTCTTTCACGTAAGGGTTTCCAATCTCACTTTCCAAGAACTCGCTTTGGAATCTTCTCCCAAACCAACACTTTCTCTCAGATGCCTTATGCTAGGGTCCACATCCAGGGTTTTGAATTCTTCTTCTGATGATCCTCTCTCCTGGGTCACCACATGCATTCAAACTGTCTTCCATGCACTCTCTCTCTCACTGACTCAGCCATCAACAGTACACCACTGCTTCACAGGCCCATAGTAAAGAGTTACAGACCTCCAGCCATTCTTTGGGCATTCTTGCCTCTTGTAAGCTGTTCTCTCAGCTTTTGTCTCTTTAAATCTGAAGCTTGGAGCCTTCCTCTCTGCCCCTCCCACACCCACCCCACCCCAACCCCCCACCCCCCGCGACCTTAACTTCATTTAATAGGACCATTTCCAGGTTCCTGTCCTTCTTTTGACTAGAAGGTCTGTTTGGGACTTTCTCCTGTTCCACTCCCCTGGATTTTGGGGACTTTTCTTTACCTTAGGACTGGCTATCTGTCCCCTTTGCTCCAATCTCTCCTGGCAGCTAATTTCACAACCAAAAGAGCTCAAACAGCTTCCAAATCAAATTGCTGTTTCTAGTTTCTTCTGTGTGTCAGTGGAAGGGGCCTGCCTCTCTGGACCCCTGTTGCTAGGCAACAGCCCAGTTTCTCTACTCTTGCTTGTTTAACCTAGTTGCAACAGTCGTAAAACTCTCATTAGAAATGCAGGCACCTTTTAAAGTGAAACTAAAACTCAATTTGACCTTTTCTTAACACATAAAGACAGAAATACAAATCAAACTTAAACTTTGAAGCTAAAACTCTTTCCTAACACTTAAAAATAAATATAGCTTACTTAAACTATCTCTATTTCCTAACAATATGATTAAAAATATCCTACTGTATTGATGATCTTAAAGCAGGTGCCATGGGCAGGGGGGAGGTGAAATCAAAGCTGCACAGTTGGACCTCTGCAGTGATTGTGAACTGCACTCTCTGGAAGTCAACTGCCAGCTGCCTGATTTCTTCCAAGTCTGATCTATCATACATCGCGCTTTAAACGTGGTTTTTAAACTGTGCAACTTATTAATTGTGTGTCAGACGTGGTGCTGGATCACAAGCTGCCGGGTGAGGATGGAGGGACAGAATGTGGCGTGCGAAGGTCACAATGCACAGGGACAGTTCTGAGATTACATGTGGCCGGGAACGCAAGGCAGCTGGGAGGGCGGGACCACCCCTGTGGAGGTAGAAGTTGGAAAAATAAATTAAAAGGGTGGAATTCCATGATCCTACAATCGAAATTCATTTCTCATCCCTGAATTGCACTGACGCCTGCGTCCACTATCTGGACAATCTCAAAAGGCGGCAATCATTAGGTCCTCTACTCATTGCGACACTGCAGAATGTTCGATTTGTTCCATCAAAGCTGCTGGAAATGACTGCTTCCCGGGAATTTTTTGAAGGCAGCACACACCTCACATCTGATCCAACAGGGAGTCTCTCTCTGAGAACTGAAACTCAGTTAGAACCAAAAGCTTGTGCATATGTGACACCTCAGCACAATCCAGCAATTTAAATGCTAACACTGAACCAGGCATGTGTAAATTGAATTTCTTCAATCTTTTATATAATGTGTTAAAGTCCATGATCTGTTCCTCCATGGAATGACCATCTGATTTCAAAATCTATCAAAGTCTGACTATGCTTCATAGGAATCCACTAGATCATCTTTCTTGTAAATCTCATCAATGAACCCGAATAGAAGGTCCAAACCTTCCTCAGTATCCAACTGACGGGCATCCAGCTCACAAAATACTTTGCTTCTGATTTGACAAGTGACAATGCCAAGGCAATACCTTGTTTTCTCCTTGGTAGGGACATAACCCGTGTCCACATATCCACTTCATTCTTCCACTGGTCATATGGCCCAGACTCTGTGAACATCAGCGGCTAATCAGACGCTGACAATTCCCATTTGCTTTCAGCCATTTCTCACAAAAGCTACTCGGATTGTAACTTCTGTCTGAAATTTTATTTTCCTTAAATCTCCAACCTACATCATTAGACAAGCATTCTCAGTTACCATGTTATAATCCTGACAGCCTCAAGGTGAAGGAAGAAACAGATGCAAATCTTTACTTGTATATATTTGTTCACAGAGTGAAACATTACAGATATATACCTCCTGACTTGACTCCACTCTATGTCAGTAAGTTTCTCTTTCCAGCCACTCATGCAACCATCTAATCAATGCCCTTCACGAGTAGACACTTAAACTGAGTTGATACAACTAACACTCACAGTCAGAGCATCTAAAAGGTCACCAATTTGTGTGACAGCCATGGTGTCTCAGCAAGTTCAACAAATCAATGAATCCCTACCAACACTCAGAGTAGGTGAAGGGCATCTCTCCTCAGTGTGAACTCGACGGTGATTCTCCAGGCTGGATGAATCAGTGAATCCCTTCCCACACTCAGTGCAGGTGAATGGTCTCTCTCCAGAGTGAACGCGTCGGTGTGTCCGCAGGCTGGAGGACTCAGTGAAACCCTTTCCACACATGGAGCAGATGAATGGCCTCTCTCCAGTGTGAACTCGCCGGTGTGTCAGCAGACTGGTTGACTGAGTGAAACCCTTCCCACACTCGGAGCAGGTGAATGGCCTCTCCCCAGTGTGAGCTTGCTGGTGTCGCAACAGGCTTGATAACTGAGTGAATCCCTTTCCACACACGGGGCAGATGAATTGCCTCTCTCCGGTGTGAACTGCCCAGTG
The DNA here is from genome assembly GCF_964194155.1 of Cetorhinus maximus. Lineage (NCBI taxonomy): Eukaryota > Metazoa > Chordata > Chondrichthyes > Lamniformes > Cetorhinidae > Cetorhinus > Cetorhinus maximus. The sequence continues at coordinate 22,061,944 of NC_135901.1, forward strand.
ATTCTGCAGGGTGGATGATTCACTGAATCCCTTCCCACATACAGAGCAGGTGAACGGCCTCTCCCCAGTGTGAACTCGCTGGTGTGTCAGAAGGTGAGATGACCGAGTGAATCCCTTTCCACACTCAGAGCAGGTGAACGGTCTCTTCCCAGTGTGAACTTGCCGGTGCTTGCGCAGGGCGAATGAACGACTGAATCCCTTCCCACACTCAGAGCAGGTGAACAGCCTCTCTCTGGCGTGAACTCGCTGGTGCTTCTGCAGGGCTGATGAATGAGTGAATCCCTTCCCACACTCAGAACAGGTATATGGCCTCTCCCCAGTGTGAACTCGCTGGTGTCGCCGCAGGGCGGATGAATGAGTGAATCCCTTTCCACACTCAAAGCAGGTGAAAGGCCTCTCCCCGGTGTGAATCCGTTGGTGTTCCTGCAGAGTGGATAACTGAGTGAATCCCTTCCCACACTGAGAACAGATGAACGGCCTTTCCCCAGTGTGAATGCGGCGATATGTTTCCGGCTGGGATGGGAAACTGAATCCTTTTCCACAGTCCCCACATTTCCACGGTTTCTCCATGGTGCCGGTGTCCTTGTGTCTCTTCCAGGCTTGACAATCAGTTAAAGTCTCTTCTACCACAGAACATGTGTATGGTTTCTCCCTGCTGTGAATGGTGTGATTTTTTTTGTCAGGCTGTGTAACTGGTTAAAGCTCTTTCCACAGTCAGTGCACTGGAACACTCTCACTCGGGTGTGTGTGCTCAGTGCTTTTCCAGTCGCACTGATGTTTAAAATCTTTTGAAGCAGACAAACATTTCTGCATCTAGATTCAGAGGCTGGTGATATTCAGGTCCCATCAAATCAAGTGTCTATAAGATTTGGAAATGTCATTTGAGATTTCTGTCTGCAAATCCTCCCCTTCTAATCAGCTGTCAAAAGAGTTTACAAAAGTCATCACTGTCAGTACAAGATAAAAATTCAGAACAGATAATTCTAGTTTCTATGGAACATTCCTTCCTCTCTCATTCCCAAAAGCTGTAAATCTCTGTCCCACACACTCTCCCTCCATTCTCACTCTGCTGTACCTAATAATCAGCCTCCCAATTCTCCTGAAGGTGACGATACATGCTCACCTGAAAATCTTCATGCAGGCTGCTAGCCTATGTCCATATTACTGGACTAAAAATGTGTGTAATATAGAGGACTTCATTACTTGATTAGAGATAAAGAGAGAATGTGAGGAAGAACTTTATTTAGGCAGTCAGCTGTTGTGGCCTGGGACTCGCTGCCTATGAGGCTGGTGGAAGTAGAGACGATCAAATGATTCAAAATGAAATTGGATAAAGACTTGAAGGAAATAAACTTGCAGGGTTCTAGGGATATAGAGGGGAAAAGGAATGACTGGATTGCTCCACAGAGAGTCAGCATGGACTCGAGTTGCCTTTTGGATTCCTTTGGTGTTGTAATGACTCAGCGATTGGAAATATATAACGTAGCTACAGTACTATATTAGAAAACAATAAATAGTTGTAAATTTTCTTTATTACAGAACCATAAATAATATATCAACTAAGTAACATATAACAACACTAGACATATCTTTGTCCTATATTAACTTACTGTTCCCTTAAATGCCAGCCATCTCCTGGGGAAACCATACCTTTAACTGTGAACATTAAGAAAGAGACCATCCTTTTTGCCAGACAAATAAATGTGTCAAGCTGAGGGAGCAAAGGATGTCAATGTCGTTAAGAGAGAGACCTGGGCCAACCTTTCCAGAATCTGCACCCTCCCAGGATTCACTTCCCTTCCCTTCAGTTCCTGCAAGTCAACAATTTACCCCCAGAATTAGAAAAGAAATGGAAAGAGGAAGGAAAGAAAGTGTTTTACTCACAGATGTTGGACACAGGAGGAAGTTTCAGGCTGTGTGAAGCTCAATCTTCATTGTCACAAAGTACGCGCTCTGATTGGCTGGAGGACCAGAGTTCTTCCGGTCCTCCAACTCTTCCCATTGGACCGAACCGCAGCAAGAAGGTGGGATGGGCTCTCCCTGGCATATGCGCAATTTCCCTCTCCGTTAGACATGTGTAGTCCCGGGTCGCCCGTCCGCTCGATGGATTGAGCGGTTTCCCCAGCGCGAGGACTTGTGGGGGCTGCAGCCGCCATTACTCATCCGGAGCTCAGCTTCCAAACTCCTGGGACTGGAATGAAAAATGGGAGTGGAGGGCGCAGTGACCTCAATCTGTTCAAACACTTTGTCAGCTTCAGGCGTAAAGATTTTGACTAAAATAAAAACTGAAAGTCTTGGAGACAATCACAAGGTCTGGCCACATGTGTGGAGAGAGAAACAGAGTTAACATTTTGAGTCCAATATGGCTCTTCTTCAACGATGATTTGAAACACCTGGGTGACATATTGTGAAATACAATAAGTGAGTGTGAAACTGAACCTGAGAGTCTGCACCTTCTGGGGAGGAGAATTGGGAGAAAAGCAGGAGGAGGATAACAGGATGAATTAAGGCTACAATCAATAGGGAGAAGGGAGTGTGTGGGGGGACAGAGATTTGTCATTTGCGAGGGAGAAGGATGTTCCATGACAACTAAAATTGACAGTTCTGGATTTCTACTCCTCGCTCACAGTAATGTATTTTTGTAATCTCCTTTTACAGGGGATTAGTAGGGAGGATTTGCAGACAGCAAACACAAACCAAACATAAAATCAAAATCTGATTTAGTCACTCAATTCATCAGGTCCTGACGATCATCGGCCCTTGAATGTGGAAGGAGAAACATTTGTCTATTCTGTCTGTGGGATCTTACACCAGGCTATGGCTGTTTAAGAATTCCACTTGTGGGAAGGGATTCGCTTGCTCATCCCACCTTCTGACACACTAGTGACTTCATGTTTGACTGAAGGGGTTAGATTCTGCTGTTCTTGCTGCTGTTAATCACATCCAGGATTGAACCATATTCATTCTAACAGTTGGGGTCTGTTTCTGCTGTTATTAATCCCTATAACTGGGCTGGAGTCTAATATTCTGGTAATGTCAAATAAATCAGCTTTGTTTTGGACAAACAGTTTGTCAAGTCCTTGATGTCACTGAGAGATGAAAAGGTAGGTTTTAAGAAGAGTCTTAAAAGAGGAGGGAGAAGTGAATGGGTTAAGGGAGGGAACTCCAGAGCTTTGGAACCTGGCATCTGAAGACTGAAAGAGTGTCAGCCCAGGGTTTTGGGGGACTTGAGTCTGTGGAGTGGGGACTCAAACCCACGAAGTTCAGACTCAGAGGCAAGAGTATGAGGCTGACTGAGGCATGGTGTTCGGGGAAGTGATGTGAAGTGTCAGTGGCCTCATCCTTTCCCTGTCATTTGCCCCATTCCAGGATCAGCAGACCGAGCTGAGAAAATAGGCAACAATTAAAAGGGGCATGAAGAGTGTTAAGAAAATAAACTTCTTCACCCAGAGAGCGGTGAGAATGTGGGACTGGCTACCGCACAGAGTGATTGAGGTGAATATCATAGATGTGTATAAGGGGAAGCTGCATAAACACTTGAGGAAGAAAGGTGGGATTTGTTGAAGTAAAGTGGGAGGAAGTTCGTGTCCAGTACAAATGACATAGACTGAATAGCCTGGTTCTGTGCTGTACATTCTGTGTGAAGAACTTGCCTCATACAACACAGGAACATTGGAACAGGAGAAGGCCTTTAAGCCCGTCGAGCCTGCTCCATCATTCAGTACGATCATGGTTGATCGAATGCTTCGATGCCTTTTACTTACACTGTCCCCATAATCCTTTACATTATTGTTAATCAGAAATCTATCAATCTCTACCTTCAACATACTCAATGACTGAGCTTCCATAGCCCTTCGGGGTCGAGAATTCCAAAGATTCCCCCTCTCTGAATAAAGAAATTTCTCCTCATCTTGGTCTTAAGTGGCTTCTCCTTATTTTGAAATTGTATCCCCTGGTTCTAGGCTCCCCAACCAGAGGAAACATCTTACCCACATCCAACCTGTCTATTTCTTTCAGAATTTTGTAGGTTTCAATAAGATCACCTCTCATTCTTCGAAACTCTAGAGAATGCTGGCCAAGGTTGCCTAGTCTCTCTTCATAAGACAATCCTGCCATCCCCAGAACAAGGCTGGAGAACCTTCGTTGCACTCCCTCTACAGCAATAATATCCTTTCTGAGGTAAGGGGACCAAAACTGCACTCAGTACTCCAGATGCGGTCTAACCAAGCTCCTATACAATTGAAGGAAGACTTCACTACTCCTGTACTCAAATCCTCTTGCGATAAAGCCTAACATCTCCCAACCTTCAGCCAATTAAATACTTATTTCTAAGACTAGTCGTTTCAGCATTTGTAACTTAGGTTGAGATGAGGCGATTTTAACATGTAAGCCAATCTCAAGTTTCAGCTCGGAATCTTAATGTACAAACAGCGCATATTTAGAAATATAGACATAGCTAGGGACCAGAGGATATTGGCTAAAGATCAGGAAATGGTCAAATAGAAACCTGCCCAGGATCCAGCAGGACGGGCTGAACAAGGGGATACTAGTTAAAAGGGGCCAGGATACACAGGGACTCTGTTCTAAAGGGGTTTGTGTACATACACAGGTAGACCATGTCCAAATGCAGCATGACCTGGACAATATCTAGGCTTGGGCTGACAGGTGACAAGTAACATTCGTGCCACACAAGTGTCAGGCAATGACCATCTCCAACAGGAGAGAATCCAACCATCGCCCCTTGACGTTCAATGGCATTATCATCACTAAATCCCCCACTACCAACATCCTGTGGGTTACTATTGACTAGAAACTGAACTGGACTAGCCATATAAATACTATGGCTACAAGAGCAAGTCAGAGGCTAGAAATAGTGCGATGAGTAACCCACCTCCTGACTCCCCAAAACCTGTTCACCATCTACAAAGCACGAGTCAGGAGTGTGATGGAATACTCCCCACTTGCCTGGATGAGTGCAGCTCCCATAACACTCAAGAAGCTTGACACCATCCAGGACAAAGCAGCTCGCTTGATTGGCACCACATCCACAAACATTCACTCCCTCCACCACCGATGCGCAATAGCAGCAGTGTGTACCATCTACAAGATGCACCACAGGAATTCACCAAGGTTCCTTCAACAGCACCTTCCAAACCCACGACCACTACCATCTAGAAGGACAAGGGCAGCAGATAGATGGGAGCACCGCCACCTGGAAGTTCCACTCCAAGTCACTCACCATCCTGATTTGGAAATATATCGCCGTTCCTTCACTGTCGCTGGATCAAAATCCTGGAATTTCCTTCCTAACAGCACTGTGGGTGTACCTACACCACATGAACTGCAGTGGTTCAAGAAGGCAGCTCACCACCACCTTCTCAAGGGCAACTAGGGATGGGCAATAAATGCTGGCCCAGCCAGCGAAGCCCTCATCCCATTCTGTTTGTACAAACCCTGAGCAAAGCGGTCTGCATACACACAGAATTTGAGCTGAAGGGGTTTTCATACACACCCTAAGCAATATAGTTCCAAGTCAGGATGGTGTGTCACTCACAGGAGAATTACATGTGCTGCTGTTCCCATGTGTCTGTTGCCCTTGCCATTCGAGGCTGTGGGATTGGAAGATGCTGTTGAAGCAAACTTGGAAAGTTGCTGTGGAGCAGTTGTAGATGATACACATTGCAGTCACTGTGTGTTGCTGCTGGAGGGAGTGAATATTTAAGGTGGTGGATGGGGTGACAATTCAATGGTCTGCTTTGTCTTGAATGAACTTTCCAATTTGAATAAGACTGGCTGAAAAGTAATATTTGGTTCAGGAAATAATTGGGACCCAGTAAATTTAAATAATTTCAGTCCATTTGCTAAAATTCTGATCTTCCAAGACATATTGCGACAAATCACACGAGATGATGGTAGCTGAATTGAATGCCTTGGCTCCTCACCTGGACATTTGACGAACAAGAGGCATTGATTGGACAATAGCTGGAAACAATGAGCTGAAATGGTCTTTTGTGAGTAAAACTATTTCTCTTTAACCCAGGATGGGCTATATCAGAGTTAAAGGCAATACCAGGCTAAATTACATTGAATATACAGCACAGAAAAAGGCCATTCAACCCAACAGATCCATGCCAGTACTTATACTTCATTTGATCCTGCTCCCATCTAACGATCAGCATATCCTTTTGTTCATTGCTCCACCGTGTGTTTATCCAGCTTCCCCTTAAATGTATCTATGTTATTCACCTCAACATCACTCTGTGCTGCTACCTTCAGGGATCTGTAGCCATACCCTTCAAGGTCCCTCTATACTTCTCAGTATCCTACCATTTATTGTGTATTCCCTTGCCTTGTTAGCCTTTCCCAAATTCATTACCTCACATTTCCCCGGATTAAATTCCATTTGTCACTTTACTGCCCATCTGACCAGTCCATTCAGCCCAAAGCTTTCTTCCTCACTATCAAACCCACAGCCAATTTGAGCCTCATCTGCAAACTTCTGAATCATAACCCCTACGTTTAAGTCTAAATCATTGATCTGTACCATGAACAGCAAAGGACCTGATACTGTTACCTATGTAACCCCACTGGAAACAGCCTTCCAGTCACAAAAACATCTGTCGACCATTATCCTTTGTTTCCTGTCACTGAGCCAATATTGGGTCAAACTCGCCACTTACCCTTGGATCCCGAGTGTTTAATTCACTGATTAATCTGACATGTGGGACCTTATCAAAAGCCTTTCTAAAATCCATATAGATTACTTCAAATGCACTACCCCCATCAACCTTCCTTGTCACGTCCTCAAAAAATTCTATCGATTTAGTCGGACACGACTTTCCCTGAACAAATCCACACTGATGACAGCCCTTAGTTAATTCATGCCTTTTTAAATGAGGATTTATATTGACAGTAACAAGGGTTGAGCGAGGCCCAATCAGTGTACTGAGAGGAACACAGGGTGGGAGAGAGAGTGAGAGGGAGAGAGGAGACCGAGACTGAGACCCCAGTCCGTAACATAAAATAAGTAATGAAATTGAATCCAGACACAGATATGTATTAACTAACACCATTTTATGAACAGATTAACAGAGTAAACACTGTACTTGGGTCAGATAAAGACAAAATACTGCGGATGCTGGAAATCTGAAACAAAAACAAGAAGTGCTGGAAAAACTCAGCAGGTCTGACAGCATCTGTGGAGAGAAAGACAGAGTTAACGTTTCAAGTCTGTATGACCCTTCTTCAGGATCTGAAGAGTCATATGGACTTGAAATGTTAACTCTGTCTTTCTCTCCACCGTACTTGAATAGTAACAAAAACAAATAATGAAATTAAGACCAGACACAGACATGCATTAACTAACACCATTTTATGAACAGATTAACAGAGTAAACACTGCTTGAATCAATGTTATTAACTGATAGAGTTAATCTGACCATTAATTGATTCAATTCCATCACAATAACCCAGCATCAGATAGGTCTGCTTTGTATACAACAGGGTTATACCCAGTGTCCAATATTAGAGGTCACTGTGGCTGTTGAACGCCGAGTTTCACTGCCCCAGCTGACAAGCCCACAGCTTCGGAAAACTAGTCTACACAGGGTATGTTTCTAAAGCCTGATCACAACATCTTGCCTGGTTAACTGTTGTATGTACCATCACGGTCAGGAAGCTTACACAAAGCTCAACCATAAACTATGGTTTTTCTTTCTCCTGATTCCAGGTCCAACAAGGGGTTGTGTCACCATCAACCCCGTTTTCCCCTCATGTGCCCCAAATGGTTGGAGGTTCATTTCCCAGTCAGTCCTCCAGCACCTCCCTGTCTCTCTATTAGTACGATGCCCACGGCTGTTTCCCAACGGGGGCCCAGGCCCCGTTATTCTCATTTACACTTAGACCTCAGCTCTGTCGCCTGGCTGTCATTGACACGAGCAGTAGAGAGACAGAGTGGTGTCAGAGGCTCAAATGGGAAGTCGAAACCTACAGCTCCAAACCAACACTTCAACATTTAAGAACATAAGGAATAGGAGCAGGAGGCCATTCAGCCCTTCAAGCCCATTGCACCATTCAATATATTCAATGGCTCATCTTCTACTTCAACACCATTTCCCTGTACTATCCTCGTGTCCCTTGATGTTTTTAAGATGTAGAAATCTATCGATCTCAGTCATACTCAGCAGCTGAACCCGCACAGCTGTCTGGGGCAGAGAATTCCAAAGATTCACCACCCTCTGAGTGAAGACATTTGCTAGTAAAATACATGTTATTTATACTGGGATTCTTGTTGTTAGGTTTAGACACTGGAGGCAGAGTGTGGGGGCATTTAAAGAGTAACTTTCTCTTTCTAATTTGCGTTGTCTATAGTGTCAGCCGTGGTTCAGTGTGCAGGACTCTCACCTCTGAGTCGGAAGGTTGTGGGACCAAATCCAACCCCAGAGACCTGAGCGCCAAAATCAAAGCCCACGTTCCTAGTGCCAGCACTGAGGAAGTGTCCCACTGTGTTGGAGATGCCATCTATTGAACGAGATGTTAAACTGAGGGCACCGTCTGCTCTCTCAGAGGTTTGAGGGATCTTGCTCTGCACAAATTGGCTGCTGCGTTTCATACGACAAAGGCTTCAATTCAGAAAGCACTTCATTGGTTGTAAAGCACTTTGGGGATCCTGTGGTGGTGAAAGGCCCTGCAGGAATGTAAGTCATTTTTTAATTGTCAGCAAACTTGGACACATTACACTCGAAGCCCTCATCTAAATCATTAATGTAGATTAAAACCTAATTTTGTATTATATCCTCTTCTGTAACACCTTTTCAAATCTTTTCTGAAAATCTAAACACAATACATCCAAAATTATTTTAAACACGCAGCGAGTTGTAGTGATTTGGAATTCACTGCCTGAAAACCTGCTGGAAGCAAATTCAACTGTATCCTTCAAAAGGGAATTGGACAAATTCTCGTAAGGAAAGGAAAATGTCAGGGCTACGGGATTATTTGGATAGCCCTTTCAAAGACCCAGCATGAGCATGATGGGCTGAACAGCCTCCTTCTGTGCCCTATGAACCTCGTGTGCATTTAAAAGGGACGGGGGGGGGGGGGTCATCTTCATTTGTGGGTGTTATATTAAAGAAAGCAGGGCCTCCTCTTCTCTGTATGTTTAGTTTAACACTTCAATCTCCCCTTGGTGGCAGCTGGAATTTAATACAGAGAAGTGTGAGGTGATGTGATTTGGCAGAAGGATTAGGGAGAGGCAACATAGGAATAGAAATAATTATAAACATACTTTACTGCTGAAACATAAATAATATATCTAATATGTACTATATAACAACACTGGACATATCTCTGCTGTTATTATCATGTGAAGACCAATAAGGTTAATAAACAAATTCCCAGGCAACCCCAATGGAATAAACTGAAGGACAAGGTTTCACTTTTTAAAATTTTTACTATAGCAATCAAGCTAAAAGCAACATTAGTGAAGCCTGCATTAACAGACAAACAGGATTTGAATAGACAGGATAAATTTGACTTTAAACGGCTCATACAATAAAAACAGGCTCCACAAAATCACCAGCATTTCCCCCCTCAGCATATTTGGCATTAATTCCAGTTACAGAGTCCCACAACTCTCTGTATTTCCCAGGCAAAGGAAATAAAGTGTTTCACTCACAGATGTTGAACAAAGGAGGAAGTTTTTGTGTGTATGAAACTAAAAACAAATGCTGAGCTGATGAAATCAGACTACAGGACTTGGAAGAAAATAACGTGAACACATTTTGTCCCCTCCCCTCAGCTGGCAGCCCAGCACGCAGGCGCAGAAAGAGCTGCTGTCCCGAGCAGTCCGAAGCAGACGCAATGCGGCTGCAGTCAGAGGTCACTCTCGATCTCTTTTTGGCCCAGCCAGCCGCCATAGAGAATGATTGGGGAGGGGGAGTTCGCCGAGCGGCTTCTCGCTCTGGCCGGAGCCGTCAGCCGGTTGCGGCTGGAGAAAGTGTTGGAGGAGGAGGAACAATGGGTGGGGGCGGGGATCCCGTGTCCGCGCGCCTGGCCTGCAGGCTGGAACCCGAGCACGTCACCGCGGAGCAGAGTGATTCCTATTGGCTGATTCAGGCAGGGTTCCATTGTGGACGTCACAATTCGGAAGTTGGACAATGAGCTTCAGACTGAAACTTCCTCCTCTGGGCAACATCTATGAGGAAATCAGTGTTTCCCTCTGACCATTTCTTTTCGAATTCTGAGGGTAAGTTGTTGACTTGCAGGAACTAAAAGGCAAGGAAGTAAATCCAGGGAGAGTGCAGACTCTGGAAAGGTTGGCCCAGGTCTCTTTCTTGAGACATTGACATGCTTTGCTCCCTCAGCTTGACACATTTATTTGCCTTGCTAAAAGGATAGTCTCTTTTGTAATGTTCACAATTAAAGGGGTGGCTTCGCAGGAGATGATCAGCATTTAAGTAGAGAGTAAATTAACAGAAGACAGAGATCTGTCTAGTTTTTTTATTCATTCACAGGATGTGGGCTTCGCTGGCTGGGCCCATCCCTAGTTGCCCTCGAGAAGCTGGTGGGTGAGCTGCCTTCTTGAACTGCTGCAGTCCATATGGTGCAGGTACGCCCATAGTGCTATTAGGAAGGGAGTTCCAGGATTTTGACCCAGCGACAGTGAAGGGACGGTGATATATTTCCAAGTCAGGATGGTGAGTGACTTGGAGGGGAACTTCCAGGTGGTGGTGTTCCCACCTATCTGCTGCCCTTGTCCTAGGTGGTCTTGATCATGGATTTGGAAGGTGCTATCTAAGGAGCCTTGGTGAATTCCTGCACTGCATCTTGTAGTTGCTACACACTGCTGCTACTGTGCATCAGTGGTGGAGAGAGTGAATATTTGTGGATGTGGTGCCAATCAAGTGGGCTACTTTGTCTTGGATGGTGTCAAGCTTCTTGAGTGTTGTGGGAGCTGCACTCATCCAGGCAAGTGGGGAGTGTTCCATCACACCCCTGACTTGTGCCTTGTAGATGATGGACAGGCTTTGGGGGGTCAGGAGGTGAGTTACTCGTCGCAGGATTCCTCGCCTCTGACCTGCTCTTGTTGCCACAGTATTTACATGGCTAGTCTAGCTCAGTTTCTGGTCAATGACAACCCTGAGGATGTTGACAGTGGGGGATTCAGTGACGGTAATGCCGTTGAATATTATGGGGTGATGGTTAGATTCTCTCTTGTTGGAGATGGTCATTGTCTGACATTTGTGTGGCATGTATGTCACTTGCCACTTGTCAGCCCAAGCCTCAATGTTGTCCAGGTCTTGCTGCATTTGGACATGGACTATTTCAGTATCTGAGGAGTCAAGATTGCTGCTGAATATTGTGCAATCATCAGCGAACGTCGCCACTTCTGACCTTATGATGGAAGGAAGTTCACTGGTGAAGCAGCTGAAGATGGTTGGGCCGAGGACATCACCCTGAGGAACTCCTGCAGTGATGTCCTGGAGCTGAGATGGTTGACCTCCAACAACTACAACCATCTTCCTTTGTGCTAGGTATGACTCCAGCCAATGGAGACTTTTCCCCCTGATTTCCATTGACTCCAGTTTTACCAGGGCTCCTTTACGCCACATTGGTCAAATGCAGTCTTGATGCCAAGGGCAGTCACTCTCACCTCACGTCAGGAGTTCAGCTCTTTTGTCCATGTTTGAACCAAGGCTGTATTGAGGTCAGGAGCTGAGTGGCCCTGGTGGAATCCAAACTGGGTCTCAGTGAGCAGGTTATTTCTAAGCAAGTGCCAGTTGATAGCCCCGTTGATCACCCCTTCAATTACTTTACTGATGATCAAGAGTAGATTGATGGGGCGCTAATTGGCCGCATTCAATTCATCCTGCTTTTTGTGTACAGGACTTAACAGGGCAAATTTGACATAGCCAGGTAGCTGCACTGCAACAGCTTGGCTGGATCTACATGCTATATGTATATGATAGGTATTGTTTATGGTTCTCTAATCAAGTACATTAATTTTATTTCTAGTCTGGTAATTTTCTGCTGTATATATTTCCAATCATCAGATCATTAAGGCACAGAAGGAGTCCATACAGCAACTCAATTCAATACCGACTCTGTCGAGCAATACACTCAGTCCCATTCCCCCTCTATAGCCCTGTAGCCCTGCAAGCTTATTTCTTTCAAGTGCCCACCTAATTTCATTTTAAAATCATAGATCATCTCTGCTCCCACCACCCTCATGGGCAGTAAGTTCCAGGTTGTAACCACTCACTGCCTACATAAAAGTTCTTCCTCACATCCCCATGTTTCAAATAATACAGTACTATATAATGTATATAGAATCAGTAAGTATGGATCTGTCAATCAGCACAAATCAACACCTTCAGGAGAATTTGAATGTTGTAAATTAGGTACAGCAGAGTGGGAATGGAAGTAGAGTGTGTGGGCATGGATATTTACAGGTTTTTTGGAACGAGGGAAAAGAATGTTCCATAGAAACTGGAATTGTTTTTCTGAATTTCTATCCTGTACTGACAGTGATGACTTTTGTAAACCCTTTTTACAGAATATCAGAAGGTGAGGATTTTCAGAACAGAAATCTCAACAAGTCAAGATCTGACAGTATCACTTGATTCATCAACACCTGAATATGATCAGCCTTTATTAACATCAGTTTGACCAGAAAAGCACCAATGCACACACATGTGAGTGAGAGTGTTCCAGTGCACTAACCATGGAAAGAGCTTTACCCAGTTACACAGCCTGAAGAAACATCACATCATTCACAGCAGCGGAAAAATTGTAGACGTGTTCTGTGCGTGAACGAGGCTTCAACTGATCATCGAACCTGCAGAGACACAAGGACAACCACACCATGGAGAAACCTTGGAAATGTGAGGACTGTGGGAACGGATTCAGATTCCCATGTCAGCTGGAAAGTCATCGACATACTCACACTGGGGAGAGGCCATTCACATGCTCTGATTGTGGGAAGGGATTCACCCATTCATCCCACCTGCTGACACACCAGCGAGTTCACACCAGCGAGAGGCCGTTCACCTGCTCTGATTGTGGGAAGGGATTCACTCAGTCATGTAACTTGGTGAGACACCAGTGAGTTCACACTGGGGAGAGGCCATTCACCTGCTGTCAGTGTGGGAAGGGCTTCAGTGACTTATCCACCCTACTACACCACCAGCAAGTTCACACTGAGGAGAGGCCGTTCACCTGTTCTCAGTGTGGGAAGGGATTCAATCGGTCATCCAACCTGCTGAGACACCAGCGACTTCACATTGGGGAGAGGATGTTCACTTGCACTGACTGTGGGATGGGATTTGCTCAGTCATCCAGCCTGCTGAAACACCAGCGAATTCACACTGGGGAAAAGCCGTTCACCTGCTCTGAATGTGGGAAGAGATTCAGTGATTCATCCAACCTCCTGAGACACCAGCGTGTTCACACTGGGGACAGGCCATTCGCCTGCTCTGAGTGTGGGAAGAGATTTAATCGGTTATACAATCTTCGGAAGCACCAGCGAGTTCACAAGTGATTATTACGGAGTTTGGATTCTACTGTTGTTGCTGCAGTTAATCACATCCTTGACTGAATTTTGCACATTCTGCCAGCTGGAAAACTGGGAAGATTGGAGTGTTGCTTTCTGCTGGACTGCCCAGTCTTACAACTTTGCCTCCAGTGGAATGATGCTCTTTGAGCCTCGTTACGAACTCCAATTTCTTATTTCATAAGGATCACAGAATGAAAATGTGTTTTGAAGGTAAATTATATTTAGTTTGCATTTCTGTTTGGAACATCCCAAAGCTTGCCACATTGCTTTGGAGATGGGCAGTGGGGGTTCAAAGGCTCTTTTGCTTCATTTATCTGGGTGTTCCTCACAGAATGCAATTGCAGATTTGCTCTTGTATCGTTTTCAGCCGCCTTGGCATTGGTGAGGGGAAAATAAGCTGGGCAATCAATCTAGTTTGAGCTGGAGGACAAAATCTACAGTGACCCTTTCAGTGAAAGGCAGTTAGTCTTGTAACAGAAAGCAATCAGCTTCAACAATTAGCTTGGAAAGAGCTGTGAAGATGATGTGGGAGCAACCTGGGGGAAAATGTCTGGTCAAAGTCAGGGCAAGAAGGCAGTGAGGCTTCTGCTTGAGCAGTGGAATCCACAGTCGTGAGGTCTTGAAGTAATTTTTAAGTACCAATTAGCCAAAAGCTAATGGAAAGATGCCCAGGAAATCTTGCACCTCAGAACAGGAGCTGCAACACTGAGGAGAAATCAAACTGAATTCCAGAGGGCTGTGGCACGTGGGTTGGTCCCAGGAAAAGTGAATGAACCTTCAAGAGCTCGCACCGTATAATGTAAACTTTTGGGCCTCAACGAAAGGTAGAATGGGTTTTATAGCTTAAGTGATTTCAAAACATGGTGTTAAGTTAGCAGTAGTTGCTTTGTTTACTTGTTTATACAATGAAGTTTGTTTTTGTATAATAATGTGAAATCTTGTGGCACAGCTCTTTCAGTTAATTACTGGATTTTCAGATTTCTCTTCAAGCATTAATGGTCCCCACCAGCTTCGTAAGAAAGTTGGGGCTCACCTTGGATTTCAAATCCACAGACTGATACGTATGCACTGTGTTTTGCTAAGGTTTAGGCTAACAAGACTTCACTGTGAACTTTACTGTACTTATTGAGAAGCAGAATTGCTTGTTAATTGCTAAGATTTTACTTGAGGGGGGAGATTTGTCCCTGAGAAATAATAAAAAAATGATATGCATCTGACAGGCATTCAAATGCTAATTTACCTTCCCATTTGACCCTCCGTTACCTTTCTGTCTCTCTTCTCCTGGTGTCAATGACAGCCAGCCGACTGAGCTGAGAGCTGAATTTAGCTGAGAATAACAGGGTCTGCACCCCAGTTGGGAATCTGCCATGGGTGTCGCACTAATAGAGTCAGGAAGGTGCTGGCCTCCAACCAATCAGGGCATGGGAGAGGGAAACCAGGGCTGATGGTGACGTGACCCCCAGGTTCAGTGCCCCTCTGTCCAAAGCAGAGAGTCACAGGAACAGGGTATAGGGGAGCCAAAGAGAAACCATTTGGATCCAGAATGTTGTGCACATCCTTTTACTCTGGTTATCTTTGATCCTCAAGTAATTTACTATTTTTTAACCATGTCTGTTTCATTAATAAACTTTTAACAATAAAAATATTTGACTTTGCTGGACTTTTCATGATTACATTTATGCACTTTAGGGAAAGTGGGTGGCAGGCTCTTTAACAGAAAGTGAGTCCCTCTCACGTAATTGGCAAAGGAGCCACAGGGGGAGATGAGATTTTATTTTTGACACAGCGATGTTAGAAAATGGGGTTCCCCCTTTCCCAAATTCTGAAATGATTCACAGTGATAACCCTTACTGGTGACAGTGGTTAGATTTTATTCAGTATAAATAAGACCTGACACTTGCCAATGTCTGAGCAGTAGTATCAAAGTGCAGCAGCATTACCATTACACCCTGGGTAGAAGCACCATCTCCATGTAAATGCTGCCTGGTCTACCTCAGATGCCATGGCACCAGTCAATACAATATGTAAAACCTCTACAAATCTCTGTGCTCGGGGAATCCCTTCTTATACTTTTTTTTTAACATTGCAAAGTCTATGGAGACTGATTTAACCCAACCATTGCCTGCCAAATATTTGAATGGACCAATTACAAAACCTGTCATTGAACCATCTGTACCTGTCCGAGCCACGTTAAACTCTCAAACAATTGATTTCCTCACACTCCATCCCCGGTACAGGGAGTCAGCATTCCCAGGCCAAACAGTTAAAACGTTATAGCCTTGACACCCAGGTGTTGTCGAGGATTCAAGGCACTCTTGTTTTCTCTGTTCTCTGGGAACTGTTCATCTCCCTGTTCCCACATAACATGCTGTCTGTTCTCAGCTCTGCTAGATTTCTGCTGAAGTTTGGCCCCTTTTTCAACTTTCGGATCAATAAAACATTTGGTCAATGAAGACCAAACCACTATTTCCCATCCTGTCACCTGTCAACCATCCTTACTCAGAGCGTAATCTCAAAAGGAATAGAAACAGGAGAAGTGTAACAATCAAATTAAAAATAACTGCACAGCCAGTCATATAATTTAATTCAGTATTCACAGATAAGCAAGAAAAGCCGAAGTAGGGGTTCCCCAGGATTCTTACAGTCCACACCTTGAGGGAGAGGAGTACTCTCTCCAACTTCTCACTCAATTTCACTCCATTATTTCCAGTTCTGTTTTGGCCCTGCCTGGAGTAACATCTACCTGATCTTTTCTCCTGAAGCAGCATCATGAGTTCTAAGTTACAAGTATGTAAGGACATATGCTTCAAGCAACAGGTCAAGCATGGATGTACAGGATTCTCCAGCTCTCTCTTTACCCCTACCCAGCTTGTGGCCAGTCCTTACCGAGTATTATTTCTCCCAAGCCCCTAATTGTCCCAATCCAAATTTTTATCCCTTTTAATTTAATTTTTAACTTTACTCACTTTTTGACCATGACCAGTTTATTTAATTCTATCCTGCTTGTTTTAAAGTCAGTTTCACTATGGAAAATTTGTCAATTCCTTGATGATGTCAAAATGTTGTCTCATTCCCCTGGTCACATGAACCATTCATGTTATGCTGGGTATCAAGGAGCTGCATATGTTTGGGACCCGTTCTTCAGTGCAGATTCACCATGGATTTCCCCGTGTTAGTCATTTTACGTGTAACAAATCACATATGCACACTCAAACCGGTATCCCAAAATCATGTCACACATTCTTCACTTTCAGGTGATCTCATCAAAAGATCAAAGTGGGTGTCAGTCTTGAGATCTTCGCTTATCTCCCCCAGTATGGTGCTGATATTTCAGATAGTGGCCAGGCTTTCAAATGTACATCTTTATTTTTAAAAAGTTCATAGGCAAAGGATAGAAATATTTCCAAGTGAAATCTGCCAACTTATTTGTCTCTTCACTTTCCTGAATTCACCGCAATGTATATGGATACCAGATTGATATATTCCATTGAGATGAGTTATTCCAATTACTTTACTGTTCGGTACAATACTTTCCCAATATTTTTAAAACAGAAAATAAACATTTCCATTTGGTTTCAGGTATCAACATATTTTGTTTGTTCTTTATTTTAGACATCAGGCTGAGTTGCTCTCCGAGGAGCAAAGGAGTTTGAGGGGCTATTTGATAGAGGTGTTGAAGATTATGACAGGTTTAGATAAGGTGGACATAGAAAAGCTGTTGCCATTAGTCGATGGTACAATGTTGAGGGAACATAGATTTAAGGTTTTGGGCAGGAGATGTTGGGGAATGTGAGGAAGAATATTTTTACACAGCGAGTGGTAACGATCTGCAGCTCAGTGAATACGAGGTGGTGGAAACAGAGACAATGAATGATTTCAAAAGGAAATTGGATGAACACCTGAGGGAAATAAACTTGCAGGGCTACAGAGATAGAACTGGGCAATGGGACAGACTGGTATGCTCTACAGAGAGCTGGCATGGAATCGATGGGCTGAATAGCCTCCTTCTTTGGCCGAGTGACTGTATGATCTAAAGAGAACAATTTCGGCTGCTCCAGTCTCTCTAACAAACTGGAGTCCCTCATCCCTGGTGCCGTTCTTGTAAATCTCCTCGGCACCCTCTCTGAGCACTTCACATCTTTCCTAAAGTTTGAGGCCCATATATAGGCTTCCTTTCTAGAGGAATAGAATTGAAAAGCAGGGAGGTTATATTCAACTTGTTTAGAACTGTGGTTAGACTACACTGGGAGTGCTGTCAGCATTTGTGATCTCCATTTAGAAAAAGGAAATAGAGGCACTGGAGAAGGAGCAACAAAGATTCACAAGAATAATACCAGAACTGAGAGCATTTAACCCTCAGGAAAGGAGGGGGTACTTTTCTCTAGAAAAGAAGAAGACTGAAGGGTGACCTGATGGGAGTCTTTATGATTGTGAAGGGGTTCAATAATCCAATAGGGATTTCATGAGAAACCTCTTTACCCAGCGAGTGGTGGGAATGTGGAACTCGCTACCACAGTGAGTGGTTAAGGTGAATAGCATGAATACATTTAAGGGGAAGCGAGATACATACATGAGGAAGAAAGGAATAGAAGGATATGCTGATGGAGGGAGATGAAGAGGGGTGTGTTGAGGCTCATGCGGAGCATAAATACTGACATAGACCAATTTGTTGCCCCTCCCACTTCAACTGTCAGAATGAACATGGTTCAGCTCTGGATGTGATTAACAGCAGCAATAACAGCTGAATCCAACCCCAGTAATCACTTGTGAACTCGCTGGTGTCTCAGCAGGGTGGATAAGTCACTGAATCTCTTGCCACACATGGAGCATGTGAACAGCCTCTCCCCAGTGTGAACTCCCTGGTGTCTCATCACAGTCGTTGAATCACTGAATCCCTTTCCATACATGAAGCAGATGAATGGCCTCTCCTGAGTGTGAGCTCGTTGGTGTCTCAGCAGGTTGGATGAATCGCTGAATCCCTTCCCACACTTGGAGCAGATGAATGGCCTCTCCCTGGAGTGAACTCGCTGGTGTGTCACCAGGTAGTATAACCGAGTGAATCCCTTCCCACACACAGAACAGGCAAACGGCCTCTCCCCCGTGTGAATACGCTGATGTGTCTGCAGATGGGATGAATCACTGAATCCCTTCCCACGTTCAGCGCAGGTGAATGGCCTTTCGCCTGTGTGAACTCGCTGGTGTCTCTGCAGGGTGGATACATCATTGAATCCCTTCCTACACTCAGAGCAGGTAAACGGCCTCTCCCCAGTTTGACTGCGTCGATGAGTTTCCAGCTGGGATGGGTAACTGAATCCCTTCCCACAGTCCACACATTTCCACGGTTTCTCCATGGTGCGTGTCCTTGTGTCACCCCAGATTCGACAATCAGCTGAAGACTCATCCATGCACAGAACACGTGTACGGTTACTCCACACTGAATGGTGTGATGTCCCTTCAGGCTCTGTAACTGGTTAAAGCTCTTTCCACAGTCAGTGCACTGGAACACTCTCACTCGGGTGTGTTTGTGTCCCGGTGCTTTTCCAGTCACACCGATGTTTAAAATCTTTTGAAGCAGACAGTGGCGACTAGAACCAGGGGGCACAGTTTAAGAATAAGAGGTCTCCATTTTAAGACAGATTAGAATTTTTTTCTCTCAGAGGGTCACCAGTATGTGGAAATCTCTTCCCCAAAAAGCAGTGAAGGCTGGTTCATTCAAGGCTGATTTAGACAGATTTTTGACAACCAAGGGAGTCAAGGGTTATGGGAGCAGACAGGAAAGTGGATTTGAGACCACAACCAGATCAGCCATGATCTTATTGAATGGTGGAGCAGGCTCGAGGGCCAAATGGCCTACTCACATCTTCCTCAAACCGACAAACATTTCTCCTTCTTGAGTCAAAAGCCGATGATATTCAGGAATGGATGAATTGAGTGCCTCTGTCTGATCTGGACATGATGTCTGTTTTGAGATTTCTGTCTTCAAATCCTCCCCTTGTAATATCCTGTCAAAGGAGTTTACAAAAGTCATCACTGTCAGTCCAGGATAGAAATTCAGAACAGACAATTCTAGTTGCTATGCAACATTTTTTCCTGTCTCATTTCCCCAAATGCTGTAAATCTCCAACCCACAGACTGTCCCTCTATTCTCACTCTGCTGTAGCTAATATACATCCTCCCAATTCTCCTGAAGGTGCCAACACATGCTGACTGACAGATCCATGCTCATTATTTCCTGACCTGGACACAGAGCCTCGACAGAGAGTTGGCATGGACTTGAGTTGCCAAAAGGACTTCTTTGCTGTAATGACCCCGTATGACTGAAAGTATATAACATAGCTACAGTACTATACAACAAGACTAGAAATAATGACAAATGCACTGCACTCCTCCAATTCTGGCAACTTGTGCATCTGTTATTTTATCCTGAGGGGTCTTGACAGGGTGGATGTGGAGAGGATGTTTCCTTTTGTGGGAGAATCTAGAATTAGGGGTCACTGTTTAAAAATAAGGGGTTGCCCATTTAAGACAGGGATGAGGAGAAGTTTTTTCTCTCAGAGCCATGAGTCTTTGGAACTCTCTTCCTCAAAAGGTGGTGGAAGCAGAGTCACAGAATCATAATCACAAAATCACACTGCAGAAGAGGCCCTTCGGCCCATCGAGTCTGCACCGACATGAGAAACACCTGACCTACCTACCTAATCCCATTTACCAGCACTTAGCCCATAGCCTTGAATGTTATGATGTGCAGAGTGCTCATCCACGTATTTTTTAAAGGAGTCTTTGAATATTTTTAAGGCAGAGGCAGATAGATTCTTGATAAGCAATGGTGGTGAAAGGTTATCGGGGTGGGCAGGAATGTGGAGTTGAGGCCACATTCAGATCAGCCATGATCTTACTGAATGGCGGAGCAGGCTCGAGGGGCTGAGTGGCCTACTTTAGGGGGAGGTGGTGGCGTAGTGGTATTGTCACCTGACTATTACTCCAGATACCCAGAGTAATGTTCTGGGGACCCGGGTTTGAATCCCACCACGGCAGATGGTGAATTTGAATTAAATATTTTAAAAATCTGGAAATAAAAGTCTCATGATGACCATGAAACCACTGTAAAAATCCATCTGGTTTACCTGTGTCCTTTAGGGAAGAAAATCTGCCGTCCTTACTTGGTGTGGCCTACAGGTGACTCCAGACCCACAGCAATGTGGCTACTCTTAAAAATTACCTCCAAAATGGCCTAGCAAATCATTTCAAGCCAAGTCAGTTCTCAAGGGCAATTAGGGATGGGTAATAAATGCTGGCCCAGCCAGCGATGCCCACATCCCATGAGTGAATTAAAAAAAATACTCCTGCTCCTAATTCGAATGTTTGTATAAGCAAAGGATGAGTGTGTGAGTGCGAACAGCAGAAATAGAGAGTAAGGAAGGTGTTTTATTAATAAACCCTGATGAAATAAGAAAAAGATGGAAGGAGCATATTGAAGATATGCAAAAAACTTGAAATGATTGAACTGGAAGAAGGTAATGTTGACATCGATTTTATTGAACTAGAAATACTAGAGAGTGAGATAAGAACAACAATCAATGAGATAAAAACTTGAAAAGTGGCTGGAATAGATGAAATATCTCGAGAGTTGATTAAAAACGTGGGAAAGAACGTCACATCAATGTTTACTGAGCTGTGCAAAGAAGTTTACTTATCCGGAGAACAGCCAGAGGACTTCATGCAGACAATAATGATCAGCCTGAGAAAGAAGCCAAAGGCATGCTGATGTCCTGACTTTCAGACAAGTCGTCTGCTGGTTCATGCATCGCAGGTTATGTTGAGAGTTGTAGAAAGAGAGTGGGTGGGAAGGTGCAGAACTACATGGGAAATGACCAGTTCAGATTCCAGGGAGGAAGAGGGACGAGATTTTATTTCATCGGCATTTTATGATTAATGAGCAGTTTAGAGTTTGGACAGGAATTATATGTTTACTTTGTAAATTTTTAAAAAGTATTTGATCAGATTAAGCTCTTGACAGTGCTGAAAGATGTTGCTGTAGACTGGAGAGATAGACAACAGAGACAGTAGCCAACAAGGAGTCGGAGCCATGTGTAACTGGAAGAGGAGTTTGTTTTATTCTTTGATGGGATGTAGGCATCACTGGCAACTTTCAGCAGCAATTGCCCATTCCTAATTGCCCTTGCACTGAGTGGCTGTCTGGACCAGTTAAGAATCAACCACATTGCTGTGAATCTGAGAGTCACATGTAGGCCAGACCAGAAAGGACAGCAGATCTCCTTCCCTATTGAACATTAGTGTACCCAATGGGTTTTTACAACAATCAATGATAGCTTTTATCTTTTCTAATTCTAGATTTGTTAATTGAATTTAAATTCCACAAGCTGCCGTGGTGGGATCTGAACCCTGGGCCTCTGGATTACTAGTCCAGTCACGTTACCACTACACCACCATCTCCCCTACATGAAACACGGAGCAGGAGTCAGATGCCCTTTGCCTACTTGAAGCAATTTCTTGAAGCACACACAAGGACAAATCGCCTGTAATTGTGGTAGCCATGGGGTTTGAACACACGTCTCCTCAGAGGTTGGAGCCTAAATCCAGCACCTTAAACCACACAGCCACATGAGCATGAGTTTGACAAGGGTGTTGTTATCACCGGTCCTTTTCAATATCTGTGCAGAAGCAATGATCAAAGAAGTGTTTGAAGACAAAGAAGCTGGTGTTAAGATTGATGGCGAATGATAACACCAGTTAGATTTGTAGATGACAAAGCACTTGTAGCAAGCACAGAAGGAGGATTCAAGAACTAGTAGATAGACTAGTGACAGCAGGCAGGAACAGTGGAATGAAGGTGAACATCGGCAAAACCAGTGATACAACATCTTAAAACCGCCATGAAATATAAACATGGAGTTATACAGCACAGAAACAGGACCTTCGCCCATCGTGTCTGTGCTGGCCATTAAGCACCTATATAGTCTAATCCCATTTTCTAGCACTCGGCCCATAGCCCTGTATGCTGTGGCATTTCAAGTGCTCATCTAAATACTTCATAAATGTTGTGAGGGTTCCTGCCTCTACCACCCTCTCAGGCAGCGTGTTCCAGATTCCAACCGACCTCTGGGTGAAAAGATTTTTCCTCAAATCCCCTCTAAACCTCCTGCCCCTTACCTTAAATCTATGCCCCCTGGTTATTGACACCTCCACTAAGGGGAAAGGTTTCTTCCTATCTATGCCTCTCATAATTTGTACACCTCTATCAGGTTCCCCCTCGGCCTTCTCTGCTCTAAGGAAAACAACCCCAGCCTATCCAGTCTCTCCTTATAGCTGAAACACTCCAGTCCAGGCATCATCCAGGTGAATCTCCTCTGCACCCTCTCCAGTGCAATCACATCCTTCCTATAGTGTGGTGAACAGAACTGCACACAGTACTTCAGCTGTGGCCTAACTAGCGTTTTATACAGCTCCAACATAACCTCCCTGCTCTTATATTCTATGCCTCGGCTGATAAAGGCAAGTACCCCATATGCCTTCTTAACCACCTAATCTACCTTTGCTGCTGCCTTCAGGGATCTATGGACATGTAAACCCACGTCCCTATGATCCTCTGTACTTCCTAGAGTCCTACCATTCATTGTGTACTCCCTTGCCGCATTAGTCCTCCCAAATTGCATCACCTCACACTTCTCAGGATTAAATTCCATTTGCCACTGCTCTGCCCATCTTACCAGCCCATCTATATCGTCCTGTAATCTAAGGCTTTCCTCCTCATTATTTACAACACCACCAATTTTCGTGTCATCTGCGAACTTATTGATCGTACATCCTATATTCACATCTAAATCATTAATGTACATGACAAACAGCAAGGGTCCCAGCACCGATCTCTGTGGTACACCACTCGTCCCAGGCTTCCAATCGCAAAAACAACCTTCGACCATCACCCTCTGCCTCCTGCCACTAAGCCAATTTTGGATCCAATTTGCCAAATTGCCCTGGATCCCATGGGCTTTTAGCATCTTGACCATTATTCTATGCAGGACCTTGTCAAAAGCCTTACTGAAGTCCATGTAGACTACATCAACTGCACTACACTCATCTACACAACTAGTCACCTCCTCGAAAAATTCAATCAAATTTGTTAGACATGATCTTCCCCTGACAAAGCCATGTTGAGTATCCCTGATTAATCCCTGCCTATCCAAGTGGAGATTAATCCTGTCCCTCAGAATTTTTTCCAATAGTTTCCCTACCACTGATGTTAGGCTCAGTGGCCTGTAATTACCTGGTTTATCCCTACTACCCTTGAATAATGGTACCACATTCGCTGTCCTTCAATCCTCTGGCACCTCTCCTGTGGCCAGAGAGGATTTGAAAATTAGTGTCAGAGCCCCTGCAATCTCCTCCTTTGCCTCACTTAGCAGCCTTGGATACATCTCATATGGGCCCGGGGATTTATCCATTTTTAAGCCCGCTAAAACACTAATACCTCCTCCCAGTCAATGCTAATTTGTTCAAGTATATCACAGTCCCCCCTTCCTGATTTCTACACCTACATCGTCCTTCTCCATCGTGAACACAGATGAAAAGTAATCATTCAAAACTTCACCTATGTCCTCCAGCTCCACACAGAGGTTGCCACTTTGATCCCTAATGGGCCCTACTCTTTCCCTGGTTATCCTCTTGCCCTTAATATATTTACAAAATACCTTGGGATTTTTCTTTATGTTGCCCACCAGTGTTTTTTCATGCCCCCTCTTCGCTCTCCTAATTACTTTTTTAAGTTGCCCCCGACAATTCCTATACTCCTCGAGGGCTTCCGCTGTTTCCAGCCCTCTGTATCTTCCATGAGCCTTCTTTTCTTCCTTATCCAATCCTCTATATCCTTTGACATCCAGGGTTCCCTGGAATTGTTGGTCCTACCCTTCACCTTTATGGGAACATGTTGGCCCTGACCTCTCACTACTTCCTTTTTGAATGACTCCCACTGGTCTGATGTCGACTTTCCAACAAGTAGCTGCTCCCAGTCCACTTTGGCCAGATCCTGTCTTATCATATTGAAATCTGCCTTCCCCCAATTCAGGACCTTTATTTCCAGTCCATCTTTGTCCTTTTTCATAACTACCTTAACTTTTTTCAGGGTTATGATCACTATCCCCTAAATGCTCCCCCACTAACAACTCTACCACCTGCCTGGTTTCATTCCCGAAGATTAGATCCAGTACCACCCCTTCTCTTGTCGGACTTTCAACGTGCTGGCTCAAAAAGCTCTCCTGGATGCACTTTAAGAATTCTGCTCCCTCTAAGCCTTTCACGCGAAGACTATCCAGTTAATATTGGGGAAGTTGAAATACCCTACTATTATTACCCTATTATTTTTACATTTCTCTGAAATTTGTCTAAATATCTACTCCTCTATCTCCCCTGACTGTTTGGGGGCTTATAGTACACTCCCAGCAAAGTGATTTCCCTCTTTTAGCTCTTAGGTTCTACCTATATGGCTTCATTTGAGGAACCTTCTAATATACCATCCCTCCTTACTGCAGTAATTGACTCCTTGATCAATAGTGCAATGCCACCTCCTCTTTTATTTCCCCCACCCACCAGAAGATTCTGGAATATTGAGCTGCCAGTCCTGCCCTTCCTTCAACCACGTCTCTGTGATAGCAATGATATTATATTCCCATGTGTTAATCAATGCCCTCAATTCATCTGTCATAAGACTCCTTGCGTTAAAATATATGCAATCCAGCCTTGCATTATTCTCTTGTGCCTTAACTGGTCTATATTTGCTCTGCCTTCCAGACTGACTTTGTTTCTCTTCTATATTTGGCTGTGCATCACCCCCTATTGTACCTCCACTCTGTATCCCATCCCTCTGCCAAATTAGTTTAAACACCACCCCTTCCCCAATAGCATTAGCAAACCTCCCCGCAAGGATGTTGGTCCCATTCCAGTTCAGGTGCAACCCATCTGACTTGTACAGGCCCCACCTTCGCCAGAAACAGACCCAGTGTTCCAGGGAACTAAAGCCCTCCCTCCTGCACCATCTCTTCAGCCATGCATTCATATATTCATAGAAGGTAGTGAACTAGAATGGGTACAAAATATTTAAGGAGCATAATATCTGCAGATAGATGTAACAAAGAAATAAGGAGGAAGATAGCAATGGGAAAGGCTGTATTTAGTAAGAAGAGTTTGTTAACAGGAACGCTAAATAAACAACTGAAGAGGTGACTTGTAAATGGCTTGATCTGGAGCGTTGTTTGTATGGATGTGAGACTTGGACCTTACACAAGGAGGAGACCAACTTGTTACATAACCTTGAAATGTGGGTTTGGAGGAGAAAGAAAAGGGTCAGCTCTACAGAAAAAGTAACAGATGATGAAGTGCTGAGGGGAATGAACAAAGAAATTTACTAAATGTAATTAGAAAAAGGCAGAGAAACTGGGTGGGAATACCTTAAGTGGTAAAGAGACATTATGGAGGGAAAATTTTAAATCAAAAGAGGAAGAGGGAGGAAGGGAATATCCTGGATGGGTTGAAAATTGAAGGAAGTTATTGGTAAGTGAAAAGAAAGGCACAGGATAGAGAGATATGGAAAGTCTACCATGAAGCAAGGACTTGCCTTCGGTCAGAACACACTTGCTGATGATGATGTACCATAGAAAAGCAGTAGCCTACCTGTGTCCTACATGACTATAGTGAACCCTTAAATGTCAGCCATTCCCTGGGGAAACCATCCATTTAATTGTGAGGAAAGAAGCCATCCTTCTAGCCAACAAATAAATGTGTCAAGCTGAGGGGACAAAGGATGTCAATGTCTATAAGAGAGAGACCTGGGCCAACCTTTCCAGAGTCTGCACTCTCTCTGGACTCACTTCCTTTCCCTTCAGTTCCTGCAAGTCAACAATTTAAACACAAAATTAGAAAAGAAATGGAAAGAGGGAGAAAGCAAAATGTTTTACTCATGGATGTGGGACAGAGGAGGAAGATGAATGTGTGTGTAGCTAAATCTTCATTCAGAGAGAGAGGAACAGCAGCTTTGCTGGGCAATAACGAGCCGATTAACAAGCTCATTCTCCAACTTCCACATTCAGACATGGGGAGCTCTGATTGGCTGGAGGATCAGAGTCCTTCCAGTCTTCCTATTGGTCAACTTTCTCCATGAAGACAATGGGGGAGCCAGACCCAGGTCCACCTGGGGATGGGAGAGACTTTGACCACCAGATGCACTGAACTGTTGGTCAATGGGAAAAACTGGAGGCCCTCCGGCCAATCAGAGCTTGGGCTTTACGTCAGTCCCTGCCTCTCCCTGCACATGCACAGCTCCCCTCCTCTGCGCAAGTGCACAATCTTAGATCAGGACATCTGCTCTAGGCATATCTATTGTTTCTTTCCTTCTTTGCTTACTCCATCTCAATTCCCTTTGACCCTGCAAGAATAACTTACCTGTCATTCAATCTCTTTCTGTCTTCTACCCTATCCTTTTGTCCTTGTTCCACCCACCCCTTTGCTGAAAATGTATGACATCTCTAACTTTTCCCATTTTTGATGAAAGGTCACAGACATTAACACTGTTTCTCTCTCCACACAGATGCTGACAGACCTGCTGAGTTTTTAATTGCAGCAGTATTCTGCTTTTCGATTAGCTGTCTTCCCACAGCCCATTTCCACAGGCAGTCCCAAGGGTCTCAGCCTCTGGATCTCTCACTACTGGATTCCCTCAATCAGTCTTTTTGCTCTTCTTTTCCCAACTGCTCAGACTTCCTCCCTCTCCATCCCCCACTCACAGCTTCACTGTTCTGTTACTGACAGTCCTTTCGTCCTGAACACCCAAACCTCTCAAACCCTGCCTGTTTCTCATCTCTTTTCAACACAAACTGTTTTACTCACAGATCTTGGACACAGGAGCAAGATTCAGTTCGTGTGTGAAGCTCAATCTTCATTGACACAGACCCCGCCCTCTGATTGGCTGAAGGACCAAAGTCCTTACGGTCTTCCAGTGCTTCCCATTGGCCGGAGATATTGGGAGACCTGAGCACGAAGTAGGAGGGGGAACAATGGGTAGCGGCGGAGCTCCCGTGTCCGCACGCCAGGCCTGCAGACTGGAACCCGAGGACATCACCGTGGAATAGGGTGATTCCTATTGGCTGATTCAGACAGAGTTCCATTGTGGATGTCACAATGACTTCGAGGGGCGTTCCCAGCACACAGTTAAAGAAGCACGAATACTGCAGCTCGGGCTCAGGTTCCGCTTCCTCATTGTCTTCACGCAAGTGATTGATTAATGGAAAGAAGAGAGATGCAGTGGTTTCTGTCGAGGTTCACCCCGAGCAGTTCTGTGACACAGGACTCCGTGCTCTACGGGCTGTTCCCAGGGACACACACCGAGACAAACATCAACTGCAGCTGGAGGATCATCAACTTGGTGAAAGACGCTCTTTGGTCTGCCCGAAACTTGTTGGTCTTCCAGCGCAAAGAGTTGTCCCCGACCGAGTGTTGCAGACTGGCACATTCCAAAGTCCAGGACTACGTGCTGAGGGACGCACTAAACCTTGGGGCAGCCACCGCAAAGGCGCAATGGGGAAGGGTCGCTGCCTAAGACCTTTCTGCCACAGTGCACCGAGGGACTGGGAACTGTTTAAATCCCCTCGGGCTGGACAGCTCAAAATGAATGTCTGCAAATGATTGTAATATTAATTTATTGTATTGATGCATTTCGTGATACACGTTATAAAAGTTGAACCTGACTGTACTTTTGTGATGGTGATTTTGAAATGGTTTGAAATTTTGTTGAAGATATTTTGTGAATAAAGTATATTTTTGCAAAAAAAAAGATTGATTATTGGAAAGAAGTGTATGAGAGTATGCTCCTGGCCGGCAGCACGTCAGAATCCATGAGGAAAGGCATCATCACCCTCATCTACAAGCACAAGGGGGAAAGGGAGGAAATTAGAAATTGGCGACCCATTTCACTGTTGAATGTGGACTATAAGATTCTGTCCAAGGTCATCGCCAATCGGGTCAAATCCACTCTGGAATTGGTGATCCATCCCGACCAGACCTGCACTATGCCGGGCAGGAAGATCTCGGACAGCCTCGCGCTGCTCAGGGATACGATTGCCTATGTGCAGGACAGGGGTGTGGACACCTGCCTCATCAGCCTGGATCAGGAGAAGGCCTTTGACAGAATATCGCACACCTACATGTTGGATGTGCTCTCCAAAATGGGGTTTGGGGAGGGAATTCGCAATTGGATCCAACTGCTCTACACTAACATCAGTAGCGCAGTCTCAATCAATGGGTGGGAATCAGATAGCTTTCCGATTAAATCTGGAGTCAGGCAGGGCTGTCCTCTCTCGCCTGTTCTTTTCGTGTGTTGCATAGAACCCTTTGCTGAGTCCATCAGGAAGGATCCGGGCATAAGAGGAGTGACGATCCCAGGCAGTGGAGGCACCCAGATCAAAGCCTCCCTGTACATGGACGATGTCGCCGTCTTCTGCTCAGATCCGCTGTCGGTGCACAGACTGATCCACATCTGTGACCAGTTCGAACTGGCCTCGGGAGCCAAGGTAAATCGTGGGAAGAGCGAGGCCATGTTCTTTGGGAACTGGGCTGACCGATTCTTTGTCCCCTTCACTGTCAGGGCTGACGGCCTGAAGGTGCTGGGGATATGGTTCGGAGGGACCAGGGCATGCGTTAGAAACTGGAAGGAGCGAGTGTCTATGGTGAAAAGGAAACTGGGCATGTGGGAGTGACGCTCCCTCTCCATTGCAGGTAAGAA
The DNA here is from genome assembly GCF_964194155.1 of Cetorhinus maximus. Classification (NCBI taxonomy): domain Eukaryota; kingdom Metazoa; phylum Chordata; class Chondrichthyes; order Lamniformes; family Cetorhinidae; genus Cetorhinus; species Cetorhinus maximus. Next base: position 22,091,283 of record NC_135901.1, read on the forward strand.
CCTGGTCATCAGGTGTGAGGCACTCTTGCTGTTGCTGTACGCGGCGCAGGTCTGGCCCATTCCACACTCCTGCACGGTGGCGATCACCTGAGCCATCTTCCGCTTTATCTGGAGGTCGAAAATGGATCGTGTCCACAGGGACACGATGTACAAGCCTCTAGATAAAGGGGGAAAAAACGTGCCCAACATCGCCCTCATACTGATGGCCACCTTTGTGTGTGGCTGCATCAAGCGGTGCATAGACCCTCAGTATGCAAACACCAAGTGTCACTACGTGCTGAGGTTCTACCTGTCCCCAGTGTTGCGAAGGATGGGTTTGGCCATGCTTCCGCGGAACGCTCCAAGTAGTTGGACCGTGCCATACCACCTGTCCCTCGTGGGAAAATTTATGCAGAGAAACACCTTTGACCACAAGTCCATCAGGCAGTGTTGGCACGTAACATCTTAGAGGCCGAGGGAAAAGGAGAGGGCGGATCTGGTGGGATGGTTCCCCAAGCAGACTGTCAAAGTCATTTGGCAGAATGCCTCATCGCCAGAACTTTCCAACAAGCACCAAGAGGTAGCTTGGCTGGTGGTGAGAAAGGCCCTCCCTGTCAGATCCTTCCTACACGCCAGGAGTCTCACCCCCTCGGCACGTTGCCCTCAAGGTGGCTGTGGTGGGGACGAGACCGTTGTTCACCTCCTTGTAGATGGTGCCTTTGCAAAGAAGGTCTGGAAAGAGATGCAGTGGTTTCTGTCGAGGTTCAACCCGAGCAGTTCTGTGACACAGGACTCTGTGCTCTATGGGCTGTTCCCAGGGACACACACCGAGACAAACATCAACTGCAGCTGGAGGATCATCAGCTCGGTGAAAGACGCTCTTTGGTCTGCCCGAAACTTGTTGGTCTTCCAGCGCAAAGAGTTGTCCGTGACTGAGTGTTGCAGACTGGCACATTCCATAGTCCAGGACTACGTGCTGAGGGATGCACTAAAGCTTGGGGCAGCTGCCGCAAAGGCGCAATGGGGATGGGTCGCTGCCTAAGACCTTTCTGCCACAGTGCACCGAGGGACTGGGAACTGTGTAGAGCCCCTCGGGATGTACAGCTCAAAATGAATGTCTGAATATGATTGTAATATTCATTGTTTGTACTGATGCACCTTGTGATACATGTTGTAAAAGTTGAACCTGACTGTACTTTTGTAATGGTGATTTTGAAATGGTTTGGAATGTTGTTGAAGATGTTTTATGAATAAAGTATATTTTTGCAAACAAAAAGATTGATTAATGGAAAGTACTGGAGGGCTGGAAAGATACTGATCATCCAGCCAATCAGAGAGTGGGCTTTGTGTCGATGGCTGCACGGACCTTCCCCCATTGCCTGAATGCGGAAATTGGACAATGAGCTTGTGAATCTGCTCATCACTGCCCAGTAAAGCTGCTGTTCCTCTCCCTCTGAATGAAGATTGAGCTTCACACACACTGAAATTTCCTCCTCTGTCTCACACTTGTGAATAAAACACTTTCTTTTCTCCCCCTTTCCATTTATTTTCTGGGTTTAAATTGTTGACTTGTAGGAACTGAAGGGAAGTAAGGTGAATCCAGGGAGGGTGCAGACTCTAGAAAGGTTGGCCCAGGTCTCTCTCTTAAAGACATTGACATCCTTTGCTCTCTCAGATTGACACACTTATTTGTCTGGCTAAAAGAATGGTCTCTTTCCTAATGTACACAATTAAAGGGGTGGTTTCCCCAGGAGATGGCTGACTAAACGTCTCCTTAAACAGGAGACAGTAAATTAATAATGGGATAGAAATATGTCCCGTGTTGTTATAAGGTACATATTATAAATATTATTTATGGTATTGTGATAAACTACATATATTATTCTACTTTTTAAATATAGTACTGTACACATTTCCAGTCATAGTTATCACAAAACTGAAGGAGACCATCAGCAACTCGAGTCCATGTCAACTCTCTGTAGAGCAATCCAGTCAGTCCCATTCCCCCTCTGTACCCATATAAGTTTATTTCCTTCAAGTGCCCATCCTGTTTCATTTTGAAATAATTTGCCTCTGCTCCCACCATCCTCATAGACAGAGATCCAGATTCAGACCACTTGCTGTCTGAATAAAGCTCTTCCTCACATCCCCCTCCCACTGTATGTCGAATTAAGCAGTACACTACAGCACATCACACATTCTAAATATGTACATATTATATGTTATGATGTGGCAGATGATGTGTGGCAGGCAGATCAGATCCACAAGGGAAACTTGGTCACACTATCTCAAAGTTTTGCAATTTGTATTTTTTTTACTAGAATATGTGTGCACTGAATTCAGAAGTAATGAGTCCACCAAGACATTTAGTAATTTTAAAAATTAAATTAAAATATTTATGAATAAAATAAAAGATTTCAAACATACATAAGATTACAATTACTCCCTACTATAACAACTCCTTAATTTCCTAATTTCCTGACTCCAAGTTACACACCCACTTTAAGACAACAGTCCAAAATAGATTCTAGATGTAAAACAAAACCAGCAAGTTAACACAATACCCACTTGACAGTGGAATTCCAAATGGCTTTCTGCAACTTCAGTTACTGGATATAACAGATTTATACACAAATGGCTGGAGGCTTCTTGAAGGTTGTTTCACACATTCCTGTCAGATCTTACATGGCCCTTGACTCACATAGACTTTCATTCTCCTTTACATATGCATCTATCTCTTTGATACGTAAATTCTATTGCTCCATATCTCTTTGAAACTGTATCTTCTTCATTGTATAAAAACTTCCATGTTGCCAATATTGTCAGTAACCTTTAGGAAAAATAAACACACTCCTTAGCCTTGCTTATGTGGCTAGTTGTAAACAGACTAACATCCCTCTGAAATCCCTTCATTTATCTAAACAATGCAAACTCCCTTCACACTTTACATGCTAAGCCAGCATCCATGTTTACTCATTAGCATTTCAAACACATTTCTACACCTCGCTTCTTTTGATAATCCCAAGCTTGCAGTCTACCTGACTCCACATGTAATTAAATCACACAGACAGACCCAACCATACTCACGCTCATAAATCTACTTTACAATAAACCAGAAAAATATTATGAAAATGATTATACTTTCATAACATATATAATATATATACCAGCAGCTTTCATAAAGATTTTCAGGTGTGTGTATCCAGGACATGAATCTGTGACCATGGATCTGTCGATAAGCATGAATTGTTCCTTCAGCAAATTGTTAGGGTAAATATTTGGTACAGCAAAGTGAGAATGGAGTGTGTGTATATGGGATTAATTTTGGGGAGCAAGAGACAGTGAATACTTTTGTAAATTTCTTTTACAAGATATTGGAAGAGGAGGTTTTGCACCCAGAAATCCCGAACCAAATATCATGTTAAGATCTGAAAGAGTTGCTTGTTTTATTGGGACCTGAATATCATCAACTTTTCAATATGGAAGGAGAAATGTTTGTCTGTTCTGCCTGTGGGAAAAGATTTCAAACATCAGTGTGACTGGAAAAACGCCGAGGGACGAACACCCAAGTTAGAGTGTTCTAGTGCACTGACTGTGGAAAGAGCATTAACCAGTTACACAGTCTGAAAAAATATTGTATCATTCACAGTGAGGAGGAACCGTACACATGTTCTGTGTGTGGACAAGGCTTCAGCTGATCGTCCAACCTGGAGAGACACCAAGGATACCATCACCATGGAGAAACCACATGTGGGAGAGACCAGGGACTGGGGACCATCAATATAACAACATGGTCACTAATAAGTTCAATGGAGAATTCAGCAGGAGACTTTCTTTGCTCAGGGAGAGGTGTGAATGTGGAATTCGCTACCACAGGGCATGGTGGAGATTAACATACATTTAAGAGGGAACTAGATGAACACATGAGGGAGAAAGGAAGAGAAGGTTCTGCTGGCAGGAGGGTGGATTAAGTAGAATTGGAGGAAGCTCATATGGAGCATAAACACTGACATGGACCAACTGAGCTCCTGTCAGAATGAACACAGTTCAGTCCTGGCTGCAATCTGTGAGTGTACCTACACCACAGGCACTGCAGTGGTTCAAGAAGGCAGCTCACCACCACCTCCTCAAGTGTAATTAGGAATGGGCAATAAATGCTGGCAGCACTCACATCCCATAAATGAATTTTTAAAAATAGCAGCAGCAATAACAGCAGGATCCAATCTCTTCAATCACATGTGAACTCTTTGGTTTGTCAGCAGATTGGATGACTGAGGGAATCTCTTCCTACACTCGAAGCCAGCAAACAGCCTCTCCCCAGTGTGAACTGACTGGTGTAACAGCGGGTGAGCAGAAAGTGTGAATTTCTTTGCAAACTTGGAGCAGGTATTTGAATGCGTAACTGAGTTTCCAGCTCAGACAGGGATCTGAATCCATTCCCACAGTCCCAATATTTCCACGGTTTCTCCATGGTGCGGGTGTCCCTGAGTGCCTCCAGGTTGGATTATCACTTCAAGCCCCATCCACACACAGAACAGGTGTCGTTTCTCCTCACTATGAATGGTGCGATGATTTTTCAGACTGTGAAAGTGGTTAAAACTCTTTCCACAGTCAATGCACTGGAACTCACTTGGGTGTGAGTGTCTCAGTGCTTTCCTCGTTACACTGATCTTCTAAAATCATTTAAAGCAGACAGAACTAATTTAATTTTAATTTAATTTTCTTTAATTCATCTGTACCCTGTACCCTGACCTCTTTGTGGAACACCTCAGCCCAGTCCGCAAACATGACCCTGACCTTCCTGTCGCTTGCCATTTCAAATCAGCACCTTGCTCTCATGTTCATATTTCTGTTCTCAGTCTGTTACAATGTTCCAGTGAAGCCCACACAAGCTGGACGAACAGCACCTCATCTTCTGATTCGGCACTTTACAGCCTTCTGGACTCAACATTGAGTCCAGTTACTTCAGACTGAGAACTCTGTCCTCCAGATCGATATTTTTTTTTTTTGCCAAGTGCCAGTCGACATCTTGTTTTTTCAGACAAAACTGTCCTTTATTCTGCTATTAACACTTACACTGGACCAAAACTTTGTTTCTTTACCACAACCATTACCATTCTGAACGCCTTTTGTTCCTTGATATTTTTGACATTTAATCTCGCCCTCCCTCTAACCAATCCCCAGCTTACACTTTTGTTCTACCTGACCCACCCCCTTTCTTAACAGCATAAAACCCATCACGTTTCTCCCTCGAACTCATTCTGAAAAAGAGTCATATTGGACTCGAAATGTTAACTCTGTTTCTCTCTCTACAGATGCTGTAGTTCCTACCTGCAATGCTAGGAAAAACACCATTCACTATCCAGAATAAAATAAATGTCCTTCAACAGCTTTTGTGGATAATTTCAGTGGAAATGTGCACTCCCAGGCTCAAAGAGCATCAGCCCACTGGAAGCAAAGTTGAGAGACCGGCCAGTCCAGCAGAAAGAAACTCTCCGACCCTCCCACTTCACCAACTGTCAGAATGAACACGAATCAGTCCTGGATGTGATTAACAACAACAATAACACCAGAATCCAACCCCTGCAGTCACTTGTGAACTTGCTGGTATCTCAGCAGGGTGGATGCATCAGTGACTCCCTTCCCACACTCAGAGCAGGTGAATGACCATCCTTTTAGCAAGGCAAATAAATGTGTCAAGCTGAGGGAGCAAAAGATGCCAATGTCTTTTAGAGAGAGAGACCTGGGCCAACCTCTCTAAAGTCTGCACTCTCCCTGGATTCACTTCCTTTCCCTTCAGTTCCTGCAAGTCAACAATTTAAACCCAGAATTAGAAAAGAAATGGAAAGGGGGAGAAAAGAAAGTGTTTTACTCACAGATGTTGGACACAGGAAGAAGTTTCAGACTATGTGAAGCTCAATCCGCAGGGACACAAAACCAGCGCTCTGATTGGCTGGAAGACCAGTACCCCTTCTGGTCCTCCAGCTCTTCCCATTGGCCAACACCCCTTAATATAGGCAAGGGAGGAGGCTCTCCCTCACATACGCAGCTTCCCCTCTCTGCCGCACATGCGCAATTCCGGGCCGCCCGCCCGCCCGCCCGCCCGGCAGGTAGAGCAGTTTCCCCAGCGCGGGCGCTTGTCGGAGCTACGGCCGCCATTACTGATCAGGATCCCAGACTCCAAACTCTTGTAAATGGGATTAAAATGGGGGTGGGAGACGCAGTGACCCCACACTGACACGAACTGTCACTGGATTTGATTGCTACGCCACCTTAGCAAAACAATTTGTTAACTGCAGGCATAAAGGTTATGACAATTGCATGTTTTTTTGATTCAATCCACCAAAAGGGGATTACTGAAGCAGAAGGGCTTTTACAACATGTAAAAATGTGGTCACCATTAGGCTAGCTTTTAATTCCAGATTTACTAATTGAATTTAAATTCCACCAGCTGCCATGGTGGGATTCAAACCCGTGTCCCCAGAGAACTGCCTCCCCCATATTTAGGGGAAGGTAACAGGTGAGTGTGGAACTGAACCCGAGAGTCAGCACCTTCAGAGGAGCAGAATTCAGGAAAAATCAGGAGGTGGATGATAGGATGAATTGGGTTCACAATCATTAGAGAGGAAGGAGTGTGCAGGGGACAGACATTTATAGTTTGAGAGGGAGAAAGATGTTTTATGACTGTCAGTTCTGCATTTCTATCCTGAACTTCTGCTTCAGTTGTGTCAGCATCACAGATTAACATCCATATTCCGCCAACAAATTTTGGTGATGTTTATTGAGGGGTGGATATTGGCCAGGACACCGGGGATAACTCCCCTGCTCTTTTTCAAAATAGTGTCATGTGATCTTTTACATCCACGTGAATAAGTTGACTAGAGTTTTAATGTCTCATCTGAAAGATGACACCTCCGACTGTGGAGTGATTCGACGGTACTGCACTGGAGTGTCAGCCTTGGTTTGTGTGTGCTCAAGCCCTTGAGTGAAACTTGAACACAGGATCTGTGGTTCAAAGGCGAGAGTGGTACTAGCTGAGTTCAGCTGACAGTTTTGTAAACCTCTTTTAGAGAGTATTAGAAGGGGAGGACTTGCAGACGGGAAATTCAATCAAATGTCACATCAGGACCTGACAGAGCCACTCGATTGATCAGGACCTGAATGTCATCGGTCTTTGGATCTAGAAGGAGAAATGTTGGTCTGTTTCATCTGTGGGGAAAATTTCTCATGTGAGTGTGAATGGAAGGCAGTGAAATACACACAGCAGATTGAGAGTGTTCCAGTGCACGGAGAGTGGCAAGAGCTTTAAATAAAGAAACATAAATGAGGAGCAGGAGTAAGCTATTCGGCCTTTCGAGCCTGCTTTGCCATTCAATATGATCATGGGCTGATCCTCTATCTCAACGCCATATTCTTGCTTTCTCTCCATATACCTTGATGCCCCTAATATCCAAAAATTTATCAATTTCTTTCTTGAATATACTTACTGACCCGGCCCCCACAGCCTCCTGTGGTAGGGAATTCCACAAGTTGACCACCCTCTGAGTGAAGAAATTTTTCCTCATCTCAGTCCTAAATGGCCTGCCCCGTATCCTGAGACTGTAGTCCCCGGTTCTAGACTCCCTAACTAGGGGAAACATCCTCCCACCATCTAGTCTGTCTAGCCCTGTTAGAATTTTATACATTTCAATCAGATCCCCTCTCATTCTTCTAACTCTAGTGAATACAGGTCCGATTGAACCAATCTCTCCTCATACGACAGTCCTGCCATCCCCGGTATCAGCCTACTGCTCGAAGGGCCGAATGACTTATTCCTGCTCCTCGTTTATGTTTCTTTGTTTAAAGCTCTTGCCACTCTGAACCTTCGCTGCATTCCCTCTGTGGCAAGTATATCCTTTCTTAGGTAGGGTGACCAAAACTGCACAAAATTCCCCAGGTGTGATCTCACCAAGGCCTTGTATAACTGCAGTAAGACATCCCTACTCATGAACTCAAATCCTCTTGCAACGAAGGCCAACATGCCATTTGCCTTCCTAATTGCTTGCTGCACCTGCCTGTTTACTTTTATTGACTGTTGTACAAGGACACCCAGATCCCTTTGTGCATCCACATTTCCCAATATATCACCATTTAAACCATTTAACCAATTACATAGCCCGAAAAAACATGGCACCAAACAGATTTGGGAGAGACCATGCTCCCATGGAAATATAAGAACTGTGGGTATGGATCAGATCCCCATTTGACACAGTCACACCGGTGAAAGGCCATTCACCTACTCCATGTGTGCAAAGGAATTTACCCTTTCAACTCATCTGCTGTGAGTTCACACTGGGAAGTCACCTGCTCTGAGTGTGGGAAGTGATTTGCTCAGTAATCCAGCCTTTTTTTTATATTCATTCATGGGATGCAGGAGTTCCTCAGGGTAGTGTCGCAGGCACAACCATCTTCAGCTGCTTCATCAATGGCCTTCCTTCCAGTCTAATGTGGGAAAATGTGAAATTGTCCATTTTGGCAAGAAGAATAAAAGATAAGCCTATTATCTAAATGGTGAGTGATTGCAGAGCTCTGAGGTGCAGAGGGATCTGGATGTCCTAGTGCATGAATCACAAAAGACTAGTCTAGAAGTACAACAAGTAATTCAGAAAGCTAATAGAATGTTATTGTTTATTGTGAGGTGAATTGAATGCAAAAGTAGGGAGGTTATGCTTCAGTTCTACAGGGCATTGGTGAGGCCACATTTGGAGTACTGTGGATAGTATTTGTCACCTTATTAAAGGAAGGATGTAAATGCGTTGGAAGCAGTTCAGAGAAGGTTTACCAGACTAATACCTGGAATGGGTGGGTTTTCTTATGAAGAAAGGTTTGACAGACTAGGCTTGTATCCACTGGAGTTTAGAAGAGTAAGAGGCGACTTGACAGGGTGGATATGGAGAGGATGTTTCTTCTTGTAAGAGAATCTAGAACTAGGGGTCACTGTTTAAAAGGGGTTGTCCATTTAAAGCAGAGATGAGATGACTTTTTGTTCACTCAGAGGGTTGTGAGTCTTTGGAACTCCCTTCCTGAAAAGGTGGTGGAAGCAGAGTCTTTGGATAGTTTTAAGGCAGAGGTGGATAGCTTCTTGGTAAGCAAGGTGCTGATAGGTTATCAGGGGTAGGTGGGATGCAGATTTCAGGTTGCTATCAGATAAGCCATGATATTAAATGGCAGAGCAGATTCAAGGGGCTCAATGGTCTACTCCTGCTCCTTGTTCGTATGTTTGGATGTTTGCATCATAAGGTCAAAAGTAGGGATGTTCGGTGATGATTGAACAAAGTTCAGCACCATTCGTGACTCCTCAGATACTGAAGCAGTCCGTGTCCAAATGCAGCAAGACCTGGACAATATCCAGGCTTGGGCTGACAGGAAGCAAGTAAAATTCGTGCCACACAAGTGCCAGACAATGACCATCTCAAACAAGAGAGAATCTAACCATTGCCCCATGACATCCAATGGCATTACAATCGCTGAATCCCTCACTATCAACATCCTGGGGGTTACCATTGGCCAGAAACTGAACTGGAACATCAAGGCTCCTTAGGCAGCACCTTCCACACTCACAAACACAAACTAGAAGGACAAGGACAGCAGATAGATGGGAACACCACCCACCTGGAATTTCCCCTCCAAGCCACTCACCATCCTGACTTGGAAATATATCACCATTCCATCAGTGTTGCTGGGTCAAAATTCTGAAACTCCCTCTCTAACAGCACTGGGGGTGTACCTACACCACATGAACTACAGTGGTTCAAGAAAGCAGCTCACCACCAACTGCTCAAGGGCATTTAGGGATGGGCAATAAATACTGGCTGAGCCAGCGATGCCCACATCCCATAAATAAGTTTTAATAATTTGGGGCATTTCTGACTAGGCCAGCATTTCTTGCCCATCCCTAATTGCCCCTTGAGAAGGTGATGGTGATTTACCTTCTTGAATTGCTGCAGTCCATGGGGTGGAGCTATACCCCCAGTGCTGTTAGGGAGGGAGTTCCAGTATTTTAACCCAGCTTCACTGAAGGAACAGCAACTTATTTCTAAGTCAGAATTCAAGCTCTGCCATTTCCTGTGATGGGATTCGAGCCCAGGTCTCCGAAGCATTACACAGAGTTTATGGATTACTTATCCATGACAATATCAATACACCACCAACTTGTCATTGCAGTAGTAATCCTGCTCAGTGTGAGAGGAACCACAGATTCAGACATTTGGTACATGAACTTGGTTGAGGAGGCAATGATGTGAACTACCATCTCTCCAATTATGACTGAATGCCTCTGAGTCAGAATCCCGCTGCCCCTGATAAAAGTTGTGTTGCTGCAGAAGTTTGCTGAACTACCAGTGCAGCCCCAGTGGTGACAAGCAGTTCAACTGTTCCATGCATGTGAAGGGTTTTACAGATTCTACAAGCCTATTGAAGCACCAGTGCATTCACACTGAGGAGACACTGCCCGCCTGCTCTGTGGGTAGGAAGAGATTTATTCAGTCAACCCAGTTGCTGACACAACAACGTAGTCACACAGGGGAGAGGCTGCTCCGAGTGTGGGAAGGGATTCCCTCAGTCATCCAATCTGCTGAGACGCCAGCGAGTTCATGTGTGACTGCAGGGGTTGGATTCTAATGTTATTGTTGCTGCTAATTACAGCCAGGTTTATTCTGAAAGTCTACTGAGTTATGTCAGTGTTTATAATCCACATAAGCTTCCTCCACAACAAAAACAAAAACAAAAATACATGGAAAAACTCAGCAGGTCTGGCAGCATCAGTGGAGAAGAGCACAGTGGACGTTTCGAGTCCTCATGACCCTTCAACAGAACGAAGTAAAAATAGAAAAGGGGTGAAATATAAGCTGGTTTAAGGGGGGGAGGGGGGGGATGGGGGATGGTTGGGACAAGAAGAGCTAGGTAGAGGGCCAACATTATTATTTAAGCTTCCTCCAAGTCTACTTCAAAACCTTCTATTTCTTCAACAGAACCTTCTATTCTTTTCTCCCTCGTGTTTCTTTAGTTACCTGCTGTGAAACCCCCATTCTTACCTGGTTCTGGGCTCTGGGCATTGAGAATCTGGGGACTGCCTGTAGTCCCAGTTGTCCCACCTTCAGCTCATTAACACTCCACTGAGGGTTAAATAGCTTCATTGACATCAGCAGGGATGTGTTTCCCATTGACTTTTTTGATGGGGTGGCGAGGGCCATCTGAAAAATCCTGCCCTAGAAATATCCATTGAATTTCCAAATGACGAGCTGTAAAATGTAAGTGACTAGCTCATATTGATGGACCCCAGTTCCCGTCTCCCACACAAGTGTAAATCTCTCTACATCAACCGTATTAACCCCTACATAGCCTTAAAGTCCTCTATCAGGTCAGCCCTCGGCCTTCAGTCTTGTAGAGCAAAAAATCCCCAGCCTGTTCAAATTAAAATGAAATACTCTCAGTTCTAGTATCATCCTTGTGAATCTTTTTTGCACCTTCATCAGTTCCTCTCTATTCTTTCTATATTTATGGACACCTACAACAGTGTGTTCTAACCAAGACTCGCTATATGTTTAGCATGGCTTCCCTGATTTTTAATGCTATTTCTCTAGAAATGAATCCCATATATGGGCTCTCCAATTCAGGAAAGATGTCAAGGCCTTGGAAAGGGTTCAGGGATTTAGTATGGCAACAGGATTGTGGAACTTTGGTTATGTTAACACGCTGGAGAGGCTGGAGTTGTTCTGCTTAGAGCAGTGAAGGCTAAGAGGAGATTTTATTGAGGTGTTCAAGATCATGAACAGTTTACATCGAGCAGATAAAGGGAAACTATTTCCACTGACAAAAGGGTTGTTAACCAGAGGACACAGATTGAAGGTGATTGGCATAGAAGTCAAAGGGGAAATGATGAAGGGAAATATTTACACAGTGAGGTGTTGTGATCTGGAATGCACCACCTGAAAGGCTGGTGGAAGCAGATCCAACAAGGGGAATTGGATAAATATTGGGAGGGGATGAGTTTGCAGGGCTCATGGGGAAAGGGCAGGATAGTGGGGCTAATTGAGTAGCTCTTTCAAAAGAGCCAGCACAGGCATGATGAGTCAAATGGCCTCCCTGTGCTGTGAGATTCTGTGATCACAGATAAATAAATAAATGTGTGTCTGCAATATGTACAGTGATGTCAATAATGTCTGGAATTCCCATCGTGCCCCTGCCATCTCTTTGAAGGGACCCCCTGATTTATTCAACTGTTCTTCTCTTTCCCACAGCCCTGCAAATTCTTCACTTCCAAGTCTTTCCCTTTGGGAAGATACTATTGAATCTGCTTTCAGGCAGATCAGAACAACTTACTGCATCAAAATAAAATCTCTTCGCACTCCCTGGCTCCTTTGCCAATTACCTTAGAGGGACTGTTTTTTTGTTAAAGAGCCTGCCAACCCCTCTCACCTGCTTTGCCTAATGTGCATAAATCTAATCATGAAAAGTTCAGCAAAATCAAATATTCTTACCGATTTATTGATGAAACAGAAAAAGGTTAAATAAAAATTAGTTGAGGATCAAAGGCAACCAGAGCAAAAGGATGTGCACAATGTTCTGGACTCAAATGGTTTCACTTTGGCTATTCTGTACCCTGTTGTCTTGACTCCCCCACTTTGGACACAGGGACACTGAACCTCAGGGGTCATGTCACCACAGGTGCCAGTTTCCCCCTCTCATGCCCCAATTCATTGGAGGTCCATTTCCCAATCAGTCCTCCAGCACCTTCCTGTCTCTCGATTAGCACAATGCACCTAGCAGTTTCCCAATTGGGCTGCAGGCCCCTTTATTTTCAGCCACATTCAGCCCTAAGCTCTGTCTTCTGACTGGCATTGATATGAACAATAAAGAGACAGAAATGTGGCAGTCTCAAATGTGAAGCCAAAATTTGTGGTTCTGAACCAACACTTCAACATCTTATGAGGAGAGATTGAGCAGTTTAGGTCTATACTCGCTAGAGTTTAGAAGGATGAGAGGAGATCTAATTGAGGTATATAAGATGCTAAAGGGGATAGACAAAGTAGACGTGGAGTGAATGTTTCCCCTTATGGGGCATTCTAGAACAAGAGGTCATAGTTTTAGGCTAAGGGTTGGCAGATTTAAATCACAGATGAGGAGGAATTACTTTTCTCAAAGGGTTGTGAATCTGTGGAACTCACTACCTCAGAGTGCAGTGGATGCCGGGACGCTGAATAAATTTGAGGAGATAGACAGATTTTTAATTAGTAACGGGTTGAAAGGTTATGGGGAGAGGGCAGGAAATTGGAGTTGAGGCCGAAATGAGATCGGCCATGATCGTATTAAATGGCGGGGCAGGCTGGAGGGGCTGAATTGCCTACTCCTGCTCTGAGTTCTTATGTTCTTATTTGTCCACCAAATACTTGCTGTTTATATGGGGTTTTTATTTTTAGATTTAGCCACTAGAGGCAAAGGATAACTTTCCCTTTCTAACGTTGTCTGGTCTATAGTGTCAGCTGTGACCAAATGGATCGCAGTCCCATCTCTGAGTCAGAAGGTTGTTCGTTCAAGTCCCAGTTCAGGGACCTGAGAACAAAAATCACATCCGCCATTCCAAGTGGCAGCACTGAGGGAGTGCTGCACTGTTGGAACCGCTGTCTTATGGATGAGATGTTGCCCCAAGGCCCTCGTCTGCTGCCTTGAGCAGACTTTGAAGTTTTCACGGCCACTATTTTGAAGAAGAGCAGGGGAGTTATCCCCAGTGTCCTGGCCAATATTTATCAATCAACATCACTAAAAACAGATCATCAGCTCGTTATCACATTGCTGGGATCTTGCTGTGTGTAAATTGACTGCCTTTCCTTCATTACAACAGTGACTACACTTCAAAAGTACTTCATTGGCTGAAAAGCGCTTTGGGATGTGGTCATGAAAGACACTATATAAATATAAGTTTTTAAATTTAAGATTTATATTACCTGATCTTGTTATCTGCAACTTAAATGATTTCACCCACCCGCATCTTGCCCTTTAATGAATTCACTTTGGTTCAGACAAGACTTTAACCAATTAAGGCAAAGGCAGAATTCTACACATTCTCAGACTACACTTCAGAAATATTCATTGGCTGTAAAGCGCTTTGGGATGTCCTGTGTTCGTGAAAGATGCTATAGAAATGCAAGGTTTAAAATTTATGTTACCTGATCTTGATATCTGTAACTTAATTGATTTTATCCACCCCCAGCTTGCCCTTTAATGAATTCACTTTGGTTCAGACAAGACTTTAACCAATTGAGGCAAAGGCAGGATTCTCTGGATAGGAAATTTAAAATGAAGTTTATTAAAAGAAAAAGGTTTACTTAACAATTTTAAGACATTGACTTTTACAACATCATGTGGGTGATCAGTCCGTAGAAGCGTAACCCTCTCTGGCTTCTTCTTTGACAGTAATTCTTGTGCAATTCAGCTTCTGGAGTCTGGCTCCTTGTTTGACAGTAATTTGCTTGGAACTTGGTCTCGGGAATCTTCAGTACTTGGCTAGCAAGGAAGACCTTGGAACATTTACTTTTATCCTCTGGTCTTTTACTATAATAATTGATTCATTATTGATTCATTAATTGAAACTCAATTAAGGCTCATGACTTATTTAATCATCTGTTGCTGACTGCTAGCTAATGAATACAGTAATATTTAATTGACAGATATTGTGAATACAAGATAGAATAGCATTCTTATTTACTCATCATGACCGGATTGAATAATGAGCCTTATTCTTGAGATGGACTTTGGCAGAATATGATGTCCTGTAGCTTATCAAAATTGGAAAAGAATTACTTTGTATAAAGAATTTCTATTGGGTCTGCAGCCTCAGGAAACATTTCGGTTTATACAGTGTTAATTTTGAAAACAAAGATCCAGCCTTTACAATATAGTTATCTATTACATCAATTCATTAACGATTACTTAATCAAGGTTCACTACTGAAATTCATTAAGTATATATTGATTTTGTAATTAAGAAGTTACAGAATGTGAGGAGACTGCAAGAAACCCATGTTCCAGTTTAAAATGACTTCCTTGGCCTTGTTACTTATAACAATGAATATATTATGAAAGTGATTGATTTTTGAAACTAAATTGGACTACCCCGGCCTACATATAGTTTCCTGCATTACAACATTAACAACACTTAAAAAGTTCTTCATTGGCTGTAAAAGGCTTCAGGATGAAGGCAGAGCTAAATAGATTCTTGATAAGCAAGAGGGTGAAAGGTTATTGGGGGTAGGCAGGAATGTGGAGATTAGGTTAAAATCAGATCAGCCATGATTTTATTGAATGGCGGAGCAGTCTCAAGGGGCCGAGTGGCCACAGCTGCTGCCAATTCATATGTTTGCATGACTTTCTTTGGTCGTGAGAGGTGCTAAAGAAGTGCAATTTTTTTTCTAATTCTCCACAAATTTGGATATATTATATTTGGTCCCCACATCAAAATAATTGATAAAGGTTAAGCCTTAATTTTGTGTAATAACCTGGTTTTTGACACCATCTCGAATGCTCTGTGAAAATCCAAACTCACAGCATCGTGGTTATTTGGTTTAAAACACAGCGACTAGTTGTGATTTGCAATCCGATGCCTGCAAATGGCGCAGGAAGCAGATTCAACTCTGTCTTTCAAAAGGGAACTGGATAGAGTCTTGAAAGGAAAAGAAAATTACAGGATGATGGGATTAATAGGGTAGTTCTTTCAAAGGGCTGCATGCGCATGATGGCTGAATGGCCTCCTTCTGTGAGCCTCATGTGCATTGAAAGCGAGTGGTAATGATGTGGATCCCACTTTCGGTAAGGGTGGTAGAAGCAGGGATGATGGAATGATTTCAAAAGGAAATTTGGGGATAGAACGGGGCAATGGGTCTGACTGATTTGCTCTAAGGAGAGCCAGAATGGACTCGATGGGTCTAATGGCCTCCTTTTCTCTGCCCTAATGACTAATCTAAAGAGAGAAATTTCAGTTACTCCACTCTCTCCAAGAAACTGAACTCCCTCATCTCTGGTGCCATTCTTGTAAATCGCCGCTGCACCCTCTCTAAGAACTACACATCTTTCCTTACATTTTGAGCCCATATTTAGGGTTCTTTATCAGGGACAGAAATGAAAAGCAAGGAAGTTATGTTCAACTTGTTTAGAACCATGGTTAGACTACACTGGGAGGACTGTCAACATTTGTGATCTCCATTTAGAAAAAGGAAATAGAGGCACTGGAGAAGGGGCAACAAAGGTTCACAAGAATAATCCCAGAACTGAGAGCATTTAACCCTCACGAAAGGTTTTTCTCTAGAAAAGAGAAGACTGAAGGAAGGGTAACCAGATGGAAGTCTTTAAGGTTCTGAAGGGATTCAATAATCCAATAGTGATTTCATGATAAACCTCTTTCCACAGTGAGTGGTGAGAATGTGGAACTCAATACCACAGGGAGTGGTTGAGCTGAACAGCATGAATACATTTCAGGGGAAGCTAGATACATAAATGAGGGAGAAAGGAATAGAAGGATATGCTGATGGTGGGAGATGAAGCGGAGGCTCATGTGGAGCATAAATACTGACATAGACTAATTGAGCCGACTGGCCTGGCCCCATGCTGTAGACTCAATGGAACAGAAACAAATGTATTTATTTGTGATTTATCTGTAGCGGTAGGAAAAACACAATTTACTACCCAGGACAAAATATGTGTCTTTCATCAGCTTTAGTGGATCATTTCAGTGGAAATGTGCCCTCCCAGGCTCAAAGAGCATCAGTCCCCTGGAAGCAAAGTTGACAGACTGGCCAGTCCAGCAGAAAGAAACCCTTCAACCATCCCACTTCACCAACTGTTAGAATGAACATGGTTCATTCCTGGGTGTGATTAACAGCAGCAATAACAGCAGAATCCAACCCCTGTAATCACTTGTGAACTCCCTGGTGTCGCATCAACTGTGATGACCGAGTGAATGCCTTTCCACACTCTGAGCAAGTGAATGGCCTCTCCTCGGTGTGAACCCTCTGGTGTGTCCGCAGGTTGGATAAATTACTGAATCTCTTCCCACACTCATAGCAGCTGAATGGCCTCTCCCCAGTGTGAACGTGCCGGTGTGTCAGCAGGTGGGATAACTGAGTGAATCCCTTCTCACACTCAGAGCAGGTGAACGGCCTCTCCCCAGTGTGAACTCGCTGGTGTTTCTGCAGATTGGACGAATCAGGGAATCTCTTCCCACACTCCGAGCAGGTGAACGGTCTCTCCCCAGTGTGAAGTCGCTGGTGTGTCAGCAGATGGGATGAATCACTGAATCCCTTCCCACACTCAGGGCAGGTGAACGGCCTCTCCCCGGTGTGAATTCGCTGGTGCATCAGCAGGTGGGATGACCAACTAAATCCCTTCCCACATATGGAGCAGGTGAATGGTCTCTCCCCGGTGTGAATTCGTTGGTGCATCAGCAGGTTGGATGAATCACTGAATCCCTTCCCACATGTAGAGCAGGTGAACGGTCTCTCCCCACTGTGAACTCTCTGGTGCAACAGGAGGTTAGATGAATCAGTGAACCCCTTCCCACACTTGGAGCAGGTGAATGGTTTCTCCCCAGTGTGAACTCGCTGGTGCCTCAGCAGGTTTGATGAATCACTGAATCCCTTCCCACACTCAGAGCAGGTAAATGGTCTCTCCCTGGTGTGAACTCGCTGATGTGACTGCAGATGGGATAACTGAGTGAAACTCTTCCCACAGTCAGAGCAGGTGAATCACCTCTCCCCAGTGTGGACTCGCTGGTGCATTAGCAGGTTGGATGAATCACTGAATCCTTTTACACACTCAGGGCAGGTAAACGGCCTCTCCCCAGTGTGAACTCGCTTATGCGTCTGTAGGTGGGATGAACTAGTGAATCCCTTCCCACACACGGAGCAGGTGAATGGCCTCTCTCCGGTGTGAACTCGCTGGTGTGTCTGAAGGGAGGATGAATGAGTGAATCCCTTCCCACACTCAGAGCAGGTGAATGGCCTCTCCCCAGTGTGACTGCGTCAATGAGTTTCCAGTTGATATGGGAAGTTGAATCCTTTTCCACAGTCCCCACAATTCTACGGTTTCTCCATGGTGCTGGTGCCCTTGTGTCTCTCCCAGTTTGATGATCAGTTGAAGCCTCGTCCACTCACAAAACACCTGTATGGTCTCATCCCATTGTGACTAGTGGTGGTTTTTTCAGACTGTGTAACTGGTTAAAATTCTTTCCACAGTTGTACACTGGAACACTCTCACTTGGGTGTGTGTGTCTCACTGCTTTGGCAGTCACACGATGTTTAAATCTTTTAAAGCAGACAGAACAGACAAATATTTCTCCTCCTGGATTCAAAGACCGGTGGTGTTCAGGTCCTGATGAAACGAGTTGCTCTGTCAGATCTTGAAATGATGCTTGATTTGAGATTTCCATCTGCAAATCCTCCCCTTCTACTATCCTGTAAAGGGAGTATACAAAAGTCGTCACTGTCAGTACAGGATAGACATTCTGAACAGACAATTCTATCTCCTAAGGAAAATTCTATCCTCTGTCTATTCCCAAAAGCTATCAATCTCCACCCTACACATTCTCCCTCCATTCTCATTCTGCAGAACCTATTACACACCCTCCCAATTCTGATGTAAAATGTGTACATATAGTTATTGTTGTATATTACATACATTTTAGTCCATTTATATGACTAGAAACACATTACAAGAATAAAAATAATAATAAATGTACATTATTAGGGAATCAGAATTAAAATGTCTAATATGTCCCATATAACAACACTAGATATATCTTTGTCCTACATTAATTTACTGTCCCCTTAACTGTCAGCCATCCCATGGGGAAACCACCCCTTTAATTGTGAACATTAGAAAAGAGACCATCCTTTTAGCCAGACAAATAAATGTGTCAAGCTG
The DNA here is from genome assembly GCF_964194155.1 of Cetorhinus maximus. Lineage (NCBI taxonomy): Eukaryota > Metazoa > Chordata > Chondrichthyes > Lamniformes > Cetorhinidae > Cetorhinus > Cetorhinus maximus. Next base: position 22,110,212 of record NC_135901.1, read on the forward strand.
AGGGGGCAAAGGATGTCAATGTCTTTAAGAGAGTGAAAGAGGCCTAGGCCAACCTTTCCAGAGTCTGCACCCTCCCTGGATTCACTTCCTTTCCCTTCAGTTCCTACAAATCAACAATTTAAACCCAGAATTAGAAAAGAAATGGAAAGAGGGAGAAAAGAAAGTGTTTTACTCACGGATGTTGAACACAGGAGGAAGTTTCAGACTGTGAGAAGCTCAATCTTCATTCACACAAAGCAGGCGCTCTGATTGGCTGGAGGACAATAGTCCTTCCGGTCTTCCGGCGCTTCCTGCCGTCAGCCGGTTGCCTGGAAACCTCGGCTCGAAAAGGTGTAGGGGGAGGAGGGGAGGGTGACAATGGGCGGGGGCGGGGCTACCGTGTCCGCGCGCCTGGCCGACTTGCTGGTTTCGGCAGTGTTGCGTTGTGGACGTCACAATGACTCAGTGATAAAAACAGAGATAAAACACAGATAAAACATTTTTTATTTTTTATTTTTTGACAATGACTCAGTGGTTCGTCCCCAGCACGCGGTGTCACATTGGGAGCAATATGACTGGTTACAGAAGCAAAATATTGAGGATTGGACAACAGCTCAGCGCGTCTATAGGTCAAAGTCTCTCCCGCCCCCACGTGGGCTCGGGTTCCGCTTCCATATTGTCTTCAGGCGGGGCGGAGGCGGTGTAATTCGCACTGGTGAACCGGAAGGATTCTGATCATCCAACCAATCAGGGCGCGGGCTTTGTGCCAATGGCTCCACGGAGCTTCCTCTATTGTCTGAATGCTGAGGTTGGACAAAGAGTTTGTAAACCCAAGATAAAAGCAAAATACTGCGGATGCTGGAAATCTGAAACATCAGAAGAGTCATACGGACTCGAAACGTTGACTGTGTTCCTCTCCACAGATGTTGTCAGACCTGCTGAGTTTTTCCAGCTATTTTTGTTTTTGAGTTTGGAAACCTTTTCATTACTGCCTAGCAAAGCTGCTGGTGCTCTGGTGCTGCTCCTCTCTCTCTGAATGCACCCAATTTAATTTTGAAATTATTTGTCTTTGCTTCCACCGTTATCATAGGCAGAGTCCTAGATTATGACTGCTCGCTGTCACAGTATCTTCACAGTGCAGAAAGAGGCCATTCACCCCATCAAGTCAGCACTGGCTCTCTGAAAGACCATTCCGTGTAGCCCCATTCCCCTGTAACCTCGCACATTCTCAGCCTTGAATATACTTAACAAACCAGCCTGTACAGCCCTCTGTGGTAAAGAATTCCACAGACTACCCTCTGAGAGAAGAAATTCCTCCTCATCTCTGTCCTAAATGGGCAACCATTTACTTTGAGGTTGTGCCCTCTGATCCTAGACTCTCCAACAAGGGGAAACAACCTCTCAGCATCTACCCTGTCAAGCCCCTTAAGAATCTTATATGCTTCAATAAGGCTGTGTCTCATTCTTCCAAATTCCAATGAGTACAGGCCCAACCTACTCAACCTCTCCTCATAAGAAAATCCATCCATATCTGGGATTAACCTGCTGCTGCTTCAGGAGAATTGGGAGAGTAAATATTCAGTACAGCAAAGTGAGAATGGAGAGTGTGTGTCTGGGATGATTTTGGGGAATGAGAGAGGAAAGAATTTTCCTTAGAAACTAGAATTGGCTGTTCTGAATTTCTGTCCGGTACTGACAATGCTGACTTTTGTAAACACAGGCTATTAGAAGGGGAGGATTTGCAGATAGAAATCTCAATCCAAATGTCATATGAAGATCTGATTGATTGATTGGGACCTGAATATAATCAACGTTGAATCTAGAAGGAGAAATATTTGCCTGTTCTGTCTGCTTCAAAAGGTTTTAAATATTAGTGTGACTGGGAAAGCACTGAGACACACACACTGGCGTGTTCCAGTGCACTGATTGTGGAAAGAACTTTAACGAGTTATGCACTTGAAAGAAAATCACACAATTCACAGCGTGGAGAGACTGCACCAGTGTTCTGTGTGGGGGCAAGGCTTCAGCTGAGTGTGGAACCTGGAGAGACACAAGGACACCTGCACCATGGAGAAACTGTGGGAACTGTGGGAAAGGATTCAGATCCCCTTCAGAGTTGGAAGCTCATCGACATAGTCACACTGGGGAGAGACCGTTCACCTCCTCTGAGTGTGGCAGAGGATTCAGATCCTCATCTAAACTGGAGATTTATCTATGCAGTCACACTGGGGAGAGACCATTCACCTGCTCTGTGTGGGGGGGGAATTTATTCATTCATCCCACTTACGGACACACCAGTGATTTCACACCAGGGAATGGCTATTCATATTCTCTAAGTGTGGGAAGGGGTTCAGTCATTCATCCGCCCTGCTTATGCACCAGCGAGTTCACACTGGGGAGAGACCATTCGCCTGCTCTGACTGTGGGAAGGGATTCAGTGATTCTTCGAGCCTGTGACTGCACCAGTGAGTTCACACTGGGGAGAGGCCGTTTCAGCTGCTCTGACTGTGGGAAGGGATTCAGTGATTCATCTCACCTGCAAACACACCAGCGAGTTCACATTGGGGAGAGACCACTCACTTGCACCAAGTGGGGGAAACGATTCACTCAGACATCCAGCCTGCTGACAGACCATGTCACTCACACCAATGAGAGACCCTTTAAATGTTTTGACTGTGGGAGTGGGTTCAAAAGTGCTGCAAGTCTGACAGTCCACCAGCGCATTCACACTGGAGAGAAGCCATTCACCTGCTCTGTGTGTGGGAAGAGATTCACTCATTCATCTTGCCTGCTGAGGCACCAGTGAGTTCACAAGTGATTACAGAGGTTGGATTCTGCTGTTATTGCTGCTGTTATCATATCCTGGACTGAACCATGTTCATTCTGACAGTTGGTGAAGTGGGAGGGTCGGAGGGTTTCTTTCTGCTGGATTGGCCAGTCTCACAACTTTGCTTCCAGTGGGCTGATGCTCTTTGAGCCTGGGAGGGCACATTTCCACTGAAATGATCCACAAAAGCTGATGAAGTACATTTATTTTATCCTGGGTAGTAATTAGTGTTTTTCCTACCACTATAGGCAGATCTAAAATGAATACATTTGTCTCTGTTCCATTGACTCTACAACACAGGGTCAGGCCAGTCGGCTCAATTGGTCTATGTCAGTATTTATGCCCCACATGAGCCTCCACCCACCCCCCTTCATCTCTCCCATCAGCATATCCTTCTATTCCTTTCTCCCTCATATATGTATCTGGCTTCCCCTTAAATGTATTCATGCTGTTCACCTCAACCACTCGCTGTGGTAAGGATTTCCACATTCTCTGGGTAAAGAGGTTTCTCATGAAATCTTTACTGGATTTTTGAACCCCTTCATAATCTTAAAGACTTCCATCAGGTCACCCATGGCCTGAGTTTGATTCCTGGCCAGGGAAACACTCTTTCTTGGAGCTGTGAAGACTGTCACCATTAACAGGAATTCCTTATGAAATGAAACCACTTATTGCTGTCCCTGTGGGGTGAGAAACAGAGTGAATCTTCCAGCTGGGTGATTCTTCATCAGAGCTGGAAAAGTCAGAGATGCAGCAGGTGGAAAACAAGTGTGGAGGTGGAGGGAGGGAGTGAGAGGACAAAAGGGAAGGGCTGTGATATTTTCCAAGACATGAGAAATGAACTGAAGGAAGAAATGATGACTCAGTCTACCTGTGGGTGGAAATGGGCCAGATTTTAATTCGCTTAAACTGTTTAAACGGGGACAAATATCACTCCTGGTCAACCAATCGCAACTGCTCTTTCAAAGCAGCACACTGGGCCGAATGGCCTCTTTCTGCGCTTTAACTTTCTAGGCCAAGTGCTGGTAAATGGGATTAGGTCAGTAGGTCAGGTGTTTCTCACGTGTTGGTGCACACTCGATGGGCCAAAGGCCAAAGGTATCTCTGAACTGAGAGATTCTGTGATTCTGTGAATTGTTTCATTTCCATCCCCACTTCTGCCACCTTCACAGTCATTTGATCTTCTTACAGCCCATCACAGAAAGATACACCTTCTTCAACTCCTGTGACATCACCACACTGAGCAAATTCTTGTCATTTCACATGAGATTTGGAATCAGATCGGGAAGGTTCTTATTCCATTTAACTGATCAGTAATTCTACAGGCATTTGGAATAATAAGAAGCACAGTCAGTCGGATTCAAACCCGCCACATGGAATCATACCTTACAGATAATGTCCCAGACACCACCATCACCATCCCTGGGTATGTTCTTCCCCACCAGCAGGACAGACCCAGCAGAGGTGGTGGCACCGTCGTATACAGTCGGGAGGAAGGAGCCTTAGGAGCCCAAAACCCATGGCATCAGGTCAAACATGGGCAAGGAAACTTCTGCTGATTACCAGATACTGGCCCACCTACCCAATGGATTTCAAAACCATCACCTTAACCACTCAGCCATGAGTACAGCACATGCTTGGCCCCTCATGCTGTTCATATAAAATCATAGAATGATTATAGAGAAACCAGGGAATTCTGCCCATCCCATTCCTGCCATTTCCATCATCTTTTCCCTGCCATCGGAAAATTTAAAAGTAGAACAATCTATCCATCTGCACCCTGAATACCTGACATGAGGAATGATGGCGTAGTGGCATTGTCACTGGACAAGTAATCCAGAAACCCAGGGAAATGCCCAGGGGCCCTGGTTTGAATTTGAATTCAATAAATATCTGAAATTAAAAGTCTAAGGATAATCATGAAACCATTGTCGATTATTGTAAAAACCCATCTGGTTCACTAATGTCCGGAAGGAAATCTGCTGTCCTTACCGGGTCTGGTCTACATGTGACTCCAGAATCAATGTGATTGACTCTTAAATGCCCTCAGAAATGGCCACTCAGTTGCATCAAACCACTAAAAAGTCTAAAAGGAATGAAACCGGTTGGACCACCCAGCATCGACCTAGGCACCGGAAATGACAATGGCAAAGGCAGGCCTGTCGACCTCCTTAATAATAGGTGGGAGCTAGTGCCAGAATTGGGAGAACTGACTCACAGACTAGTGCAGCCACAGCCTGACATAGTCATACTCATGGAATCGTACCTTACAGATAATGTCTCAGACACCACCGTCACCATCCCTGAGTATGTGGTCCCACCGGCAGGACAGACCCAGCAGAGGTGGCAGCACAGCGGTGTACAGTCAGGAGGGAGTTGCCTTGGGAGCCCAAAACCCATGGCATCAGGTCAAACATGGGCAAGGAAACCTCCTGCTGATTACCAGATACTGGCCCACCAACCCCACCACCTCCCCGCCCGCTGCCCCGCTAACAGCTGATGAATGAGTGCTCCTCCATGTTGAACACCACTTGGAGGAAGCACTGAGGGTGACAAAGGTGCAGAATGTACTCTGGGTGGGGGACTTCAATGTCCATCACCAAGAGTGGCTTGGAAGTGTCACTACTGACCGAATGGGACAAGTCCTCAAGGACATAGCTGCTCGACTGGGTCTGCGACAGGTGGTGAGGGAACCAACAAGAGAGAAAAAATATACTTGACCTCATCCTCATCAATCTGCCTGTCGCAGATGCATCTGTCCATGGTAGGAGTGATCACCGCACAGTCATTGTGGAGACGAAGTCCCACCTTTGCATTGAGGATACCCCCCATTGTGGTGTGTGGCACTATCACTGTGCTAAGTGGGATAGATTTTGAACAGATCTAGCAACTCAAGACTGGGCATCCACGAGGCGCTGTGGGCCATCAACAGCAGCAAAATTGTACTCAACCACAATCTGTAACCTCATGGCGCGGCACATCCCCCACGCTACCATTACCATCAAGCCAGGGCATCAACCCTGGTTCAATGAACAGTGCAGGAGCAGTACCAGCCATATCTAAAAATGAGGTGTCAACCTGGTGAAGCTATAATACAGGACTACTTGCGTGCCAAACAGCATAAGCAGCAAGTGATAGACAGGGCTAAGTGATGCCACAATCAATGAAACAGATCCAAGCTCTGCAGTCCTGCCAAATCCAGTCGTGAATGGTGGTGGACAATTAAACAGCTCACTGGAAAAGGATCCACAAATTTCCCCGTCCTCAATGATGAGGGAGCTCAGCACATTAGCGTAAAAGATAAGGCTGAAGCATTTGCAACAATCTTCAGCCAGAAGTGTTGAGTGGGTGATCTATCTCGGCCTCCTCTGGAGGTCCCCAGCATCACAGATGCTAGCCTTCAGCAAATTTGATTCACTCCACGTGATATCAAGAAATGGTTGGAGCCACTGGATACTGCAAAGGCTATGGGCTGTGACAATATTCTGGCAATAGTTCTGACGACTTGTGCCCCAGAACTTGCTGTGCCCCAAAACAAGCTGTTGCAGAACGGCTACAACACTGGCATCTACCCGGAAAAGTGGAAAATTGTCCGGGTATATCCTGTAGACAAAAATCAGGGCAAATCCAACACGGCCCCATCAGTCTACACTTGATCATTGGTAACGTGATGGAAGGAGTCATCAAAAGTACTATCAAGCGGCACTTGCTTAGCAATAACCTGCTCACTGACGGTCAGGTTGGGTTCCGCCAGAGTCACTGAGCTCCTGACCTCATTGCAGCCTTAGTCCAAACATGGACAAAAAAGCTGAACTCCAGAGGTGAGGTGAGAGTGACTGCCCTTGACATCAAGGCTGCATTTGACAGAGCGTGGCATCAAGGAGCCCGAGCAAAACTGAAGTCAATAGGAATCAGGGGGAAAACTCTCGGCTGGTTGGGGTCATACCTAGCACAAAGGAAGATGGTTGTGATTGTTATAAGTCCGTCATCTCAGTTCCAGGACATCACTGCAGGAGTTCCTCAGGGTAATGTCGTCAGCCCAAACATCTTCAGCTGCTTCATCAATGACCTTCCTTCCATCATAGGGTGAGAAGTGGGGATGTTCGCTGATGATTACACAATGTTCAGCACCACTTACGACCCCTCAGATACTGAAGTAGTCCATGTCCAAATGCAGCAAGAGCTTGACAATATCTATGCTTGGGCTGATAAGTGGTAAGTAACATTTGCGCCACACAAGTGCAAAGAAATGACCATCTGCAACAAGAGAGAATCCAACCTTCATCCCTTGACGTTCAATGGAATTACCATCACTGAATCCTCCACTATCAATATCCTGGGGGTTACCATCGTCCAGAAACTGAACTGGACTAGCCATATTAATACTATGGCTATAAGAGCAGGTCAGAGGCTAGGAGCTCTTCGACTCCTGACTCCCCAAAAGCTTCTCCACCATCTACAAGGCACAAGTCAGGAGTGTGATGGAATACCCCCCACTTGCCTGGATGAGTGCAGCTCCCACAACACTCAAGAAGCTTGACACCATCCAAGAGCAAGCAACTGCTCGATTGAAGCCCCATCCACAAACATTCACTCCCTCCACCATCAAGGCACAATAGCAGCAGCATGTGCCATCTGTAAGATGCACTGCAGGAACTCACCAAGCCTCCTTCGACAGCACCTTCAAAACCCACGACTGCCAGCATCTGGAAGGGCAAGGGCAGTAGATGGGAATACCACCACCTGGAATTTCCGCTCCAAGTCAGTCACCATCCTGACATGAAAATATATCACCGTTCCTTCCCTGTCACTGGGTCAAAATCCTGCAGCTCCCTTCCGAACAGCACTATGGATTTACCTACACCTCAGGGACTGCAACGGTTCAAGAAGGCAGCTGACCACTACCTTTTCAAGATCAATTAGGGATGAGCAATAAAAGCTGGTCTATCCAGCGAAGTCCATATCCCATGAATGAATATTAAAGAAGCAACTGAGCATCCACGGGCATCTGCGACAGAGAATTCCAAAGATTCACAACACTTTGAGTGAAGAAATGTCTCCTCACCTCCCTCCTAAATGACTGACACATTATCTGGAGAATGTGAGCCCCGTTCTAGATGCTCCAACCAGGGAGAAAACAGCCTCTGAGCATGAACACTGTCAAACTGTGTCAGAATTTCAGTCTTTTCAATGAGATCACCTCTCATTATTCTAAACTCCAGAGAAAACAGACTCATTTCGCTTAATCTCTCCTCCAATGAAAACAGTCTCATCTCAGGAATCAGTCCAGTGAAACTTGGTTGTGCTCAGATAGCGAATGAATAGAGGGAACAAAGAGCAAAAGAGGGAAAAGAGAGAGGCAGAGAGATTGTGGGTGCGAAAGAGACAGATGCAGATATACAGAGAGAAAGATTGTGATAGAGAGTGGGGTAGACACTGAAAGGTACAGATACACTTCAACATTCCATAGGATTGTTAGATTGACAGACAGAAAGAAAGAAAAAAACACTTAGATGTACACAGAACCAGTAGAGAGTAAGGGAAAAGAGAGGAGGAAAGAACCAATTGTTTTGTGATAGGATTGTTAAATGAAGCGATTAAGTAACAAAATCGATGATTCTGCAAGGAAAAATGGTTGATACTGAGACAAATAAATAAACTAATGGGACAAGAGGGGAACAAAATACAGGTCTAGCTATCAATTGTAACCGAAGAACCATTATCAACACCTACTGTCTGAAAAATAGGAATGACGGTTCTGATCTGAAATTGTTGAAGTTGCAAAGTGCCTGATCGACAGAAGAGATTCTGTTCTTAAGCTTCAATTCAGCTTCATTAGAACGATGTAGGGGATCAAGGACAGAGAGGTTAGACCAGGAGTGGGACGGAGAATTAAAATGACAAATGACTGGATGTTCAAAATCACGCTTGCAGACTGAATGGTGATGTTCCACAAAGCAGACAGCCAAACCTGGATTTAGTCTCCTCTGTGTAGAGGTCACATCTTGAGCAGCAATTGCACCATACTGAATTGCAGGAAGTGTATCCCGTGTCATCTGGAAAGTGTACTTGGGGCCCTGGAACTTGGTAAGGGAGGAAGGAGGAAGGGTGCTGCACCTACTGTGATTGTATGGAAATTTACTGGCAGGTTATTCCTACCAAGAAAGATTTAACGGGCTGAAAATACTTTCCCTGGAAAAGAGAGTGAGGAATGACATGATTTAGGCCTTTATGATTACAAAAGGGTTTGACAGGATAAACAAGTGGAAGATGGCTCCATCTGTGGATAGACAAGAATACATATAAGTTAGTCACCAATAAATCTAATGTGCAGTTTAGGAGCAATTTCTTTAACCAGGGATAAAAATAGAAAATGCCAGAACAAAATATTCAGCACATCTGGCAGCACCTGTGGATTGTGAAATAGAGTTTATGTTTTGGGTCTGTAAACTGGTCCTCTGCAGTTCCGATGAAAGGTCATATACCTGAAATATAAACTGTGTTTCTCTCTCCACGGACACTATCAGATTTACTGACTACTTACTGCATTTTATGTTTTTATTTCAGGTGTCCAGCATCTGCTGTATTTTGCTTTTCTATTGGAGACAGCTGAGAATGTAGAATTCATCACCTGAAGGGTTTGAAAACCCTGTCTGAGCTGGAAATTGATGGGTAAACCCCACCAGGAAAAGAATTCTCACCAGCTGAAAGTGGAAATGGATTCACTCGGTCATCACATTTACTGACACAGCAGCAGTCACACCAGACAGAGATCATTCAGATACTTCAAGTGTGAGAACTCCAATTCCCCATTTGTTAACATTCCAGCTTTAAAAGTTCAAAGGATTTCATCCACAATCAGTGCCTTCTTACTGACAAGACTAAGTTTAAAATTCTATGTATGGGAATTTTAAAAAAATCACTTGTTCATCCCACCTGCTGAGACTCCAATGAGTTCATATCTAACTGTAGGGGTTTGTTCTGCTGTTAATTACACCCAGGATAGCACTAAGCTGCCGGTGTAATTTGCTTGGCGTGTCAATTGGTTTAATAATGTTATATCTTAACCCTATGGCTGCGATCTTCATCGGACCATGAAACACAATTTTCTAGTCAAAAATATCGCTTTTCAATGGCGGTACTCTTACCCAGCATTCATGTCGACAGAAAAAGTGCCCTATCCTCACAACAGGAGCAGTTTGCGCAAGCGCAGTGACTGGTTGTGAATGGAGCTTGCGCAGTGCGTGTTCGCACTGGCCCATGCGCAGTGTGGGTGCTGGAGCTGCAGGGAGGTGGAGATGCGGCCGAGTGTCGGAGGGTAATGGAGGCGTTGGAGAGGCTTCAGAAACACCCGGCGGAGGAGGCCTCAAACCCAGAATAAGAAACTACTGGTCTCGCGGTTGCACCGACCTGGGTGGTAATTGTAGCTTCTCTGTAAGTGGGAATGGTGGCTGGTGGTGATATCCGTGGATCAGTGACCCAGATAAGCAGCCTAATGCTCGGGACAGGGGTTCAAATCCCACCGTGGCAGTTAGTGGAATTTTAAAATTAATTAATGAAATTTATTCAATGATTAAACGGGGAAAATCTGGAATGTAAGGTCAGTAATAGTGACCATGGCAGCGATTATCAATTGTTACAAAAACCCCAGTGGTTCTCTGATTGGAATTTGTCCTCCTTACCTGGTCTCCATGTGATTTCAGACCCACAGCAATGTGTTGCCCTCAGTTCAAGGGCAATTCGGGTAGGCAATCAGTGACAATCACATCCGAGGGAAAAAATAAAGAAAAACACTTCAGACCGAGGTAAATGGCGGCCATCTTTATAGGGGGAGATGTGCAGCATCCCTGTCCCTGGCAACAGGAGAAGATGTTGTGAATTTCTATCCTGGACTGACAGGGATAGATTTTGGAAACTCCTTTTAGAAGGGGAGGATTTGCACACAGCGACCTGAAACCAAGAAAAATGTTTGTCTCTTTTGACTTTTTCTTTTACAGGATATTAGAAGAGCAGGAGACAGGATTGGAGCAGAGACAGAAAACCCAAACGAAGCGTCATATCAGGATCTGATGCTCAATTCACCGTAACCTGAATATCATTGGATTTTGAACATGGAAGCAAAAAGCACCATTCACAGTCGAGAGAAACAGTATATGTGTTCTGTGTGTGGACGAGGATTCAGCCAATCATCTGGCCTGTCAAAACACAAATGTAGTCTCACCAGGGAGAAACTGTGGAAATGTGGGGACTGTGGGAAGGGATTCAGATACCGGTCTGAGCTGGAAACTCATCGGCGCAATCACACTGGAGAGAGGCCTTTCATCTGCTCTGAGTGTGGGAAGGGATTCACTACTTCAGCCATCCTGCTGACACACCAGCGAGTTCACACTGGGGAGAGACCATTCATCTGCTCCAAGTGTGGGAAGGGATTCACTTGTTCATCCCACTTGCTGAAACATCAGTGGGTTCACACTGGGGAGAGGCCATTCACCTGCCATGAGTGTGGGAAGGGATTCACTACCTCATCCATCCTGCTGATACACCAGCGAGTTCATACTGGAGAGAGACCATTCATCTGCTCCGAGTGTGGAAAGGGATTCTCTACCTCATCCACCCTGCTGAAACACCAGCGACTTCACACTGGGGAGAGACCGTTCGCCTGCACTGAGTGTGGAAAGGGATTCACTGATTCATCTGACTTGCTGAAACACCAGCGAATTCACAATGAGGAGAGGCCATTCACCTGCTCCGAGTGTGGGAAGGGATTCACTCAATCATCCACCCTGCTGAAACACCAGCGAGGTCACACCGGGGAGAGGCCGTTCACCTGCTCTGAGTGTGGGAAGGGATTCACTCAGTCATTCATTCTGCTAAAACACCAGCGAGTTCACACTGGGGAGAGGCCGTTCACCTGCTCCAGTTGTGGGAAGGGATTTACTGATTCATCGACCTTGCTGAGACACCAGAGAGTTCACACTGGGGAGAGGCCATTCACTTGCTCCATGTGTGGGAAAGGATTCACTCAGTCATCCAACCTGGTGAAACACCAGCGGGTTCACACTGGGGAGAGGCCGTTTATTTGCTCCAAGTGTGGGAAGGGATTTACTCAGTCATCTCACCTGCTGAAACATCAACAAGTTCACAAGTGACTGCAGTGATTGGATTTTGCAGTCAATCATGGCCAGGACTGAACTATATTCATTGGTGTCTGTTTCTGCTGATGTTAATAAACCCCAGCCCAGTTAAATGTTAATCTTGTGGATAATAGCTAAATAAATTAGCTTTGTGTTAAACACACAGTATATTGACTCTTTTTAATATCACTAACAGAGGTTAGTTCCTTTTGAAGGGCTCTTCCTCTCCCCTGTCTCCTCCATTCTCGCCCCCAACAAGTGTGAGGAGCTCATGAAGCCTCTTTGTTACCAACATTGAGACAATCTGATGAGCTGCCTCTGCTACTTTCCTCTCTTCCACTGGCTCCCCGGGCCAAACTGTCTCTAAAGCTTCCCCTTGTCTGAGCCCTGAACTCACACCTTTCTCCATCCAGCCTTCACACACACCAGTGAGTTCATATTGGAGAGAGAAGGTTTAAATGTTTAGACTGTGACAAGGGCTTTAAAAACCCACATTCACTGATACAACACCAGTGCATTCACTCTGGTTCCACTCCATTCAACTGCTCTCAGTGTGGGAAGAGGTTGAGGCGATTGTCTATCCTGCAGTAACACCAGTGAGTTCACAGCGGGGAGAGGTCATTCACCTGTTCCATGTGTGGGAAGGGATTCACTAAGTCATTCAACCTGTTGACACCAGTGAGTTCACAATGATGGAAGATTTTTAAAATCTCTTGGTTATAGGAAGTGTTTTTAAAAGTTCTGTGGAGCTGACGTGCCATCAACACATTCACACTGATGAGACCATTCAAGAGCTCCCAAGGCTCAGGTGATCATGTGAGCTCAGTGTCCACCAGCGCACTCTCACTGGGGAGAGACCATTCGCCTGTTCTGTGTGTGGGAAGAGATTCACTCAGTCATCCCACCTCACTACACATCAATATGCCCACATAGAAAAGAACCCCTTCCAATGTTTTAATGGATCTGCTGATACACAAACACATACATATTGGTGTGAAAATATCACCTGCTCCTCAAGTGTGAAGAGACTCACTAATTCATCTCACCTACTGACACACCAGCGAGTTCACAAGTGTCTGCAGGTATTGGATTCTGCTGCTATTGCTGCCGTTAATCACATCCAGGACTGAATCATGTTCATTCTGATTTTGGGGGTTTGTTTCTGCTGATTTAAATAATCCCTGTAACCTTGTTTTCATTCTGAAATGGGATGTGGGCTTTGCTGGCTTGGCCAGCCTTTATTGCCCTTGAGAAGGTAGTGGTGAGTCACCATTTTGAACCACTGCAGTCCATGTGGTGTTGGTACACCCACAGTGCTGTTAGGAAGGGTTTGAGTTTAATATTTTTACATATTAATATTAATATTAATACATATAAAATAAACACATTGTTGTAGATTTAGGCACTTCTGACCTGACTTTAACATCAGCTGGCTGCAGCTCAGAAAGGAGAATCTGGGAGAGGACCATACAGCAGGAACAGAACTTCAGCCTGGACACTCCTTCAGGATCACACTGAGAGGGACAAACGGCACTTTGGTCTTTTTCATCTCTCTTCACTGACAGCAAACTCCCCATGGTTCAGGGCTCCTTGACGCGGATCAGAAGGCTCCATTACAAATGTGTTTAGAGTCAGGAAGAACAACGGTGAATGCTGGAAAAGTGTCAAATCAGAGATTACTGTAAAACTGTGATCTGTTCCTGACTGAAAGTGAAACGGCATGTTTAAGTTTGCAGTCTCAAAATGACTGTGGTAATTATTCTTTGAAGATTTAACACATTTGTGTGACAGTCCTGAATCTACGAATTTAAGGCTGGTGTTAATACGTTTAAAACCAACCCATTTAAAATAGATCTGCAAAAGTCTGCATTACAAGAACAGATGGTGGAGTTCAGAGCAGGAGCCTGTTAACTGCTGGGACGTTTGATCTCCAGGAAAAGAAGGATCTGCAGTGTGTTTCCAGGAATTCCCTGTTTTATTGATGTGTGTGTTTTCGACACCAGGAGAAGTATAAATACACAACCCGGAACATCCACGGGGTCCAATCCCCACAGCTCCTCCCGCTGTGGAACACCACCTCCAGCCCCGCCCCTCATTCACTCCCATTGGCTGGAGGACCAGCTCCTCCCGCAGTGGAACACCACCTCCATCCCCGCCCCTTCATTCACTCCCATTGGCTAGAGGACCAGCCGCTCCCGCTGTGGAACACCACCTCCAGCCCCGCCCCTCATTCACTCCCATTGGCTGGAGAATCAGCTGCTCCCGCCCGGTCCTCCAGACCCGCCCCTCCTCCTATTGGTCCGGAGCTGCTGTCAATCATCATGCCAGGAGCTGGAGCATGCGCAGTTGGGTAAGAAGCCGGACTCAGGAGATCGGTCGGAAATTGGCAGCGGGACAGAAGCTGCCGGGTGAGCGGGAGGATGGAGCCGGCGGCGGGGGTGAGATAGGCGGGTTCATAAACACCCGGTGTAGGCCCCAAACCCGATCATGAAGAACCCGGTGCCGGATTTTAACAGCTGCGGGGCTTCTCCCTCCCGGGAACAGGCCCAGGTTAACGGCCGCCATCCTGGGTCAGCGAGTGGAGGATGGTTCACATCAGAGGATGGGGGAGGGGGGACAAGAAATAAGAGGTTACACTTTGGGCTCAAATCAATGAGGAATCTGATCTGTGGGAAGGAAGGAAACCCTGGGAGGTGGGCGGAGAGGATTCAGAAACACCCGCTGGAGGCCCCAAACCCCCAGTAAGACTCATTGATTTTATTGTCAGTCTGCAGACAGGAGCTGGAGAACTGAACCCAGGCAGAGGAAAGGGAGAGAGAAAACTGGGAGTGGAGGAAAGAGATGGTGAGATGGGTTTGGATTTCAGCCCAGGGACGAGGGAGAGTGTGTGAGACGGGGATTTACAGCTTTGGGGGAACAAGAGGGGAAAAAATGTTCCATAGAAACTAGAATTGTCTGTTCTGAATTTCTATCCTGGACTGACAGTGATGACTTTTGTAACATTTACAGGCTATTAGAGGAGGAGGATTTACAGATGTGAGACTCAAACAGACATCACATCAAGATCTGATTGATTGAATTACTCAATACATCAGGACCTGAATATCATCGACCTTTGAATATGGAAGGAGAAATGTTTTTCTGTTCTGTCTGTGGGAAAAGATTTCAAACATCATTGTGACTGGAAAAGCACTGAGACACACACACCCGAGTGAGAGTGTTCCAGTGCACTGACTGTGGAAAGAGCTTTAGCCACTTACACAGCCTGTAAAAACTACACACCACTCACATTGGGGAGAAACCATACACGCGTTGTGTGTGGACAAGGCTTCAACTGATTGTCCAATTTGGAGTGACACAAGGACACTGACACCATGGAGAAACCGTGGAAATGTGGGGACTGTGGTAAAGGATTCAATTATCCATCCTTGCTGAAAAACCATCAACCATTCACACTCGGGAAAAACCATTTACCTGCTCTGTGTGTGAGAAGGCATTTACTCAGTTATCCTGCCTCCAGTCACACCAACAAACTCACACTGAGGAGAGGCCGTTCAGCTGCTTTTCCTATGGAAAGAGGTTCAGGTCTTCATCCAACCTCATTGCACATCAGCGAGTTCACGCTGGGGAGAGGCCATTTACCTGCTCTGTGTGTGGGAAGGGATTCAGTCGGTCCTCCCATCTGCTGGAGCACCAACAAACTCACACAGAGGAGAGGCCGTTCAGCTGCACCAATTGTGGAAAGAGGTTCAGGTCTTCACCCAATCTCATTGCGCACCAGCGGGTTCAATCTGGGGAGAAACCGTTCACTTGCTCCGTGTGTGGGAAGGAATACACTCACCCATTCAACCTGCTGATACACCAGCGAACTCACACGGGCGAGAGGCCATTCACCTGCTCCGTGTGTGGGAAGGGATTCACTAAATCCTTCAACCTGGTGATACACCAACGCACTCACACTGGGGAGAGGCCATTCACCTGCTGTGTGTGTAGGAAAGGATTCACTCAGCCATCTAACCTGCTGACACATCAGCAAATTCATAAGTGACTGCAGGAGTTCGATTCTGCTGTTATTGTCCTTGGATCATGTCCAGGACTGATATTCTGACAATATTATGTTTGTTGATGTTAACAACTCTCATAACTGGCTGGAGTTTAATATTCTGGAGATGTCACTGGTTTTCAGGACTGCAGTGTCCTTTTTTAAAAGCACCATCTGTGATCTTTCCCCTTAATTCAAGAACTCTCACCAGGAACTAATTTACAATAAAATTATGAAGTTTTATTTCAATCCTAAATTGATCTTTAATGCAAAATCTACAGTTCAGTGTCTGAAAGGCTCCACTGATTAACAGCTCCGATTAGAAAGTGCTGATTAATCCTAACTGACAATTCTTACTGACTTACACATTCTTCATAGTGAAACCTCCAATTTGAAATTAAATTATCAAGAAGCATGAAACAAAACAGTAAAATATTTTACAGGCACATCAATAAAAGCTTCATCAATTAACATTGATATTGATGAAGTTTGGAAGTCGCTGATTCAATCATTTCTGACACAGCAGCAGCAACATTTGGTAAAGGTGGAACCCACAACAAAGACTGGTTTGAGATCCACTCAGCAGAGATGGCATCTGCCATTGAAGCAAAAAGCAAAACCAACCTGATGCACAACATAAACCCAACAGCTAGAACACTGCATAACTTGAATGTAGCCAAGACACTCGTGTAAAAGACCGGGAGAAACTGTGTAAGTAAACACTGGATCAGTCTGTGTCCAGGAATTTAAACTGCCTGTGACAATGGAAATCTGCAACGTATGGTGGGATCAAGAGGGCGCTTGGTCCGACCATCACCAAAGTTGCCCTCCTGAGATCGGAATATGGTGAAGTATTCACCAACGGAAGTAAACAGATGTCCCCCTGAGAAAATATTTCAAACATCTCTGTGACTGGACATCACTGTGAGCTGTACTCCTCTGAAACGGACATCTCCCAGTCTCGGTTTGACACTCTCCCGCAGCTTTCTGTCATGGTTGAGTTGGATGAGCTCGAAAAGGCCATTGATTGTTCAGCAAGCAGAAAGGCACCTGGCAAGGATGGAATTCCAGCTGAACTGCTCAAGCACGGAAAGTCCCATCTACTGTCACACATTCATGACCTCCTCCTTCTCTGGTAAAAAGTCTCATGGATTGTTTCTTTTGTGCAGTGAATCTTTTTTCTTTGATTAGCTCGTGCTAAATTGCTTATAACATGTCAACACCATGTTTTTTATTGATTTACTTATTAATTCATCTGGTAAATTATGTTGTTCTCTTTCTTGCATCTATGTGATTCTCTCATTGCTTTTCTCACAGTTTATACCTGAATATCTCATCTCTCTGACAGATTTAATAACGTCTTTTTATTTGGTTAATCACCTGACTATCCAGCTCAGTGAGCAGAATACACGTCATCTGTCCTTTCAGATCCTTAATCAGCTCACAGTTTCTCATCTTATCCTTCTGGAGCCTGCTTCTATTGCTGGTCCTTAGTTTTTAATGTGTTTAAGTGTGGTTACTGTTGAGAAACGTTTAATAAAGTTATTGGAATTATTCAGGTCTTCCCCATCTGGTCTCCCTCTGTCTACATTCCCCACCTCGAGGCTCAAGAACGTTCTTCCTTTTCAAAGCTTTTCTCTTGGTCAGTACAAACATTTCCATTATATTCTTTCTCCTTGTAACCTGTCTTAAAATTCCCTTCATCAAGCAGACCATCAAGATAAGGGGATTTTTTAAAAAATCATTTACTGGATATGGGCACCACTGACTAGGCCAGCATTTATTACCCATCCCTAATTACCCTTGAGAAGGTGGTGGTGAGCTGCCTTCTTGAACTGCTGCAGTCCATGTGGTGTAGGTACACCCACAGTGCTGTTAGGGAGGGAGTTCCAGGATTTTGACCCAGCGACAGTGAAGAAACGGCAATATATTTCCAAGTCAACATTAACATCATCTGTGATACCAGGAGGAAAGTAGAGACTGTCATGCAGGGATGTCGTTCTGTATTTCACACTATCTCCCACCCAGGGTAGCAATAGCCTTCTTAATGTTAATGTTTTGTTGTTGCCTCTGCCCCAGATGTTGTTCAATATAGATTTAAAGTTCAATGGAGTTGGATGGTCAAAACTGCTCTCAGCCCCTGGAGGATAATGTTTACATGAATTTCTCTTGACTTTGTGGCCCTTACAACAGACATCGATACTTTATCTCCAGTAATAGTCAGGTTGGCTGGTGTTGTTCACCCGATAAAACAGGAATTGTCTCTGTGTGAGTATGTCTGTGTGTGTGAGAGGTTGGGGGGGTGGGTGGATGAGGGTATAGCTGTGTGCATGTGAGGGCTGTCCGTGTCTCTCTATATGTGTATGAGAGACAGAGAGAGAGAGCCTGTGAAAATCTGAGAGTTTGTGTGCAGTTTCTCATTGGCTGTAACACAAACCTTCCCAATTAAACAGGAAACAAAAATAAAAATACCTGGAAAAACTCAGCAGGTCTGGCAGCATCTGCGGAGAGGAACACAGTTAACGTTTCGAGTCTGTCTGACTCTTCAACAGAACTAAGTAAAAATAGAAAAGAGGTGAAATATTTCAACTCTTTTCTATTTTTACTTAGTTCTGTTGAAGAGTCATACGGACTCGAAACGTTAACTGTGCTCCTCTCCGCAGATGCTGTCAGACCTGCTGAGTTTTTCCAGGTATTTTTATTTTTGTTTTGGATTTCCAGCATCCGCAGTTTTTTGCTTTTATCTTCCAATTAAACAGGAGTTGTCTCTGTGTGTGTATGTCTGTGTGTGTTATGGGGGGTGCCTATTCGGGGGTGGGGGAGGTGATAGCTGTGTGTGTGTGAGGGTTCTCTGTTTGTCTCTGTGTGTATGAGACAGAGAGAGAGTCTTTGCTGCTTCTCATTCGCTGCATCAGAAACCTTCCTCTTTCTGAGCAGACAATGCTGGTTCTCTGAGAATCTCACTGAGTGATTTGAATGGTACCATTCAGAGATTCTTCATCCAGGGTGAACCACAGGCTGACCATGTGTTGTGTAAAACCTGACATCTACACAACCAGGCCTCACTTCTCCTGGAACAACATGAAGTGTCTGCTGCTTTCCAGGTCCCTTCCTTTCCCCTCACTATTATCCTCAGATAGTTCACAATTCTTTGAGTACATCATTCTCCAATATGCCTATGGTCTTCACTTTAAATACTTCCATTGGTCTTAGCAATCGATAGCAATGGGATCACAGGAATCAGTTTTGAAATACTATCACCCAGATTTTAAAGTTTCCTGGTGTGATACCTCCTCCCTAACCTGTCGTAACCCTTCTGCCCATTAATTTGTTCAAACCAGGAACTCTCCTTGTTCGAATGGTGACATTCCCTATCTGCCCAGATATTCCTTTAAGTTAGCCCTTGAACTGTTTGTGCATTGTTTCATCATGTTCCCACATTTCACTAACAAATGTTGAAACATAGATAGACATAGAAAATCGAAGCAGGAGCAGGAATGGTAGGACCCTGGGAAGTACCGAGGAGCAGAGGGACCTTGGTGTGCATGTCCACCAGTCCCTTAAGGTAGTGGGACAGGTAGATAATTTGGTTAAGAAGGCATATGGGATACTTGCCTTTATTAGCTGAGGCATAAAATATGAGAGCAGGGAGGTTATGCTGGAACTGTATAAAATGCTGGTTAGGCCACAGCTAGAGTATTGCGTGCAGTTCTGGAATCCACATTACAGGAAGGGTGTGATTGCATGAGAGAGAGCGCAGAGGAGATTTACCAGGATGTTGCCTGGGCTGGAGAGTTTTATTATGAGGAGAGACTAGTTAGACTGGGATTATTTTTCATGGAGCAGAGGAGATTGAGGGGGGACATGATTGAGGTGTATAAAATTATGAGGGGCAAAGATAAGGTAGACAAGAAGGAACTTTTCCCCTTGGTGGAGGGATCAATAACCAGGGGGTGTAGATTTAAGGTAAGGGCAGGAGGTTTAGCGAGGATGTGAGGAAGAATTTTTTCACCCAGAGGATGGTGGGAATCTCGAACTCACTGCCTGAAAGGGTGGTAGAGGCAGAAACCCTCATAACATTTAAGAAGTATTTGGATGTGCAGTGGCGATGCCATGACATACAAGGCTATGGGTCTAGTTATGCAAAATGGGATTAGAACAGTTAGGTACTTGTTTGACCAGGGCAGACTCGATGGGCCAAAGGGCCTTTTTCTGTGCTGTCGGCCTCTATGACTCTATGAGTAGGTAATTTGGCCCCTCGAGGCTGCTCTGCCACTCAATATGATCTTGGCTGATTCTCTATCTCAACGCCATACTCCTCCCCCCCCCCCCCGCGATACCATTTGACACCTTTAGAGTCTAGAAATCTATTTCCTTCTTAAATATACCCCATGACTTGGCCTCCATAGCCTTCTGTTATAGAGAATTCCACCACCTTCTGTGTGAAGTTTCTCCTCATCTCAGTCCTAAATGGCTGACCCCGTATCCTGAGATTGTTTGAAATGTTTGCTCCACACCCACAGGGTTTCATCTGTTTAAAGCCACTAACAGAAAGGTCCAGTTTTCTCCTGGAGTTTGAGACAAATCAGCTTTCAAAATGATGCAGAGTTTCAGCCAATGAGGGAGATCTGCGCTTAGCCCCGCCCCTCTTTCATTCCGATTGTTGGAGGACCATCTGCTACAGCGCGGTCCTCCAGTCCCGCCCCATCTTCCCATTGGTCCGGAGCTGCCGTCAATCACTCCCTGGGCATTGTGATCTGGAGCATGCGCAGTACGGGTGATGTCCGTGGACAGACACTTGTTTGTCTCATCTTCAGGCGGTGAGGATGCTCCGAATCGGAGCCAGCGTTCGGAGCACTGGGTGGGCGGGAAGGCTTCATAAGCATCTTGTGTATGGCTAAAAGACCAAGCAGGAGACTGCCGTCCCAGGATTGCATCGGGCGGCAGCTTTGGGGCTTTTGTCGGTGAAGACCCGGGTTAACGGCCGCCATCTTTGCAGGTGAACAAGCAGCAATGCGCATGCGCGGCTGTCCCTGTCAGCAGGAGCAGAGAATATTGTGAATTTCTATCCTGGACTGACAGGGATGGGATTTGGAAACTCCTTTTACAGGGGGTTAGAAGGGGAGGATTTACACACAGCAAACTCAAACCAAGAGACATGTTTGTCTCCTCTGATATAAGTCCTTAAATGGGTTGGACAGGTAAATGTGGACAGAATGTTTCCACTGAGCCATGAAAACACAATAGGGACTAATAAACCCGAGGGGAAAATGGGATATTTCTTTCCTCAGACAGTTGTTAGAATGTGGAACTTGCTACTACAGGAAGTGGCTGAGACAAATACCTTAGATGCATTCAAAAGGAAACTAGATGAGAACATGAGAGAAAAGAGATTAGAAAGATAAACTGAAAGACTGAGATAAGGTCGGCAGAATGGGAGGAGACTCATGTGGAGTGGAACTCCAGGACAGACTGGATAGACTGAATGGTCTGTTTGTGTAATGTATATTCCTTGTAATTCTTTGTAAACTTATCTTCCAGGAAATAGAAGAGGAGGATTTGTAGTCAGGAAAATCAAACCAAACCTCACATCTGACAGAGCCAATCAGTTCATCGAGATCTGAAGATTTGTACATCTGAAGGGCTTTAATTGACTGTCTCAGCTGGAAACTGGCGAGAGGCCGTTCACCTGCTCCTCCTGTGTGAAGGGATTGATACAGCTGGTAAACATGCTGATACGTCAGCGAGCTCACAACACTGAGAGTCCATTCACCTGCTCCGTGTGTGGGAAGAAATTCATGTGTTCATCCAACCTGCTGGCACACCAACTCGATCACTTTGATGAGAAGCCTCTTCATACTCTGAATCTGGGAAAATCTTTGAAACTTCTGAGGAGCTGGTCCAACACCAGCGAGTCAGTGCATCTCACTGAGCACCAGTGAGTTCACACCAAGGACAGGCCGTTCAGCTGCTCCCAGTGTGGGAAGAGATTCACTGAGTCCTCCCAATACACTAAGCACCAATTGGTTTACTCAGAAAAGAGACCTTTTAAATGTTCAGAATGTGATAGGATCTTTAAACGATGCAGGAAGCTGCTGAGACACCAGTGCACTCACACCAGCAAGAGGCCATTCACTTGCTCCGTGTGTAGCAAGAGCTTCACCCATTCAGTCCACCTTCTGAAGCACGAGGATGTTCACAATGGGGAGAGACCCTTCATCTGCTCTGTGTGTGGGAATGGATTCACTCGGTCATCCAACCTCCAGGCACACCAACGGGTTCACACCGGGGAGAGGCCGTTCACATGCTCCGAGTGTGGGAAGACATTTACTCACTCATTCCACCTTCTGACACACCAGTGAATTCACACTGGGGAGAGACCGTTCACCTGCCGAGTGTGGGCAGGGTTTCACTCGGTCATCCCACCTGGTGAGACACCAGCGAGGTCACACTGGGGAGAGGCCGTTCCCCTGCTCTGAGTGGGACAAGGGAGTTTCTGAATCCTCCCAATACACTGAACACCAATGTGTTCACTCTGATAAGAGAACTTTTAAATGTTCTGAATGTGAGAAGACCTTTACAAGAAGCAATGACCTGCTGAGACACCAGCGCACTCACACCGGGGAGAGGCCCTTCCTGTGCTCCGAGTGTGGGAAGAGATTTGTTCATACATCTGATCTGGTGAAACACCAGCGAATTCACACAGGGGAGAGACCGTTCACCTGCTCTGAGTGTGGGAAGGGATTCACCCAGTCAGCCAACCTGTGGATACACCAACGAGTTCACAGTAGGGAGAGACCATTTCTCTGCTCTGAGTGTGGGAAGAGAGTCACTCAGTTAACCAACCTGCTGAGACACCAGTGAGTTCACACTTAGGAGAAACCTTTTAAATGCCAAGACTGTGGGAAGTGCTATAAAACGTCCGGAGAACTGATGTACCATCAACGTGTTCACACTGATGAGAGACCGTTCAGTTGCTCTCACTGCAGGACTGGGTTCAGGAAATCTTCTCAACTCACTTTACACCAGCGAACTCACACTGGGGAGAGGCCGTTCACCTGCTCCAACTATGGGAAGGGATTTGCTCACTCAGGCAACCTGCTGAAACATCAGCGAATTCACACTGGGGAGAAGCCGTTCACCTGCACCAAGTGTGGGAAGGGATTTACTTGTTCACACCACCTGCTGAGACACCAGCGAGTTCACAGGTCACCGGCAAAGTTGAATTTTCTTGTTTTTGCTGCTGAGAATCACATCCAGGACTGAACCTTTTCTTCTTTCTAACTCTAGAGTATTTCAGTTCTCCAACCTTCAGTTACTGTCATGGACAAGTCCTAGCTCCCCATACCTTCTAGGCTGTCTCTCCTAGCCTTGGGATCCAGGGAAGATGCACTCAGGATCAATAAACACAAAACCCAATCTGTTAATCACTTTCAGCTCCTGGACTTAGTGTGTGCCCCCAGCATCTCTCTTGCCTTCGATGTGTAAATAGCACATCATGTCTGTAAACCTGGTTTAAATTGAAATCCACTCAGTAAATGTATTTAATGAAACACTAGCTGATGAGACAAAACTAAGGTGCCAGTGTGCAACTGCACTGCTGTGTTACCTGTGGCTCAGTGGGTAACACTCTCACCTCTCAACCAGAAGGTTGTGGGTTCAAGTCCCACTGTAGAACAACCGAGGTTGACTCTCCAGTGCAGTACTGAGGGAGTGCCTCACTGTCAGAGGTGCTATCTTACAACTGAGAATATTACACCAAGGCCCCACCTAGCTGCTTGGGTGGATGTAAAAGATCCACTGGGCTCTAATTTGAAGAAGAACAGGGGAGTTATTCCTTATGTCCTGGCCAATATTTATCCCTCAGCCAATGACACAGATCTGGTCATTATCATATTGCAGTGTATGGGAGCTTGCTGTGCACAAATTGATTGTGATGTGTTTCCTAAATTACAACAGTGATTGTGCTTCAAAAGGACTTCCCTGATGGTAGTGAAAGGTGCTATATGAATGCAAGTCTTTCTTTTCTCTGTGTTTGCCTGTAATGGAAAATGACTGAACTTCTGTTCCAGTAGAACCTTTGCTGTTATGAAATGTGGTTGAATATTAATGAGCCTCACATTCTTACTCATGTCTGCTGCAATTGTGTAGAAAGGGAATGTGTAAAGAGCTGGTCTTTGTATGGAGATGTGAACCAAGGAATGTGATAGTGATACAGCCTTGTGCTCACACTCAGAACAATGCACCGATATCCTTGTGGTTATGGTTTGAGCAGAGTCAGATCACTGATGTAGTGAACAAGTTAAATATAAATATCTCCAGTGTAGCAGCAGCTTGTCAGATCAGAACTGGGGAGAAGGGGCAAATGAAGTTGAATACACATGAATGTGAGGTTGTAGATTTTCGTCAGAAGAATAAGGAGGTCACTTATTACTTGGAAGATGTGAGGCTGGGTGGGGTAGAGGAACAATTAGATGGAGTGTAAATGCGTCAATCAGAGCAAGGCCATAAAAAGAGCAAATTGAGCATAAGGTTTTATTTCACGAGGAATGGAATTGGAAAGTGGGGAAGTTCTGCTAAAGCTGTCTGGAACCTTGGTCAAACCACACTGAGAGTAATGAGTACAGCTCTGGTCACCATTTTATAAAAAGGATGGAGGGATACTGGAGAGGGAGTAGAGATGACTTACAAGGTTGATACCTGAAATACATATGAAGAAAAGATTGATCGACTGGGTCTCTTGTCTCTTGAAAAAGGAAGGTTGAAAGGTGGCCTAATAGAGGTCTTTAAAATTGTGAAAGATTTCGATAGAGGGGACACAGAGAGAATGTTTTCTCTCATGGGGAAGAGAATAACCAGAGGTCTTCAATAGAAGATGGTGTAAAATTATTAACACTGAACTCGGTTAAAACCCCTTTTGTGGTATAGTGAGGAAGGAAAATTGAGAAATAGGACTTAATATAAATTAATGCCAAGGGAGAAGATTCTGGGAAATAATGACAATCTTTAAAACACTGCAGCTAAAAGCTAAAGTTCTTGAAGATTGTTTGTGTGAGCTAAAGGCCAGAATATAGGGGCCTCTCTGAGATAAATGGCAACAGGATGTAGCAGCCTGCAGATACAAGAAAATAGAACCACAGTGAATACACGGAACATTACATGATTAAATAAGGCTAACATTGCTGTCATGAACTGTGAATATGATAAACTTAGGTGATTAATTAAGGCTAACATTGCTGATATGAATGAAACCTGATTGGCTAAGAGAAGCAATTTCAGGGCATTTTCACCACAGGGATGAGCATTGATTGGGAAGAGACAGAGGTTACTTGGATAAGAGGCAACATGAAAGAGATTCTCCTGAGCAAAGCCGTGCAGAGGAGAAGAAGCAGAGACCAGCTTCTAAGAGAGAGAAACCGAGGAGAAGAAACGGATTTGATACAAGTAGAATAACCCACGTTAAACTGTAAATCGCTGCCAGAGTTTGTCACTGTAGTTTACATGAAACTTGGTAAACTTGTCCTGACTTTGTCTCAGTAAAGTTGTTTCACAACTCAACTTTGTGACCATGTCTGTTCCTGATGGCAAAAACAGAATTAAAACCCCCCAAAACTACAGACTGTCAGTGTTTCTATTAAAGTAGAATGTATCTCTATTTACATTACAGAAGACACTGCCTCAGATTACTGTACTAAGACAATGTCACTGTTTATATTACACCAGGCCCTCTCTCAGTTGTTACTGCACTAGTCCCTGACTGCATATTTGAAATTAGACTCTTCTCTCAGTTATTATTACAATTGAGCATGAATATATTTAAATTAACGAGATCATCTCTCTGTTTATATTACAATAGATCCTTCCTCAGTTATTAATTCATGAGACCATATCTCTATTTATAACACACCAGGATCTGTCTCAGTTATTACTTCCTTGTACCATATCTCTCTTCATATTAGAATAGGCCCTATTCAAGACATTACAGTCTCTCAACCCCAGACAGCCCGCTTCTACCTCCTCCCCAAAATCCATGAACAAGACTGTCCCGGTAGACAGATCATGTCAGCCTGTTTCTGCCCCACGGAACTCATTTCTTCCTATCTTGACTCTGTTCTCTCCCCTTGTCCAGTCTCTTCCCACATACATCCGCGATTCCTCTGATGCCCTACGTGATACCAACAATTTCCAGTTCCCTGGCCCTAATCGCCTCCTCTTCACCATGGACGTCCAATCCCTCCACACCTCCATCCCCCACCAGGATGGTCTGAGGGCTCTCCACTTCTTCCTTGAACAGAGGCCCAAACAATCACCATCCACCACTACTCTCCTCCATCTGGCTGAACCTGTTCTCTCACTGAACAATTTCTCCTTTAACTAGTCTCGCTTCCTCCAAATAAAAGGTGTGGCTATGGGTACCCGCATGGGCCCCAGCTATGCCTGTCTCTTTATGGGGTATGTGGAGCATTCCTTGTTCCAGCCCTACTCAAGGCCCCTCCCACAACTCTTTCTTTGGTACATCGATGACTGTTTTGGTGCTGCTTCATGCTCTCGTCTGGACATGGAAAAATGTATCAATTTTTCTTCCAATTTCCACCCCTCCATCACCTTCACATGGTCCATCTCTGACACTTTCCTTCCACTCCTTGTCCTCTCTGTCTCAATTTCTGGTGATAGACTGTCCACTAATATTAATTACAAGCCCACCGACTCCCACAGCTACCTTGACTACAGCTCCTTACACCCTGCTTCCTGTAAGGACTCCATCCCATTCTCTCAGTTCCTTCGCCTCCGTCACATCTGTTCCGATGATGCCACTTTCCAAAATGACACTTCTGACATGTCCTCCTTCTTCCTTAGCCAAGATTTCCCACCCACTGTGGTTGACAGGGCCCTCAACCTTGTCCAACCCATCCCCTGTCCCTCTGCCCTCACACCTTCCTCTCCCTTCCAGAACCATGATAGGCTCCCCCTTGTCCTTACTTTTCACCCCACCAACCTTGGCACTCAAAGGATCATCCTCCGCCATTTCTGCCAACTACAGCATGATGCCACCACCAAACACATCTTCCCTTCACCCCCCGCTGTCAGCATTCCGTGGGAACCATTCCCTCTGGGACACCCTGGTCCACTCCTCGATTACCCCCAACACCTCACCCCCCTCCCATGGCACCTTCCCATGCAATAACAGAAGGTGCAACACCTGCCCCTTTACCTCCTCCCTTCTCACCATCCAAGGGCCCAAACACTCTTTCAGGTGAAGCAGCGCTTCACTTGTACTTCCGTCAAATTAGTCTACTGTATTCACTGCTCCCAATGTGGTCTCCTGTACATTGGAGTGACCAAACGCAGACTGGGTGACTGCTTTGGGAACACCTTCAGTCTGTCTGCAAGCATGACCCAGACCTTCCTGTTGCTTGCCATTTCAACACCCCATTCTGCTTTCATGCCCACATGTCCATCCTTGGCCTGCTGCAATGTTCCAATGAAGCCCAATGCAAACTGGAGGAACAGCACCTCATCTTCCGATTAGGCACTTTACAGCCTTCCGGACTTAACATTGAGTTCAACAATTTCAGACCATGAACTCTCTCCTCCATTCTCAACAACCCCCTTTTTATCCCCCTTTTTCAATATTCATTTTCAGTTTTTAATATTAATTTTTAGTTTTTCATTTTTTAATTTTTATTCTTTATCCACTTATTTTTATTTATTTTTGTTTTTATTCATTGTTTTATTCCCACCTTTTATCCTATATTCAATCTTTTCCCCCAACACCATCCCCTCCCCCCACCCCACCCCCACAAGGGACATCTGTCATTTGTTCATGTTGCTCTTTCCAGAGTGCTTACCTTTGTCCTGCTATTGTCACATTCTGCTTTCTGACCTTAATGCCACCATCAGCACCTCATTAACACCCCTTTGTCCTTTTGTTCATGACATCTCTGGCAGTCTCTTCTTTGCCTCCAAGTATCACTGGCCTTCTATCCAGCTTCACCTGCTCCACCGCCCACCCCCTTTAAATAGTATAAATTTCATTACATTTTTACTTCTCTTTAGCTCTGAAGAAGAGTCATGAGGACTTGAAACGTTAACTCTGTTTTTTTCTGTCCACAGATGCTGTTAGGCCTGCTGAGTTTTTCCAGCATTTTATGTTTTTGTTTCAGATTTCCAGCATCTGCAGTATGCACTAGGCCCTGTCTTAGTAAGAATATTATGAACAATTCAAAAGTACTTAATTAGTTATAAAGTGCTTTGACACATTCGATGATCATGAAATGAGCAACATAAATGCAATTATTTCCTTATATTATTTTTAACTACACTAGATCTTGTTTAATAGACCCAGTCTACTGATTACCGTACTAGAACTTGACCATGTTTATAATACACTAGACCCTGTCTGCTGATTACAGCACTAAACCTTGTCCCGAGTTATAATGCACTCGGCCATGTTTTGCTTTTTGCTGACCTTGACCATGGCTCAGTTATTATCACACCAGACCAGCCCACTGTTTACACGATCATTGTCATGGTAACTACTGCACTGTAATCTGGGCCCTCTGTCTGTTACGTTACACTAGGTCATATCACAATATATCTCAGTTATTATTACACTAGACCATGTCTCCTGTAATATTCCACGAGGCACTCTCATTTATACTGCACAAGATCAGCTGTTGGCTTATTTTATGCTAGGTGCTCTATCTAGACCCTGTCTCAGTTTATATTAATCTAGACCTTCTATCAGTGATCAATTGCAGGGCGATGGATAAAAGGGGGAGGGTCGTGTGTGTGACTAGAGAAGTGGCTCTGTGTGGTTGTCTCAGATAAAACGGGTCAAATGGCCTCCTTCAAAGATTGAACCTTTGTTTGTTTCTTGCACCAATGGCGGCCATTATTCCCAAAATTCCCCGCGCCCCAGAAACCGCTCTATCCTTTGCTCTACTCTCCGTCAGGATTTTCATATCTCTCTTTTGCCTCGTTCACTTTCATTGCTTTCCATTTCTCTCCTGGTGTTCAACAAGGTGTTTACTAAAACCCGCTTTCACAGCCATATTTCCTTTCTCAGTGACTGTCTCCGTCTTACCCCAAGTGGATTTCAACTGAAATTCCATCCCTCATGTTTCGAACCCACCCAGGATTACAGGTATCTCCGGGACATACAACGCTCCTCGGACTGCTGTTCTCGTCGCGGTCTGAGATCCACACTCAGTGCCATGCGCCGCCATATGAACACACTCGACCTCTCCCTCCAGCAGCACCGCCGCACCCTTCTTCAAAGCTGCGCGTGCCCCCAGTTTCATTTTATTCTTCGTCTCATCCGACGCCTCAACAAGAAACTTTTTCTCTTTCTCTCAAGTGCTAAGGAACGCAAGCTCCAACAACTCATCGACACCAACACCCATCCAGGACCCTCCACCCCTGCCTGTCCCTCTGTCCCCATCCCGTCTTCCAATCCCAGCCCCGGCCGTGTATTCACTATACCCCCTGACCTTCCCCTGTCCGACGCTGAACGTTTAGTGCTCAGCAAAGGACTTAGTTTCATACCCTTATGCCCTCATCTCAATGAATTTCGGGCTCGGCACGATGCTGAACTCTTCTTCCACCGCCTTCGTCTCCGTGCTCACTTCTTTGGGCAGGAGTCCTCTCCCCGTTCAACGGATCCTTTTACCCACCTCCAATATTCTCCCTCCACCTGGACCCCTCCCTCTGGATTCTCACCTTCTCTTGATCTTTTCATTGAGAACTGTCAGCATGACATTAGTCATCTCAATTTCTCTGCTCCTCCCACCCATTCTAACCTGTCTCTCTCTGAAGTTGCTGCACTCCGTTCTCTCAGGTCCAACCCTGACATTGTCATCAAACCGGCTGACAAGGGTGGTACTGTTGTCTGGCGCACTGACCTCTACCTCGCAGAGGCTGAGCGCCAACTCGCAGACACTTCCTCCTACCTCTCCCTGGACCATGACCTCACCACTGAACATCAAGCCATTGTTTCCAGGACTGTCACTGACCTCATCCTCTGGAGATCTTCCTTCCACAGCTTCCAACCTGATAGTCTCCCAACTTCGGACGGCCCGTTTCTACCTCTTACCCAAAATCCACAAACAGGATGGTCCCAGCAGACCGATCGTGTCAGCCTGTTCCTGCCCCACGGAACTCATTTCTCGCTATCTTGACTCTGTTCTCTCTCCCCTTGTTCAGTCCCTTCCCACCTACATCGGTGATTCCTCTGACACCCTACATCACATCAACAATTTCCAGTTCCCTGGCCCCAACCGCCTCCTCC
The DNA here is from genome assembly GCF_964194155.1 of Cetorhinus maximus. Lineage (NCBI taxonomy): Eukaryota > Metazoa > Chordata > Chondrichthyes > Lamniformes > Cetorhinidae > Cetorhinus > Cetorhinus maximus. The sequence goes on from NC_135901.1 coordinate 22,140,484, forward strand.
TCACCATGGACGTCCAATCCCTCTACACCTCCATCCCCCACCAGGATGGTCTGGTGGCTCTCTGCTTCTTCCTCAAACAGAGGCCCGAACAATCCCCATCCACCACTACTCTTCCCCGTCTGGCTGAACTTGTTCTCATACTGAACAATTTCTCCTTTAACTCCTCTCACTTCCTCCAAATAAAAGGTGTGGCTATGGGTACCCGCATGGGCCCCAGCTATGCCTGTCTCTTTATGGGGTATGTGGAACATTCCTTGTTCCAGTCCTACTCTGGCCCCCTCCCACAACTCTTTCTCCAGTACATCGATGATTACTTCGATGCTGCTTCACGCTCTCGTCTGGACCTGGAAAAATTTATTAATTTTGCTTCCAATTTCCACCCCTCCATCATTTTCACATGGTCCATCTCTGACACTTCCCTTCCCTTCCTTGACCTCTTTGTCTCAATTTCTGGTGATAGACTGTCCACCAATATCCATTACAAGCCTACCGACTCCCACAGCTACCTCGACTACAGCTCCTCACACCCCGTTTCCTGTAAGGACTCCATCCCATTCTCTCAGTTCCTTCGCCTCCGTTGCATCTGTTCTGATGATGCCACTTTCAAAAACAGTTCTTCTGACATGTCCTCCTTCTTCCTTAACCGAGGTTTTTCACCCACGGTGGTTGACAGGACCCTCAACCATGTCCAGCCCATCTCCCGAGCATCTGCCCTCACACCTTCTCCTCCCTCCCAGAAACATGATAGGGTCCCCCTTGTCCTCACTGATCACCCCACCAGCCTCCGCATTCAAAGGATCATCCTCCGCCATTTCCGCCAACTCCAGCATGATGCCACCACCAAACACATCTTCCCTTCACCCCTCCTGGAGGCATTCCATAGGGATTGTTCCCTCTGTGACACCTTGGTCCATTCCTCCATCACCCCCTTCCTCCTCAACCCCTTCCCACAGCACCTTCCCATGCAACCCCAGAAGATGCAACACCTGCCCCTTCACTTCCCCTCTCCTCACTGTCCAAGGGCCCAAACACACTTTTCAAGTGAAGCAGCATTTCACTTGCACTTCCCTCAACTTAGTCTACTGCATTCGTTGCTCCCAATGCGGTTTCCTCTACATTGGTGGGACCAAACGCAGACTGGATGACCGCTTTGCAGAACACCTTCGGTCTGTCCACAAGCATTACCCAGACCTCCCTGTCGCTTGTCATTTCAACACTGTACCCTGCTCTCATGCCCACATGTCCATCCTTGGCTTGCTGCATTGTTCCAGTGAAGCTCAACGCAAACTGGAGGAACAGCACCTCATCTTCCAACGAGGCACTTTACAGCCTTCCGGACTGAATATTGAGTTCAACAATTTTAGATCATGAACTCTCTCCTCCATCCCCACCCCCTTTCCGTTTTTTCCCCTCCTTTTTGTTTTTTCCAATAATTTATATAGATTTTTCTTTTCCCACCTATTTCCATTATTTTTAAATGTATTTCCATCCATTGTTTTATCTCTACCTTTTAGCCTTTTTAGATTCCTTCACCCCACCCCACTAGAGCTATCCGTACCTTGTTTGTCCTGCTTTCTACCCTTAATTAGCACATTCCTTTAGATAATATCACCACCTTCAACACCTCTTTGAGCTTTTGTCTGTGACATCTTTTGATTATCTCCACCGATCACTGGCCCTTTACCTAGTTCTCTTGTCCCAACCCTGCCCCCACCCCCCCACACTTAAACCAGCTTATATTTCACCCTTTTCCTATTTTTACTTAGTTCTGTTGAAGGGTCATGAGGACTCGAAATGTTAACTCTTTTCTTCTCCACCGATGCTGCCAGACCTGCTGAGTTTTTCCAGGTATTTTTGTTTTTGTTTTGGATTTCCAGCATCCGCAGTTTTTTGCTTCTATCCAACTCGCTCCTTTCCCCAGGCGCTGAGAGTGCGCATGCTCCCCAGGACCAGCCGCGGGGCATTCTGGGCGGTTCCTTTGTTGCGAGTCGGACTCGGTGAAAACGGGAGAAGAAACCGGGAAGCGGCGGCGAGGATGGGGGAGGCGCTGCAGCATCGCTTTAATGGGCAGCCCCGACCCCTGACCCCCAGCCCGGGGAGATCACCGCACGGCCGCCGGGCCCGGCCGCTCTCATTCGGCCTCTGAGAGCCGCTGTTCCTGAGGCTGCGCTCGCCCCCCGCTCAGTTTCTCCATTGAATCCTGTTTCTCTCCTTGTTTTTCCCAACTCAGATTCACCGCCTCATTTTCTTTTCTTCCTCTGAGCCCCTGAACTCCATCAGACAGGGTCATGTTGGAGAGCGGGCATTGACTGTCCTGGGAAACAACAGCAAGAGGAGCTCAGAGGCCGGAGGAGCAAAGGGAGCAGCGAGTTCAGTCACCAATCGGGGGGATTGAGGACTGGACCCTGAGTCAGTCAGTCAGGGGAGTCAGAGTGAACCCCTGGGAAATCAGTCATCTCTGAAAAATTGAATGAGTATCTCTTTTATCAACAACATTATTTAACATTTATCAGTATTTTTATTTCATGGGATGTGGGCACCATGGCAAGGCCAGCGTTTGTTGCCCATCCTAATTGCCTTGAATTGAGAGACTTGCTCGGCCATTTAAGAAGCAGTTAAGAGTCAACCACGTTTCTGTGGACCTAGGATCACATGTGGGCCACAACAGGTAAGGATGACAGGTTTCCTTCTCTAAAGGACATTAGTGAACCAGATTGTTTTTGCAATGATCTGGTCACTGTTACTGACACCAGCCTTATATTCCAGATTTTATTAAAAGAATTAAATTGCACCAGCTGTGCTGATGAAATTTGAACCGATCTCCCCAGAGCAATAGCTTTAGCATTACAAGTTCAGTGACATTATCAGTACGCCACCATCTTCCTGGAGTTCCTGGTCTTTGTTTCAGATGCTTCTGTGCCAAGTTGACCAGGTGTTTAAAGGTCATTCATTTCCCTCATTCCATGTTGTTGTTAAAGATATAGATTAATTCCTCACTGATCATGCAATCATTTGTGATATTTAGAGAGACAATCATTCAGATTTCTGCACATTTATCAGTTAAAGAAACATCTTTCATACAATTAGTGATCCACATTCTGTACTGGGGGAGATGTCTGGTGACTTCAGCCTTTAAAATTCTCATCCTTTTGTTCAATTCCCTCCATGGAGTCACCCCTCCCTATCTCTGTGACCTCCTCAAGCCCTATACCCTCTAAATAAGGAGAAGCTCTTTCCAGTGTGAGACGGGTCAGTGAGCAGATAACACAGATTGAAGGTAATTGGCAGCAGAACCAGAGGTGACATGAGGGACATAATGCAGTGATTTGTTATGCTCCAGAATGCACTGCCTGAAAGGGTGGTGGAAGCAAATTCAGTAATACCTTTCGAATGGGATAAATACTGAAATTGGAAAAAAATTGCAGGACTGTTGGGAAAGGGCAGGATTGTGGTGTTAAGGTGCACAACTCTTTCAACGATCCAGTGTGGCCATGATGGGCAGAATGGCCTCCTTCCGTGCTGTGCCATTCCATGATGTTAAGTACTCTGCATTCCTCTCATTCTGGCCCCTTACTTGCTAATGACCTCAACAAAAGAGCTAAATTCCAGAAATGATTTGAAAGTGACTTACCTTGGCCCAGTGTGGCATCAAGGAGCCCGAATAAAATTGAAGTCAATGGGAATTGGGAGGGGGGAATCTGGCTGGAGTCATGCCCAATACTAAAGAAGGTGTTGTGGTTGTTGGAGGCCAATCATCTCAGCCTAAGACATTGGTGTGTGACTTGCAGAGGAATTTGGAGGTGATTTCATACACCTGCTATCCTGGTCCTTCGAGGTGCTGGAGGTTGAGGGTTTGTGAGATTCTGTCGAAGTTCTTGTCGAGTTGTAAATATATAAAATTCCTCTCCATCACCCACTGCCTCTCCCTTTCCTTCTATAGATGCCGGAGCCTTGTGTAGACACAGACTGATTCTCTTCCCTGAAGGACATTAGTGAACCGATTGTGTTTTTATGACAATTTGATACTTTCATGGTCACTTTTCCCTAGTGCCAGCCCCACAAATTACCAGGATAATTCAGCTCAATATCACAACCTGCTTTTTTGGGGTTCTCTCTCACTCCAGTTTTTCTGTTTTAAATCAATTTCACAGGATATTTGAAGTCGAAGGATTTGCAGTCGAGAAATACAAACACATCATATCAAGATCTGCCTCAATCGCAAAACTTATCATAACCTGAATATCATCAGATTTTGAACATGGAAGGAAAAAGCACTGTTCACAGTGGGGAGAAACCGTGCATGTGCTCTGTGTGTGGACAAGACTTCAGCCATTCATCCAGCCTGTCAGAACATAAATGCAGTCAGAATGGGGAGAAACCATGGAGATTTGGGGACTGTGGGAAGGGATACAATTATCCATTCAAGGTAGAAATTCATCAGGGTCGTCACAACGTGGAGAGGCCATTCACCTGCTTCGACTGTGGGAAGAGATTCACTACCTCATCCCACCTTCTGACACACCAGCGCATTCACACCGGAGAAAAGCCGTTCACCTGCTCCAAGTGTGGGAAAGGATTTGCTCATTCATCCAACCTGCTGAGACACCAGCGAGTTCATACTGATGAGAGACCTTTTCAATGCCCAGACTGCGGGAAGCACTACAAAAGCTCTGGGGAACTGATGTCTCACCAACGTGTTCACACTGATGTGACACCGTTCAAGTGCTCTCACTGTGGGACTGGGTTCAGACGATCATCTGACCTCAGGGTACATCAGCGCATTCACACTGGGGAAAGGCCTTTCACCTGTTCAGAGTGTGGGAAGGGATTTACTACCTCATCTTACCTTCTAACACACCAGTGCATTCACACTGGGGAGAGGCCATTCACCTGCTCCGAGTGTGGAAAGGGATTCACTCAGTCATCCCATCTGCTGACACACCAGCGAGTTCACACTGGAGAGAGGCCATTCACCTGCTCTGAGTGTGGGAAGGGATTCACTCAGTCATCCAACCTGCTGACACACCAGCGAATTCACACTGGGGAGAGGCCGTTCATCTGCTCCAAATGTGGGAAGGGATTTACTTGTTCATCCCACCTGCTGACACATCAACGAGTTCACACTGGGAAGAGGCCGTTCACCTGCTCCAAGTGTGGAAAGGACTTTTCTCACTCATCAAACCTGCTGAGGCACCAGCGAGTTCACACTGGCAAGAGACCTTTTAAATGTCCAGATTGCGGGAAGTGCTGTATAAGTTCCAGGGAACTGGTGTCCCATCAACGTGTTCATACTGGCGAGAGACCATTCAGGTGCTCTCACTGTGGCATTGGATTCAGCCGATCATCTGACCTCACTGTACATGAGCGAGTTCACACTGGGGAGAGGCCGTTCACCTGCTCCAAGTGTGGGAAGGGATTCACTCGGTCATCCTACCTGCTGACGCATCAGCGAATTCACACTGGGGAGAGGCTGTTCACATGCTCCGACTGTGGGAAGAGATTCAATCAGCTATGCACGCTTTTGGGACACCAGCGAGTTCACACTGGGGGAAGGCCGTTCACCTGCTCTGAGTGTGGAAAGGGATTCCCTACCTCATCCCAACTGCTGACACAGCAGCGCACTCACACTGGGGAGAGACCGTTCAGCTGCTCCAAGTGTGAGAAGGGGTTCACTTGTTCATCCCACCTGCTGACGCACCAGCGGGTTCACACCGGGGAGAGACCATTTACCTGCTCCAAGTGTGGGAAGGGGTTTGCTCACTCATCCAACCTGCTGAGGCACCAGCAAGTTCACACTGATGAGAGACCTTTTAAATGCCCAGACTGTGAGAAGTGCTATAAAAGTTCGCAGAAACTGATGTCCCATCAACGTGTTCACACTGACGAGAGACCGTTCAAGTGCTCTCACTGTGGGACTGGGTTCAGACGATCATCTGACCTCACTGTACATCAGCACAGTCACACTGAGGAGAAGCCGTTCACCTGCCCCAAGTGTGGGAGGGGATTCACTACCTCATCCCGCCTGCTGACACACCAGCGAGTTCACACTGGGGAGAGGCCGTTCGCCTGCTCTGAGTGTGGTAAGGGATTCCCTACCTCATCCCAATTGCTGACGCACCAGCGCACTCACACTGGGGAGAGACCGTTCAGCTGCTCCAAGTGTGAGAAGGGGTTCACTTGTTCATCCCACCTGCTGACGCACCAGCGGGTTCACACCGGGGAGAGACCATTTACCTGCTCCAAGTGTGGGAAGGGGTTTGCTCACTCATCCAACCTGCTGAGGCACCAGCAAGTTCACACTGATGAGAGACCTTTTAAATGCCCAGACTGTGGGAAGTGCTATAAAAGTTCGCAGAAACTGATGTCCCATCAACGTGTTCACACTGACGAGAGACCGTTCAAGTGCTCTCACTGTGGGACTGGGTTCAGACGATCATCTGACCTCACTGTACATCAGCACAGTCACACTGAGGAGAAGCCGTTCACCTGTCCCGAGTGTGGGATGGGATTCATTACCTCATCCCGCCTGCTGACACACCAGCGAGTTCACACTGGGGAGAGGCCGTTCGCCTGCTCCGAGTGTGGTAAGAAGTTCACTCAATCAACCCACCTGCTGACGCACCAGCGCACTCATACTGGGGAGAGGCCATTCACCTGCTCTGAGTGTGGAAAGGGATTCATTACCTCATCCCAGCTGCTTACACACCAACGCACCCACACTGGGGAGAGGCCATTCACCTGCTCCAGGTGTGGGAAGGGATTCACTTGTTCATCCCACCTGCTGACGCACCAGCGGGTTCACACTGGAGAGAGACCGTTCATCTGCTCCAAATGTGGGAAGGGATTTTCTCACTCATCCAACCTGCTGAGACACCAGCGAGTTCACACTAGCGAGTGACCTTTTAAATGTCCAGATTGTGGGAAATGCTATAAAAGTTCCCAGGATCTGCTATCGCATCAAAGCGTTCATTGTCGTGAGGTCAGGGGCTCTCATTGTGGGTCTAGGTTCAGGCAATCATCTTACCTCACTGTTACACCAGTGTGATCACAATGGGGAGAGGCTGTCTCATGCTCAGAGTGTGGGAAGAGAATTGATCAGACATGCATCCTTCTCAGATACCAGCAAGTTTTCACTGGAGAGAGGCCGATCACCTGCTCCCTGTGTAGGTAGCGATTCACTCAGTCATACAGCCTGCTGTTGGACAGTCACTCACTTGCTCTGTGTGTGGGAAAGGATTCATGGAATCAACTGACCTGACGAATCACCAACATGTTCACACTGGAAAAGATTATGCAAGTGATATGAACATGAGAGTGAAATCACTTGGCTGAGACTGCTCACCTGCTCCATGTGTTGGAAGGGAGTCACTCAGTTGTTTAAACTTCTGACTCATCAGTGAGTTCACACTGCATGGAGAGTGTTTGTCTCTTGTGTATGTCTTTGTGTAAAAGGATTTGATCATCATGACAACTGTAAAAATGTCAATGACGAAGTGTCATTTCCTGTCTGGAAACACATTTCTTGATAATGGATATAGTATTGATCAGAGATCCTGAAATTCATTTCAAATTGTTAGAATGTTGCTCCCTAAAAGCTAAATATACTTTGTGTTTTTACAGAATTATCTGTATCCCTGTAAATAAACTCGGAAACAAGGAAACAATGAGACATTAGTTTAATGTTTTTATTTCTAGCACATAACCCATTACACACAGAGACTATGAGATTACTGGACACTCATGGGAGGACTCATCAGAAAGAGTTGTGAGCACATTATTTTAATCTGATCAGTCTGCTTGAAGTTCAAGAACATCGAACTTTTGTGTATTGATCCTTTTTGACTTTAGGAACATTTCACTAACTTGATGATAACATGTCAACACATTCTGGTTATTTGTTTATCAAAATGGAACACATTAACCCATTAAATCATCTTGTAACTGAGGTAATCCTCTTCAGTGATTCTGTGTGATATTGTCATTGCTTTTCTCATGATTTGTACATGAATATCCCATCTTCTGAAAGACAATATCTTTGTATTCAGTCCATCTCCTAACACTATAGCTCGGTACTGAGAACATGCACTGTCTGTCCTTTCAGATTATTAATCTCTTCATGTCTATTCACAGGTTCTAATCTTACCCTCAATATGACCTCCTCAAACCTGTTTCTATTGTAGATCATTAGTTTTAATGTGTGTAGGTGTCTTTACTATGGAGAAATGTTGAATAAAGTTATTAGAATTACTCGGGTCTTCCTCACCTGGCCTCCCTCTGTCTACATTCCCCACCTCGAGTCTCAGGAAAATTCTTCCTTTTGTAGCTTCAAAGCCTTTCTCTTGGTCAGTGCAAACATTTCAATCTATTCTTTCTCCTTATAACCTGTCTTAGAATTCTCTTCATCAAGTGGACCATCAATATAAGGGGAATTAGATTAATCTGTAATACTGGGATAAAAGTAGATGCTGTGATTATCCAGGGATGTCGTTATGTATTTTACTCTATCTCCCACCGGGGATGATCACCCAGGGTCACAATAAACCACTCAACATTATTGTTTGTTGTTTCCTATGCCCCAGATGTTGTTCAATATTGATTTAAGATTCAGAGAAAACAGTGGGATTGTATGAACAAAATTGATCAGTCACCGGAGGATAACGTTGACTTGAATTTCTCTAATATAATGGCCTTATAGATATTGATACTTTATCCTCAGGATTAGTCAAGTTGGCTGGTGTTGTCCAATTGATGGGACAGGAAGTATTCCTGTGTCCGTGTGGTTCTCTGAGTACAAATGTGTGGTTGTGTGTTCATCATTGAGGGTGTGTGTGTTTTTCGGTCTCTGCGTGTGGGTGTCTGAGAGTGTGTGCTGTTTCTCATTTGCTGTACCACAAACCACCTGCTTTCTGAGCAGATGATGTGGCTCCTGAGAATCCCATTGAGTGATTTGAATGGTACCATTCAGAGATTCTTCATCCAGGGTGAAACCACAGGCTGACCATGTGCTGTGTAAAACCTGACACCTACACAACCAGGCCCCACTTCTCCTGGAACAACATGAAGTGTCTGCTGCCTTTCAGATCCCTTCATTTCCCCTCACAGTTATCCTCAGATAGTTCACAAATTTCTTGTGTACACCATCATCCAACATGCCTATGGTCTCCACTTTAAATATTTCCATTGGTCTTACCAACAGATAGCAATGGGATTGCTGCTATCACAGGAATCAGTTCTGAAATACTGTCACTCTGGTTTTAAGGCTTCCTAGAGTAATACACTGATCCAGATCTTCCCACCATATCCCCATCTGAGTTTCAGATTTTAACATGATTGTCCAATATAGAAAACATATATCATTTAACCCCTTTAAAACTGATTCAGCACAAACCCTCCACACATACAAGAGATTGTCTTTGAGATCAGTTGTTCCTTTATAATGTATTACGTACAAATTAGGAAAGGAGCAGGTCACTCTGCCCCTCGAGCCTGCTCCGCCATTCAATAAGATCATGGCTGATTTGATTGTAACCTCTACCCCATATTCCTGCCTACCCCTGATAAACTTCCCCCCCCCTTGTTAATCATGAATATATCTAGCTCTGCCTTAAAAATATTCAAAGACTCTGCTTCCATTGCTTTTTGAGGAAGAAAGTTCCAAAGACTCACAACCCTCAGAGAAAAAAATTCTCCTCGTCTCTGTCCTAAATGGGCAGCCCCTTAGTTTGAAACAGTGACCCCTAGTTCTAGATTCTCCCACAAGAGGAAACATCCTCTGCAAATCCACCCTTTCAAGACCCCTCAGGATCTTATATGTTTCAATCAAGTCACCTCTTACAATTAAACTCCAGTGGATACATGCCTAGCCTGTCCAACCTTTCCTTATAAGGCAACCAGCCCATTCCTGGTATTAGTCTCGTAAACCTTCTCTGAACTGCTTCCAATACATTTACATCTTTCCTTAAATAAGGTGACCAATACCGTACACATTACTCCAGATGTGGTCTCACCAGTGTCCTGTACAACTGAAGCATAACCTCCCTTTTATATTCAATTCTCCTCACAAAAAAAAAGTTTTCCTCATTATTTGTTATATCAGCATTCTAGCATTTTGTGATTCATGCACTAGGACACCCAGATCCATCGAAATCTCAGAGCGCTGCAATCTCTCACCATTTCGATAATAATCTTTTTTTATTCTTCCTGTCAAAATGGACAATTTCATATTTTCCCACATTATACTCCATTTGCCAGATCTTTGCCCACTCACTTAACCTATATGTCTGTTTGTAGCCTCATGTCCTCTTCACAACTTACTTTCTTATCTATCTTTGTGTCATCAGCAAATTTAGCAACCATACTTTGGTCCCTTCATCCAAGTCACTTACAAAAAGTGTAAAAAGTTGAGGCCACAGCACTGATCCCTGTGGCACACCACCTGTTACATCCTGCCATCTTTCCTATTAACTAGCCAATCTTCTATCCATGCCAATATGTTACCCCAGACACCATGGGTTTTTATTTTATGCAAGAACCTTTGATGTGACACCTTATCAAATGCCTTCTGGAAATCTAAGTAGATCCACTGGTTCCCCTCTATCGACTGCACATGCGACTGCTTCAAAAAGCTCCAAAAAATTCGTTAAACATGATTTCCTTGCTCAAAACCATGTTGACTCTGCCTGATAACCTTGAATTTTTCTCACACCTTTGATCATACCTGCTAACATTTTCCCTATGACAGATGTTAAACTAACTGATATGCAGTTTTCTGCTTTCTGTCTCCCTTTTTGACTAAAGGAGTTACATTTGTTATTTTACAATTGAATGGAAGCTTCCTGGAACCTAGGGAACTTTGGAAAATTAAAACAAAGGCATAAACTATCTCACAAGCCACTTCTTTTAAGGCCCTAGGATGAAGTCCATCAGGACCCAGGGATTTGTCAGCCCGCAGCTCCATCAATTTGCTAAGTACCACTTCCCTGGTGATTGTAATTTTCCCACAGACAGAACAAACATTTCTCCTTCCACAATCAGAAGCCAACCATACATGAATTAAGTGATTCTATAAGATCTTGTTGAAATTTTTGTTTTGAGTTTCCTGTCTGTAAATCATCCACTTCTAATATCCTGTAAAAGGAGTTTACATAAGTCATCAGCTCTAAATACAGAATAGAAATTCAGAACAGGCAATTCTAGTTTTTATGGAACATTTTTGCCTCTCATTCCCCCAAATCTATAAATCTCTGTCCCACACACTCCTCTCCCTCTCTGCTCATTTTTCCAGATTCAGCGTCCAGTCTCCTACTTATTCTTTTCTCCTCTCCAGATTCTCTCTCTTCCTGTCCTTAAGCTGGTGACTCAGGCTGTGGATCAATCCAACTCCTTCACTCTAATTTTACCAAATAATGCAGCTCACAACAAGAAATCACCTTTGATAAATGTATTTTCAAATATTTGGAAAGAATCACCTTTTCCCAATTGTGGAGATCAGGGAGTCCAGTGATTAGTTCAGAGTTTCCTTCTCCCCAGGTCTGTTCTAACAAGCTGTGTCTATGAGTTACATTGATAGACTTACTCAGTAAGGGATCTCACTGAACTATGACACAAGCTGTGTCTGAGTTACATTTATACAGATTCACTCACTCAGCAAGTGATTGGGTCTGACTGAGCTACAACAACTGCAACATCTTATATTTATATCGAGCTTTTAACATGATAAAATATCCCATGGAGTTTCACACGAGCAGAACGACATATTAGGCCAGATAACCAAAAGTTTAGTCAAAAAGGTCAGTTATAAGGAGTGTCTTAAAGGAGGAAAGTGAAGTAGAAAGGTGGAGAGGTTTAGGAAGGAAATTCCAGAGCTTAGGGTCCAGGCAGCTGAAGGCACAGCTACCAATGGTGGAGTGATTAAAATCAGGGATGAAGGACATTGGGTAATGGTGCTCCATGTATGTGGGCCTGATAGCCCAGGCTCAAGGCCCAAATCTGAACTTTGGGACATAGTTCCTGGTCTCACAGAAAAGCAATTCCTCATATAAACATCTTGTAAGATCTTTGTTTATTGATAGCATGAAATGTTAGGACCAGTTGAGTCCTCCTGCGTACTCAATGGGGATTGACTTTAACAGATATGAAATCCTCTGAATTTCAGTGTTACAACAAGAATGTTTTAATAAGAAGAAAACATATATATAAATCCTGGAAAACTAAAAGAACAGAATACACAGCAGCTCAATCATTTCAAAGTGATAAATGAATGGTCACTGTTTCAGGTGGGACTCCTTCAGGATGAACACTTCCCACCAGCAGCACCAACCCCCCCACCCCCTCCCTGTTCACTGAACATTCCTTCACCCACTCATCCACCCATTGCACATCCACCCAATGGCTCCCAGCCTGGATTGACATTCAGCATGAACCCAGTGAGAGGGTGAGCTGACCCTCGGGATGTCAGAATGGACAAGAGCTGGAAGTGATTCCAATCAATACATTTTCTGTGCCATTACTTAGAAAGGAAATTAATATTTTATCAAATGCCCCTATGCACCCTTGGTGAATTACAATTTATATCCCAGACCCTTTCTATTGCTACTACATGGTGCATCCTGTGTGGTTTCAGCAGAGGGAGAGACAGGCTGCTCACATCCCTGCTCTCACTGCCGAGAGGCTTGTGGACTCCACCCTCAGGGTTTCAGAGCCCTTCAGGGTCCGGGCAAAGACTGATCCACCTGTATCTGTGCAGGGGCAGATTCAGCTGGGGAAAGACAGGGGCAGCGTGTCGGGAGATGGGGGCAGCATGTAGGTTACTGCCCAGAAGTGTGGTGGTGGTGGGGGCAGGGTGGGGGGGGGGGGGGGGGGGGGGGGGTGGCAGGTGTTGGGTGGGGTAATGATTGAGAATGGGAATGCTTTGAGTGGAGTTCCCACTTAACATGTCTCCTTTGTCCATCATCCCTCTACTTGACCAGAGTCACATCACTCCTCCCACTCTGCTGCAGAGACCAGCTTGGTGGAGATCAGTGACATGTTGTAAGGTCACAGATACGGTGTCTGTCTTCCTGTATAAGGCAGCAGACATCTCCTGCACGGCCGTGGTCATGACCTGCATGGGCCCATTTCAGAGCCGTGCTTGAAGCTTCATGGAGGCAGCCACTCTCTCCATGACAGACAGTCTCTGGAACCTCCTCCAGCCCTACGACCCTCCGAGCACCTTATGCTTCTCCAATTCTGACTCCTTCCTCACTACCCCACCTCCATCACTCCACCATTGGTGGCTGTGCTTTCAGCTTCCAAGGTTTCGAGCTCTGGAATTCCCTCCCTTAACAGTTCTCTGTCGCCTACTCTAAAACACTTCTTAGAATCTACCTCTTTGACCAGGTTTTTAATCATCTGTGAAGCACTTTGCCATGTTTTACCATGTTAAAGGTTCTATATAAATGCAACCTGTTGTTGTTATTGCCTTTCATTGGTAGACTCAGGAATGTCACACAAACATTTTCAATTCTCGTACCATAATTATGTTATAACACAACAGCTATTTAAAATTCTAGAGGGAGACTTTAAAATATAGGTTATGACAGTTCTTTAAGTGGTATGATTTGACTTGTAACTCTAAATTCAGGAATAAGACCACCAGTTCTAGGGAGGTTTTTATATCAAGCTACATGAGACATTTATTAATTTACACAAGTTAAACATGTACACATGGCTACAAATTACTACTATTATAACTTAAAACAAATTCCCAAACTAATCTCCACTAAGGCAACAACAACCCTTAGACTTGAAGCAGACACCAGGCAAAGCATTTTCACTTTACAAATTCAAAATGAGGTTCCTTTCACTTTGATTCCTTTGCAGACAGTTGTAGGCTTACAGCTGGTTTTTATGATACATGCCTCTGCCCTGCACACATAAAACTGCCTTCTGTTATACCCAGCACGTCTCATTGAATGTAAATTCTCATTGTATCACCAGCCTTTTTGAACTCCATCTTTTCTAACAATAAAACCCCTTTCATAGTGCCAATTTTAAACATATTGCTTGATGTCTACTGGATAGGTGCAAGATTTCACTCCCCTTCTTGAATGCTCTATTCAACAAAATGCAAATGTACCTCTACTTCTCTGGTTACATCTCAAAACTAATATCCATCAAAGCACCCAGACTCGCTGGCTTGAATCCAGTTGAGGCACATACACACTGACTAAACCTCTATTTTAAAAAAAATAGATAAATAGCTTCATGACAATTATCACAATCATTTTCAGAGTGAAAACTTAAACCTGCCGTTTCACTTTCAGTCAGGAACAAATCACACTTTTACACCAGCCTCTGATTTGACAGCACGTTTCCAGCATTCACCATTGTTCTTCCTGCCTCTAAACACAGTTGTAAAGGAGCCTTCTGTTCTGTGTCTAGGAGCTCTGAACCATAGAAGAGAGCGGCTGGGACACATTTCTTACACACCTCAGGATTAACCCACATGTTCAATCCTGGATGTGATTAACAGCAGCAGAAACAGCAGAATCCAATCCTTGCAGTCACTTGTGAACTCGCTGGTGTCTCCGCAGGTGGGATGACCGAGTGAATCCCTTCCCACACACAGAGCAGGTGAATGGCCTCTCCCAACTGTGAGTGCGTTGGTGTCTGTGCAAATGAGATGACCAAATGAATCTCTTCCCACAGTCGGGGCAGGTGAACGGCCTCTCCCCAGTGTGAACTCGCTTGTGTGCCAGCAGGGTGGTTGACACACTGAATCCCTTCCCACACTTTGAGCAGGTGTATGGCTTCTCCCCAGTGTGAGTGCGTTGATGTATCAACAGTGTGAATGACCGAGCGAATCCCTTCCCACACTCGGAGCAGATGAATGGCCTCTCCCCAGTGTGAGTGTGCTGGTGTGACAGCAGGTGGTATGACTGAGTGAATCCCTTTCCACACTCAGAGCAGATGAATGGTCTCTCGCCACTATGAATTTGTTGGTGTTTAATCAGATTGGAGGAATCTGGGAATCCCTTCCCACACTCGCAGCAGGTGAATGACCTCTCTCCAGTGTGAGTGCGTCGGTGTCTCAGCAGATCACTGCTGCTTTGAAAGCTCTTTTCACAGTCAGAACAGTTAAAAGTTCTCACATCAGAGTGAACTCCCTGTTGTGTCAGCAGGTGTGATAACTGAGTGAATCCCTTCCCACATTCCGAGCAAATGAACAGTCTCTCCCCAGTGTGAACTTGCTGGTGCGCAGTGAGTTGAGATGATCGCTTGAATCTAGTTCCGCAGTGAGTGCATATGAATGGTCTCTCGTCAGTGTGAACACGTTGATGGGACATCAGTTCCCCAGAGCTTTTAAAGCACATCCCACAATCTGGGCATTTAAATGGTCTCTCCCCAGTGTGAATTCGCTGGTGGGTATGTAAGCTGGATAACTGAGTGAATCCCTTCCCACATACACAGCAGGTGAACGGCCTCTCCCCGGTGTGACTGCGTCGATGAATTTCCAACACAGATGGGAATCTGAAGCCCTTCCCACAGTTGCCACATTTCCACGGTTTCTCCATGGTGCGGGTGTCCTTGTGTCTCTCCAGGTTGAATGATAGGTTGAAGCCTTGTTCACATACAGAGCACGTGTACGGTTTCTCCCTGCTGTGAATGGTGCAATGCTTTTTCAAGCTGTGAAACTGATTAAAGCTCTTTGCACAGTCAGTTCCCTGGAGTACTCACGCCAGCGCTTTTCCAGTCACACTAATGTTTGAAATCATCCCACAGACAGAGCAGACAAACATTTCTCCTTCCACATTCAAAGTCTGATGGAATTCAGGTCCTGATGAATTGAGTGACTCTGTTAAATCTTGAAGGGTCTGAGTTTCCTGTCTGTAAATACTCCAGTTCTAATGCTTGGAAATAGAGTTTACAAAAATCATCATCACTGTAAGAATAAGACAGAAATTCAAAAGACAATTCTAGTTTCTATGGAACATTTTCCCCCCAAAGTTGTAAGTCCCCTCCCTGGGCTGAAATCCAAACCCATCTCACCATCTCCACCATTTCTTTCTTCCACTCCCAGTTTTCTCCCTCGCTCTACTCTGACTGGGTTCAGTTCTCCAGCTCCTGTGTGCAGAGTAAAGTGAATCAGTCAATCATTTCTTTCCTGGTCACTGGAACCCTGAAGCTCTGCCCACTCTGTGTTCCCTCATCAAGATGGTCACCCATGCACTCTGCTGGCTGAAAATGCCTCTCCCAACATGGTGGCCAGTTGCCTGGGTGACCTGGGCCTGTCACTAAGGAAGCCCCACTCCTCTGATTCATCCTGACTCCATTTCTTAAGCAATCCCTCAGGATTGAGGATGACTTGCTTCCATTCTCTCTCAATGGATTTGGAGATGGCTGATAAGTCCAGGCGTATTCAGCAGACTCTGTCACATGCGGGCATGTGGTGATTGAAGGGTTGGATGGATAAGGTGTTGGTGGGTCGTGTGCTCTCTGATGCCCCAACCTTGCCCCTGCATACTCTCAGTGAAGTCTTTCAATGTGTTTGGTGCCTTCACAAATAAACTTTCTACAGTTTGGTCGGTCACAATCCAGGGACTCCTATGGGACTGCTGGGATGTTTGGTCTCTCCAATGATGCTTTGAGGACATACCTAAATGTTTCCTTTGTTCTCCTGGGAGTCTCCTGATGTGACTCAGTTCCAAGTAGAACAGTTGCTCCTGGAATCTGCTGTCAGGCACACGAACAACATGTCCTGCACAGCAGAGCTGGTTTTGAGTGGTTAGCGCCTCAATGCTGGGCATGTTGGCTTGGGAGAGGACACCAACTTTCTCGTCACCAGATTTGGAGGATCTTGTGAAGGCACCACTGGTGGGAATTCTCCAATGCTTTGAGGTGCGTGCTCTAGGTTGTCCAAGCCTCTGAAGCCTTTAGGAGTGTGGGGGTCACTGCTGCCCAGTAAACCATGATCTCTGTCTCGAATTGAGATCTTCATCCTCAAATACTCATCTCCTCATTCGGCCGAAGGCTGAGCTGGAATATTAGAGGTGACGATGTATTTAATCAGTTATGTCTGCTTTCGTCAAAAAGAGGCTGTCAAGATATGGAAAACAATCCACATTTTCCTGGATTTCGTGGTCGACAGGAGGTGTTAAAACCCACAAAACAGATAAAAAATGGTGGGTAGAAAGTGCACAGGAGAGCCAACAACTCACAGACACCAACGACATGCGTGGTTTTATCAGCGCTGCCAAGACCATCCATGACCCAAACACTCAGGGACCAACCCCACTGAGAGCCAAGTATGGAAGGAACTTCTTCAGGGAGAGGGAGGAGGTCAGTACTCACTGGAGAGAACATTTTGGAGAACTCCTCAACCAAGACTCTGTCTTTGACTTGAATGTCAATTATATTCCTCAATAACCCGTCCGGCTCAGTCTCGGTGCTACCACAGTCCAGAGTGAAAGTGAAAAAGCCATTTGACAGCTGAAAAACAACAAGATCTGCAGCAGATGAAATCCCTGCTGAAATTCCAAAACACGGCAGAGTTACACTCCTGGCCTGGCTACACAACCTCATATTCCTCATTGGGATGCATGCCGGGGGTTCTCTGGGACACTGTGGCTGTATTCAAGAAGAGAGACAAGCCCAAATGTGATAATTACAAAGGAGTCTCCCTGCTGTCTGCCACAGGGAATATCATTGCAAGGTTTCTCCTCAATCACCTCCTCCCAATTGCCAAAGAGCTCCTTCCAGAGTCACAGTGCAGGTTTTCCCTATCGAGAGGCACCACAGACATAATTTTCACGGTGCGGCAAACCGCAGAAAAATCCAAGGAACAGCTCCAACCACTGTACTTGACCTTCTTGAACTTCACAAAAGTCTTTTACACTGTCAAACATGAAGTTTTATGCAGTATTCCCCCCAAATTCAGCTGCCCTCAGAAATTTGCCACCACCCTTCTACTCCACAATGACAGGAAAGCCGTGATCCTCATCAACGGAACCACCACAGACCCTATCTCAGTGAAGACTTGGATCAGACAAGGTTGTGTCATTGCACCAACCCTCTTCTCCATTTTCCTCTCTGCATCTCACCTCAAGCAAATTACCAACAGGTGTGGAGATAATCTACAGAACAGACAGGAAGCCTACACCACCTTCAAAATAACAACAGAATCAGTCCAACCTCAGACATTGAGCTCCAGTAAGCAGATGCCTTATCTGTATGTTAAAACCATCAAACTGCGTTGATTCCATAACCGTTAATATCCTTGCCTCATAAATGTCCAGCAATCTCAGTTTTTAAATTTTCAATAGCTAGCACAAAGGAAGATGGTTGTAGTTGTTGGAGATCAGTCATCTCAGCTCCAGGACATTACTGCAGGAGTTCCTCAGGGTAGTGTCCTCGACCCAACCATCTTTAGGTGCTTCATCAATTACCTTCCTTCCATCATAAGGGCAGAAGTGGGGATGTTCGCTGATGATTGCACAATGTTCAGCACCATTTGCAACTCCTCCGATACTAAAGCAGTCCATGTCCAAATGCAGCAAGACCTGGACAATATCCAGGCTTGGGCTGACATGTGGCAAATAACATTTGCCTCACAGAAGTGCCAGGCAATGACCATCTCTAACAGGAGAAAATCGAACCATCAAGCCTTGACATTCAATGGCATTACCATTGCTGAATCCCCCACTATCAACATCCTGTGGGATACCATTGACAGAAACTGAACTCAACTATCCATATAAATACTGTGGCTACAAGAGCAGATCAGAGGCTCGGAGTCCTGCGGTGAGTAAGTCACTTCCTGACTCCCCAGAGCCTGTCCATCATCTACAAGATGCACTGCAGGAACTCGCCAAGGCTCCTTAGGCTGTATCTTCAAAACCCACGACCAGTGTCACCTGGATGGACAAGGAGAGCAGACACACGGGAACACCGTCATCTGGAAATTCCCCTCCAAGCCACTCACCATCCTGACCTGGAAATATATCACCGTTCCTTCACTGTCACTGGGTCAAAATCCTGGAATTCCCTCCCTAACAGCACTGTGGGTGTACCTACACCACATGGACTGCAGCGGTTCAAGAAGGCAGCTCAGCACCACCTTCTCGAGGGCAACTAGGGATGGGCAATAAATGCTGGCCCAGCCAGTGAAGCCCACATCCCATTAACCAATTTTTAAAAAATTGACCGAATCTCAACAGAATTCCAGATTTCCACTATATTTTCTGTGAAGTGATTTCTGACTTTGTTCCTGAACAGCCGAGTCTCAGTTAAACAAATAAATATAAATAATAAATTATTTGTACATTTAAATGGTAGAAATTATTTTACTCTTAACTGGTCATGTAACAAATTTTTAGAAAAACATAATTTTAGTAAAATACGGTGTATGCTGGAAATCTGAAATAAAAACAGAAAGTTCTGGAAATCCTCAGCAGGTTTGGCAGCTTCTGTGAAGAGAGAGAAACAGATTTAACATTTCCAATCCAATATGATTCTTCTTCAGAACTGAGTATTTCCAGCATTCTGATTTCATTTTAAACACATAATTGATGTAAACTTTATTGTCCTTACAGGTATCTGGATGTAAATCTGATTTCAGACCTTCCTCTGAACAGTTTTCAAACTGACTCCAGCTCATTGTCCATTCCTTCACTAAAGACCCGGATGGAAAACCCTCAGCACAAGATGGCGGCGGCCGGTTGCCCAGGTAACGGGGCCTGTCACCGCGGCGGAGGCCCGCCTCCCTGATTCCCACTCGCAAGATGGCGGCCAGTGAGCCCGCTGCACCCGGGCCTGTCACCGCAAAGAAAAAGTCCAGTTTCCGGCTGGGATTTGTGACAAATCAGCTTTCAAAATGATGCAGAGTTTCTGCCAGTAAGAGAGATCCGAGTTAACCCCCGCCCTTCATTCACACCGATTGGTTGGAGGGCCTGTCGCAGCCGCTCTTGCCTCCGGACCCTCCCCCTCTTCCTATTGGTCCAGATCTACCATCAATCATGGGCTTTGTGAGTTGAAGCATGCGCAGTGTTGATGCTGTAGTTGGAGTGAGGCCTGTCGGCCCCAAACCTGAATAAGAAGCTTCTGGTCCCGCGTTTGTATCGAGCGGGGGGTGAAACAGCTGCGGCTTCTCCCGGCGACAGGCCTGAATTAACGGAGGCAAAAAATCAGAGAGAGAGTTTGTTGTGAAATCAATCGGTTGTTGTAAATCAGGGGGTCAGAGTTACAGTCAATAACAACAACAACTTCTATTTATATAGAGCCTTTAGCATCAGAAACCATCCCAGTGCATTTCACAGGAAAATTATAAAACAAAGTGTGACACCGAGACACATGAGGAGATATGAGGGCAGGTGACCAAAAGCTTGGTCAAAGTGGGAGGTTTTAAAAAGTGTCTGAAAGGAGGAAAGTGAGGTAGAGACGGAGAGATGTAGGGAGGGAATTCCAGAGCTTGGGGCTGAAGGAACTGAAGACACGGCGACCAGAGTTGGAGAAACCACCTTCACGATTGCTCATTAAATCTCCACACAGTAAGTTCTGGACACAAGGTTCATGTTTTATTCTGTATGGTTGGTTAGGGTGTTTCAGATTAATATTTTAACATGAGTAATGAATGAAGTGAATTATCAAACATATTGTTCTCTCCAGTTGTACAAACTTGTTAAAAAGATACAGAAAGAATTATCCAACACTTTGTCTGGATTTCAGCCCAGGGAGAGTGTGTGGGATGGGGATCTGAAGCTATGAGGAATAAAAGAGGGAAAAAATGTTCTATTGAAACTAGAATTGTCTGTTCTGCATTTCTATCCTGTACTGACAGAGATGACTTGTGTAAACCCCTTTTACAGGATGTTACAAGGGGAGAATTTGTAGACACGTAACTTGAATCGAACATCACATCAAGATCTGACAGTCACTTGATTCATCAGGACCTGAATATCATCAGCCCTTGAATGTGTAAGGAGAAATGTTTGTCCGTGGGAAAAGGTTTCAAACATCAGTGTGACTGGAAAAACACCGAGACACGCACACACCAGAGTGAGAGTGTTCCAGTGCACTGACTGTGGAAAGAGCTTTAACCGGTTACACAGCCGGAAAAAAATTGCATCATTTACAGTGGGGAGGAACTGTTCTGTCTGTGAAAAAGGCTTCATCTGATCATCGAACACCATGGCGAAACCATGGAAATGTGGGGACTGTGGGCAGGCATTCACTACCCCATCCAAGCTGGAAACTCATCGACGCACTCACACTGGGGAGAGACCATTCACCTGCTCTGAGTGTGGGAAGGGATTCACTCAATCATACAGCCTAGCATTACACCAGCGAGTTCATACCGGGGAGAGGCCATTCACCTGCTCCGTGTGTGGGAAGAAATTTATTAATTCTTCCAACCTTCTGAGGCACCAGCATGTTCACAGTGAGGAAAAGCCATTCATTTGCTCTTATTGTGGAAAGACTTTCAGCCTTTCAACCATCCTCATCTCACACCAGCGAGTTCACACCGGGGAGAGGCCATTCATCTGCTCCGTGTGTGGGAAGGGATTCACTGAGTCAGCCAACCTAGCATTACACCAGCGAGTTCACACTGGGGAGAGGCCATTCACCTGCTCCGTGTGTGGGAAGGGATTTATTAATTCATCCAACCTGGTGTCACACCAGCGAGTTCACACTGAGGAGAAACCATTTAGCTGCACTTCCTGTGGAAAGAGTTTCAAGCATTCAAGTAATCTCAGTGTGCACCTGCGAGTTCACACAGGAGAGAGGCCATTCACCTGCTCCCATTGTGGGAAGGAATTCACTTGTTCCTCTCACCTGGTGAGGCATCAGCGACTTCACAAGTGACTGCATGGATTGGATTCTAATGTTATTGCTGCTGTTAATCATATCCAGGATTGAACCATGTCCATTGTGATAGCTGGGGTTTGTCTCTGCTGATGTTAATAATCCTTGTAACTGGGCTGGAGTTTAATATGCTGAATCTATAGCTGATTGTGTTCTTGGGGCGGCAGTGTCCCTTTAAGAACTGCTGTCTGATCTTTCCCCACAACTCAGTGACATTCATCAGAAATTAGTTTACAACAAGATTATGAACTTTTTCTTCAATCCTAAATTGATCTTTGGTACGAAGTCTACAATTCAGTGTCTGAAAGGTTCCACTGATTAACATCTCCAGTTAGAAAGTGCTGATTAATCCCTGCTGACAATTCTTACTGACTTGCACATTACAAACAGTGACACCTCCATTATCCACCAGAAAGAAAGAAGGGGAATGGGATTTGGAGAATCGAGAGTCCCCGAATGTTACCCCTCCCGCCTGGTACAGAAATCCCCTCGGTGTGGGAATAGAGATAAGTCCAATCCAAGTAATGGACTAAGAAATCGCCATCGAATAAACTTATGAAATCTTCAAAAATTTATGGAATATTATAGAAATTGCTCACTCTCCCTTATGAAGGAAGCTTCCATAGCAGCTTACTGGCTGACAAACACAGGACAGGCCTGTTATCTCTGCCAAGGACGTCTCAAGCACATTTCCTGAAACAGGACATTTCTAACCCTGATGCGATTGAATCTCATGACCCATATGTAAACCAACTGTCTGTCTGAAGGTTAAAACAGGCTCTCGAGAGGAAAAAGATTTCAAAGTGATTCGTAATGGCTTCAGCCCAGCACCCACACACGAGCTCACACCAGTAAACCATTCAGAGGAGATTGCAGCCACCAGCTACAGAGACCAGCACTCAAACTGCATCATCCGTCCGTTTGTCCTCCGGGACTGGTCAACCATTCTGACCTGTCACAGGTCATCTGTTTTCCTGTCTGTTGAGCTCATTGATCATATTTAAACTGTTGCTTCTCAATAAACTACTTTCAAATCACTTCTGAGCTCGACCCCCTTTTTCAGGTAATCAGTGACTCCCAGACCTAAATCTTACAAGGAGTGTTAGGAGCAGGATCACAGTGGTCGAGGTCATTGGCTTCAGAAGTAAAAGTCTTAGTTAAATGTGAATGGGGAAGTTCACAAGTGAAGCCAGGAGTATACAATGACATTAACATTACAGGGAACGATGGACATGTTGGGCACGTCAGGGGTGAGAGATATCCTGGGGATTGTAGAAGGGTATGATGGGAATTATGAATATATCTCTGTAGGCTTTCTAAAAGTCACAATTATTCTTGGTGCAGCTCAAGGGTTTGTGTTGCTGATTCTGATAATTCTAGTAGCTTTAGTTTGTTATTGATGGTATGTAATCATGAAATTATGAAAACAAGCTCTTAGCTTAGAAATAACTGGGTTAGCCAGAAATCGGTTTGTGAAAAGTCAATAAGGATATTTCCTTCTCAAGGTGGGGAGATGTGAAAGAAATCATTGTCCAATAACCATGTAATTTTTAAAGAAATTTATTGATTGTAGGAATAGCTCTCTCTCACTTATGAAGAAAGCTTCCTGGGTTGACAAACACAGGTCAGTGAAGGCCTGTTATCTCTGCCAAGGACATGTCTCCAGCACAGACCCTGAAACAAGACAAACTTGATCGGGTCAGTGAAGGGTGATGGGGAGGGGTGGGGGGGGGATCTCATGACCCATGTGTAAACCAATTGTCTGAGTAAAGGTTACCAGGATGCCCTAGAAAGTGATGAGCCACTAAATGATTTCAAGGATTTCCAATGGAAATAGGAGGGATTAACTTGAAAATCTATCCCTTCATAATTGAATAAGCGATTGACAAAAGACGCCCAGAAATAATGTATACAAACAGCCTTTCAAGAGGAAAATCAGTTTAGAGAAGAAAGAACTTCTCAGTGATCTATGCTGGCTTCAGCTGAACACTTTGGCTTAAAGAAACCGAGAAAGGAAGAGACTGCCACCTCCAGCCACGGAGATCAGGATCCCCCTGATCCAAGACCAGTAAACCATTCCGAGGAAACTGTCACCTCCAGCCATGGAGATCAGCATCCCCCTGATCCGGGACCAGTAAACCATTCCGAGGAGACTGCCACCTCCAGCCATAGAGATCAGCATCCCCCTGATCCAGGACCAGTAAACCATTCCGAGGAAATTGCCACCTCCAGCCACGGAGATCAGCATCCCCTCCTTGCTTCTCCCCATCTATTTGTCCAATCAGGGATCAGTAAACCGTTTTTACCTGTTATTGGTTGTCTGTCCTTTCTGCCTTTTTAACTGATGTATCGTATCTAAACTGTTGCTTCTTAATAAAATGCTTTAAAATAACCTACGACTTTGACCCCCTTTTTGGGTAATCTGTGACTCCTGGACTAAAATCTTACACTTGTCCATGAGAATAACTGAAGGTACGAGAACTGAAATAATTTAGAGTAATGATGAAGTGTTATTTGTGTTCAGTGTTTGCATTCTTAGCTCTCAGTCGGGAGGCTGTGAGTTCAAATCCACATCCAGAAGCATGAGTATAAAATCCAGGTTGATATTTTGACGCAGTACTGAGGGAGCACTGCACTGTCAGTCTATGGCCCCATCTGCCCTCTCAATTGGGTGTAAAAGTTCCCAGGATGTTCTTCCAAAGAGCAGGGGAGTTCTCCCTGGTGTACTGCTTCATTTTTATCCTCAACAAATACCATTGAACAGATTATCTGGTCACAATCACATTTCTATTTGTGGGATCTTGCTGTGCACAATTTGGTGACTGCATTTCGTACATTACAACAGTGACTTCAAAAGAACTTCATTGGCTGTAAAGTACTTTGGGACATCCTGAAGTTGTGAAAGGCACTACATAAATGCAAGTCTCCATTAACAAAGGAGGAAAGGCCCAAAAATAGAACAGTCAGTAACAGGACATCAATCAGTCTCCTCTTATCTTAGAGAAATCAAGGACTCGAACACTGTGTTTGTCACAAAGCTGATTTATTTAACCTATATCCAGAATATTAAACTCCAGCTCAGTTACAGGGATTATTAACACCAACAGAAACAAACTCCAACTTTCAGAATGAAATGATTCAGTCCTGGATGTGATTAACAGCAGCAATAACAGCAGAATCCAACCCCTGCAACATGTGAACTCGCTGGTGTGTCTGCAGGGTGGATGGACAAAAGAATCCCTTCCCACATACGCAGCAGGTGAACGATCTTTCCCTGGTGTGAATGCACTGGTGTTTCAGCCTGAGGGAATGCTGAATTAATCCCTTCCCACACACACAGCAGGTGAACGGCCTCTCTCCAGTGTGACTGCGCTGGTGAGTCAGCAGATCCATTTTGCTTTTCAAGCTCTTATCACAGTCGGAACATTTAAAAGGTCTCGTGTCAGAGTGAACACGTTGGTGTGAAGTGAGTTAGAGAAGCTGAGTGAATCGCTTCCCACACTCAGTGCAGGTGAATGGTCTCACCCCAGTGTGAATACGCTGGTGTCTCAGTAAGGTGGATAACTGAGTGAACCCCTTCCCACACACAGAGCAGGTGAACGTCCTCTTCCCAGTGTGAACTCGCTGATGATCCAACAGTTTGCATAACTGAGTGAATGCCATCCCACACGCAGGGCTGGTGAATGGTTTCTCCCCAGTATGAACTCGCTGATGTAACTGAAGGCTGGATAACTGAGTGAATTGCTTCCCACACTCAGCACAGGTGAATGGCCTCTCCCCAGTGTGAATTCACTGGTGAGTCAGCAGGTTTTGTTTTCTTTTAAAGCTCTTCTCACAGCTAGAACATTTAAAAGTTCTCTTGTCAGAGTGAACAAGTTGGTGTGCAGTGAGGTGGGTTAGTCGAGTGAATCCTTTCCCACACTCAGAACAGATGAACGGCCTTTCCCCGGTGTGACTGCGTCGATGAATTTCCAACGCAGATGGTGATGTGGATCCCTTCCCACAGTCTCCACATTTCCATGGTTTCTCCGTGGTGTTGATGTCCTTGTGTCACTCCAGGTTAGATGATAAGTTGCAGTCTCGTTCACACAGAACACGTGTGTGGTTTCTCCCCACTGTGAATGGTGCAATGTAGTTTCAGGACGTGTAACTGGTTAAAGCTCTTTCGACAGTCAGGGCACTGGAACACCCTAACTTGGGTGTGTGTGTGTTGGTGTTTTTCCAGTCCCAGGCAGAACATACCAAAAATTCTCCTTCCACATTCAACTGCCAATGATATTCAGGTCCTGATGAATCGAGTGACTTTGTCAGATCTGCAGAAATATCTCCAAATTATCTCCTTCTAATCCCTGGAAAAGGAGTTGACAGTGTCATTGTCACTATCAGCCCAGGATAGAAATTCAGAATAGGCAATTCTAGTTCCGATGGAACATTCTTTCTTCTCTTGTTTCCCCAAAGATGTGGTTCAATAAAAGTAAAAGAAGAGAAAATCAGCAACAAAGTCCCAACAAGAGTTCAGAGAACCTTTCTATCTAAACCAGGATGTTGTTCTTCGTGTCTATGAAACATACTGTACCCTGATGTCCCCACCAGTTATGGAATATGGACACCACATGCTCCCTGTGCAAGGTTACCTGGACACAGACGCGGCTGCGAAAGAGGCAGGTAGCTAGTGTGAACCCGCCCCCATCCCCCACCATATGCCCCTTACATCTTGGATCTACAAATTGTTGTTTTAACCAAGACCAGGTCCTGGAGAAGATCCTCTAGCTTACCCAGTCCCTCATTGGGCAGGCAAAGATTATAACCAAGCCCTTCAGGTTGCATCTTCTCACAGGCCCATTGATTCCTCTGGGCTGCAAACATCACCTGGATTCAAATGATTCGCCAGAGCCTAGGACCCGGTTGGGAACAGAGACCCTGAAGGTCCGCCTACTCAGTTACGTCACTAATAAGTCAGCGCATTCAAACAAGATCAGAAAGTAGGCAACGATGTGTCGTTTAACGTTTCTTTCTGTTACACAAGTGGCTTCATACTGAGACCATGAGATTACTGGATACTTACGGGAGGACTCATCAGAAGGAGCTGAGAGTGCAATCAGCACATTCGTTCTAATCTGGTTACTCTGATCAAAGTTAGACCAGATCAAGAGCCCCGACCTTTTGTGTATTGAACCATTTTTCTTTTAGTAAGGTCTTGCTAACATGATAATAAATATCAACATGTTCTGTTTTTGTTTATTAAAACAGAAAAATATCAATCCAATTAACTCATCTCGTAAATATTTAATCCTCTTTAGTGAGCCTGTGAGATAATGTAATTCTTTTTCTCATAGTTTGTGCCTGAAAATCGCATCATTTTCTGAGATATTTAATGTGCGTAAGTGTCTTTAAAATTGAGAAACATTTAATAAAGTTATTCGGATTATTCAGATCTTCCTCACTTGGCCTCCCTCCATCTACATTCCACACCGCGAGGCTCAAGAAGATTCTTCCTTTTGTAGCTTCAAAGCTTTTCTTTTGGTCAGTGAAAACATTTCCATAATATTCTTTCTCCTTGTAGTCTGCCTTCAAATTCTCTTAATCAATCAGACCATGAACATTAGGGGAATTAGCATCCTCGGTAATACCAGGAGGAAATTAGAGGCAGTGATTATCCAGGGATGTTGTCCTGTATTTCACACTATCTGCCACCAGGACTGATCACCCAGGATAACAATGGGCCACTCAATGTTAACAGTAGGAGGGTGAATTTAACATGTTTAATTCTATCCTGATCGTTTTAAAGTCTGTTTCTCCATGGAGTATGTGTCAATGCATTGATAATATAAAAAGTCTCATTCTAATAACCACATTAATCACTTTATGTTGTTGTGTTGTTGAGTTCCTGAGCAAGTCTGGGACTCATTCCTCAGAGCCATGCATTTCCACATATTAATTACTTCACATGTAACAAATCAATCAGCACACTCACACCAGTATTCCAATATCATGCTATACATGCCGTATGATACAAGTCATCTTGACTTTTAAGTAATCTTACGAAATGATCAAGAGATGGCTGATGATCTTGGCTTATCTCCCCACTGCAATGTCTCAGGTAGTGGCCAGACCATTAAATGCAGTTTCCTTGAGAAGTTCAGAGGCAAGGATACTAACATCTTCAACAAAAGGCTAAAAGTTTGCTAGTCTCATCTACACTTTAATTTCTTTCACATAAATGTACATGGATACCAGATTGATCTATTCTATTGAACTATACCCAGGATGACTTATTCCAATTTCCATTTGATGGTATTATTTTCTCTGTCTTTTATTTTAAGTGGGCCATCCCATCAATTACCATTCTATCTCATTCATGAGCCCTGGAGGAACTTTACTGTCTCTCTTAATATTCACAGAATATTGTGTTTTTACATCAGAGATAGAAATACTTGCAATCAGCTCAGACCTAACTACCAAATCTCCTGCGATCAAGCACTTTGTCTTGAAAGATAGCAGGTGGGATAAATCCAAATCTTTAAAAGGCAAAGTCTTCAGTTCAAACTGTCACAATGGGACAGGAGTTAACGTCTTCGCTTGTTTGCAGAAAGTTGGAGCAAATGTTCTCAAATGTGCACAATTGTGTCAACTTTATGTAACTTTTCTTTTCAGATCAAAGATGAACCAAACACCATTTTTGTTTCCTTATTTGACAGATCCTAATTTCTTTTGAAAAAACTATGGAAGAAAGTTCATCAACAAGAATCTGTTGACACAAAGAATAAACTATTTATTAAACATGAAAAAAATGAACCATATTACACCAGACAAAAAGGTTGGAAAGATCTCAATACCAGCACAAGAAGACAATTCACATTCACACTATTCCTTTACCCCAGAAATATCTTTACCGACACATAAACCAGTGAAGAGTTACCACTAGCTTGACACAAAAGCTTCTCACTTGGGACTAGCACAGTTGCAAACAAAATTCCTGAGCATTCACTCGATGCTTATCACTCAACTTTTATCTCTCCCCGAGACACCCATAAAATTCACTTTAAGTTCATTGTTTCTTCAACTGCAAAGTGAACAAATGAGTTCCCTAAACTCCATCTTCCAGTAGCATCTCTGCTAAACTGATCAATTTACTGAGTTCTAGAACTGATTATTCAGTTAACTACTGTCCCCAAGAGCCTTATAATTTTTCTCATCAGAGAGCTTAAAATTCCTGTCCTCTCTCTCTGTGATGCTCTGAGCTCTCAAGGACAGATGCAACCAAAGCAGATTCCAAGGGTCCCTCAACAACCCACCGAGACATTTGTCACACTGTGAGCCAACCAATCTCACTGAAATGTCGTCTTTCTCATGAGGGTTTCTAGTCTCCACATTTGAAGATCTCACCTTGGAATTTTTTCCAAAGGTCACTCCGACTTGGGCAGTTTCAACAATGGTCGACTTTGCAGGGTTTCAATCTCTCCTTCCAAGATTCCTTTCCCCTGGATTCTTGAGTACACTCAAGCATCTTATTCCAAGCACAATTTCAGATCTTTGGCTGTGCCAAGCAGAATGCCACTGCTTCAAAGAGGTACCCAACAGCCCGCAGCATGGAGTCACCGACCTTCAGCTGCCTTCCCAGATCTTCAGGGCTTCTCTCAAGTCCACTTCACTATAAGTCTACTCACTGCAACTCCTTATTTAACTCTGAGCCTATTTATCTGCTCCGTTTCTTTATCTCATTTAAGGGGACCTATTCCTGTCCCCTATCTTCATCCCTTACCTGGAACTACCTTTTGGGATTTCTTCCTGGTTTGGGAACTTCTCCCTCTCCCCCTCCCGGGTTCTGCTCCCTGGGACACCGACCAGGACATCTGACATGCATTTCCGAACTGCAGTTCCCGACCTCCGAACCAAAGAAGGTGAGTTGAGGTTTCATCACACACATTTCCAAATGACTGTAATATAACTGAAGAAAAATAAAACCAAATAAGTTGGCATTGAAGCTTCAACCTTCTTAGACCAAAAAGAGTCAAAGTGGGTGGAGTTTTCTGCTGCTTGTAAGCTCCAGCTCATAACTTCAAGGCTGAAGCTTATCTTTAGGGATTCCAACTTTTCAGTGCCTTTTACAATTCTACAAGTAAATTGTGATCCATGCTAAAAGGTTCAGTAATTGTAACATTTCAATTTTCTCAGCACAGAATCTGGCAGCATTTTAAATCCAAATTGTATGCTCCTCTTCTAGCTGGCGTATGGAGATCATTTCCACTGTAGACCTGCCAGAACAGAAACATCACTGTGCCCTGGATACACTCGGTCAGCAAAAAGTTAAAGTGTTTCATCATGACCATAGTGAAGGTCTTCCCTGTAATGCTAAGGTGTGAGAGGCACCTGTAGTCATTGCAATCTCCCCTGTCACCCTTGTTTTTGGCTATTGTGATGATTTTTGCATCATGTATGTCCTGTGGAACAGATGCTACCTTCCAGAGAAGGAGATAGTCACAATATCCGGGACTTTCTGTGCCTGAACGGCTTGGTTGGAATTTCATCCTTGCCAGGTGCCTTTCTGCTTGCTAAGCAATAATTGACCTGTTCAAGCTGAAATGACGTGGGCTCCTCGTCCAACTCAACCATGATGCGAAGCTGCAGGAGAGAGTCAAACGGATATTGGGAGATATCCGTCTCATGGGGTTACAGCTCACAGTAGTGTTCAACCCAGTGGGAGATCTGTTTATTTTTGTCAGTGAGTACTTCACCATCCGTCGATTTCGGTGGGGACGGTGGGGGACAACTTTGGTGATGGTCGGACCAAGTGCCATCTTGATCCCATCATACATGGCACATAGATTTCCGTTGTCACAGGCAGTTTGGATTTCTTGGTGTAGGCTAGTGTTCATTTGCACAGTATCTCCCTGTCTTTTGCACAACCATCTTGGCTACTTTCAAGTTATGCAGTGTTCTAGCTGTTGGGTTTATGTTGTACATCAGGTAGGCCTTGCTTTTTGCTTCAATGACAAATGTCATCTCTGCTGAGTGGGTCTCAAACCAGCTTTTGTTGTGGGTTCCACCTTTACCAAATGTTGCTGCTGCTGTGTCAGAAATGATTGAATCAGCGACTTCCGATCTTCATCAATATCAGTGTTGATTGATGAAGCTTTTATTGATGTGTCTGTAAAATATTTTACTGTTTTGTTTCATGCTCCTTATTAATTTAATTTCATGATCAAGGTGACACTGAAGAATGTGTAAGTCAGTCAGAATTATCAGCAAAGATTAATCAGCACTTTCTAATTGGAGATGTAAATCAGTGGAACCTTTCAGACACTGAATTGTAGATTTTGCACCAAAGATCAATTTAGGATTGAAGAAAAAGTTCAACATTTTATTGTAAACATGTTCCTGAGGGGAGTTCTTGTATTAAGGGGAAAGATCACAAATGGTGCTTTCAAAAAGGGACACTGCAGCCACGAATGTCAGTGACATATCCAGAATATTGAACTCCAGCCATTCATAGGGCTGTAAACATCAGCAAAATCAAACCTAATATTGTCAGACTATCAGTCTTGGTGTGATTAACAGCAGCAATAACAGCAGAGTCCAACCCCTGTAATCACTTATGAACCCACTCGTGTCTCAGCAGGTGTTGTGACTGAGTGAATCTCGTCCCACACAAGGAACAGGTGAACGGTCTGCCCCCGGTGTGAACTCGCTGATGTGTCAGCAGTTGGGATGACCCAGGGAATCCCCACACACGGAGCAGGTGAATGGCTTCTCCCCACTGTGAGTGTGTTGGTGTTCACTGAGGTTGGTTGACTGCCTGAAACTCTTCCAAAGGAAGTACAGCTGAATGGATTCTCCTTTGTGTGCATTCGGTGGTGTGACTGGAGGGTGAATACCTGAGTGAATCCCTTCCCACACACAAAACAAGTGAATGGTCTCCCACCCGTGTGAATCCGCTGGTGTTCAGTGAGGACGGGTGAAGATTTGAACTTATGTCCGTAGGTTGTGCAGCTGAATGGCTTCTTCTCAGTGTGAACTCGCTGGTGTGACCGAAGGCCGGATGACTGAGTGAATCCCTTCCCACACACAACAGCTGAATGGCTTCTCCCCTGTGTGAATGTGTCGATGGATTTCCAGTCACGATGAAGACTTGAATCCTTTACCATAGGCCTCACATTTCCATGGTTTCTCCATGGTGCCAGTGTCCTTGTGTCTCTTCAGGTTCAACAATCAGTTGAAGGCTTGTCCACACACAGAACACCTGTACAGTTTCTCCTGACTGTGAATGGGGTGATGTTTTTTCAGGCTGTGTAACTGGTTAAAGCTCTTTCCACAGTCAGTTCACTGGAACTCAGGTGTGTATGTCTCAGTGATTTTCCAGTCACACTGATGTTTGAAACCTTTACCGACAGACAGAAGAGAGAAACATTTCTACTCCCACATTGAAAGGCTGATGACATTCAGGTCCTGACGAATCGAGTGACTCTCTCAGATCATGCTATGATGTTCATTTTGAGCTTCCTGTATGTAAATCCACCCGTTATAATACCCTGGAAAAGGAGTTTACAAAACTCATCACTGTAAATAAAGAATAGAAATTCTGAACAGACAAACTCTGGCTTCTATGGAACATGTTTTCCTCCCTTATTCCTTCAAAGCAGTAAATCCTCATCCCACACACTCTCCCTTTTCCCCATGCTGGAGTTCAAACTCCAGAGTGACCAACCATACAGGATTTTACAGAATTGTCCCATATTTGAGAGTCAGCTGTCCTGGGCTTCCTGGTGCCGGAACACTGGTTGTCCCGTAAATTGGACCTTTCTGGTCACGCCCCATACAGAACCCTTTCCCCTACTGTTTCTATGCTCCAACAGATCTGGCAGCCAATTCACCCCATTCCCCCCTGCCTCACCAGCTCTGGCAGCACCCCACCCAACATCATGCCCCCCTCCCCCCCCAAACCTACTCATATGGACTCCCATGGCAGGCTATCGCTTCATTTTCTCCATGATAGAATGTCATCCTGCCAAACCCTTCATACCATCTCCACCATTTCTTTCTTCACTCCCAGTTTTATCCCTCTGTCTACTCTGGCTGGGTTCTGTTCTCAAGTCTCTGTGTGGAGAGTGAGAATATAATCAATGGATCAATCATTTTCTCTCCTGGTCACTGGGATCCTGAAGCCCCGCCCACTCTTTGTTGCATCAACAAGAAAGTAAAAAGCTCCGGAGCTGCACACGCGGGACCTGCAGGTTCTTATTGGGGTTTGGGGCCTCCAGCGGGTGTTTCTGAATCCTCCCCGCCCACCTCCCAGGGTTTCCTTCCTTCCCACAGATCAGATCCTTATTGATTTGAGCCCAAAGTGTAACCTCTTATTTATTGTCCACCCTCCCCCATCCTCTGATGTGAACCATCCTCCACTCGCTGACCCAGGATGGCGGCCGTTAACCTGGGCCTGTTCCCGGGAGGGAGAAACCCCGCAGCTGCAAACCAGGAGCTGATGATTATTCATAACGGTTACTCAAGCTCACAATGCCCGGGGAGTGATTGACGGGAGGACCGGACCAATAGGAAGCGGGGATGGGGCTGGTGGCCCTAAAAAGAGCAGCTGGTCCTCCAACCAATCGGACTGAATGAAGGGCGGGGCTGAGCCCATAACTCCGCGTGCGCCCGGCTCCACATTGTCCCCGATAAAGATGACGGCACTTAACTCGGGCCTGTCTCGGGGAAACGCTTGAGAAGTTTTCGCCCGTTCAAATACCGTACCCGACCTTCGTATTCGGAGATTGGAACCCACACGAGGTGTTTTTGAAGCCTCCCAACGCGCCCGCCGGCTTCTTCCAGAAACACAAATATCTGGAAAAACTCAGCAGTTCTGGCAGCATCGGCGGAGAAGAGCACAGTTGACGTTTCGAGTCCTCATGATCAACAGAACTAAGTAAAAATAGGAAAGGGGTGAAATATAAGCTGGTATAAGGTGGGGGGGGGGGGTGTGCGGGCGGGTGGTTGTTGGGACAAGCAGGCAGTAATAGGTGGAGATAACCAAAAGATGTCACAGACAAAAAGCTCAAAGAGGTGTTGAAGGTGGTGATATTATCTAAAGGAATGTGCTAATTAAGAGTAGAAAGCAGGACAGACAAGGTACAGATAGCTCTAGTGGGGTTGGCGGAATACTAAAAGGGCTAAAAGGTAGAGATAAACAATGGGTGGAAGTACATTTAAAAATAATGGAAATAGGTGGGAAAAGAAAAATCTATATAAATTATTGGGAAAAACAAAAAGGAGGGGGAAGCAACGGAAAGGGGGTGGGGATGGAGGAGAGAGTTCAAGGTCTAAAATTGTTGAACTCAATATTCAGTCTGGAAGGCTGTAAAGTGCCTAGTCGGAAGATGAGATGCTGTTCCTCCAGTTTGCGTTGAGCTCCACTGGAACAATGCAGCAAGCCAAGGACAGACATGTGGGCATGAGAGCAGGGTGGAGTGTTGAAATGGCAAGCAACAGGGAGGTCTGGGTAATGCTTCGGCCTGTCTGCAGGTCTGTCCAAGGTTAGAGAGAAGGTTAATGCTGTCATCATTCAGAAAAGCAAATAATATAAAGGAAGAACTGATTTCAAAGACAATCTCTTGTCGTGTGTATGGATGAGATGTGCTGAATAAGTTTAAAAGGGGTTTTCTATATTAGACAATCACATACAAATCTAGAACTCACATGAGTATATGGATTGGTACTCGGTGGGAAGATCTGGATCAGTGTTTTACTCCAGGAAGCCTTAAAATCAGAGTGACAGTATTTCAGAACTGATTCCTGTGATAGCAGCAATCCCATTGCTAACTGTCAGTATGACCAATGGAAGTATTTAAAGTGGAGACCATAGGGGTGCTTAAGGATGTTGTACACAACGAATTTGTCTGAGGTTATCCTCATCTGAGAATAGCAATGAGGCGAAAGGAAGGGATCTGGAAAGGAGCAGACACTTCATGTTGTTCCAGGTGAAGTGGGTCCTGGTTGTGTTGATGTCAGGTTTTACACAGCACATGGTCAGCCTGTGGTTTCATCCTAGAATCTCTGAATTGTACCACTCAAATCACTCGATGGGATTCTCAGAGAACCAACATCATCAGCTCAGAGAGGAAGGTATTTTGTTACAGCTAATGAGAAGCAGCTCATACACTCAGGGACCTACACAAAAAGACTCATATGCTCTCAAACGCACACTCAAGCACACACATCCCCATGCACACAAACTAACACACACAGCCATCCTCCCCCACCACCCACCCACCCCCACACACTCTCACATCGGGTGTACAACACCACTCACCCTGACTAAAACTGGGGATGAAGTATTGATGTCACTAAGGGCCAAAATATGAGATAAATCCAAGTAAATATTACTCTTGTAGATCAAAAATCTGTCTAACTCAGCCTTGAATATATTCAATGACCCAGCCTCCACTGCTCACTGGGGAAGAGAATTACAAAGATTGACGACCCTCTGAGAGAAGAAATTCCTCCTCATCTCCATCTTAAATGGGAGACCCCTTAGTTTTAAACTGTGCCCCCTAGTTCTAGATTCCCTCGATGGGAAACACCTCCTCAGTATCAACACTGTCAGCCCCCTCAGAATCTTCTATGTTTCAGTAAGTTCACCTCTCATTCTTCTAAATCCCAACCAATATGGGTGCAACTTGCTCAACCTTTCCTCATAAAAAAACCCCTTCATCTTAGGATAAAAGCAAAATACTGCGGGCACTGGAAATCTGAAACAAAAACGGAAAATGCTGGAAAAACTCAGCAGGTCTGACAGCATCTGTGGAGAGAGAAACTGAGTTAACGTTTCAAGGGGCAAAGGAGAGATTGACAAAGATGTCGTGGACAAAAGGACAAAGGGAGTGTTAATGGTCTGCCATTATCACATTCTCCTTTCTTACCTTTCTTTCCCTTGAATGGATAAAAAAGGCATCAGGATAAAAGGCAGGATAATGGCTACCCTAATCAAATTGTTCCTCACTCGATATCGCACAAACTCATGAATGGGCCTAAGGCCACCACTTTCAGTCCTGAAAAGTGCCTGTCTACCCCAGATTACCCTGGAAGGGTAAGGTATCTCAAAAATTTGATCAACAGGTGAAGCTAGCTGTTTCATGCTGCTACTATGCAGTAGCAATGCGACTGGTATTTTCCACTAATAGGATCTTACCATCAAGGCAAAAAGACGTCCTGTCCATCACACAAATGAGTAATGTGGTGTATGAATTTCAGTGCCAGTGTGATGCCAGGTTTGTAGGCCATATGCCCCAAAAATTAGTGGATCATATCATACAGAACATTCCTTCGGCTGTTTGCAACAGGCTAAGTAATGATCATATTCAACCAGCCCATGCTTGCAAAACTCAAAACATAATGTCCAACATTAAATGTAATTCCATAACTCCACAGCACTCGCTAAACAATTTTGATTGTGCTAAAAATTGCACTGACAACCAAGTTAAGGTTATCAGTTGATTGCGCAGTGTGGCTCACTTACTTGCACTATATTCACACACAGGGCCCTGTTCTTTGCAAATAGAGCATATCCACGTATTGCACCTTTATCAAGTAAACAAAAGTTCACTCCCCATGGCAATCAG
This sequence comes from Cetorhinus maximus, assembly GCF_964194155.1. NCBI lineage: Eukaryota > Metazoa > Chordata > Chondrichthyes > Lamniformes > Cetorhinidae > Cetorhinus > Cetorhinus maximus. The sequence goes on from NC_135901.1 coordinate 22,176,933, forward strand.
AGTCGACCTTCCTGGTTTGAATTTAAACAAAATCTTGACAGTTAACTGTTCCCTGGTGCATTAACCATGACAATGCCTCTACCAATCAGAGTCCACCTGCCAACCAATGAGCACTCTCCTCTCATGCAGTGTAAATTGTTGTTTCCTAGACAGCTGGTATTCTTGCGCATCTGTCCTGATGAGTGCAAGATGAAAAGTTTCAACAGCATGCCTCTTTTGTCAGCAATACTGAAGGTGGTTGTGTTGCTGCATGCGAAACATCTCAGCCTCAGGGCATATTCTGGAGCATTGGTCATTGTAGGTATGACCTCACCATGATTATCCTGAATGAAGTTCTGTCCGATTATATGACTGAGAATGGCAGCTTGGGATTGGCCGCTTGTGGTGATGATCCAACTAATGGCAGTGGAGAGGGACGGGACCTCTGCCAGTGAGCTCAACTGATCAGAGCCCAGGGACACAGTGTGTGAAAGCCTGAAGGAGCTACCTGACTCTGACTGGTCTTTATGCAACTGAGAAATATTTCAACATCCCACCATTTAACTGTTCAAACTGTTTGGAAAAAATCAACCTGCTGGAGTGGCAACATGTTTTAACATTTGTGAATAAATGTATCAGATTTTTGGGAATTTTATTCTTAGTTTCAGACATTGAAGGAAATGTGGCAATGAGAACAACTCTTAATGGGACTGATATAGCTTCAATCCGTGATAGTTAAAGGAGTCGTATTTTCCTTATCTTATATGTAACATCAGATGTGGTCAAAATCGTGTTCCAATGTCAGAATCCCGGGGGTCAACTGGCCTGGAGACTTGGTGCTAGGTTGGAAAGTGAGAGAGAGGGGTGGGGGCGGGTGGGCGCGGTGGTGGTGGAAACCAGTGAGTGTAAAGCTGAAGCCAGCCAGAGTCAACATCAGGGGAGGAGAGAGGGGAACCAGTCAGTCATTGTGAATTTAATGGGGAAATTAAAAGGGTTTGTGCAGAAATAGCTGGACAATTATTAAAAAAGAATTAGAGTCCCAAAAAAACCTCAGGACATGAGTCAGACTCCACATGATAGATAAACATAGAAGAAAGTGTTTACAAAGCTGCTCTGAGAGTTAAAAACCATTGAGATAAACAGGATATATCTGAGCAGAAAAGAGGAAGTTGGTTGTGGGGCTGCAGCTAGTTTAACACAATCTCAGCAATAGAGTGATACACAGAGCAGCCTCCCATATAATTGATTGATTGATTGAAATGAAACTAAGTGCATAACATAGCTCCAACCAACGAGAACCATATGAAAAGAGGAGATTGTGGAAGGTTCAGCACGCTAGAATCATAATAATCATAGAATAGTACAGCAGTGAAGGAAGCCATTAAGCCCATTGAGTCTGTGTCGGCTCATTTGAAGAACAATCTAATTCGTCCCAGACGCCAGCTCTTTCTCTGGATCCCTGCAATTTACTTCTGCTTCACTTTTTCAGGCTATTAATGAATCTGTATCCATGTTCCCTATTAGACCAGACATGTCAAATTCTAAATAAACTGTATTTTTTGTCATGTACTGTCTCTCCTCTTTCTTCCTAGCGAAATATGTCCCCTCATAATTTTCTCATCTCGCACCATTCCACTAGCCTGTCTATTTCCTTGTGAAAAAAAGAAAAACTTGCATTGATTTTGTGCCTTTCATAACCACCAGTGTCTCAAAGTGCTTTACAGCCAACGATATAACTGAAGTATAGTCACTGTCACAGTGCAGGAAACACAAAACCTATTACTATCTTCCTGACTGTTTACTACACTTCCAAGTTTCATGTTATCAGCAAATTTCAAAATTGTGCATTGTGCCTCAAGCCCAAGTCATTAATGTACAACAAAAACAGCAGTGATCCTGGAGAACTCCACTATATAGCTCATCCCAGCCTCAGCCAAACATCCATTCATCTCAACTCTCTGATTTATATCCATTAGCAAGGGATCGCAGCTGTTAGTGCCCGCTTTATACCATGGGCTTCAATTTAATTCTCAAGTGGTGCTCATAAGTGGTGCTTTATCAATATACAGGTACACAACATCAACTGCACGGCTCTCAGTAAAAAAAGAAAACTCAATCAGGTTACTCACACACGATTTGTCTGTAACAAATCCATAATGTATCTCCATTATTCGTCCATGCTCGTTCAAGTGTGTAAGAAACAATTGGAGGTCCCTTTGGACTGTCTGTTCAATAGTTTGAAGCTGAATAAATATTGGCAACATGGTTTTATTTAAACATAAATGAGAATTAACACACTAAATATTTGAACAGCAGCTTACGGAGCACAGATGAGAATAATATGACCCATTATTGTCCTTTAGGTAGTAGGAGCAGCTCTATTTCTCACTCCTTCTGCTCACAAACAGGCTGCAATCTATTTAGGTCAGAGTCTCATTGAGAGGAGCAAACAACACTTTGGATTTTCTCATCCCTCTTCACTGATGGCACAGTCCCCATGTGGGTTAATCCTGAGGTGTGTAAGAAATGTGTCCCAGCTACTCTCTTCAATGTTTCAGAGCTCCTAAACACGGAACAGAAGGCTCCTTTACAACTGGGTTTAGGGTCAGGAAGAACAACGGTGAAAGCTGGAAAAGTGCTGTCAAATCAGAGATTAGTGTCAAACTGTGATGTGTTCCCAACTGTAAGTGAAACGGCTGGTTTAAATTTCTAAAAAAGAAATGAATGTGGTAATTATTCCAAGACGCATCAAATTCTTTGTCAGCCCTGAGTCTCGGTTTTCGAAGCACGCATTAACCCATTTAAAATACACATATTAAATGTATTGTTTCAGATCGCAGGTGGTGTGTTTCAGTGAAATAATGAATCCCACCCTCACACTCTCTTCATTGTGAACACACTGGTGTATCTAGAGGATGGATCAGATAACCAGTCCCATCCCATACATGGAGCTGGTGAATGATCTCAGGTCAACGTGAACTCACCTGTGAATCTGAAGGGTGGATCAGACAGTGAATCCCTCCCCAGACATGGAGCAGGCGAAAGGTCTCTTCCCAGTGTGACTGCATCGATGATATTCCATCTAGGATAAATAAGGTCCCTTCCCACAATCCCCACGTTTCCACAGTTTCTCCGTGGTGAGGGTGTCCTTGTGTTTCTCCATGTTGAATGATCAGCTCCTCATCCACACACAGAGCATGTGTGTATGGATTTTCCCTGCTGTCTATCATGAGCAGAAGGGTTCACTCTCTGTATATGAGGGAAGAGAATCACATGTCCTTCTCACTTCGCTGTCCCCTCAGTGAGTTCACACCGGAGAAAGGCTGTTCATCAGCTCTGTGTGCAGGAAAGGATGTACTCATGCATCCCATCACTGAGATGGGGCCATTCTATTTCTTTATCTGATTTAGAGACAGGAAACTCAGACCAAAGATCACATCAAGATCTGACAGAGTCACTCGATTAATCAGGAGCTGAATATCATCGGCCTTTGAATGTGGAAGGAGGAATGTTTGTCTGATTTGTCTGTGGAAAAAGATTTCAAATATCAGTGTGACTGGAAAAGCACCAAGACACACACACCCTAGTGAGAGGGTTCCAGTGAACTGACTGTAGAAAGAGCTCTAACAAGTTACACACCCTGAAAATACATCACGCCATTCACAGTGAGAAGAAACTGTACACGCGTTTCTGTGTGTGGACAAAGCTTCAATTGATCGTCCAACCTGGAGAGACACAAGGACACCAGCACCATGGAGAAACCGTGGAAATGTGAGGACTGTGGGAAGGGATTCAGATCCCCATTTGTGCTAGAAATCCATCGATGCAGTCAAACCAGGGAGAGGCCATTCACCCTGTTCTGCAAGAAAGAAGGGATTCATTCATTCATCCAATCTCTTAAGACACCAGCAAATTCACACTTGAGAGAGGCTGTTCACCTGCTCCATTTGTGGCAAGGGATTTAGTCAATCATCCAAACTGCTGGCGCACCCGTGAGTTCACACTGGGGAGAGGTGTTCACCTGCTATGTGTGTGGAAAGGGATTCATTTATTCATCAGTGAGTTCACAAGAGATTACAGGGGTTGGATTCTGCTGTTATTGCTGCTGTTAATCACATTCAGGACTGAACCACGTTCACTCTGACTGTTGGTGTTTGTTTCTGCTGATGTTAATAACCCCTAATTGAAGCCCCCCACCCCCAGCCAGGGTACATTCTGTTACTTCAGTGCTTCCTCCAAGTCATGATCAACGCTATTACCAAGGCCAGCTTTTTAATTCAAGATTGATTCACTGAATTTAAATTCCACAGCTGCTGTGGTGGGATTCGAATCCATGTCCAGTGCCTACAATTTCATAACCTGTCTTTGTGTTTTTGTGGGTTCTCTCGGCCCTTTTTTCTGTTTTAAATCAATTTTACAGGGTATTGGAAGGGGATTTGCAGTCAGAAAATTCAAACAAAACATCACATCAACACCTGACGGAGTCACCCAATTTATTGTGACCCTATCGTATTTTGAACATGGAAGGACAAAGCACCAGTCACAGCAGAGAGAAACTGTACACATGCAGTCACAACGGGAAGAAACCATGGAAATGTGGAGACTGCGAGAAGGGATTCAGTTACCCATCTGAGCTGGAAACTCACCGGCGCAGCCACACAGGGGAAAGGCCATTTACCTGTTCCAGGTGCAGGAAGGGATTTACACGATCATCCAACTTACATAGACACCAGAGAACTCACACTGCAGAGAAACTATACATGTATTCTGTAGGTGGAGGAGGTGTCAGCCAATCATCTAGCCAGTCAGAACAGAAATGCAGTCACAATGGGGAGAAGCCATGGACATGTGGGGACTGTGGGAAGAGATTCAATTACCGAGTTCAGCTGGAAACTCATCAGTGTACACATACTGGAGAGAGACCATTCAGGTATTCTCCGTGTGGAACTGGGTTCAAGACATCATCCGATCTCACTGAACACCAGCGAGTTCACACTGGGGAGAGACCATTCACCTGTCCTGAGTGTGGTAAGAGATTCACTCAATCATCCAGCCTGCTGATGCACCAGTGAATTCACACCGGGGAGAGGCCGTTCACCTGCTCCTAGTGTGGAAAGGGATTCACTCGCCTTTTCTGCCTGCAGACACAGCAGCGAGTTCAAACCGGGGAGAGGCCATTCACCTGCTCTGAGTGTAGGAAAGTATTCACTCAATCATCCAGCCTGCTGACACACCAGCGAGTTCACACCGGGGAGAGGCCATTCACCTGCTCTGAGTGTAGGAAAGTATTCACTCAATCATCCGCCCTGCTGACACATCAGCGAGTTCACACTGAGGAGAGACCTTTTGCATGTCCAGACTGTAAGAAGTGTTATAAAAGTTTCAGTGAACTGTTGCGCCATCAACGTCTTCACACTGACAAGAAACCGTTCAGGTACTCTCACTGTGGGACTGGGTTCATACGATCATCTCAACTCACGGTACACCAGCAAATTCACACTGGGGAGAGGCCATTCACCTGCACTGAGTGTGGGAAGGGATTCACTACCTCATTCACACTACTGAGACACCAATGAGCTCATGAGTAACTCCAGTGATCGAAATTTGCTGTTAATCATATCCAGGACTGAATGTTTATTGGGGTCTGTTCCTGCTGATGTTAATAAACTCCAGCCCAGTTATAGGGCATAGCATTCTGGATAAAAGTCAAATAAATCAGCTTTGTTTCAACACAGTGTATTTGTCATCTTAATATTTTTGTCACAGGTTAGTTCCTGTTGAAGGGCACACTGTCTCCCCTGTCTCCTCCATCCTCACCTCCAACAACAAGAGGCAAATTGAGGAGACAGTGGAGTAGTGGTAATGTCACTGGACTATTAGTCCAGAAGCCCAGGCTCAGGACATGGGTTCGAATCCCACTACAGCAGCTGTGGAATTTAAATTCAGTTAATCAATCTTGAATTTAAAAAGCAATAGTGTTGATCATGACTTGGAGGAAGCACTGAAGTAACGGAATGTACCCTGGCTGGGGGTGGGGGGCTTCAATGCCCCTCACCAAGAATGGCTCAGTAAGACCACTGCAGACCGAGATGGCTGAGTCCTTGAGGACATAGCTGCTAGGCATGGTCTGCAGCAGGGGATGAGGGAACCAACAAGAGGCAAAAACTTACTTGACCTCAACCTCACCAATCTACCTGGCACAGATGCATCTGTCCATGACAGTATTGGTAGGACTGACCACTGCACCGTTCTTGTGGAGACAATGTCCCATCTTCACAGTGAAGATAACCTCCATCGTGTGGCACCACCACTGTGCTAAATGGGATAGATTTCAAATAGACCTAGCAACTCAAAACCAGGCATCCATGAGCAGCAGCAGAATTGTATACAAGCACATGGCCCAGCATATCACCCACTCTATCATTACCAGTGGATCAACCTTGGCTCAATGAAGAATGCAGAAGGTTATGCCAGGTGTCAACCTGGTGAAGCTACAACACAGGACTACTTGCATTCCAAACAGCGAAAGCAGCATGTGATATACAGAGCTAAGTGATCCCATAGCCAGCCGATCAGATCTAAGCTCTGCAGTGCTGCCATATCCAGTTGCGACACTTAAACAACTCATAGGAGGAGGCTCCACAAATATCCCCATTCTCAATGATGGGGGGATGGCACATCAGTGCTACAATCTTCAGCCAGAAGTGCCGAGTGGGCGATCCATCTCGGCCTTTTCTTGAGCTGCCAACATCAAAGCTGCCAGTTTTCAGCCAATTCCATTCATTCCACATGACATCAAGAATTCGCTGCAGGCACTGGATACTGCAGTGGGCCCTCACAAAATTCGGGCAATAGACTTGTGTTGCAGAACTATCCGTGACCCTGGCCAAGCTGTTCCAGTACAGCTACAACACTGGCATCTACCTGGCAAAGTGGGAAATTGCCCAGGTATGTGCTGTGCACAAAAAGCAGGACAAATCTAATCCAGCCAATTACCGCCCCATCAGCCAACTCTAGATCATAAGCAAATTGATGGAGGGGGTCGTCGACAGTGCTTTCAATGGCATTTAATCAGCAATAACCTCCTCACTGATGCTCAGTTTAGGTTCTGCCACGGTCACTCAGCTACTGACCTTAGTACAGCCTTGGTCCAAACTTGGACAGAAAAGCTGAAATCAAGAGATGAGGTAAGAGTGACTGCCCTTGACATCAAGGCAGCATTTGACCAAGTGTGGCATCAAGGAGCCTTAGAAAAACTGGAGTCAATGGGAATCGGGGAAAACTCCCAGCTGGTTGGAGTCATACCTCGCACAAAGGAGCGTGGTTGTGGTTGTGGTTGCTGGAGGTCAGTCATCTCAGCTCCAGGACATCCCTGCAGGAGTTCCTCAGGGTAGTGTCCTCAGCCCAATCTTCTTCAACTGCTTCATCAATGACATTCCTTCCATCATAAGGTCAAGAATGGGGATGTTCGCTGATGACTGCACAATGTTCAGCACCGTTCACGACTCCTCAGAGCCACCTGTCACTTAGGGCCATCTGTCACATGTTTCTATGTTGTGCTTTCACAGAGCGTTTACCCTTGTTCTGCTATTAACACATCCTGCCACTACCAACACCTTATTTAGTCATTAGCATTAGCATTAACATCCCCTTTGCATTGTGCCCATGATATCTTTGTCATTCTCTCTTTAGTCCTACCTATCCCTGACATTCTACTTTGCATCAACTGCTCCACCCCCTCTTAAACAGTATAAAACCCATCACATTTCTACTTCTCTAGCTCTGAAGAAGGATCATACGGACTCAAAACGTTAACTCAATTTCTCTCTCCACAGATACTGTCAGACCTGCTGAGTTTTTCCAGCATTTTCTGTTTTTACGGCAGGTTTAAGTTTCCAGTCTGAAAATGACTGTGATTATTATGGCACGAGGATTAAAAAGGCTTGTGTGGCATTCCTGAGTTTACCATTGTGAGGCAATAGCAACAAGTTGCATTTATGTAGTTCCTTTAATACAGTAAAACCTGCTTCACAGGTGATCAAAAGCTTGGTCAATGAAGGCGATTTTAAGGAGGAGAGGGTTTTAGGGAGGGAACTCCAAAGCTTGGGACCTCAGCCGCTGAAAGCAGGGCCGACAGGTGGAGAGTGATGAACTTAGGGGATAGGAAGGGTCTGCCCCTTTCTCCTCCTCTCTGCTGTGCAATGATGTACAGGATGAAGCACATCACTATTATTCTGGAGTCCCTGGCTGCCGAGTTCTGAAGTTCACCTCCAGACCTATCCAGACACCTGAAACACATTTTCAACATTGCGATGGCTTGCTTAATGTCACATCTGGTGGTCATGTGACTCTGGCTGTAGCGTTTCTGAAACTCATTGCTGCGGTTCCTCACATGAACAGAGTTGGGAGGGGGAGTCCCTGGTCTCCAATGATCCAGGAGATATCCTGGACTGACAGTGATGACTTTTGTGAACTCCCTTCACAGGATATTAGAAGGAGAGGATTGGCAGACAGGGAACTCGAATCAAAGGTCACATGGAGATCTTACAGAATCAATTGATTTATCAGGACATGAATATTATTGGCCTTTGAATATGGAAGGAGAAATTTTTGTCTGTTCTGCCTGTGGGAAAAGATTTCAAACATCAGTGTGACTGGAAAAGCAGCGAGACACACACACCCGAGTGAGAGTGTTCCAGTGCACTGACTGTGGAAAGAGCTTTTACCAATTACACAGCCTGAAAAAAAATCACATCATTCACAATGGGGAGAAACCATAAAGGTGTTCGGTTTGAAGATGATACTTATCATCCAACTTAAAGAGACACAAGGACATTCTTTTTCGTAATTCATTCACGGGATGTGGGCGTCTCTGGCTGGGCCAGCATTTATTGCCCATCGCTACTTGCCCTTGCCCTTGAGAAGGTGGTGGTGAGCTGTCTTCTTGAACCGCTGCAATCTATGTGGTGTAGGTACACCCACCGTCCTTTTAGGAAGGGAGTTCCAGGATAATGACCCAGCGACAGTGAAGGAAAGGCGATATATTTCCAAGTCAGGATGGTGAATGACTTGAAGGGGAAATTCCAGGTGGTGGTGTTCCCATCTAACTGCTGCCCTTGTCCTTCTAGGTAGCAGTGTTCGTGGATTTACAAAGCGCTGCCGAAGGAGACTTGGTGAATTCCTGCAGTGCATCTTCTAGATGTTACACACTGCTGCTACTGTGTGTCAGTGATGGAGGGAGTGAATGTTTGTGGATGTGGTGCCAATCAAGTGGGCCGCTTTGTCCAGGACGGTGTCCAGCTTCTTGAGCATTGTGGGAGCTACACACATCAATTTAATTGAAGAGTATTCCATCACACCCCTGACTTGTGCCTTGTAGATAGTGGACAGGCTTTGGGGAGTCAGGAGGTGAGTTACTCGTCACAAGATTCCTAGCCTCTGACCTACTCTTGTAGCCACAGTATTTATATGGCTAGTCTGGTTCAGTTTCTAGTCAATGGTAACCCCCAGGATGTTGATAGTGGGGGATTCAGTGATGGTAATGCCATTGAACATCAAGGGGCAATGGTTGGATTCTCTTTTGTTGGAGATGGTCAGTGCCTGACACTTGCGTGGTGCAAATGTTACTTGCTACTTGTCAGCCGAAGCCTGGATATTGTCCAGGTCTTGCTGTATTTGGCCATGGACTACTTCAGTATTTGAGGAGTCGTGAATGGTGCTGAGCATTGTGCAAACATCAGCGAACATCCCCACTTCCGACCATATGATGGAAGAGAAGTCATTGATGGAGCAACTGAAGATAATTGGGCCGAGGACGCTACCCTGAGGAACTCCTGCAGTGATGTCCTGGAGCTGAGATGACTGACCTCCAACAACACAACCATCTTCCTATCTGTTAGGTATGACTCCAACCAGCGGAGAATTTTTCCCCTGATTCCCGTTGACTCCAGTTTTGCTAGGCCTCCTTGATGCCACATCGAAATGCTGTCTTGACGTCAAAGGTAGTCACTCTCACCTCATCTCGGGAGTTCAGCTCTTTTGTTCATGTTTGAACCAAGACTGTAATGAGGTCAGGAGCTGAGTAGCTCTGGCAGAACCCAAACTGAGCGTCAGTGAGCAGGTTATTGCTAAGCAGGTGCCGCTTGATAGTACTGTTGATGACCCCTTCCATTACTTTACTGATGATTGAAAGTAGGCTGATGGGGCGGTAAATAGCTAGGTTGGATTTGTCTTGCTTTTTGTGTACAGGGTAAAGCTGGGCAATTTTCCACATAGCCAGGTAGATGCCACTGTTGTAGCTGTACTAGAACAGCTTGGCTCGGGCGTGGCAAGTTCTGGAGAACAAGTCTTCAGTACTATTGCAGGAATATTGTCAGGGCCCAGAGCCATAACAGTGTCCAGTGCCTTCAGTCATTTCTTGATATTACGTGGAGTGAAATGAATTGGCTGAAGACTGGCATCTGTGATGCTGGGGACCTCCAGAGGAGGCCAAGATGGATCATCCATCAGGCACTTCTGGCTGAAGATTGTAGCAAATCATTCAGCCTCATCTTTTGCACTGATGTGCTGGGCTCCTCCATCATTGGGGATGGGGACATTTGTGGATCCTCCTCCTCCAGTGAGTTGTTTAATTGTCCACTACCATTCACGACTAGATGTGGCAGGACTGCAGGGCTTAGATCTGATCCATTGGTTGTGGGATCGTTTAGCCCTGCCTATCAGTTGCTGATTATACTGTTTGGCACGCTAGTAGCCCTGTGTTGTAGCTTCACCAGGTTGACACTTCATTTTTAGGTATGCTTGCTGCTGCTCCTGGCATGCCCCCCTGCACTGTTCATTGAACCGGGGTTGATCCCCTGGCTTGATGGTATGATAGAGTGGGGGAATATGCTGGGCCATGAGGTTACAGATTGTGTTTGAGTACAATTCTGCTGCTGCTGATGGCCCACAGCCTTGAGTTGCAAGATCTGTTCAAAACCTATCCCATTTAGCACGGTGGTAGTGCCACACAACACAATGGAGGGTATCTTCAATGTGAAAGTCGGACTTTTTCTCCGCAATGACTGTGCAGTGGTCACTCCTACCAATACTGTCAAGGACATATGCACCTGTGGCAAGTTGGTGAGGATGAGGTCAAGTATGTCTTTCCCTCTTGTCGGTTCCCTCACCACGTGCTGCAGACGCAGTCTAGCAGTTACGTCATTTAGGACTTGGCCAGCTCGGTCAGTAGTGGTGCTACCGAGCCACACTTGGTGATGGACATTGAAGTCCCCTACACAGAGTAGATCCTGCGCCCTTGCCACCTCTGCTGGGTCTGTGCTGCCGGTGGGACTGGACATACCCAGGGCTGGTGATGGTGGTGTCCGGGACATTATCTATAAGGTATGATTCCATGAGGATGACGATGTCAGGCTGTTGCTTGACTAGTCTGTGAGACAGCTCTTCCAATATTGGCACTAGTCCCCAGATGTTAGCAAGGAGGATTTTGCAGGGTTAACAGGGCTGAGACTGTCATTGTCATTTCCAGTACCTAGGGCAGTCCGTCCTTTAATGTAGCGGTTTGTGACAACTGAGTAGCTTGTTAGGCTATTTCAGAGGGCATTTAAGAGTCAACCAAATTGCTGTGGGTCTGGAGTCACATGTAGACCAGACCAAATAAGGATGACAGTGAATCATTCGTAAACCAGATGGGTTTTTACAACAATCGACAATGGTTCCATGGTCATCATTAGACTTTTAATTCCAGATTTTTATTGAATTCAAATGTACCTCCCTCATCCTTCTTGTTCTGTCTGCCACCATTGGCATGACTGATCGCAGCTTCCTCCCCTGTCGTTCAGCTCTGTGGGGCTTGATGGTGAAATTCCTGATTAGTCAGCAGTACCGACACTCTCACAAACTCGAGGACCAGGAAATATTGATATGGTTGAGAAATTTTACTTTACAAATTACCTCCACGCCTCCATTATTTGGTTTAAGAGCAGAATATGGGTGGTGGATCACAAGGTAGCAGAAAAATCTGTTCCACAATAAAACATTCAGAGCCTCTCCTCTCCTGATCCAGGCTGCAATCAGCAATGTCACCAGAGCCTGACTCCATCTCCCCTCCATGCTTACTGATTGGCCGGGTGGTTAACAGTGAGGTTGAGTGTCTTGGGCTACAGAAAGATATGGACAGGATGGTCAAATGGGCAGTTAAGTGGCAGATGGGATTTAACCCTGAATCGTGTGAGGTGATACACTTTGGAAGGAGTAAGTTGACAAGGAAGTATTCAATGAACGGCATGACACTAGGAAGTTCTGAGGACCAAAGGGAATTTGGCGTGTGTGTCCATATATCTCTGAAGGCGGAGGGACATGTTAGTGGGGCGGTGTAAAAGGCATTTGGGACACTTGCCTTTATCAAGCGAGGCCTAGATTACAAAAGTAGGGAGGTCATGTTGGAGTTGTATAGAACTTTGGTGAGGCCACAACTAGAGTGCTGTGTGCAGTTCTGGTCACCACAATATAGGAAGGATGTGATTGCATTGGAGGGGGTACAGAGGAGATTCACCAGGATGTTGCCTGGGATGAAACATTTAAGTTATGAAGACAGGTTGGATAGACTTGGGTTATTTTCGTTGGGGAGGAGAAGGCTGAGGGGTGACCTGATCGAGGTGTACAAGATTATGAGGGGCATGGACAGGGTGCATAGGGAGCAAGTCACGAGGAGACATAAATTCAATGTGAGGGGCAGGAGGTTTTGGGAGGATGTGAGGAAAAACCTTTTTACCCAGAGGGTGGTGACGGTCTGGAATGAGCTGCCTGGGAGGGTGGTGGAGGCGGGTTGCCTCACATCCTTTAAAAAGTACCTGGATGAGCACTTGGCAGGTCATAACATTCAAAGCTCTGGGCCAAGTGCTGGTAAATGGGATTAGGTCGGTAGGTCAGGTGTTTCTCACGTGTCGGTGCAGACATGAAGGGCCGAAGGGCCTCTTCTGCTCTGTGTGATTCTGTGATTCTGTGACTCCGCCCCCTCCCCGCCCTGACTCAACATTTCAAACCCGCATGTCCTAACGGACATCCCCGCAATCAGCCAGGCCGCCGATCGTATTTGCGTCGAAACTTAGGGAGGGGGCGGGGGAAAAGGCGGGTGCACGTGGTCGGCGAGGTACGGCCGTGACTGACAGGAGCTCCAGCCAATGGGAAACGTGAGGTCGAGGCTGAAAGAACCCGGCCGGCAGCCGGTAACTCAGCCAATCGCAGCGCAGCAAGGGGGCGGAGCCTTCTCTGGGTCCAGATCAACTGGACTGGGGAAACTCCCCGCCCCCATTGTGACGTTTGACCCCCATCTCACTCAACAATAACTCCCGCGCCTCCACTGCCTGTAAAACAACCCGCGCAGTTCAGAGGCTCCAACGTTCAAGGGGAAACTTATGCGGATGCTGGAAATCTGAAATGAAAACTAGAAATAAAGGCTGGAAAATTCCGGGCAGCAAAATCCATCGGAGAGGTAAACAGGGTTAATTTTTCAGGTCAAGGAGGTTCCTCTTCACTTAAACAGTCTCCTGCCTTCCCACATCAAACTCCCATCAAACTTAGCCCTTTATTCCCACCTCCGTAACATCACTTGACTCCACCCCTGTCTCAGTTCATCTGCTGCTGAATATCTCATCCACGCCATCGTCACCTCCAGACTGGACTATTCCAACACATTCCGGCTGGTCTCTCACATTCTGCCCCCTGTAATCTTGGGTCATCCAAAATTCTGCTGCCCTATGTCTTAACTCACAGACAGTTCCTCCATCTCCACAACCCCCTCCTCTAATCCTGGCCCCCTGTGCATCTCCTAATTCAATTGCTGCACCATTGGTGGTCGTGCCGAGAAGCTCGAGAATACCCTACAGGGTATGATTGGAGGTAGGAGAGAAACTGGAGAAAGAAGAGAGTTCAGGGCTCAGGCAAGGGGGAACTTTGGAGACAGTTTGGCCCAGTGCGCTAGTGTAAGGGAGGGAAGCAGCTGATCAGATTGTTTCAAGGAAATTCCATGAGCTCCTCATACTTGTTGGAGACGAGGATGGAGGAGATGGGAGAGGGAAAACCTTCAAAAGTAATTAACTTGTGTTAGAGATATTAGAAAGATTCAACACAATGTATTCAACAAAAAGCTGATTTATTTGACTTTTATCCAGAATATTAGCCCATGTAACTGCATTGGAAATTATTAACATCAGCAGAAACAGACCCCAGTGAACATGGTTCAGCCCTCTATGTGAATAACAGCAAAATCCAATCACAGCGGCAAACACCAATCACTCTAGTCACTTGTGAATTCGCTGGTGCCTCATCAGGTTGGATGACTGTGTGAATCTCTTTCCACACTTGGGGCAGATGAACGGTCTCTCCCCAGTGTGAACTCACTGATGTGTCAGTAGGGTGGATGACTGAGTGAATCCCTTCCCACAGTTGGGACAGGGCTTCTCCATGGTGTGAACTCGCTGGTGTACAGTGAGATCAGATGATGTCTTGAACCCAGTCCTACACTGAGAGCACCTGAATGGTCTCTCATCAGTGTGAATACGTTAATGGTGCATCAGTTCCTCAGAACTTTTAAAACAGTTTCCTCAGTCCAGGCATTTAAAAGGTCTCTTATCAGTGTGAACACGTTGATGGGACATCAGGTCCCTAGAATTTTAAAAGCACTTTCCTCAGTCTGGGCATTCAAAAGGCCTCTTGTCAGTGTGAACACTCTGGTGATTCAGTAGGGTGGATTACTGAGTGAATTCCTTCCCACCGTGAAAGCACCTGAAAGGTCTCTCGTCCACGTGAACACGTTGATGGAGCATCAGGTCCCGGGAACTTTTAAAGCACTTCCCACAGTCTGGGCATTTAAAAGTTCACTCGTCAGTGTGAACTCGCTGGTGTCTCAGCAAGTCAGATGACCGAGCGAATCCTTTCCCACACTTGGAGCAGGTGAATAGTCTCTCACCTCTGTGAACTCACTCAGTAGACTGGATGACTGAGTGAATCCCTTCTCACATACGGAGAAGGTGAATGGCCTCTCTCCAGTGTGACTGTGTCAATGAGTTTCCAGGTCAGATGGGAATCTAAATCCCTCCTCATATTCTCCACATTTCCACAGTTTCTCTCCACTGTGAACAGTGCTTTTTCCTTCCATGTTCAAAATCTGATGATATTCAGGTTACAATAAATTGAGTGACTCTCTCAGATTCTGAGGTGATGTTTGGTTTGAGTTTCCTGACTGAAAAGTCCTCCCCTTCTAATACCCTGTGAAATTGATTTAAAACAGAAAAAAGGGAGTGAGAGAGAACCCACAAAAACACAAAGGCAGGTTGTGAAATTAAACTGAATGAATCTGGTAATTTTTGGGTCAGAACTAGGAAAAAATGACCATGAATGCTATCGGATTTTTTGTAAAAACCCAACTGGTTCATTAATGTCCTTCAGGGAAGGGAACCTGCCTCCAGTCTGGGCTACACAAGACTCTGGCCTCTACAAGAACGCTAGGGGAAGGCAGTGGTGTAATGGCTTTGTCACTGGACTAGTAATCCAGCGATCCAGGGTAATGATCTGGGGACTCGGGTTTGAATGCTAGCATGGCAGATGGTGAAATTTGAATTCAACAAAAGTCTGGAATTAGAAGTTTACTGATGACCACGAAACCATTGTTGTTTGTCGTAAAAACCCATCTGGTTCACTAATGTCCTTCAGGGAAGGAAATCTGCTACCCTTGCCTGGTCTGGCCTACATGTGACTCCAGAATCACAATGCAGTTGATTCCTAAATGCCCTCTGAACAAGGGATGGACAATATATGCTGGCCCAGCCAATGACACCCACATCCAATGAATAAAGAAAAAGAAATAGGAGCAGGAGTAGACCATCAGCCCCAATGAGCTTGCTCCACCATTCAACATGATCGTGGCTGATCCTGGTCTTTAACCCCACTTTCTCGCCCGCGCCCCATTTCCCTCGACTGCCTGAGAGACCAAAAATCTCTCCATTTCAGCCTTAAATATATTTAAAGATGGAGCATCCAGAGCCTGCTGGGTTAGAGAATTCGACATGACAAGAGAAAAAGAGATAGAGAAATGGGGGAGACACAGAGAGAAAGAATGAGAGAAATGGGATAGAGAAAGAATGAGAGAAATAGAAGGGCATTGGAGAGACAGAAGAGGGTGGCGGTGACAGGGGCAATGGAAAGACATTTTAGAGACCGACAAATGAACTACAATTTGACAGAATCTCCTAAACCCTCAACCTCCACCATCTAGAAGGACCAGTGTCGCAGGTGTATGTGAACACCATCACCTCCAACTCACACACTGTTCTGACTTGTCTGATATCCAGTGCTGGATGAGCAGAAATTTCGTTAATTTAAATATTGGGAAGATGAAAGCTATTGTCTTCAGTCCCCAATACAAACTCCATTCCCTAGCCAACGGCTCCATCCCTCTCCCTGACAACTCTCTGAGGATGAACCAGACTGTTCAAAACCATGATGAAACATATCACCCCAAGATGAGCTTCCAACCACATATCCACATCATCACCAAGACCGCCTGTTCCCACCTAAATAACATCACCCGACTCCACCATAGTCTCAGCTCGTCTGAAACCATCATCCGTTCTTTTGTTATTTCTAGGCTTAACTCTGGCTGGAGGTTCGAGATCCAGGGGACACAGTCTCAGAATAAGGGGGAGGCAATTTGGAACTGAGATGAAGAGGAATTTCTTCATTTAGAGGATGGTGAATCTTTGGAATTCTCTACCCCACTGGGCTGTGGAGGCTCAGTCGTTGGGTATGTTCAAGATAGATTGCTACATATAAAAAACATTGGGGATAAGGGGATAGTGCCAGAAAATGCTGTTGAAGGAGAAAATAAGCCGTTGAATGGCAGAAGGGCTGAATGGCCTATTGCTGCTCGTATTTCTTATGTTCCTCCCTAACGCATTTCCGGCCAGCCTCCCACATTCAACCTCCCCGTAATCTTTAGGTCATCCAAAACTCTGCTGCCCATATATTTACTCGCACCCAGTCTTGTTCATCCATCCTCCCTGTGCTCACTAACCTACAAAGGCTCCTGTTTAAGAAGCACCAAAATTTTAAATTTCTCATCCTTGTTTTCAAGTCCATCCATGGTCTCATCCCTCCCTACCCTTATAGTCTCCTCCAGCCTCACAACCCTCCAAGGTCTCTGCACTATGCTCATTCCGGCTTCCTGAGCATTCCCGATTTTAATCGCTTCATCCTTTGTGTCCACACCCTGAGCTCAAAGGCCATAAGCACTGGAATTTCCTCTCTAAACCTCTCCGCTCTCTTTCTTCCTTTCCTACGTCAAGATCTTCCTTAAAACCTATATCTTTGACCAAACCTTTGGCCATATGCCCTCTTATATCTTTACATGATTCCGTGTCAAATGTTGCTTTTTAGCACACCTGTTAAACTTGGGAAGGCCTATTACATGAAATGTGCTATATAAACACACATTGTTGTTGTTGATTTGGACATATATCACTGTTCCTTCATCATCGCTGTAACTCTATCTAACAGCATTGTGGGAGCACCTTCACTACGGTTCAAGAAGTTCAGACACCATCTTCTCCACAAGTAACTGGGGATGGGTAATACCTGCTGATGGTCTTGTTAGTGAAAGGGCAGGGGGGTGGGACTAGCTGATTTGCTCTTGCAGAGAACCAGCACAGGCAGGGCGGGCTGAACAGCCTCCATCTACATTGTAACCATTCAATGATTCAATGATAAAGAACCGACACTGGAGACCAGGGACCAACCTCTGGATTCAATGCCCAACCTGATACAAACCGGCTCTTCATTGATCTGGGAGTTGCGTCCCCGCTCGGTGTAAACGGGGGAGGGGAACCGGTCAGTTTATTTCCGGGTTTGCGGTTTACACAACATGTTTCTGGAGCCTCTCCGTCCACCGGTCAGATCCATCGCTCCCTCCGCCCCGCCATCTCTCGCCCTTTACCCATTTCGTCTCTCCATCCCCATTACCTGCACTGCGCATGCTTCAGTCACAGCCTGGCCCCGCCCCCTCATTCACTCCGATTGGTTGGAGGACCAACCCCCACCTCGCTCGGAGCCCAGCCCCCTTTTCCTATTGGTCCGAGGGTGCCGTCAATCACCCGGGCATTGTGACGGTGAGTTGAGTTTGTAATAACGCAACTGAAACGATCACAGCTACTGCAGGTGATTCTCTGGCTATAAGTCGATAAGAAAGGAATCGGGAGTGTGCAGTCCCACCCAGCTGGACAACAGAGGAGAGGCATTGGTGGAGGATTGTTTGGTCAATGGTGTCTGCTGCCCATCTCCTTCTAGATGGTACAAAAAACAAAAATACCTGGAAAAATTCAGCAGGTCTGACAGCATCTGCGGAGAGGGATACAGTTGATGTTTCGAGTCCATATGACCCTTCATCAGAACTAAGACATATAGAAATGAGATGAAATATAAGCTGGTAGAGGGGGGTGGGACAGGTAGAGCTTGATAGGGGGCCAGTGATAGGTGGAGGCCAAGAAGAGACTGCTAAAGATGTCATAGACAAAAGGACAAAGGGGTGGTTGACGGTGGTGATATTATCTGAAGGACGTGCTAATGGGGACATTAAGGGTAGCAAGCAGGACAAGCTAGTGACAGATGGCCGTAGTGGGGGTGGGGTGGGGGGAAGGGATCAAAATGGGCTAAAAGGTGGAGATGAAACAAAAGGTCGAAATAAATTTAAAAATAGGAGGGAAAAGAAAAATATATTTGTTTAAAAAATTATAAATTATTGGAAAAAGTGGGATAAGAAAGGGGGTGGGAATGGAGGAGAGAGTTCATAATCTGAAATTGTTGAACTCAATATTAAGTCCAGAAGACTGTAAAGTGCCTAGTCGGAAGATGAGGTGCTGTTCCTCCAGTTTGCGTTGAGCTTCACTGGAACATTGCAGCAGGCCAAGGAAGGACATGTGGGCATGAGAGCAGGGTGGTGTGTTGAAATGGCCAGCGACAGGGACGGTCGTGGTCATGGGTTTGGAAGGTGCTGTCGAAAGAGCCTTGGTGAGTTGGAGGTGAGTGCAGAGGAGAGGGGAGAGGGAGTGCGCTTCAAAGGAATTAACTTGTGTTATAGATATTAAAAAGACTCGGCACACTGTGTTTAGCACAAAGCTGATTTATTTTTATATCCAAAATATTAACACCTATAACTGGACTGGAATTTATTAACATCAGCAGAAACAGACTCCAATGAACATGGTTTTGTCCTGGATGTGATTAGCAGAAAAATACAATCACTGTCATGACTTGTAAGCTTGCTGGTGACTCAGCAGAGTGAATGATCGAGTGAATCTCTTCCCACACTCGGAGCAGGTGAATGGCCTCTCCCAGTGTGAACTCGCTGGTGTACAGTGAGTTGAGATGATCGCTTGAACTCAGTCCCACAGTGAGAGTACCTGAATGGCGTTTCATCAGTGTGAAAACGTTTATGGGGCATCAGTCCCCCAGAACCTTTATAGCACTTCCCATAGTCTGAGCATTTAAAAGGTTTCTCCCTCGTGTGAACTCGCTGGTGTCTCAACAGGTTGGCTGACCAAGTAAATCCCTTCCCACACTCGGAGCACGTGAACAGTTTCTCCCCAGTGTGAACTTGCTGGTGTACAATGAGTTGAAATGATGCCTTGAAACCAGTTCCACAGTGAGAGCACCTGAACGGTCTCTCCTCAGTGTGAACAGGTTGATGGGACATCAGTTCCCCAGAACTTTTATAGCACTTCCCACAGTCTGAGCATTTAAAAGGTCTCTCCCCAGTGTGAATACGCTGGTGTCTCAGCAGATGGGATGACTGAGTGAATCCCTTCCCACACTCGGAGCAGGTGAATGGCCTCTCCCCAGTGTGAGTGCGCCAATGAGTTTCCAGCTCACATGGGTAACTGAATTTCTCCTCGCAGTCCCCACATTTCCACAGTTTTTCTACAGTGCTTTTTCCTTCCATGTTAAAAATGCTATGCTATTCGGGTTAGGATGTATTGGGTGACTCCTTCAGATGCTGTTTTCTGACTGCAAATCCTCCCCTTCTAATACCCTGTGAAGCTGATTTAAAACAGAAAAAGAGAGTGAAGAGAACGCACAAAAACACAAAGGTTGTGAACTTGAGCTGAATGAAGAGACAGAGAAAGAAAAATAAACAGGAGGTAGAGAGAGATTTCATATATTTTATATATCTACAGCTTGACCAGAACTGTGAGGGAATGTCCAAAACACTCAACCTCCACCACCTGGAAGGGCCAGGGTAGCATCACCTCCAAGTTCCCCTCCAAGTCACACACCATCCTGACTGGTCTGGCATCCAGTCCTGGCTGAGCATAAATTTCCTCTATTTAAATATTGGGAAAACTGAAGCCGTTCTCTTCAGTCCCCATTACAAACTCCACTGCCAGCCACTGACTCCATCCCTCTCCCTGGTAACTGTCTGAGGCTAAACTAAGTTGCTCACAACAATGGAAAAATATTTCACCCGAAGATGAGCTTCTGAACACATATCCACAACGTCACCAAGACCGCCGATTTCCACCTCAGTGACATCGCCCAACTCCACCCTCGTCTCAGCTCAGCCCCTGTTGTAACCATCATCCATTCCTTTGTTACCTCTAGATGTAACTATTTTAACGCATTCCCTGCCAGCCTCCCACATTCAACCTCCCTGTAATCTTGAGGTCATCCAAAACTCTGCTTACTCAGGCCAAGTCTTGTTTATCCTTCATCCCTGTGTTCACTGACCTACAAAGGTTCCCGGTTAAGAAGCAGCAAAATTTTAAAATTCTCATGCTTGCTTTCCTCTCTGGCTGTGATCATCCCTATCTCTGTAATCTCCTCCACTCATACAACCCTCCACTCAATGGATTTCCTTTCTGGATGCGATCATCTCCATCACTGTAATCTCCTCCACCCACACAACCCTCCACTCAATGGATTTCCTTTCTGGCTGCGATCATCCCTATCTTTGTAATCTCCTCCACTCACACAACCCTCCACTCAATGGATTTCCTTTCTGGCTGCGATCATCCCTATCTCTGTAATCTCCTCCACCCACACAATACTCTCAAACATGTGTTCATCTACCGCCGGCCTCTTCAATATTCCCCATATTAATCACCCCAGCATTGGTGCCGCTCTTTCCGTTGCCAAGGCCACAAGCTTTGGAAATTCCTCTTCCGTTCACCCCGCTCTGCAGCAGCAGGAGCCCTTCAGCTGTCTCACTGCTCTTGTAAACGGGGACAGGTAGCTTCTCATTCGGGAGACTGCAGCTTACACAACATGTTTACGAAGCTCTCCCGTCCACCCACCGGATCGTTCGCTCCCTCAGACCCTTCATCCCTCCCTCACCGATTGCGGATCAGAAAAAGAAGCTTCTCTCCATCGCCATGGCTCACTCTGCGCATGCTCAAACACTGTTCGACACTGCGCCTGCGCGCTGACCTCCTTGTTGTGTGCATAGGGTCATTCTCTACCGCGGGGAATGCTGGGTAACCCCTTCCCTCATTGAAAGTCCAAATTAGGATATCCTGATTTGTTTTCCTGTTGCGGAGTGGAAGCTGGGTCGGAGGGTCAAATACGAAAGCTAGGAAACAAATTATATCGAAAGTCAACTGCATGGACCCTCCATTACCCACCAGAAAAAAGGAGAATGGGAATTAATGGCGAATCGAGAATCCCCAAAACAGCAGAAAAACAGAATTCCAACCCCTACTCACTAGCATCACAGCGGGTGGGAAGAAAAGGTGAATCACCGCCCACACAACATTTAAACAGCCTCACTACTGTGTGAATGTGCTGAACATGCAACAAATGCTTTGAACTTTCAAAGTTGGCGGGAAAACTGAATAAACCCTCCCGTACTCGTGAATTACCTGGATGGTCTCTCTCTAGAGTGACTGTGCTGCTGTGTCAGTAAATGGGATGACCGAGTGAATCCCTTTTCACTCTCAGCCAGCACAAATCCTCTCCCTGGTGCCACAGCACCCATGGTTTTTCAACTGAGACTGGTAACTCCTTAAAGTAGACAACGATAGCTTGCATTTATACAACACCTTTAATGCAATAAAAACTTTATTAAAACTTACTAATTCAATAGTGAAGGTTTTGCACCATTGGTGCTTACTTGAACCTCCCATTTTCAGCCATCTTGCATTTGTTCTCACCGAGGTCATAAAATGAATACAGCAAAATCAGATGTGCTGAGATTTCATGACACACTTGAGTGGAAATACATGATTCTGAAGTGTAGTGGTCGTCACGTTCGCCTAACACGCAAAAGGTCCGTAGTTCGAAACCGAGTAGCAGCATTATTGAAATTTAATCATTAAAGAATGAGGATAATTTGATCGTTGAAGCTTACCTGAATCTCCGATGTTGCAGGCATATTGCATTTGCTCTGACGGACGTCCTTAATGAGATTTCATGACACACTTAAGTGGAATTAGATGTTCGTATTTCACTGCGCTCACATATTAGCAGTTCGTTCAGTCAACAACAGAAATGAATGGGTCTTTCGATGCAGATTAACACAGTTACTGACCATGTCAAAGATGTCTCATAGTAATGTGTGCTCACAGAGGGAACAAATATAATTAACGCGTCATTCTAAAACCGGTTCCCTTTAAAATTCTTTGATGATTCTGTTGAAATGCTGACTGTTGTGCTAAATCTCAAATCAGACCCATATCAAGTGCATTGCCTGGTGGCTGGCATTCTTTTGTTTGCCCGTCACGTTTGCAATTCGATGTTGTTGTATATTTCAGAGAGTCTCAAGTCAAGCGAGGGCATCAATAACAAATAAAAATACATGAATACTGAATGATGAATAACGTAAAAAATTGCTGAGAAAAGTTTGTTGAATTTCGTCTTCTGAGGAGGAGAAAGGCGTTCCTAATGATTGAGCAGAAAGGATTGCTGCCTGAGACATTTGCTGGAACGAGCCTTCTGCATTTTGAAATTCAAAACAAACTGAGGCACCGGGTGGAAACCAACAGTTCTCTTCCTGTAACAAGTGACATGACCTCTAAGTCTAACCATTGGAATCCTCCAAATATTCTGGTAGATCAGCGCTGAACTGTTTCCTAAAGAAATATATATTCTGTAAAATTACATTCACAGAACAAAATTATGTTAAACCAACTGAACGAAACGACCTATTTCAGCATGTGATCCTGGCAGGTCTCTGTTTAACTGTAGCAATCATTTTCCTCTGTGATATAACACCCTCGATTAACGAGTTGTGGAGCAAATGTAATCAGATTGTGTAAATAACTCAGAAATAATGAGATGTTTGATCAGAAAAATAAGCACTTTCGTCAATTCGATATGAAATCAAGAGATAAGTAAATAATGTTCATATGCATAGCTATGTTAAGAACACAAGTCTAAAGCTTCATGGCATTGGGTGAGGGGAACAGTGTTAATTAAGGCAAACTGGGCATGGAATCTGCAGAAACTCTTTTTTCAAAAAGGAATGATACAACTAATTGATATGCAGAAAAATAACAAGTTCACTAACAGAGAGAAGGAAACTGATATTAATTCGTTTCCACTTTCAAAAAGCTGACAGAGACAGGATGATGGAAGGGCCATTGTATGGATACATGGTATTGTGCCATCTTATGATGACATTGTTATCTGAATCTGTCTGAAGCATTCCAAATTATAGCAGCTGAATTCCATTTCTCCCAACTAAAGAGCCAGAGAGCTGCTGTTTGACAGCACAGTTTAACATTCCGGATAGGCTGACTGCAGTCATGGCTGGACAATGTTTCTGTAGTGTAGTGGCTATTGCGTTCGTCACACACGGGAAAAGTCCCCGGTTTGAAATCACGCGAGAACATTAACCAAGCTCGCTAATTTTGAGAGAAGAAAATTTGCGAATGCCAGGGTTGGTGTTGAATGTAACCAGAATGTCACATGCTACAGGCATGGTGCTTTTGCTCTTACTTGGGCCTTAAAATTAATACAACAAAATCAGAAGCGCTGAAATTTCATGACACTCTCAGTCAAAATAGTTCTGATGAAGAGTCATACGGGCTCGAAATGTTAACTGAATTCCTCTCTGCAGATGCTGTCAGGCCTGCTGAGTTTTTCCAGCTATTTTTATCTTTGAGTAGAAATAAATGTTTGTTTATTGACTCAGTACACATTTTAGCAGTTCGTCCGAGCAGCAACAGAATTTAATGGGTTTTCAATGCAGATTTACATCGTTACCCACCATCTCTAAGATATCTCACAGTAAAGGGTGCTCATAAAGACAGGCGCATGCGATGCTGCAATTGAACCAGAGGAAATGACAGAGCTGGTACTGAATCACTCCTTTAAATAATCAGTCTTCAGCATAGAGTATCAGGAAAAACGACCCAGGGAGATGTGGAAACCGAGGCGCAGTGCAGATCTGCTGGCTTCCCTCCTGTCTTCTACATGGACGCGATTTATGCGCCAGAAAGCTTCTCAGCAGGAACAAAGAGGGATCAAATATAATGAACACATAATTCTCAAAACTGTTTCACCAGGTGGAAACCAACAGTTGCCTTCCTGTAACAAGAGTCATGACCTCTCAGTCTAACCACTGGAATCCAGGGCTGTTAAAGAAACATTTTCCTCTGTAATATCGCACCCTCGATTGAAGAGCTGTGGAGCAAAAGTAATAAGATTGTATAAAGCAACTCGGATATAATGCCATCAGAAAAAATAACACGTTCGTAAATTGGATATGAGATCCATCGCATAATTACGCCATGCTCATATGGTAAAGTATATTAGGAAACCAAGCCCAAATCGTCATGTCATTGGGTCAGGGCAACCTTGTGAATTAAGGCAAACCAGGCATGAATTCTGTAGATTACTTTTTCGAAAGGGTATTCAGCAATTTAATGAAAGGGGAAAAGAAACAGGTTTATTAAAAGAGAGAAGCAAATTGTGATTAGTTTGCTCGTTTAAAACGGGGAAATAAGTCAGATGACGGTAGGGCCTCTTATGCCATTGTATGGATACATGGTGCTCTGCCATTTTATTATTACATTGTTATATCAGTCTCGCTGCAACATTCCTGATAAGAACAGCTGAATTCCATTCCTCCGCAATAGAGACCCAGAGTGCTGCTGCATTACAGCGCAATTTAACATTGCACACAGGCTCACTGCTACCACGGCAGTTTCTGTAGTGTAGTTGTTATCATGTTCGCCTAACACGCAAGAGGTTCCCAGCCCAAAACCGTACAGAAGCATTATTAAAGCTTATTCATTATATAGTGAGAACGATGATTTGCATCATTGAAGATTACCTCAATCTGCCATATTGCATTTGCTTTCACCGAGGTCATAAAATGAATGCAGCGCCATCAGACGTGCTGAGATTTTCATGACACACTTGAGTGGAAATACAAGTTTGTACTTCCATCGTCCCACATGTAAGCAGTTTGTTCAGTCAACAACAGAAATGAATGGGTCTTTTCATGCAGATAGACACAGTGACTCACTGTGTCAAAGATGTCTCAAAGCAATGTGTGCTCCTAAAGACAGGCAAAGAGGGATCAATTATAATTAACGCATCATTCTCAAAGCTGTTCCCTGCAAAATTCTTTGATTTTGTTGAAATACTGACTGTTGTGCTAAATCTCAAATCAGATCCATATCAAGTGCATTACCTGGTGTCTGGCATTCTTTTGTTTGCCAGCCACGTTTGCAATTCGATGTTGTTGTATATTCCAGAGAGCTTCAAATCAACCGAGGGCATTAATATCAAAAAATATATGTTAATACTGAATCTTGAATAACGTAAAAATGCTGCTGAGTAAAGTTTGTTGAATTTCTCTTCTGAGGAGAAGGGCGTTACTAATGATTGAGCAGAAAGCATTGCTGCCTGAGACATTTGCTTGACCGAGCCTTCTGCATTATGACACTCAAAACAAACTGAGGCACCGGGTGGAAACCAACAGTTGTCCCCCTGTAACAAGAGTCATGACCTCTCAGTCTAACCATTGGAATCCTCCAAGCATTCTGGGAGATCAACACTGCCTTTTTTCCTAAACAAATATGTATTCTGTAAAGATTTCATTCCCAGGCCAAAATTATTTCAAACCAAACAAACGGAATGAACTATTTCAACATGTGATCCTGGCAGGGCTCTGTCTAACTGTATCAATGATTTCCCTTGATTAACGGGTTGTGGAGCAAATACAATTAGATTGTGTAAATAACTCAGAAATAATCAGGTGATTGATCAGAAAAGTGAGCACTTCCGTCAATTCAATATGAAATCAAGAGATAAGTAAATAATGTTCATATGCATAGTATGTAAGGAACACGAGTCTAAATCTTCATGGCATTGGGTGAGGGGAACAGTGTTAATTAAGGCAAGCTGGGCATGGAATCTGCAGAAACTCCTTCTTTCGAAGGGAATTGTGCAATTAATTGATATTCTGAAAAATAACAGGTTTGCTAAAAGAGAGAAGGAAACTGAGATTAATTCTTTTGCACTTTGAAAAAGCTGACAGAGACAGGATGAAGGAAGGGCCATGGTATGGATACATGGTGTTATGCCATCTTATGATGACATTGTTATATGAGTCTGTCTGCAGCATTCCAAATTAAAGCAGCGGAATTCCAATTCTCCCAAACAAAGAGCCAGAGAGCTGCTCCGGGACAGCACAGTTTAAGCAGTCACACTTCAAACTGACAGATGCGTTTTGAAAAACCTTTCAATGTTTCATTGATTAAAACTCTAATATAAATGTCCCAGATCGTAAACATCTGTTTCATTATTTTATCCCATTTTACAGACCAAGTGATCGGTTGAATTTTGGGCACTGTAGATTTTCATGAGCTCTTTATTGAAATCTCGGTATTCCGAATTTAAAATGTGTCCTCTTGATGACTCTAAAAATGAAATACCTTCAGTTTGTTTCCGAATTTGTAACTGAGACAATCATGGACGGTATTTCTGGTTTCCTGATTGAAATTTTCGAGATAACTATGGCTGTATTCTAATTGTAGCTTATAATTCCCCTGTTGTTTGAATTCCCCGTGTAAATAAATAACTTTTCTCATTCCTCATTCGCAATTATTCCCTTCCCTTTATGTTGAGCTCCTGTTTACTCTTTCTGGTGTCTGTTACTATTGTACATACAGTTGGCAGCTCAGAGAGAATGTATTCTGTTCTGAATGTGACGCTCATATTCACTTCAGTTAACTTTAAAATAAACTGTTCTGTAAAATGTTCTCTGAAATTATTAATAAATCATTAATGTGAAACGAACTATGGTTCTGACGAAATCCTTTCTCCAAGGCCCATCGACACCACTCCACTTTCCCTATTACATGGTTTCCCCCTCTCCCATCCCCCCATCTCCCACCCACCCGCACCACCCACCCAACCCCCCCCCCCCCCCCCCCCACCCCACCCCACTACCACCGCCCCCGCCCTCATTTCCAGACAGATATTTTTCACCAGTCCTGTCTGGGATGTGGGGATGTGTTTGGATCGAAGACCCATCAGTGAAAGAGTCACTCCGCCACCCAGCGACCCATTGATGTTAATACATCTTTCCTTCAGAGCGAGGGGAGCCTCAATCATATTCTGGTCTGTCAGCTAATTGTAAACAGCAGGACTCTGCTTCATCAGAGGCCGATGCAGGGCAGTACGTGGAGAAAGAAAGCTTCCTTTACACTGTCCCCTCAAGCACTCCCAGGGTCTGTGCAGCAGGGGTTAGATAGAGAATAAAAGTTTTTTTCTCTTTATCCTTTAATGAAATGTGGGTGTCACTGGCAAGGCCGCCCCGAACAGCCCGGCTTCCGAGGCCATTTCAGAGGACAGTGAAGTCACATTGCTGTAGACCTGGAATCACATGTCGGCCAGGCTGGGTAAAAGTGGCAGATTTCCTTCACTAAAAGGCAGTAGTGAAGCAGTTGGGTTTTTACGACAATCAGTGATAGTTGCCATGGTCACCATTACTGAGTCCAATTTTCAATTCCAGATTTTAATAATTGAATTCACATGCCAGCAGCTGCCATGTTGGGATTTGAACCCAAGCCCCCAGAGCATTCGCCTGGACTCTCTGTACCTTGTCTAATTAAATAACCACAAGGCAGAGACATCACAGTCCACCTTCTCAAGACAATTAGGGATGGGAGATAAATGCTGACCCAGACAGCCACTCCCATATCGCATAAATGAATAACAAGGAAAACATATATACCGCACACAGAACATTTGGTACAAACCCAGGGATGATTCCGAGAGGCTGGGGCCGATCTGACACAGACACATTTTCAAGCAGTAATCCTGCAAGTTATTACCACAGTTTGGGGTTTAATAGGAACACCAGGAAGCACAATCGTGGAAATTCCCAGGCCCTGCGGCCTGCCTGTTGCAACAAACAACTGAACTCACAGAACATCACCCCAGGGATCCTCTCTCCCTGCTCCACTCCCTCTGTGACCATCCTCCTGAACTCACTGAACATCACCCCAGGGATCCTCTTTCCCTGCTCCATTCCCTCTGATACCATCCTCCTGAACTCACTGACCATCACCCCAGGTACCCTGTCTGCCTGCTCCATTCCCTATAATACCATCCTCCTGAACTCACTGACCATCAACCCAGGGATCCTCTCTCCCTGCTCCATCCCCTGTGTGACCATCCTCCTGAACTCATTGACCATCACCCCAGGGATCCTCTCTCCCTGCTCCATTCCTTCTGATACCATCCTCCTGAACTCACTGAACATCACCCCAGGGAACCTCTCTCCCTGCTCCATTCCCTCTGATACCATCCTCCTGAACTCACTGAACATCACCCCAGGGAACCTCTCTCCCTGCTCCATTCCCTATGATATCATCCCCCTGTGCTCACTGAACATCACCCCAGCTTGTCGATGAACATTGTAAGATGTAAGGAGGGGAAAATTGCTGGCCCACCTGAAGGGCTCGGAATGATATTTAAGAAAGGGTAGTGTTAGTGTTTAATCTGTTTCTCTGTCCCAGTCTCTCTCCCACTCTCTACCCACTCGACTGTTCAGGACATCTCTCCCCTCTATGCTGCATTTATGTTTAACCTCCATCGCTGCGCTTCCCAATTTCTCGGTCCTTTCCCCAGTCTCGGACAGTCTCAGTGGGCGCACGGCACCTTTAAGATGCCAAGGGGTCACAGTCCTGAGTTAGGATCACAGGCGGCTCAAACTTCACCGCTCAGCAGAGACTGGAGACAGCCCATGATCTCCCGCACCTGAATAAATGCGGGTAATAACCAATCACGGTCCAATGGTGTGCGGAAAGCATTGTGGCGTCATCCACTGCCGGGCCAATTGGCGTCAGCCATGTTTGTGTGACGTCGCACCTTGCTCAGATCTGCGGTTAATTGAAAAGAAAAATGACGTCAGTTCTTTTCAGAACAATCAGCCAACCTGATCGCTCATTGGACCATGAAATGCAATGATTCCGAGAGTCCACTATTTAATCTTCTGTTCCATAACAGCGTCAGTTTATGACGCTGGTTATAAATGTAGCATCATGTGCGATGCACTGTCATGACAGAGTAAAGTTTCCTTTAATCCCCAACTGAGCTGTCCTAGCAGATGATGTAGGCCAGGCGGACCAAATCCACAAAGGAAACGTGGCAACGCTATCACAACGGTTTTACACTTTGTATTCATTGCGAGAAGATTTGTGCACTGAATTCAGAAGTAATGAGTCCACTAACACCTTTATAGATTTTAAAACTAAGTTAAAACATTTATTGACAAAAGGAATGATTTCAAGCACGTGCATAAGATTACAGTTACTTAATACTATAACAAATCCCAAAATCCCTAATTAACCTCACTCCAAACTATACAACCTCTTTAGGACAGCAGTCCAAAATAGCTTTAAAATTTAAATAGCAAGCAAGCAAATTTACCACAGCGCCTACTCGACAGTGGAATTCCAAAGGCTATCCTCCACCTTTGGTTACTGGACACAGCAGGTGTCTGCTAAAGTGGCTGGAGGCTTCCCCAAGGTTTTTTTGCACGGTCCTATTAGATCTTACATGGCCCCCCAACATAGCCTTCCATTCCTCTTCATATATGTTTCTCTCTCTTTAATCTGTAAATTCCATTGTTCTTTGTGTCTTTGGAAATTTACTTTTCCCATGGTACAAAAATTTTTCATGTTGCTTACATGATCAGTACCTTTGGGAAAATAAACACACTACTTGGCCTTTCTTACCTTCCTTCACATATCTAAAAATGCGAATTTCCTTTACACTATACGTGCTAAGACCTCATCCATGTTTACTCAATAGCATTTAAAATACCTTTTCCCCTAATTTATTTTGATAATTTGAAGCTTGCTATCTGGCCCTAATTCAATTAAATCACACAGACAGAACCATACACTCACCACCATAAACCTACTTTACAATAAACCACAATAACATAATGAAAAGATCTGTTAGTTTCATGGCACAGCTCTGACCTGTGACACTGCTGAACTGTCTGCTCTGTAGGTTTGGTCAAAGGTGGAGCCCTTGAGTGACTCCAGTTGGAATTCTGTCTGTGAAATATCGACTCTAAATGAAAATATTTGCGAATATCTCTGGATTGTCATTATGGCAGATTAATATGTTTTTATTGTGTTGATTGCATTATTATTGTAACTGTTTCCCTTTTTGTACCGTTTCTTTGTAATCATTCTGAGATTATTTTAATACCAGTTATCTTGATACCAGTTGTGTAACTTCCACAAATTAAATGGAACTTCACACAGTGCAATGGTGTGCTCCAGTTCTCTTAATATATTCAGAGAATGAATTTCTATTCGCAGCTTTGAATCCTATATTTCTCATGAATTGGATGTATGTACGCAGTTGAACTATTTTTATTCTCATTGTGTTTGAAATTAATATTTAAACGCCTGTTTGTGTGAGAACATACTGGACAACAGATGGCTGACAAAGTCTGGAGAATATTTTCATCAGATCAAAGCACACAATCCGGAACTGTGACGGCAATGGAAGTAGGAAGGGAGGAGGGTGAGGAAGAGACTTTTGTCATTGCAGGATGATGTCAAACCACTAAGTTTTCAGTTAATATCGGAACACTCACTTATGCCATAAAGACGAGGTACAGCAAAGGAATCAAGGGCTTTAGGGATCGGCTGGGAAATTGGTGTCGAGGCCCAGGATCCTCCGTGATCTTATGAAATAACTGAACAGGCTCGAGGGGCCTTTGGCAAACTCCTGGTCTGATTTCTTCAGTTCTCTTTCAGTGCCGATACCAGTCATGACGATGACTGGCTGCAAGCACCGTGGTAGTGTGGCCGAGTGGTCAAAGGCGCTGGATTTAAGTTCCGGTCTCTAACGAGCCGTGGGTTTGAATCCCACCACTGCCAGATGATCATTTTGGGGACTTCGTGCAAATCGCTTCCGGCGGAGGGGAGACTGCTAAAATTTATAGCAGGAAAGTGAGCGGTGTTTCCGATTGGTCGGAATCCCGAGGAGAGAAAATGTGAATATAAATTACAGGGCGACTGGGAAAGGCCGGCATTGTGAGACTAGTTGAGTTGCTGTTCCAAAGAGCCAACAGGAACATGACGGGCCGAATGACCTCCTCTTCTGTAATCATTCTGTGATTTTATACGACCCCTATTGGTGAGCACACAGGGTCTGCAGGCGAAAGCGGAGTGGTTAAGGTGATGGATTGTCCCCACCCAGGGTCCCATCCTGCCGACTCATTCCTGATTTGAAGCAGGCGTCTACAGATGCAGGACTAATTATTTGTTCAATGGACTAAAAAACACAGCCAAACACTTTGGTTTTTTCCTATTGCCGTTCATCTACAAGCATTTACGGAATTTGCTGTCGGATTTGTGAAAACAAAACTTAGCCAATTTGTGATATCTTTGTTTTCTGAGTGTTTGCCTTTCCTTGGAGACCTGTCACTCTCGGTCTTAAATGTATGTGTGTGTTACTGTGTGTGTCAATGCGCTTCAGTTCCCCACTTTTACCAATCAAAACTTTATTTATATTAGTTGGGTAGCTTCATATTAAAATCGGACAAACAAAAAAGAGCAGCTTTAAAACATGCAAGAGGGGAATTCCGGCTCTATTTGTTTTTGAGTGTATACTGCTCAGCGTCTAAGTGCCCGTATGTTACAAAGTGGGAGATGATTGACATTTATACTGAGCAACATTAAAACAGACAGAAACCGAGCCCTTAAGGTCGAGGAGTTAAGGCAATGGACACACCAAGAGAATGAATTTGTAAATACAAATAGTCCAGACTGAAATCCCTCAGACCTTCGGAACTGTTTCTACTGCGGTCATACCCCAGAAGGAACAGGAAAATTAAAGTTCAATCCCAAATGTTATATTCACCTGGAAAGGCTGAACAGTCTGAAGCTCTTTACTCTAGAAAAGGGAAAGCTGAATGCCGGCCTTATAGAAATGGAATGTTTTGTCCCTGTTTTGTCAAGGATTCTACCTGCTGAATCTGATCAAACAAATAATGAAAAGTTTAGAAACATAGAATGAAATGTTTACATTGAGGTGTAGTTCTTAAGATCACATTTTGTCATTTGCTGGATCAGCATTTTTGTCGAACTGTCTCTCTGTGTCATTAAATTACAACACTGACTACACTTCAAAAGCATTCCATCGGCTGTACAGCATTTTCTGTTGCCCTGAGTTCGTGAAAGGCTCTGTTTAAACGTAAGTCTTTTATTCTCTTCTTCTTTTCCGTCTTTCAATCTAAGCTATCAATGGCGGTGTATCTGTTCCTTTCAGTGTCGAGCCAACTCTCTGTCTCTATCTGTCTCCGTATATCTGCTTTTGCCCTCAGTCTCTCTGTCTCTGTCTCGGTTCCTTTACCTCTTTGCAAAGTGTGAAATTCTGAGACTGTTTGAGAGTGTTCATGGTGAGAGGTTGGTTTCCCCCTGACTGGAGCATCTAGAATTGGGGTCACATTCTGCGGATAATGTGTCAGCCATTTCGGACTGAGATGAGGAGACATTTCTTCACTCAAAGGGTTGTGAATCTTTGGAGTACTGTAGCCCAGACATCTGCAGATCCTCTGTCGGCGAGTACATTAAGGTTAAAATGGATAGATTTTCCGATTCTAAGTAAATAAAGGTTTAGCGCGATGGTGTAGAAAATTGGAGTCTAGGCTGGGGATCCGCCATGATTTAAACAAGTGGCAGAGCAGGTTCGAGGCGCTTGGAGGCCGCTTACTGTCTATATTTCAATGGAAATACCAGGTAAGGTAAAGGGGGCCTATCGTGGCCGAGCGGTCTAAGATGTTGTGTTAAAAGTACCATTTCGTTGGGGGCGTGAGCTCGAATCCCACAGTTCCAATGAGCTGGTGCTCGCGACGTGTCACTAAATCTTTAGACGGGGAAGTTTCAGTTGAAATGAAGTGTTCTGTGTTTTATTTTGAAGGGAAGAACAAGGAGAGACAATACAAATATGAAATTCTGTGGGGGAAAAGGAGCCTGTTTGACCAGCTGATCGGCTCTTCCAGAGAGCTGGCACGAACATGCCTGGGCGAATGTCTTCCTGCTATGCTATAGCCACCTATCATTTTATATGAAGGGTGGGAGCATGTTCGTAGTCGTGGCCGAGTGGTTAAGGCTATGGATTCGAAATCCATTAGGGTCTTCCCGCGTAGGTTCGAATCCTGCCGACTACATTTCCTCATTATTCCCGATTTCAACCAGAATAAATTGTAGAAACTAAACTCTGCCGCGTTTTCCTATTTCCGTTCATCTGCCACATCTCAAGGAGTGTGGACATCTCAGAAGGTTTTGGGGTTCTGGGAGACGAAAGAGAAAGAGAGGGGCAAGAACATGGAGGGATTTGAAAACAAGCAGGAGAATTTTAAACTAAAGATGATACTTGTCCAGGAGCCAATGTAGGTCAGAAAGCACAGGGGTGATAGGGGAATGGGACTTGCTGCGAGTTCAGACACGGGCAGCAGAGTTTTGAATGACCTCAAGTTTCCAGAGGGTAGAATGTCCACTCACATTCCAGAACTCACATCCTGGTGGATCAGCGCTGCCCTGTTTCCAAGATCAATACTGATCCTTTATCAGGTGCCATTCTCAGAACTATACACAGTGCTCCAGTAAAAGCAGCCCCATTCCCATCCATATTCTGCCTTGTACCAGCATCGTTGTAGCCAGCGCTTTGCAACCGATCACAGCCTTTCTCTTTCATTCTTTTACTTTCCAGCCCGACATCTACATTTTTCTCGACCTGTTTTCATTTCTGATGCGGATCTTCAGTTCCAACTCCACTGATTTGGGCAGAGCTGTAACGCATTTTCTATTTTCAATCAATAACTTTAAAAAGTCGTTTTAATAAGAGGATTAAGCGGCTAGCTTCTGACCGGGATGCAAACGCAGGCCGCAGCGGTGAGGTCGCCGAATCCGAACCACTGGACTACCGAGGAAGCTGCTTGCTGCGCTTGCATCTTGGGATATCCACGCGGCTTTTACCATTTTCTTCATTCTGGACCATTTTCACGAGGGCGAAGTTTCTCCGACAAAATGTCATGTTGAGATAGAACACAAATTATTTATTCAGCCAATGAAAACCAACGTTGCTATTAGCTGGAACATGAAATCGACAGTGTGGTGAAATAGCACCAAAGCTGCGAATTGCAAAATTCAATTCCCAAAACCCACCAATCTAATCACTACGGATCCTGTGAAACTGACAAGGCAGTGCACGGCAGATTCATCACTAAAAGCAACTGATGGACATCAAATTCTTCACTTTCACGTCACATTTTTTAACTCGTATTCTCCATCTCAGACATTTCCAGTTCAAAAAGATACAAAAGGAATCTTTCCAATCTGCTTTTTCTCTCTGAACCTTTTTAATATGAAGCCACAAAACTAAAGTGAATGTAGTTGTAAAGCGTGAAGTGAATGCGATGGTAAAAATTCGCTCACCTGCTTGTGGAACTGAGCCGCATTGATACATTCCGGATCCTAACCACTCGCTGTGCAACATAAATCTGTACGCTTTATTTCCTGTTTCCTCTCCTCTCCAACCAAAATGAATCACTTCACACTTCCTTACATTAAATTTCAGATGCCACTTGTCCGTCCAAATGGATTTGTTGAAGAGCCCAAAAGGGGAACCGACTCAAACTGGAAATGGAAGGGTGAGAATGAAAGAAGAGAATTGACGGGTTTTGTGGATCCCGGGGGAAAGGGACTCCAGGATCAAAATAAATCAAAATACTGCGGATGCTGCAAATCTGAAACAAAAAACAGAAAATGCTGGAAAAACTCAGCTGATCTGGCAGCAGCTGTGGAGAAAGAAGCAGAATTAACGTTTCGAGTCCGTATGAAGAAGAGTCATTGGGACTGATAGGAATGCTCTTTGCAAAAAGCTGCCATAGACACGATGGGCCGAATTGTCTCCTCATGTGCTGTACCATCTTATGGCGACATTGTTAAATCAGTCTGTCTCCAGCATTCCTAATGATAGCAGCTGAATTCCATTTCTTCAAAACAAAAACCCAAAGTGCTGCTGCATGGCCGCACAGGTTACCGTTTCAGCCAAGCCCATTGAGGATTCGGCAGTACAGTGTTTCTCTAGCGTCGTGGCCCTAACACGCAAATAGTCTCCCGGTTCGAAACGCGGGAAAATATTACCAAAATCCGCTGGTTTAAGTGCACTTGCGTATTACGGCCACGTGACTATTGGTCTTCTCGAAATACTAAAGAACATCCCACAATAAAACAAAAATGATATTTTATCGCACCCGATGCAGTAAAGGTTGTAAAACACTTTCCACTATCACTCGACAGACATATTAACAGTTCGTTCAGTTAGCATAGTAAATGAACCTGTTTATTGCTGTAGGTTAACATACTTACTCGTCATCTCAGAGATGAATAACAGTAATGTGTGCTCCTAAAGATAGACGAAAGCGATACTGTAATTGAAACAGAGGAAATAGCAGACACGCTACATCATCACTTTGTATCGGTCTTTAGCAGAGGAAGAGGAAAAACTGCCAGGGTGCTATAAAATGCTCGAGGAAACCGAGGCTCAGTGCAGGTATGGTGAAATCCCTCCTTTCTTATTCAGTCTGGAAAGAGACATGAACGGGATTTAGGCGCCAGAATGTAAAACATGTCATGAGCCTATCTGAAAGAAGACCAGGGG
The DNA here is from genome assembly GCF_964194155.1 of Cetorhinus maximus. Taxonomy (NCBI): domain Eukaryota; kingdom Metazoa; phylum Chordata; class Chondrichthyes; order Lamniformes; family Cetorhinidae; genus Cetorhinus; species Cetorhinus maximus. The sequence goes on from NC_135901.1 coordinate 22,213,107, forward strand.
AGTTCTCCCCGCTTCCTGGTCAATGTTTATCCTTCAATCAACGTCGCAAAGACACATTATCCGCTCATTATGACGTTGCTGTTTGTGGGAGTTTGCTGAGCGGTGGTTGGCTGCCGTGTTTCCGACATTACAACAATGACGACACTTCACAATGTCCTTCATTGACTGGAGGGCGTTTTGAGACGTCCGCTGGTCGGGAAAGGTGCTATGTAAATGCAAGCCTGTCTTTATTTAATTATCATAAACCCCAGTCCTCTGGTGACTGACCCTCGAGAGTGGAAACAGTTTCTCCCTAACTGCTCTATCAAACCGCCCGCCGCCGATCCCTTCCTCAGCCCAATAATTTTAAACAACACCATGAAAACTCAGTTTAACCTGCTTTGCTCTAAAGAAAACGATCCCGGCCTTTATAGTCTCTCCACAAAACTGAATGTGTTCACCCCTGAACATGGTGCAAGGCGGAACGTTGTGACGAGATTTTGGAAAATGTTGTGAGTTGGCAGATGGAAAAATGGAGGAGGAACAAAAACAGGAAACCCAGTCTCCAGTTCTGTGAATATTTACAAACTCTTTAGGAAACGGAATCAGGGGAGAATGAAAGGTGAGCTGTCCGACTGACCAGGGCCTATCCGGAACGTTAAGCCATGCTGTCATGCAGCAGCACTTTGGGTCTCTGTTTCGGTGAAATGGAATTCAGCTGGTATTATCTGGAATGCTGCAGACAGACTCATATAACATAAAATGGCAAAGTACCATGTATCCATTCAATGGCATAAGGGGCCCTTCCATAATCCTGTCTCGATCAGCTTTTTTAAGAGCAAATGAATTAATCTCAGTTTCCTTCCCTCTTTTAGTAAACCTGTTATTATTCTAAATATCAATTAATTGCACAATTCCCTTTTGAAAAATGAGATTCTGCAGATACCATGCCTAGTTTACCTTAATTAACACTGTTCCCCTCATCCAATGCCATGAAGATTTAGACTAGTCCTTCTTACATAGCTGTGCATATGAACATTATTTACTTTTTCTATTGATTTCATATCGAATTGACAAAAGTGCTTATTTTTCTGATCAAACGTCTCATTGTTTCTGAGTTGATTTACACAATCTAATTACATTTGCTCCACAAACCGCTAATCGAGGGTGTTATATCACAGTCGGAAATCATTGTTACAGTTCAACAGAGCCCTGCCAAGATCAAAGGCTGGCATAGTTTGTTTCGTTCATTTGGTTTAAAATGCATTTGTTCTGGGGAGGTAATCTTACAGAATACATATTTGTTTAGGAAAAAGCGTTGATCTACCAGAATGTTTGGAGGATTCCAATGGTTAGACCGCGAGGTCATGTGACTTGCTACAGGAAGACAACTCTTGGTTTCCACCTGGTGCCTCCGTTTGTTTTGAGTTTCATAATGCAGAAGGCTCGGTCCAGCAAATATCTCAGGCAGCAACACTTTCTGCTCAATCATTCGGAATTGCCTTCTCCTCAGCAGAAGAAATTCAACAAACTTTTCTCAGCAATTTTTTACCTTATTCAGCATTCAGTATTAACGTATTTGATTTAATGCCCTTGGTTGACTTGAGGCTCTCTGAAATAGATAACATCGAATGCAAACTTGACTGGCAAACAAAAGAATGTAACTCACCAGGTAATGCATTTGATATGGGTCTGATTTGAAATGTAGCACAACAGTCAGCATTTCAACAAAATCAAAGAATTTTACAGGGAACAGGCTTGAGAATGATGCATTAATTAGATCTGATCCCTCTTTGTCTGTCTTTATGAGCACACTTAACACTGAGTCACCTTTAACATGGTGAGTAACTTTCTTAAGCTGCATCGAAAGACCCATTGATTTCTCTTGTTAACTAAACGAACTGCTGGGATGTGAGCGCAGTGAAATACGAACATCTATTCACTCAAGTGTGTCATGGAATCTCAGCGGGTGCTGATTTTGCTGCATTCATTTTGTGACCTCGGTGAGACAAATGCAATATTGCCTGCAACAGAGGAGATTCAGATAAGCTTCAACGACGCAAATTATCCTCACTATTTAATGAGTAAGTTTTCATAATGTTTCTGCCCGGTTTCGAACCGGGGACCTTTCGCGTGTGAGGTGAACGTGATAAACACTGCACAACAGAAACTGCCGCGGCTTTATTGATCCTGTCCGGAATGCTAAACTGCGCTGTAACGCAGCAGCAATCTGGGTGTCTATTGCGGAGAAATGGAATACAGCTGCTGTTCTCAGGAACGCTGCAGCGGGCCTGATATAACAATGTAATCATAAGATGGCCTAGCACCTTGTATCCAAACAATGGCAAAAGAGGCATTTCCATCATCCGATCTCAGGCCCCTCTTTAAACGAGAAAACTAATTCATCACAATTTGCTTCTCTCTCTTAATCATCCATTTCTTCTCCCTTTCATTAAATTACTCAATTCTCTTTTGAAAAAGTTGTTTCTGCAGAATCCATGCCTGGTTTGCCTTAATTCACAAGGTTCACATGACGATTTGGACTTGGGTTCCTAATATATTTTACCAGATGAACATGATGTAATTATACAATTGACCTCATATCGAATTTGCGAAAGTTTTTTTTCAACCTTACTATTTTTACAATCTTCTTACTTTTGCTCCACAGCCCTTCAATCGAGGTTGCGATATTACAGAGGAAAATGTTTGTTCCGGAGTTTAACAGGGCCCAGCCAAGATCGCGTGCTTCTATGGTTAGTTTACTTCATTTGGTTTGAAATAATTTTGTTCTTGGACCGAAATCTTACGGAGGATAAATATTTGCGTAACAAACAGGGCAGTGCTGAGCTACCAGGGTGTTTGGGGGTTTCCGATGGTTGGACTGAGGGTCCATGTCACTTGTTGCAGGAAGACAGCTGTTGATTTCACCCTGGTGCCTCAGCTTGTTTTGAATTTCAAAATGTAGACGTGTCCATCCAGCAAATGTCTCCGGGTGCAATGCTGTCTGCACAATCATTAGGAACATCCTTCTCATCCTTGGAAGACGAAATTAAAGAAACTCAGTATTTGTTCCGTTATTCTATATTTAATATTCATATTTTATCTGTTATTGATGCCTTCGTTTGAATTGAGACTCTCTGAAATATGCACCAACTTCGAATTTCAAACATAACTGATAGACAAAAGAATGTCAGTCAACAGGTAATACAAACCATGTGGGGCTCATTTGAAATTGAGCACACTTAGCTTTTAAACAAAATACAAGAATTTTGCTGGGAGCAGTTTTGAGAATGATGCGTTCATTATATTTGATCCCTCTTTGCTCCAGGTAAGAAGCCTTCTGGCGCCTTAATCGCGACCATGTAGAAGACAGGAGGGAAGCCAGGAAGGGTCTGCACTGCGCCTCGGTTTCCAAGACTCCCTGGGTCGTTTTTCCTGATACTCTGTTCTGAAGACCGATTATTTAAAGGAGTGATTCTATACCAGCTCTGTCATTTCCTCTGGTTCAATTGCAGCATCGCTTGCGCCTGTCTTTATGAGCGCCCTTTACTGTAAGGCATCTTAGAGATGGTGGGTAACGATGTAAATCTGCATTGAAAACCCACTAAATTCTGTTGCTGACTGGACGAACTGCTAAAATGCGTGCTGAGTCAAAAAACGAACATCTATTTCTACTCAGTGTGTCATGAAATTTCAGCGTTTCTGATTTTGCTGCATTCATTTTAAGGCCCAGGTAAGAGCAAGAGCACCATGCCTGTAGCATGCGAGATTCAGGTAACATTAATCAACAAACCTGAATTGCGCAAATTTCCCCACTCACAAAATTAGCGAGTTTGGATAATGTTTCTGCCCGGTTTCAAACCGCCCCGTTCATATGCACAGCTATGTAACCGCCCCTTTCGCGTGTGAGGCGACATGTAGGTTAGTCCAGGTAAAGACAGCAGATGTCCTTCCCTAAAGGACATGAGTGAACCAGATTGGGTTTTGTGGACTTTTAATTCTAGATTTTTGTTGAATTCAAATTTCACCATCTGCCATGGTTGGACCACCAGAGCATTACCCTAGGTCTCTGGAATACCAGTCCAGTGAAAATACAACTATGCTACATCAAAACTGGTAAATGCTAGAGATGTAACAGGTTTGAAACAAATACAGAGGAGAGGAGGAAAGAACAAAAGGGAAGGTCTGTGATAGGTTGGGAGGGGCAGGGGAGATGGAGGGGGCAGCGAACTGGTATTGTTACTGGAATAGTACTCCAAAAGCCCAGGATAGTGTTTGAATCCCACCATGGCAGGTGGTGAAATTTGAATTAAAAGTCTAAATGATGAAACCATTAATTTTCATTAAAAACCCATCCGATTCACAAATGTCCTTTAGGAAATCTGCTGTCCTTACCTGGCCTACATGTGAATCTAGACGCACAATAATGTGGTTGACTCTAAAATGGCTGAGCAAGCCACTCGGTTCTCAAGAACAATTAGGAATGGCCAATATAATGTTGGCCCAGCCAGTACTGCCTACATCCCATGAATGAATGAAAAATGCACAAAAGGGATGATGATGCCATTCTGTATCAATCAGTTCTTTCTGCTCTCAGTTCTGTCCCACACTGAAAACTCTCAATCCTTCCCCTCCGTTACCTGGGACAAACATTTCATTGAACAAGCCACACAAGTCACACAGGAAAATAAATCTTCACTGTGACTTGGATAATTTCAGGTGCAGTTCCTTAATTTCCTTCCTGTAATCTTATGAATTAGACCATTCTCAACTGGATCCTATCGGATGTGGACCCGATGCTATCAGCCCTCCAGGAAGTGACTATTCTAATTCTGTGACTCTGAGCAGTTCTGTTGGTGCAGGGGCTTGAGTGGAACTTGCCACTTTTAAACTGTCATAAGAACATAAGAAATAGGAACAGGAGTAGACCATTCGGCCCCTCGAGCCTGCTCCGCCATTTAATAAGGTCATGGCTGATCTTGTGTTTCGATTTCCACATTCCCATCTAACCCCGATAGCCTTTGATTCCCTTGCCTAACAAGAATCTATCTACCTCTGCCTTAAAAATATTCAATCATCATTCATTGCATATCAGACCCGCGCCTACAAACTGCTCTCCCACTCTTCCAGTGAAGAAAAGAGCAGTTTTCACTCCTAACCCAACAACTATGATGTTAACAAAGCGGGATAAAGACAGACGCCGTTTAAATGCGGTGACACTACTGGAGGAATGGAGAGCTGGGGTTCACTCCCAAAAACAGCAGCAATGTTTAAAGTTAATAATCTGAATCTGTGCTTGGTGTATTAGGAGGTTTGGCCCGTATTGGAGTATCTTGCATCCCAGGGATGGGCAGTAACCCGCTGATTGAAGTTGCTGTCACTGTTTTCTGTTCGCAGTGGGTGTTTGGAGAGGGTGGGGCAAAATCCTACTGCTTATCCGTGTCTCATACTATGGAGCAGGGAAGACAAAATCGTTAGTGGGTTTGTTGCCCTGTCTGAAATGTAGCTTTGACCAACTGTTAGTGATGGATATCATGCTGCAGGAGCCTTTAATAAACTTACACAAATCAGCTGGCAAATGCAGGTTTGAGGGAAGCTTTCTGAACCATCAGGACTGGAAATGGGAACAAGTGAAAGATTCTGTCTAGTTTCAGTGTGTACAGACTGTAGAGGGGAAGAGCTAATGTCACACAGCTGTAAGGTATTATATACAGTTAATATTTAAAAATAAAGATGAATTATTGCTCACACTTAAAATATGTTTTGATAATGTTTCTGCCTGGTTTCAAACCAGGGACCCAGGAACTCTAGTTCCTGTTTCTTATGATTGATAATCACTGTCTATCAATAAACCTGTAGCAGGCCTATATACTCTGCATTTTAACTGAATTTATCAGATGTGTGCACCGCTATGAGCTGGGTTGTGGACTGTAATGTCTTCACTCTTCTCGGGTGATCTTATCCAGAAGGGCTGGTGTAGATAGAATCACTTAGTCTGTAAGGTACGGTCACTGTGAGGTTGATAATGGAACAATTTTCTGCCAATGTTCAGTGACACCCGATCACTTACCGAGTGATTATATAAAAATCTAATTCAAACAATCACAGCCGCTGCCAATGAGGGAGGGAAGCAGCAGAAGCAGCTGATCGGATTGTCTCAATCTTAGTGACAAAGAAGCTCCATGAGCTCCTCACATTTTTTGTTGGAGGTGAAGATGGAGGGGACAGAGGTGAGAGAGAGCACGTCAGAAGGAACTAACTTGGGTTAGAAATATTGAAAAGACTCAAGACACTGTGTGTTTAACACAAAGCTAATCTAATTGACCTTTATCTACAATATCAGCCCGAATAACTGGGCTGGAGTTTATTAACATCATCAGAAACAGACCCCAATACACATAATTCAGTCCTGGATGTGATTAGCAGCAAAATCCAACCATTGTTGTTACTTGTGAACTTGCTGGTGTCTCTGCAGTGTAGATAAATAAGCAAACCCCTTCCCACATTCAGAGCATGTAAATGGTCTCTCCCCAGTGTGAACTCGCTGGTGTGTCAGCAGGTTGGATAACTGGGTAAAACCCTTCCCACATTCAGGGCAGGTGAACAGCCTCTCCCCAGTATGAACTCGCTGGTTTCTCAGATGGTTGGATGGGTGGGTGAATCCCTTCGCACATTCAAGGCAGATGAATGGTCGCCCCCCCCACCTCCCCCCCGCCCAAGTGTGAACCCGTTGGTGTGTTAGCTGGAAAGATAACTGAGTGAATCCCTTCCCACACTCAGGGCAGGTGAACAGCCACTCCCCAATGTGAATTCGCTGGTGTACAATGAGTTGAGATGATCACTTGAACACAGTCCCGCAGTGAGAGCACCTGAACGGCCTCTCCCCAGTGTGAACACTTTGATGGGACATCAAGTCCTGGGAGCTTTTGAAACACTTCCCACTGTCTGGGCATTTAAAAGGTCTCTCATCTGTGTGAACTCGCTGGTGTGTCAGCAGATGGGATTGCTGAGTGAATCCCTTCCCACACATGGAGCAGGTGAATGGCCTCTCATCACTGTGCCCATGCTGGTGTCTCAGCAGTTTGGATGACTGAGTGAATCCCTTCCCACACACAGAGCAGGTGAACGGCCTCTCCCCAGTGTGACTGTGCTTGTGCGCAGTGAGTTGAGACCACCACCTGAACCCAGTCCCGCAGTGAGAGCACCTGAATGGTCTCTCATCAGTGTGAACACGTTGATGGCGCATCAGTTCCATGGAACCTTTATAGCACTTCCCGCAGTCCGGACATTTAAAAGGTCTCTCCTCAGTGTGAACTCGCTGGTGTGTCCGCAGGTTGGATGACTGAATGAATCCCTTCCCACACTTAGAGCAAGCGAATGGCCTCTCCCCAGAGTGAACTCGCTGGTGTATCAGCAGGTACGATGAACGAGTGAATCCCTTCCCACACTCGGAGCAGGTGAACGGTTTCTCCCCAGTGTGAGTGCGCCAATGACTTTCCAGGTGAGATGGGGTTTTGAATCCCTTCCCACATTCCCCACATTTCCATGGTTTCATCCTGTTGTGACAGCATTTATGTTCTAACAGGTCAGATGATCGGTTGAAGCCTTGTCCACACACAGAACACGTGTACGGTTTCTCCTCACTGTGAACGGTGCTTTTTCCTTCCATGTTCAAAATTCAATGATATTCAGGTTATGGTAAATTGGGTGACTGTCAGATTCTGATGTGATGCTTGGTTTGAGTTGCCTGACTGCAAATCCTCTCCTCCTAATACCCTGTGAAATTGATTTGAAACAGAAAAAAGGGAGTGAGAGAGAACCCACAAAAACACAAAGGCAGGTTGTGAAATTGAGCTGAATGAATCTGGTAATTTGTGGGGCCGGCACCAGGAAAAAGTGACCATGAAAACTGCTGGATTGTCGTAAAAACCCAACTGGTTCACTAATGTTCTTCAGGGAAGGGAACCTGCTACATGGTCTATGCCTACTCAAGACTCTGTCCACAAATTTCAAAATTGTGCCTGAACACTAAGGTCTGGGTCATTTATATATATTAGGAAGAGCACGGGTCCGAACACTGGCTCCTGAGGAACTCCACTAAGCCTTCCTCCAGTCTGAAAAACATCCATTAACCACAACTCTCTGTTTCCTGTTAGCCAATATCGAACCCATGTTGCTACTGTCCCTTTTATTCCATGAGATATAATCTTTGCTCACAAGTCTGTTGCAAAGTACTTTATCTAATGCCATTTGGAAGTCCATGCCCACCACATTAACAGCATTACCCTGAACAACACTTTCTGTTAACTCATCAAAAACCATAAGCAACTTAGTTAAATGTGATAAAAGCAAAGAACTGCGGATGCTGGAAATCCAAAACAAAAACAGAAACAGAAATACCTGGAAAAACTCAGCAGGTCTGGCAGCATCGGCGGAGCATAGCACAGTTGACATTTCGAGTCCTCATGAACCTTCAACAGAACCCGTTCTGCTGAGTTTTTCCAGGTATTTCTGTTTCTGTTTTTGTTTTAGTTAAACGTGATTTTACCTTCACAAATAAATGCTGGCTTTCCTTAATTAACCCACATTTGCTCAAGTGACTATTAAGTTTGTCCTGAATGACCATTTCTGGAAGCTTCCCCAGCACCAAGATTAAACTGACTAGTCTGTGGTTGTTGGGCTTATCTTTACACCTTTTCTGAACAAAGGTGTAACATTTGCAATTCTCCAGTCCCTGTGTCAGCAACTCAATCTCAGGAAGGCTGGAAAATTATGGCCAGCGCTTCCACAATTTCCACTCTCATTTCCCATCAGTATCCTTGGATGCATTTCATCCAGTCCTAGGGCTTTATCAACTTTATCGGACAGACTATCCACTATCTCCTCCTTATCAATTTTAAACCCCACAAGGGTCTGAACTATCTCCTCTTTCACAATCACCTGTGCTGCATATTTTCCCTTGGTAAAGGCAAAATATTCATTTAATATCTCACCCATGCCCCCTGCCTCCATGCGTAAATCACCTCTTTGGTCCCTAATTGCCTCCACTCCTCCATGTAACACCCTATTTACATGCCCATGGAAGACTTCTTGATTTATTTCCATGTTTGCTTTCAATCTCTTTTCATGCTCTTGTTGCTTTTCTTATTTGGTTTCCCAAGTCCCTCTGAACCTTCTCTATTCAGCCTGGTCCTTGGTTTTATCATCCAGCTGACATGTATCATAAGCCCATTTTTTCTCCTTTATCTCAATCTCTATCTCTTTTCTTATCGAGGGAGCTGTGGATTTGTTTACTGTACCTTTCCCCTTCATGGGAATATATTTTTACTGTGTCAGAACTCTCTCTTCTTTAAAGTCAGTGCATTGCTCAGTTACAGTTTCACCTGCCAATCTTTGATTCATAAGACCATAAGATGTAGGAGCAGAAGTAGGCCATTCAACCTATCGAATCTGCTCCGCCATTCAATGAGATCATGGCTGATCTGATAATCCTCAACTCCACTTTCCTGCCTTTTCTCCATTAACTTTGATTCCCTTACAGATTAAAAATCAGTCTATCTCAGCCTTGAATATACTTAACGACCCAACCTCTACAGCCCTCTGCAGTAAAGAATTCCACAGATTCACTACCCTCAGAGAAGAAATTCTTCGTCATCTCTGTCTTAAATGGGTGACCCTTACTCTGAGATTATGCCCCCTGGTCCTAGACTCTCCCACTCAGCATCTACCCTGTCAAGACCCCTAAGAATCTTACATGTTTCAATAAGGTCGCGTCTCATTCTTCTAAACTCCAATGAATACAGGCCCAACCTACTCAACCTCTCCTCATAAGAAAAACCTTCCATACCCGGGATCAACCTAGTGAACATTCTTTGGACTGCCTCCAATGCCAGAATATCTTTCCTTAGATAAGGGGACCAAAACTGTTCACAATATTCTAGGTGTGATCTAACTGGTGCCTCGTATAGTTTTAGCAATACTTCCCTATTTTTATACTCCATTCCCTTTGAAATTCCAACTTACCTGGGTCAGATCCATTCTTACCCCATTGAAGTTGGCTTTCCCCCAGTTAATTATTCTTACTCTTACTTTTCACACAGGCAGAACAGATAAACTGTTTACCTTTCACATTAAAAGTTTTATGATATTCAGGCCCTGATGAATCAAATAACTCTGTCAGATCTTGATGTGATGTTTCGTTTGAGTTTCCCGTCCGTCAATCCTCTGCCCTGGAAATTTCCAAAATCCATGACTGTCAGTCCAGGACAGGCATTCAGAGGAGACAAACATTTCTCTTGGTTTGTGTTTGCTGCGGGTAAATCTTCTAAGCCCCGGCAAAGGGAGTTTCCAAAACCCATCCCTGTCAGTCCAGGATAGAAATTCACAACATGCCTCCTTCTGACAGGGGCAGAGGACCGCGCATGCACCCAGCTGCACGTTGACCCCTAGAAAGATGGCGGCTGCGCATGCCCATTGATCACTATAGAAGCACAGCTGCACATTGCCCCCCTATAGAAATGGCAGCCGTTTACTCGGGCCTATCTCCGAAGACAAAGAAGGCCCCGCCTGCCGCTGCCTCGTTCGATGCGACCGCAGGACCGGTAGCTTCTTATTCACGGTTTCAAGCTTCCACTGGGCGTTTATTAAACTCCCCACCAACTCCACCGCTTCCATTCCTCCCCACTCACCGGCTCCCGACACTCGCCTGTTCTCAGAGATAAAAACAAAAAACTGCGGATGCTGGAAATCCAAAACAGAAACAGAAATATCTGGAAAAACTCAGCAGGTCTGGCAGCATCGGCGGAAAAGAGCAAAGTTGACGTTTCGAGTCCTCATGACCCTTCAACAGAACTTGCCTGTACTCCACCATTTCTCAGTCTTTGGATCGGCTACGGACTGTGCTGCGCATGCTCCAGTTTGAGCTCACGTTGCGCATGTTCCTGCCACTGCTCAGTGCTGCGCCTGCGCAAGAATCTCCTCTTGTGAGGATCATTGGGCGATAAATGCGGACCGGGCCAGCACCGCCCACATCCCGTGAATGAATTAAAAAATAGGGTACATACTGTCCCGCGGCGAATGCTGGGTAAACCGGCCGCCATCGAGCCGTGATTTTGTTCAAGAGAAACTTATGCTTCGTGAACTGATGCTGATTGGAGCCACAGGGCCAGGATATAAAATTAAGTCAATTAATAAGGCAACCTACACTGGCCCTCCGCCATAGTTCCGTCCCGGGTATAATTAACAGCAGAACAAACCGCTATTGTTAGATGTGAGCTCACTGGAGTCTCAATGGGCAGTGTGAACAAGTGACTTTTCTTCCCATGCAAAGAACATTCAAACTCCGTGTTGTCAGTAGGAATGTAGCAATTTTGGATCAAAGCCTCTGAGCGTTTAAAACTGGAGTGTTAACAGGAGGGCAAAGTGAGTAAATCCCTTGGCACAAATGCAGTATCTGAAAGGTCTCTCTCAGGTGTAACTGTGCTGCTGTGTCAGCGAATGGGATAGCCGAGTGAATTATTTCCACTTCTTCTGAAGAAGAGTCATATGGACTCAAAACGTTCACTTTGTTTCTCTCTCCACAGATGCTGCCAGACCTGCTGAGTTTGGCCAGCATTTTCTGTTTTTATTTCAGATTTCCAGCATCCGCAGTATTATACTTTCAGTAGTGTCCAAGACTCCTACATATTACAACACATGCATTCCACACGACCGAGCTGCCCTGGCATGTCGTAACTTTACTTCCCTTACGTTAACTTTACTTTACTTTGGTTTACTTATATTAATTCACGTTAGTGGCCCTGACCTCCTCTTATTCCTAGTGTTTCTTACTCAAATCCAAGTAGCTACTACTTCAAAAGTAATAGGTTTCTCTAATTTACGGCTGTTTAAAGACACTGCCTAACAGCAATTTCTTACCAACCAATGAACTTATTGTTTTCCTGTGATGCCTCTGTTCGCTTTTTTTTTAAAACTCAGCTCCGAAGGTGAGGTTTATACCCAGGCCCATTTCTGCTCAGCTGCTCCTGTTCCCAACTTCGAATAATTCCTATGTATACACACCTCTTTCCCCCATGCACAGAATTCCCATGTGGTCCTAATTCACTGCTCACTTGGTCTCCATCTCACTCTGACATAGTCGCCTGTCTCCTAGCACACTCCTTACTGACTTTGTGGTTTGAAAAGCCTGTCTTTTTTTTTACCCTCTGATGAGACACTGGCTAGTTTAGCTCCCTGCAACAGTAATCAACACCATTTGAACCAACTGCTTTCAGATGATTGACAGATAGCTACTACTGACCATAAGACCATAAGACATAGGAGCAGAAATTAGGCCATTCGGCCCATCAAGTCTGCTCCGCCATTCAATCATGGCTGATAAGTTTCTCAACCTCATTCTCCCACCTTCTCCGCATAACCTTTGATCCCCTTACTGATCAAGAACCTATCTATCTCCGTCTTAAATACACTCAATGACCTGGCCTCCACAGCCTTCTGTGGCAATGAATTCCATAGATTCATCACTCTCTGGCTGAAGAAGTTTCTCCTCATCTCTGTTCTAAAAGGTCTTCCCTTTACTCTGAGGCTGTGCCCTCGGGTCCTAGTCTCTCCTACTAATGGAAACATCTTCCCCACGTCCACTCTATCCAGGCCTTTCAGTCTTCTGTAAGTTTCAATCAGATCCCCCCTCATCCTTCTAAACTCCATCGAGTATAGACCCATAGTCCTCAAACCTTCCTCATATATGAAGCCTTTCATTCCTGGGATCATTCTCGTGAACCTCCTCTGGACCCCCTCCAGGGCCAGCACATCATTCCTGAGATACGGGGCCCAAAATTGCTCACAATATTCTAAATGTGGTCTGACCAGAGCCTTGTAAAGCCTCCGCAGCACATCCCTGCTTTTATATTCTAATCCTCCTCGAAATAAATGCCAACATTGCATTTGCCTTCCTAACTACCGACTCAACCTGCAAGTTAACCTTAAGAGAATCCTCGACCAGGACGCCCAAGTCCCTTTTCACTCCAGATTTCTGAATTCTCTCCCCATTTAGAAAATAGTCCATGCCTCTATTCTTCCTTCCAAAGTGCATGACCTCACACTTCCCCACATTGTATTCTATCTGCCACTTCTTTGCCCATTCTCCTAACCTGTCTAAATCCTTCTGCAGCCTCCCCACCTCCTCAATACTACCTGTCCCTCCACCTATCTTTGTATCACCTGCAAACTTAGCCAGGATGCCCTCAGTTCCTTCATCTAGATCATTAATGTATAAAGTGAAAAGTTGTGGTCCCAACACTGACCCCTGCGGAACTCCACTAGTTACCAGCCGCCAACCTGAGAAGGACCTCCTTATCCCTACTCTCTGCCTCCTGTCAGACAGCCAATCTTCTATCCATGCTAGTACCTTGCCTCTAACACCATGGGCTCTTAGCTTACTGAGCAGCCTCCTGTGCGGCACCTTGTCAAAGGCCTTCTGGAAGTCCAAGTAGATAACATCCATTGGCTCTCCTTTGTCTAACCTGCTCATTACCTCCTCAAAGAATTCTAACAGATTTGTCAGGTATGACCTCCCCTTGATAAAATCATGCTGACTTTGCCCGATTTTACTATGCACTTCCAAATATTCTGAAATCTCTTCCTTAATAATGGACTCTGAAATCTTACCAACGACCGAGGTCAGGCTAATCAGCTTGTAATTTCCTGTCTTTTGCCTCACTCCCTTCTTAAACAGGGGGGTTACATTAGCGATTTTCCAGTCCTCTGGGACCCTCCCTGACTCCAGTGATTCCTGAAAGATCGCCACTAACTCTTCAGCTATCTCCTTTAGAACTCTGGGGTGTAATCCAACTGGTCCAGGTGATTTATCCACCTTCAGACCTTTCAGTTTTCCTAGCACCTTCTCCTTGGTAATGGCCGCCATACTCACCTCTGCCCCCCCGACTCTCTTGAACTTTGGAGATGTCACTCGTGTCTTCCACTGTGAAGACTGACGCAAAGTACCATTCAGTTCCTCCGCCATTTCTTTGTTCCCCACTACTACTTCTCCAGCGTCATTTTCCAGTGGCCCAATGTCCACTTTTGCCTCTCTCTTACCCTTTATATATATATCTAAAAAATCTCTTGCAATCTTCTTTTATATTACTGGCTAGTTTGCCCTCATATTTAATCTTCTCCCTCCTTATTTCTTTTTTCGTTGTCCTCTGTTGGTCTTTGTAGGCTTCCCAATCCCCTGGTTTCCCACTGCTCTTTGCCGCATTGTATGCTTTCTCTTTAGCTTTTATGCTGTCCCTGACTTCCCTTGTCAGCCATGGTTGCCTCGTCCTCCCTTTAGTATGCTTCTTCTTCCTAGGGATGAATTTTTGCTGTGTCTCCCAAATTACTCCCAGAAACTCCTGCCATTGCTGTTCCACTGTCTTTCCTGCTAGGCTCATCTCCCAGTCAATTCTGGCCAGCTCCTCCCTCATGCCCCTGTAGTTGCCTTTAATCAACTGTAATACCGTTACATCTGATTCCAGCTTTTTCCTCTCAAATTGCAGGGTAAATTCTATCATATTATGGTCACTTCCTCCTAAGGGTTCCTTCACCTGAAGCTCCCTTATCAAATCTGCCTCATTACACATCACTAAATCTAGAATTGCCTGTTCCCTAGTGGGCTCCACCACAAGCTGCTCCTAAAAGCCATCTCGTAGACATTCCACAAATTCCTTTTCTTGGGATCCACTACCAACCTGATTTTCCCAGTCTACCTGCATATTGAAATCCCCCATGATCACTGTAATCTTGCCTTTCTTTCACACCTATTCTATCTCCTGGTGTATCTTGTGCCTCACATTCTGACTACTGTTCGGAGGCCTGTTCATAACTCCCATTATGGTTTTTTTACCATTGCAGTTCCTCAACTCTACCCACACAGATTCTACATCATCTGACCCTACATCATTTCTTGCTATCGATTTAATTTCATTTCTTACTAACAAAGCAACCCCACCCCCTCTGCCAACCTGCCTATCTTTTCAATAGGATGTATATCCTTGGATATTTAGCTCCCAGTCCTGATCCCCTTGCAGCCATGTCTCCGTAATGCCCACCACATCGTACCTGCCAATTTCAATCTGCGCCACAAGCTCATTTACCTTATTTCGTATACTGCGTGCATTCAGATACACCTTCAGTCCTGTATTTCCTGTCCCCTTTCTCATTGTCGTCCCTTTATCTGATGTGCTTGAAGTTAGATTCCCAGCCCTTTCCAAACACTCTGTCCCATTTTGTGTTCTGGAGACTTTAATAGCCTCTCCTGGGCTCTCCTTTCTTTTCAATTTTTTCATAATTTTCCATGAAGTTGAATCCCACCACCCCACCCACCCCCCCCCCCCGCCCCCCCCCCACACGCTCACCTGCTGCTTTGTTTCCCATTAGCCATACTTCTTGGAGTTTTACCCTTCCCTCCCCCCCCCCCCCCCCCCCCGCCCACCCACTTTCTAGTGTAAAGTCCTGTTGACCACCCTATTTACACTTTTCAGACATTGGTCCTAGATCAGTTCATTTGGAGACGGTCCCAATGGTACAGATCCCTCCTGTTCCAATACTGATGCCAGTGCCCCATGAAATGGAACTCCTCTTTCCCGCACCACTCCTTTAGCCACGTGTTTACTTCCCTTATTCTCGTGTCCCTATGCCAATTTGCACGTGGCTTGGGTAGTAATCCGGAGATTATAACCCTTGAGGACCTGTTCTTTAATTTAGTTCCTAGTTCCTGATAATCCCCAAACAGGTCCTCTTTCCTCGTCTTACCTATGTTATTTGTCCCGACGTGGACCACAACAACTGGATCCTACCACCCCCCCCCCCCCCCCCCCCCTCCAATATCCTTTCAAGCTGGTCAGAGATGTCCCTCAGCCTGGCACCGGGCAGGCAACATACCATGCGGGACTCTCGATCCTGCTTACAAAGGAAGCTATCAATTCCCATAATTATAGAATCCCCTACAACTCCCACTTGTCTTTTAGCTCCCCCCTCTTGAATGGCCTCCTGTGCTACGGTGCCGTGGTCAGCTGGCTCATCCTCCCTAGAGCCCTCTTCCTCATCCACACAGGGAGCAAGTACCTCGTACCTGTTGGACAAGGTCAAGAGCTGAGGCTTCTCTGTTCCTGAACACAGGATCCCTCTACCTGCCTCACTTGCAGTCACACCCTGCTGACCCTGACCCCTGTCCGGACTTACTGCAGGCATTTCCCTATTTAACAAGCTAAACTAACTTACTTATGTCAGATCTTGATTCTTAATCTATAGTTAAACCTGAAAAGGACTTACAAGAACTTACTATGTGAGCCGAATTCACCACTCATTCAGTCTCCGTCTCACGCCGGCACAGTTGCCTGTCTCTTCGTGCGCATCTTACTGCCTAAATGCCTACATGACAAAACAGTTTGTGGTGCATGGCCTCAGGGTGAGGTAAAGATATAATCATGAATAATTACAGTACAGAATGAGGCCATTCAGCTTTTTGTTAGAGCATTGGGTGAAACAAAGAAACAAAAGGTGCGTCTGGAGGAACTGTCAATGGCAGAACAAGTGCCATCTGAAAACAAAAAAAAAACAGCAAACGAGAAAAAAAACAAATATAAAGGAAAACAAAATGGGGGCCACATTTGCAGTGAAAATTGTTGAACTCAGACTGAGTGTGAAGGTAACATTTAAACAAACACTGAGTCATTGCGGTTGAGTGGTTAAGGCAGTGGCCACATCGAGAGAATGAATTTGTAAATACAAACAGTGCAAACTGAAATCCCTCAGACATTAGGAGCTGCTTCTACTGCCATTAGACCTCGCAAGGAACGGGAAAATAAAAGTTCACTCACATATGTTACACTATAATCACCAGGAAAGATTGAACAGTCTGAATCTCTTTTCTCTAGAAACGAGAAGGCTGAGAGATGACCTGAGAGAAATGCGATGCTTTGTTGCTGTTGCGTCAGGATTTCAAAGTGAAATTTATTCGCTCAGCCGCAGATTTATATCTGCTGAATCTGTAGCAAGCAAACATCAAAATGTTTAGAGATATAGAAAGAAAGATCCTACATTGAGATTTAATCCTTAAGATCGTATTTTGTCATCTGCTGAATCAACATTTTTTTTTCAAACACACTCTCTGCTATTAGATGACAGTAGTGACTACACTTCAAAAATACTCCATTGCTTCAAAAGCATCTTCTGTAGTCCTGAGTTGGTGTAATGCTCTGTTTAAATGTAAGACTTTCTTTCTCTTCTTTCTTTCTGCCTGTCAATCTCAATTAACAATCATATCGAACAATGAAGTGTATCTGTTCCTTTCAGTGTCTACCCCACTCTCTCTCTCCCTCTCTCTGTCTCTCTTTGTCTCTGTATATCTGCCTCGGCCTCTTTCACTCTCACCATCTCTCTGTCTGTGTTTCTATCTCTTTTCCCTCTTTTGCTCTTTGTTCTCTGTATTCGCTCGCTGTCTGTTCGATTACGCTTCACTGAATTGATCCCTGAGATGAGGCGGTTGTCCTAGAAGGAGAAATTTCGTGGGATGAGTCTGTTCTCCCTGGAGGTTAGAATAATGAGACGTTGTCTTATTGAAGAGTCTGAAACTCTGCGATAGTTTGACAGCATACATGTGAGAGGCTGTTTCCCCCTGGCTGGAGCGTTTAGAACTGGGCTCACATTCTCTTGACAATGTGTCAGTCATTTCAGACCGAGGTAAGGAGACATCTATTCACTCAAAGGTTTATGAATCTTTGGAGTATTGTAGCCCGGAGATCTATGGATCCTCAGTTGATGAATATATTGAAGGCTGAGATCGATAGATTTTTGAGTCCTAAGGGGATGCCGGGATGTCGGTATCGGGTGGGATATTGCTGTCGAGGCTCGGGATCCGCCATGATCTTATTAAGTGGTTAAGCAGGCTCGAGGGTCCTGAAGTCCGACTCCTTTCCTTATGTTCCATTTCAGTAGAAATACCAGCTAAGGCAAGCGTGGACTATGTGTTGACTTTTTAAAAATTCTTTCACGGGATGTGGGCTTCGCTGGCTGGGGCAGCATTTATTGCTCATCCCTAGCTGCCTTTGAGAAGGTGGTGGTGAGCTGCCTTCTTGAACCGCTGCAGCCCATGTGGTGTAGGTGCACCCATAGTGCTGTTGGGGAGGGAGTTCCAGGATTTTGACCCAGCGACAGTGAAGGAATGGCGATATATTTCCAAGTCAGGATGGTGTGTGCCCTGGAGGGGAACTTACAGGTGGTGGTGTTCCCATCTATCTGCTGCTCTTCTCCTCCTAGATGGTAGTGGTCATGGGTTTGGAAGGTGCTGTTGAAGGAGCCTTGGTGAATTCCTGCAGTGCATCTTGTAGATGGTACACCCTGCTGCTACTATGCATCAGTGGTGGAGGGAGTGAATGTTTGTGGATGTGATGCTAATCAAGCGGGCTGCTTTGTCCTGGACGGTGTCAAGCTTCTTGAGTGTTGTGGGAGCTGCACCCATCGAGACAAGTCGGGAGTATTCCATCACACTCCTGACTTGTGGTGGACAGGATTTTGAGAGTCAGGAGGTGAGTTACCCGTCACAAGATTCCTAGCCTCAGAACTGTTTTTGTAGCCACAGTATTTATATCGCTAGTCCAGTTCCGTTTATGGTCAATGTTGACCCCCAGGATGTTGGGAGTGGGCGTTCAGTGATAGAAATGCCATTTAATGTGAAGGGGAGATGGCTAAGTTCTCTTTGTTGGAGGTGGTTATTGCCTGGTGCTTGTGTGTCACGCATATTATTTGCCACTTGTCAGCCCAAGCCTGGATATTGTCCAGATCTTGCTGCATTTGGACATGGACTGCTTCAGTATCTGAGGAGTCACGAGTGGTGCTGAACATCATGCAATCATCAGCGAACATCCCCACTTCTGTTCTTATGATAGAAGGAAGGTCATTGATGAAGCAGCTGAAGATGGTTGGGCCGAGGACACTATCCGAACGAACTCCTCCAGTGATGTCCTGGAGTTGAGATGACTGACCTCCAACAACCACAACCATCTTCCTTTGTGCTAGGTATGACTCAAAGCAGTGGAGAGTTTGCCCCCTGATTCACGTTGACTCCAGTTTTGCTCAGGCACCTTGATGCCACACTCGATCAAATGAGACCCTGATGTCAAGGGCAGTCACTCTCACCACACTTCGGGAGTTCAGCTCTTTTGTCCATGTTTGAACCAAGGCTGTAATGAGGTCAGGAGCTGAGTGGCCCTGGCAGAACCCAAACTAGTCGTCAGTGAGCAGGTTATTGCTAAGTAAGTGCTGCTTGATAGCACTGTTGATGGCTCCTTCCATTACTTTATAGTTGATCGACAGTAGGCTGATGGGGTAATTGGCCAGGTCGGATTTGACCTGCTTTTTGTGCACAGGACACACCTGGGCAATTTTCCACATAGCCGGGTAGATGCCAGTGTTCCAGCTGTATTGGAACAGCTTGGCTAAGGGGCGGCAAGTTCCAGAGCACAAGTCTTCAGTACTATTGCTGGAATATTGTCAGGGCCCATAGCTTTTGCACCATCCAGTGCCTTGAGCCATTGTTTGATATCACGTGGAGTGAAGTTAATTGGATGAAAACTGGCATCTGTAATGCTGGGTCCTCCGAAGGAGGCCGAGATGGATGAAGATTGTCGGAAATGCTTTAGCCTTATCTTTTGCACTGATGTGCTGGGCTCCCCCATCACGGAGGATGGGGATATTTGTGGACCCCCCCCCCACTCCTTCAGTGAGTTGTTTAATTGTCCACCACCATTCACGACTGGATGTGGCTGGTCTGCAGAGCTTAGATCTGATCCGTTGGCTGTGGGATTACTTAGCTCTGTCTATAACTTGCTGTTTATGCTGTTTGGCACACAAGTAGTCCTGTGTTATAGCTTCACCAGGGTGACAACTCATTTTTAGGTATGCCTGATGCTGCTCCTGGTATGCCCTCCTGCACTCTTCATTGAACAAGGGTTGATCCCCTGGCTTGATGGTGATGGTAGAGTGGGGGATATGCCGGGCCATGAGATTACAGACTGTGTTTGAGTAGATTTCTACTGCTGCTGATGGCCAAAAGCTCCTCCTGGATGTCCAGTCTTGAGTTGCTGGATCTGTTCGAAATCTATCCCAGTTAGTTTGGTGGTAGTGCCACACAACACAATGGGGGGTATCCTCAATGTGAAGGTGGGACTTCATCTCCACAATGACTGTGCGGTGGTCCTCCTACCGATACTGTCATCAGATACATCTGTGGCAGACAGGTTGGTGAGGATGAGATCAAGTATGTTTTTCCCTCTTTTTGGTTCCCTCACCACCTGCTGCAGACCCAGCCTTGCAGTTATGTCCTTTAGGACTTGGCCAGCTCGGTCAGTAGTGGTGCTACCGAGCCACTCTTGGTGATGGACATTGAAGACCCCCACCCAGAGTACATTCTGTGCCCTTGCCACCCTCAGTTCTTCCTCCAAGTGATGCTCAACATGGAGCAGCACTGATTCATCAGCTTTGGGGGGGGGGGGGGGGGGGGGGGGGCGGGAGCGTGGTACATGGTAATCAGCAAGAAGCTTCCTTGCCCATGTTTGACCTGGTGCCATGAGACCTCATTGGGTCCGGAGTCAATGGTGTTGACTATGGAGAAGTTGCCGGGCTGTCTACGATGCTGGATTAAGGCTCCAGGATTGGTGGAGACTAAGTGTGAATCCCGTCGCTGCCGTAGTCTCAATGAGCTGGTATTTGAGCCATTTTAGTCAAAACCTTTGGATAGGGAAGTGCCAGTTTCAGTTTAAGTGGAGTGTGCGGTGTTTTATTTTGATGGGAAGAACAAGGAGAGACAATGCAAATATGAATTGCTGTGGGGAAAGAGGAACCAGCTGATTTGCTCTTCCAGAGAGCTGGCATGAACACGAGGGATGAATGTCTTCCTGCTCTGCTGCAGCCATCTATGATTTTATATGAACAATATGAGCATGGATATGTAGTCGTGGCTGAGTGGTTAAGGCAATCGATTAGTGGGGTAACTCCATGTAGGTTTGAATCCTGCCGACTGTGCTTCTCATTATTCCTGATTTCAACCCCTGTGTTTTCTTATTTTCATTCTTCTGCCACACCTCAAGGAATGCAGATATCTCAGAGGGTTCTGGGGTTCCAGGAGACTAAAGAGATGGACGGGGGAGGGAGGAGGGGGGGCGGGGGGAAGGACACCGAGGTATTTGAAAACAAGTAGGAGATTTTTAAACTAAAGATAGTACTTGACCAGGAGCCAATGTAGGTCAGAAAGCACAGGGGTGATAGGGGAATGGGACTTGCTGCGAGTTCAGACATGGGCAGCAGAGTTTTGAAGGACCTCAAGTTTACAGAGGGTAGAATGTCCACTCACATTCCAGAATTTACATCCTGGTGGATCAGCGCTGCCCTGTTTCCAAGATCAATACTAATCCTTATCAGGTGCCATTCTCAGAAGTATTTTGAGTGCTCTGGTAAAATCAGCCCTATTCCCACTCATGTTCTGCCTTGCACCAATTTCACTATAGCCAGCGCTTTGCAACCAATCACAGCTTTTCTCTTTTATTCTTTCACTTCTTAGCTCCACATTGGTATTTGTTCTCGACCTGTTGCACACGTGGCATTTTCATTTCCGATGTGAAGCTTCAATTCTCACTCCACTGATTCTGACAGAACTTCTATGCATTTTCTGTTTTCAATCAGTAATTAGGCACCATGCCTGGTGGTCTAGTGATTAGGATTTGGTGCTCTCACTGCTATTGCCTGGGTTTGATTTCCAGTTGGGGAATATTGAGTTCTTGCTCCTGTTAAAATAACATAAGTTATTACTGATGGAAAACATGCAATCATGTAATGTGCAACACCTGTCTCTTTACTTCATCCACCCACCCACCCCCACCCCCCTCACCCCGTCCAAGGCCAAAAGTCTCCTTTAAAGTGAAGCAGTGCTTCACTTGCACCTCCTTCAATTTGGTCTATTGTATTTGCTGCTCCCAATGCAGTCTCCTCTAGATTGGGGGGACCAAACACAGACTGGGTGACCACTTTGCAGACCTCCTTTGCTAGTCCGCAAGTATGACCCAAGCCTTGCTGTCACTTGCCATTTCAACACGCCATCCTGCTCTCATGCCCACATGTCCATGCTTTGCCTGCTGCAATGTTCCAGTGAAGCCCAATGCAAACTGGAGGAACAGCACCTCATCTTCCGATTAAGCACTTTACAGCCTTCCAGACATAACATTGAGTTCAACAACTTGCGACCATGAAGCTCTCTCTCTCCTTGTGGGTAGGGATTCACTCAGTCATCCAACCTGCAGACACACCAACGAGTTCACATTAGGGAGAAACCATTCACCTGCTCCAAGTGTGGAAGGGGTTCATTTTTTCAGCCAACCTGATGACACACCAGCAAGTTCACACTGACAAGAGACCTTTTAACTGCCCAGTCTGCAGGAAGTGCTAAAAAAGTTCCAGAAAACTGGTGTCCCATGAACGTGTTAACACAGATGAGAGGCCGTTTAAGTGCTCACACTGTGGGACTGGATTCAGACGATCATCTCAACTTACTGTACACCAGCACACTCACAGCAGAGAGAAACTGTTCACCTGCTCAAAGTGTGGGGAGGGATTCAGTCAGTCATCCAGTCTGCTGAGACACCAGCGAGTTCACAATGGGGAGAGACCATTCACCTGCTCTGAATGTGGGAAGAGATTCAGTCAGTCATCCACATTGCTTAGACACCAGCACACTCACACTGGGGAAAGGCTGTTCATCTGCTCTGAATGAAGAAAGGGATTCAGTCAGTTATCCAACCTACTGACACACCATCGAGTTCACAAGTAACTACAGTAATCGGATTTTGCTGTTAATCCCATCCAGGTCTGAGCCATTGGGATCAGTTACTCAAAATCTGTGTTTCGGAGCTGGACCTGCGCCTGGAGTCACTGTGGAGTCTTCTGCAGGGATGAGACCTTTGGGGATAGCATGCACAGTAAGGTGGTCACACCGCAAGTAAAGATTGCACAGGCAGAAAGGGAATGGGTGACTGTAAGACAGAGTAAAAACACTAGGCAGGTAGTTTAGGAGCCCCTTGGGTCCATCTCCCTCTCCAACAGATTTTCCATTGTGGATATGGCTGGGGAAGATGGTTTCTCAGGGGAATGCAGCAAAAGATAAGTCTGTGGCACCACGAGTGGCTCAGCTGTACAGCGTGGGGAGGGGGTGGGGGGGAGCAGGACAGCAATAGCGACCAGGGGATCTATCGTAAGGGGAACAGATTGACATTTCTGTGGATGCAGACGTGACACCAGGATGGAATGTTGCCCCACTGGTGCCAGGGTCAAGGATGTAACTTAGCAGCTGTAGGACATTCTGAAGGGGGAAGGTGAACAGCCAGAGGTCGTGGTCCATATCGTTACCAACCACATAGGTAAAAATAGAGATGAGGTTCTGAAAGCAGGAAATAGGGAGCTCAGAAATAAATTAAAAAGCAGGACCTTGTCATGTGCTAGCGAGATCAGGAATAGGAGAATGACCAGATGAATGCGTGGCTGGAGAGATGATGTGGGAGGGAGGGATTTCGATTACTGAAGCATTGGGGCCGATTCTGGGGAAGGTGGGACTTGTACAAACTGGAGTGGTTGCACCCCAGCAGGTCCCAGACCAATATCCTCCTCGGTGTATTCGCTAGTACTGTGTAGGGGAGGTTTAAACTGGATTGTCAGGGATATGGGGACTTGAGCGAGGGGACACAATGAGAGGAAAACAAAGATAAGAATGAAAGGCAGAAAAGTAGAAAGCAAAACTGGAAGGCAGAAAAAACAAGGGCAAGCAGCAAATAGAGCCATAATACAAAAGAGATGTGTAAAAATGTTGAAAAGACAAGTCTAAAGGCACTGTATATGAATGCATGGAGCATTCGCAATAAGGTCAACAAATCAACTGTGCAAATAGATATAAATGGGTATGATATGATTGCAATTACGGAGACATGGCTGCAGGGTGACCAAGGCTGGGAACTGAATATCCAAGGGTATTCAATATTTAAGATGTATGGGCAAAAAGGAAAAGGAGGTGGCGTGGCGTTGTTAACTAAGGATTAAATCAGTGCGATAGTGAGAGAGGATATTGGCTCAGAAAATCTAGATGTGGAATCAGTCTGAGTGGAGCTAAGAATCAACAAAGGGTGGAAAACATTAGCAGGAGTTGTCTATAGGCCTCCAAACTGTAGTGATAAGGTAGGGGATAGCATTAAACAGGAAATTAGAGAAGCATGTAACAAGGGTGCTACGGCAATCATGGGTGAGTTTAATTTACATATAGACTGGGCAAACCAAATGAGCAACACTGTGGTGAATTAATTCCTGGAGTGTGTATGAGGAACCGACTAGGGAACAGGCTATCCTAGATTTGGTATTGTGCAATGAGAAGAGTTTAATTAATAAACTTGTTGTGCGGGGTTCTTTAGGGAACAGTGACCATAACATGATAGAATTCTTAATTAGGGTGGGAAGTGAAGTAGGTTGATCTGAAACTAGGGTCCTAAATCTTAACAAAGGAAAGTACAAAGGTATGAGGCGTGAGTTGTCCAAGATAGATTGGGGAACATCATTAAAAGGCATGAGGGTGGATAGACCCTGGCTAATATTTAAGGAGCGAATGTATGCATTGCAATAGTTATACATTCCTTTCTGACGCAAAAACACGATAGGAAAGGCAGCCCAACCATGGCTAACAAGAGAAATTAAGGATAGTATTAGATCCAAAGAGGAATCATATAACATTGCTAGAAAAAGGAGCAAGGAACCTGAGGATTGGGAACAGTTTAGAATTCAGCAAAGGAGGACCAAGAGATTAAGAGGGGGGAAATAGAGCATAAGAGTAGACTTGCAAGGAACATAAAAGCGAACTGTAAAAGCTTCTGTCATTATGTAAAAAGAAAAAGATTAATGAAGACAAATGTAGATCCCTTATGGTCTTAAAAGGGAGAATTTATAATAGAAAACAAGGAAATGGCAGAGCAATTAAACAATTACATTAGTTCTGTCTTCACAGAGGAAGACACAAACAACTTCCCAGAAATACCAGAACCGAGGGTCCAGTGAGAAGGAGGAATTGAAGGAAATTAGTATTACTGAAAAAACAGTGCTGGAGATATTAATGTGACTGAAAGCTGATAAATCCCCAGAGCCTGATAATCAACATCCCAAGTTACTAAAGGAGGTGGCCATGGAAATAGTGGATACATTGGTTGTCATCTTCCAAAATTCTGTAAATTCTGGAACAGTCCCAGTAGATTGGAGGATGGCAAATGTAACCCCACTTTTTAAAAAAGGAGGGAGGGAGAAAACAGTGAATTACAGATGGGTTAGCCTAACCTCAGTAGTAGAGAAAATGCTAGAGTCTATTATAAAGGATGTGATAACAGCACACTTAGAAAATATCAACAGGAATAGACAAAGTCAACATGGATTTATGAAAGGGAAATCACATTTGACAAACCTACTGGAGTTCCTTGAGGATGTAATGAGCAGAATAGACAAGGGTGAACCAGTGGATTTAGTGTATTTGGATTTTCAGAAAGCTTTTGATAAAGTCTCATGTAAGAGGTTAGTGTGTAAACTTAAAGGGTTTGGGGGTAATATATTTGGCATGGATTAAGAATTGGTTATCAGACAGGAAATAGTAGGAATAAATGGGTCCTTTTTGGAGTGGTAGGTGATGATTAGTGGGGTTATGCAGGGATCAGATGTTGGGCCCCAGCTATTCACTATATATATCAATGATTTGGATGAGGGAACCAAATGTAATATTTCCAAGTTTGCTGATGACACAAAACTAGGTGGGAATGTGAATGGTGAGGAGGATGTTAAGAGGCTTCAAGGCGATTTACACAAGTTGAGTGAGTGGGCAAATGCATCGCAGATGCAGTATAACATGGATAAGTGTGAAGTTATCCACTTTGGTAGGAAAAACACAATGGCAGAGTATGATTTAAATTGTGATAGATTGGGAAATGTTGACGTACAAAGGGATCTGGGTGTTTTTCTTCACCAATCACTGAAAACAATCATGCAGGTGCAGCAAGCAATTAAGAAGGCAAATGGTATGCTGGCCTTCATTGCAAGAGGACTTGAGTACAGGGGCAAGGATGTCTTACTGCAGCTGTATAGGGCCTTGGTGAGACCACACCTGGAGTATTTTGTGCAGTCTTGGTCTCCTTTGGGCACTTTCTTTTCCATTAATTTCATTTGCAGGTCTATTAGTGATGGACTTGCTGCCATCTCGAACAAAACTGTTTTCACCACTAAGGCTCTGCTCTTATTTAATAGTCTTCATGACATCATCGCACCAGGACTGGATGACATCATAAGAGTCCATTGTTTCTTAATGATCCACATCGAAAACAACAGGAATTATTAATAAACCCGTGCACATTATCTAGGCTGACACTCCAGTGTGACACTGAGGGACTGCTGCACTGTGAGAGACAGTGTCCTTCAGATGGAACTTGTGGAGAGTCTGGCCACAATCTTCCAATCCTCCTTGTATAGTAGTAGTGCCAAAGGACTGACAGGTTGCAACTGTTAAATCCCTTTTCAAAAACACAGCAATTACAGTCAATCAGCTAAACATCAGTGGTGGGGAAAAGTTGAAGCCAATAATCTGGGACAAGTCAACTGGCAGTTGGAAAAGTATGGATTATCACTTCCAGCATTTTCTGTTTTTAATACTGAAAACTTCCACGGATCTTGATGTGTGAAGAGACACTCTGGAAGGTATGGGGAGCTGGGACTTGTCCATGAGAGTAACTAAAGGTATGAGAGAAAGATCCAAAAATACAACAGTTGGTAACAGGACATCAATTAGTCTCCTCTTATCCTAGAGAAATCAAGGACTTGACATACTGTGTGCTTGAACAAAGTTGATTTACTTTACAGACATCAAGATATTAAATTCCAACGCAGTCACAGGGATTATTAACATCTGTAGAAAAAGCTCCAATTATCAGAATGAACATAGTTCAGTTCTGGATGTGATCAACAATTGCAGTAACAGCCGGATCAAACACATTAAGAGGAACAGAGGGTAAATATAAATTATTTCCACTGGTTTGGCAGTCGAGGAATAGGTGGCATAGTCAAAAAGTTAGAACCAGACGTTCAGGAGTGGAATTACACCAGACACGACACAGAAACAGGCTACTCGACACGACCAGTCCAGGTCAGTGTTTATGCTCCAAAGAGCCTCCTCCTGTCATTCCTCATCTAAATCTATCATTGTAACCCTCAACTCCCTTCTCCCTCTTGTGCTTGTCTAGTTTCCCCTTAACGACATCTATACTATTCACGTCACCCACTTTCCGTGAGATTGAGCTCCGCATTCTCACCACTCTCTGGGTGAAGAAGTTTCTTCTGAATTCCCGATTTAATTTCTTGGTGACTATCTTATATTGATGGTCTCTAGTTATGTCCTTCCTCACAAGAGGAAACATTCTCTCTGTATCCTCTCTATCAAAACTTCTCATCATTTTAAAGGCCTCTATGTGGTCACCCCTCAGCCTTCATTTCTCAAGAAAGAGACCCAGCCTGTCAATCCTTTCCTGATATGTAAACCTACCCATTTCTGGTATTATCATTGTAAATCTTTGCTCCCTCTCCAGCGTCTTGCTATCTTCTCTATAATATGGTGGCCAGAACTGCACGCAGTGGTCAGGAAGTATTTTGTTGCTGGGAATCACTGATTACTCAAAAAATGGGATCGAGCTCATACGTGATTTTAAGTTAGTTTATTAAGAAGCAACAGTTTAAAAATGATGCATAATGGACAGAAAGAAACACATGATCTGTGACAGCTAAGAATAATTTACCGATCCCGGAGGACAAATGCACGGATGATGCAGAGTGAGTGCTGGTCTCTGTAACTGGTGGCCGCTGTCTCCTCTCAATGGTTAACTGGTGTGAGCCAGAGTGTGGGTGTCGTGGTGAAGCCAGGATAGATTACTTTGAAATCTTTTTGCTCTCGAGAGCCTGTTTTAACCTTTACACAGACAGTTGGTTTGCGTAAGGTCATGAGATCCAATCGTATCAGGGTTAGAAATGTCTTGTTTCAGGGCATGTGCAAAAGACATGTCCTTGGCAGAGATAACAGGCCTGTCCTGTGTTGTCAGCCAGCAAGCTGTTATGGAAGCTTTCTTCATAAGAGAGAGAGAGTGAGCAATTTCTGCAATATTCCATAAATTTCTGAAGATTTTATAAGGTTATGAGACAGCAATTTCTTACAGTCCTTTCCTTGGATTGGACTTGTCTCCATTCCCACACCGAGGGGATTTCTGCACCAGACAGGAGGGGTAACATTTGGGGACTCTCGATTCTCCACCAATTCTCATTCCCCTTCTTTCTGGTGGATAATGGAGGTGTCAATCTGTCTCATGTGTAAGTCAGTAAGAATTGTGAGTAAGGATTAATCAGCACTTTCTAATTGGACGTAAATCAGTGGAACCTTTCAGACAGTGAATTGTAGAGTTTGTACCAAAGGTCAACGTAGGATTGAAGTAAAAGTTCATGATCTTTTTCTAAATTAATTTCTGATGAGAGTTCCTGAATTATGGGGAAAGATCACAGACAGCAGTTCGTAAAGGGGCACTGCAGCCTCGAGAACATAATCAGTTACAGATCCAGGATATTAAACTCCAGCCCAGTCACAGGGATTATTAGCAGCAGAAGAAACAAACTCCTACTGTCAGAATGAACATGTCTCAGTCCTGGATGGAGTCACTTGTGAATCCGTTGGTGTCTCTGCAGATGGGATAACTGAGTGAATCTCTTCTCACACTCGGAGCAGGTGAACGGCCTCTCCCCAGTGTGAACTCGCTGGTGTGTCAGCAGGTGGGATAACTGAGTGAATCTCTTCTCACATTTGGAGCAGGTGAACGGCCTCTCCCCAGTGTGAACTCGCTGGTGTACACTGAGGTGGGTTGACTGCCTGAAACTTTTTCCACAGGAAGCGCAGCTGAACGGTTTCTCCTCAGTGTGAATTTTCAGGTGTTTCATCAGCTCAGAGGACCCAATGAATCCCTTCCTACACACAGTGCAGGTAAATGGTCTCTCTCCAGTGTGAGCTCGTTGGTGTACATTGAGGTGGGATGAAGTTCTGAATCTCTTTCCACAGGAAGTACAGCTGAATGGCCGCTCCCCAGTGTGAATTCGCTGGTGTTTCAGCACATCAGAGGACCCAGTGAAATCTTTCCCACATAGAGAGCAGGTGAATGGTCTTTCTCCAGTGTGAACACGCTGATGTGTTAGCAATTGGGATGACCGAGTGAATCCCTTCCCACACTTGGAGCAAGTGAATGGTCTCTCCCCAGTGTGCACTCGCTGATGTATCTGCAGACTAATTGACTGAGTAAATCCCTTCCCACACTCAGAACAGATGAATGGTCTCTCCCCAGTGTGAACTCGCTGGTGTCTCAGCAGTTGGGACAACTGGATGAATCCCTTCCCACACTCGGAGCAGATGAATGGCCTTTCCCCAGTGTGAATTCGCTGATGTGTCAGCAGGGTGGATGACTGAGTGAATCCTTCCCCACACTCGGAGCAGGTGAATGGCCTCTTCCCAGTGTGAATTCTCTGGTGTATTAGCAGGTTATTGGACTGAGAAAATCCTTTCCCACACTCAGAGCAGGTGAACGGCCTCTCCCCAGTGTGAACTCGCTGATGACTCAGCAGGGTGGCTAAATGAGCAAATCTCTTCTCACAAATTGGGCAGGTGAACGGTTTCTCCCCAGTATGAATTCGCTGGTGTCTCAGCAGGTTGGATGACTGAGCAAATCCCTTCCCACACACGGAACAGGTGAACGGCCTCTCCCTAGTGTGAACTCGCTGGTGTGAAATGAGGCTGAATGACTGCCTGAAACTCTTTCCACATGAAGTGCAGCTGAATGGCTTCTCCTCAGTGTGGATAAGCAGGTGTTTCTGGAGGCTGGATAACAGTGTGAATCCATTCCCACACACTGAGCAAGTAAACGGCCTATCCCCAGTGTGACTACGTCGATGAATTTCCAGCTTGGATGAGTAACTGAATCCTTTCCCGCAATGCCCACATTTCCACGGTTTCTCCATGGTGTGGGTATGCTTGTGTCTCTCCACGTTGGATGATCAATTGAAGGCTTGCCCACACACAGACATGTGCACGGTTCCTCCCCACTGTGAATGGTGTGATGTATTTTCAGGCTGTGTACCTGATTAAAGCTCTTTCCACAGTCAGTAGACTGGAACACTCTCACTCGTATGTGTGTGTCTCGGTGCTTTTCCAGTCTTTTCCCACAGACAGAACAGACAAACATTTATCCTTCTTCATTCAAAGGCCAGTGATATCAAGTCCTGATGAATCGAGTAACTCTGTCAGATCTCAATGTGATGTTTGGTTTGACTTTCCCGTCTGTAAATCCTCCCCTTCTTACATCCTGTAAAAGGAGATTATAAAAGTCCTCACTGTGAGTACAGGATAGAAATTCAGAACAGATAATTCTAGTTTCTATGGAACATTTTTTCCTCTCCTGTTCCCCCAAAGCTGTAAATTCCTGTCCCACACACTCTCCCTGCTCCCTGGGTTGAAATCTGAATAAAGTGCTGGATAATCCTTTCTGTAATCCTTTAACAAATTTGTACAACTAGAGATAACAAAACGTTTGATAATTCACTTCATTCATGACTTGTGACAAAACATTAATCTGAATCACCCTGACCAACTATACAGAATCGCAAACGTTAGCCTTGTGTCCAGAACTCACTGTGTAGAGATTTAATGAGCAATCGTGAAGGTGGTTTCTCCAAGCCTCACAGGGTTTCCTTCCTTCTTTCTCTCTCTCTCTCTAACTAAATTAAACCTGATATCGGACTCATGGCCCATTTTCTTTCTGGTTCTCTTCCTGCTAATTAATTCCAATTAAATATTGAGAAGACTGAACCCACTCTTTTTGGTCCCTGCTCCAAACTCCATTCACAAGCTATCAACTCCATCTCTCTCACTGCAACACTGAGATTAAGCCACTCTATTCAAACCTCGGTGTCACATTGAAGCCCAGATGAGTTTCTGACCTCATAGCCATACTATCAATAAGACTGTTCTGACTTCCATCATATCACCTGACCTCATCCCTGTGTCAGTGCATATGCTGCTGAAACCCTCATTTATGCCATTGCCACCTCCAGACTCGACTGTTCCAATACACTCCTGGCTGGTCTCCCACATTTCTGCCCTTTGTAAACTTGACACCATCTGATATTCCGTTGTCCATATCTTAACACACAGCAAGTCGCATTTCCCGATCAGCCCTGTACACCCTGATGTGCACTGGGTCCCAATCAAGCAACATCTTGATTTTAAAATTCTTACCCTTTTTTCCAAATCCCTCCAGGGCCACGTCCCTCCCTATCTCTGTAATCCCCTCCAGCACCACAACACTCTGAGATATCTACGCTGATCTAATTCTGGCTTCTTGTGCATTTCCTATTTTAATTGTTCCTCCATTAGTGACCAGGCCTTCAGTTCCCTCAGCCCCAATCTCTGAAATTCTCTCCCTACAGCTTTCTGTCTGTCTACCACACTTTTCTCCTTTAACGCACTTGAACATTGTGCTAACATGAGACCTGGTGTCAAAATATTTCATCTTGCTCTCACCAGGACAGATTCAAGAATGCCAAAGTTCAAAGGTTATCAGTGGGACTCGTTAGTGACTCACTTACACTTTCTAGAAGCTACATATGTTCATACACAGGAATCTGTTCTCTGCAGGTAAAAGGAACATGTCCAGGCATGGTGTCTTTTTTTGAATTAATCAAAAGCATGGAGGACAATAGCTCTCTGATGTATTCGCCATGGCAATGGCTCGACCAATCAGAGCCGACCAACCAACCAACAGCACCCTTTCCTCATGCAGTATAAATTGCTGATCACTTTGAAATTTTGCATCTTGAATCTGTCCGGATGAGTGCAAGACGAAAAGCTTCGACAGCTTGTCTCTTTTTTCAGCAATACTCAAGTTCTGTACTACCAAGTGACTATTTAAGACACTCGTTAAAACTTACCTCTTTGCCCAAGCTTTTGTCACCTGCTTTAAACAGTCCTTGTGTGTATCAGCACACTTTTTGTTTTATAATCTTCCTGTGAAGTATGCTGCAATGGTTTATTATGTTAAAGGTGCTTTTTGAAAACATTTTCACGGGATTTGCTGGCTGGGTCAGCATTTATTGCCCATCTCTAGTTGCCCTTGAGAAGGTGGTGGTGAGCTGCCTTCTTGAACCGCTGCAGTCCCTGTGGTGTAGGTACACCCACAGTGCTGTTAGGGAGGGAATTCCAGGATTTTGACACAGCGACACTGAAGGGACGGCGATATATTTCCAAATCAGGATGGTGAGTGACTTGGAGGGGAACTTCCAGTTGGTGATGTTCCCATCCATCTGCTGTCCTTGTCCTTCCAGGTGGCAGTGGCCGCGGGTTTGGAAGGTGCTGTCTAAAGACAACAGAAGTTGTTGTTGTTGTTGACTGTAACCCTGACCTCCTGATTTACAACAACCCACTGATGTCACACCAAACTCTCTCTGATTTATTGTCCCTCCTGCGGGTTTACTGATCCGGGTTTGCGGCCCCTGATAAAGATGCCGGCCGGTAACCCGGGCCTATCACCTCCCTATTGAGGGTTTGGGGCCGACACGGGTTGTTTATGAAGCCTCTCAATCGACCCGCCGGATCCACCGATGTTGCCGGTTTTTATTTTTGGCTCGAGATCCGCACTCGGTCTTTGTAAAACCACAAATTTAAACCCGTTCGCTCGAGCTCTCTTACCGTCTATCACCATTGTCTGCGCATGCTCCACATCACAATGCCCGGGGAGTGATTGACGGCAGCTCTGGACCAATAGGAATAAGGGACGTGACTGGAGGACTGTGCGGGTGAGACTGGTCCTCCAACCAATCGGAGTGAATAAGGGGCGGGGCTGATCTCGGATCTCCCCCATTGGTTGAAACTCTGCATCATTTTAAAAAGCTGATTTGTCTCAAACTCCAGGAGAAAACTGGACCTTTCTGTTTGTGGCTTTAAACATATAAAACCCCGTGGGTGTGAAGCAAACATTTCAACATTTGTTAGTGAAATGTGGGAACATGATGAAACAATGTACAAATTATTCAAGGGCTGATTTAAAGGAATAACTGGGCAAACAGGAATTTCACCTTTAGAAATAAATGAACCGGCAGAAGGGTTAGGACAGGTTAGGGAGAAGGCTAATCCTCTCATCGTTCAGAACAACACAAGCTGTAAAGGAACAGCTGACCTCAGAGACAATCTCTTGTATTAGTGAAGGGGTTGTGTTGAATCAGGTATAAAAGGGTCAAGTGATATATGTTTTCTACATTGGACAATCACTTAGGAACAGAAGGCCATTCAGCCCATCCAGCATGCTCCACCATTCAATATGATCATGGCTGATTGAACACTTCAATGCCTTTTGCCCACACTATCCCCATAACCCTTTATGTTATTGTTAATCAGGAATATATTAATCTCTACCTTGAACATACTCACCGTTAAAATCTAGAATTCAGATGGGGACATGGATTGGTGTTAGGCGGGAAGATCTGCGTCAGTGAATTACTCCAGGAAGCCTTAAAATCAAAAACAAAAATACCTGGAAAAACTCAGCAGGTCTGGCAGCATCTGCGGAGAGGAACACAGTTAACGTTTTGAGTCCGAATGACCCTTCAACAGAACTAAGTAAAAATAGAAGAGAGGTGAAATATAAGCTGGTTTGAGGGGTGGGGTGGGGGAGACAAGTAGAGCTGGATAGAGGGCCAGTGATAGGTGCGAGTGATAGGTGGAGATAACCAAAAGATGTAACAGACAAAAGGACATAGAGGTGTTGAAGGTGGTGATATTATCTAAGGAATGTGCTAATTAAGGTTAGAAAGCAGGACAAGCAAGGTACAGATAGCCCTAGTAGGGGTGGGGTGGGGTGAAGGAATCGAAAAAGGCTAAAAGGTAGAGATAAAACAATGGATGGAAATACATTTAAAAATAATGGAAATAGGTGGGAAAAGAAAAATATATATAAATTATTGGGGAAAAAGGAGGGGGATCGGAAAGGGATGGGGATGGAGGAGAGAGTTCATGATCTAAAATTGTTGAACTCAATATTCAGTCCAGAAGGCTGTAAAGTGCCTAGTCTGAAGATGAAGTGCTGTTCCTCCAGTTTGCGTTGAGCTTCACTGGAACAATGCAGCAGGCCAAGGACGGACATGTGGGCATGAGAGCAGGGTGGAGTGTTGAAATGGCAAGCGACAGGGAGGTCTGGGTAATGCTTGCGGACAGACCGAAGGTGTTCTGCAAAGCGGTCACCCAGTCTGCGTTTGGTCTCTCCAATGTAGAGGAAACTACATTGGGAGCAATGAATGCATTAGACTAAATTGAGGGAAGTGCAAGTGAAATGCTGCTTTACTTGAAAGGAGTGTTTGGGCCCTTGGACGGTGAGGATAGGGGAAGTAAAGGGGCAGGTATTCCACCTTCTGTGGTTGCATGGGAAGGTGCCGTGGGAGGGGGTTGAGGTGTAGAGGGTGATGGAGGAGTGAACCAGGGTGTCCCGGAGGGAACGATCCCTGCGAATGCCACCGGCGGGGGGGGGGGTTGGTGAAGGGAAGACGTGTTTGGTGGTGGCATCATGCTGGAGTTGGCGGAAATGGCAGAGGAAGATCCTTTGAATGCGCAGGCTGATGGGGTGATAAGTGAGGACAAGGGGGACCCTGTCATGTTTCTGGGAGGGAGAGGAAGGTGTGAGGGCGGATGCGCAGGAGTTGGACCGGACACAGTTAAGGGCCCTGTCAACCACCGTGTGTGGAAAACCTCGGTTAAGGAAGAAGGAAGACATGTCAGAGGAACTGTTTTTGAAAGTGACATCATCAGAACAGATGCAACGGAGGTGAAGGAACTTAGAGAATGGGATGGAGTCCTTACAGGAAGCGGGGTGTGAGGAGCTGTAGTCGAGGTAGCTGTGGGAGTCGCTAGGCTTGTAATGGATATTGGTGGACAGTCTATCACCAGAAATTGAGACAGAGAGGTCAAGGAAGGGAAGGGAAGTGTCAGAGATGGACCATGTGAAAATGATGGAGGGGTGGATTTTGGAAGCAAAATTAATACATTTTCCAGGTTCAGTCGAGAGCATGAAGCAGCACCGAAGTAATCATCGATGTACCGGAGAAAGAGTTGTGGGAGGGGGCCGGAGTAGGACTGGAACAAGGAATGTTCCACATACCCCATAAAGAGACAGGCATAGCTGGGGCCCATGCGGGTACCCATAGCCACACCTTTTATTTGGAGGAAGTGAGAGGAGTTTAAGGAGAAATTGTTCAATGGTCTGGTTGATGAGGAGCACTCTCAGACAGTTTTTAAGGAGAAAGAATAGAATGGAAACGTTTCCACTGACCAAGAAATAAGCTTTGAAGCTACAAAAGGAAGTTGAGCCCGGAGGTGGGGAACGTAGATGGGTGGAGAAGACACAAATAACTTAATTAAACATTTCTCAATAGTAAAGGCACTTACACATATTAAAATTTATGATCTGCAATCAAAGTTTGTTCTAGCAAGTCATATTTAGGATAAGATTAGAACCTGTGAACAGACATTAATCGGTTAATTAAAACAGAAAATGCTGGTAAAACTCAGCAGGTCTGGCAGCATCTGTGGAGAGTGAAATAGAGTTAATGTTTTGAGTCCGTATAACTCTTCTTCAAAGCTTAAGAAGTCATACGGACTTGAAATGTTAACTCTGTTTCTCACTCCACAGATGTTGCCAGACCTGCGGAGTTTTCCAGCATTTTCTGTTTTTATTTCAGATTTCCAGCAAACCACTCGTTGTGTGAAAAAGTTTTTTCTCACATCACATTTGCTTTTTTTGCAAATCACTTTAAACCTGGGCAACAACTCATTATTTCCTAATTTCCGATGCTCGCTTAAAGGGATCTGGATGCAGAGAATTATATAAAAATACAATGTGTATTTAACCTTTCAGGGCAACACCCTGGAAAGCTTTGAAATGAATCGCAAAATCTCTGCAAAGCCTGCATCAATCGGAAGAAGGGGAGGGTTGGAGGACCGCGTAGGGGCGGTTGGTCCTCCAACGAATTGGAATGAATGAGGGGGAAAGGCCGGGTTGTGAACTGAAGCATGCGCAATGCAGGTAATGGCAATGCTGGGACGCTTCTTTGTCAGATCTGCAATCGGTAAGAGGATGATGGCGGGACAGAGGGAGCGATGGATCCAGCGGGTGGTCGGGGAGGCTTCGTAAACATGTTGGGCAAGCCCAAACCCAGAAAAAGATCTTATCGGTCCTCCGTTTGCATGGAGCAAGTCCACAGATCCAGTGACCGGGTCGCCATCTTTATTGGGGGCAATGTGCTGTCGACGCATGTGCGGCCGCCATCTTTGTAGGGGGCAATGTTTTTCATGACTGGGAAAAGTTTGTAACCCATAGCTCAGAACGGTGACAACTTGACCATCAAGCTGCATGACCCTTTAAGTCCCTTATTGATGAGGCAGTGCGGTGCACAGAAGGCAAGAAAAGGAAGCAAATCCTGCTCTCCTGATCCTAATACCTCATGGGATCTTCTGCCCCATGTGTCCAAAGATCCACGTCTCTGTTCAGCTACATCAAGACCCATTGCAGAAACTCACAACCCAGGGTAGACGTCATCCTCAAATCGAGTGACTGTTAACGACAACCAGAGGCATTGTGCAGCAGGGCGCTTACGTGATCATCCTGGGCCAGGAAGCAGAAGAAGAGCATGTTATGAATTTCCATCATGGACTGAGAGGGATAGATTTTTGGAAACTCCTTTTGCAGAGGGTTACAAGGGGAGGATTCATACACAGTGAACTCAAACCAAGAAAAATATTTATATTGTCTGAATTTCTGGGTTTCAGAACTTGAGTGGCGGCTGGAGTCACTGTTGTGCATCTGCGAGGCAGAGGACTACATGGATAGCACATTTAATGAGGTGGTCACACTGCAGGTCAGAAGCGTACAGCCAGAGAGGGAATGGGAATGGCAGTCTAAGTGAACCAGGCAGGTAGTGCAGGAGTCCCCTGAGTCTATCCTGCTTGCTAATTGGTTTTCCATTTTGGATGCTGATGAGGGCGATGGTTTCTCAGGGGACTGCAGCCAGAGCCAAGCCTTTGGCACCACAGGTGATTCAGCTGTACGGGGGGGGTGGGGAGGAAGAAGACTGGAAGGGCAATAGCAATAGGGGATTCCATAATCAGGGGATCAGACACGTGTTTCTGTGGCAGTAAACGTGACTCCAGGATGGTGTGTTGCCTCCCTGGTGCCAGGGTGAAGGATGTCACGGAGTGGCTGCAGGACATCCTTCAAGGGGAGGGGGATAAGCCGGAAGTCGTGGTCCACATTGGCACCAAAAACATAGGTAGGAAGAGGGATGAGGTCCTGAAAGTAGATTTCAGGGAGTTAGGAAGCAAATTAAAAAGCAGGAGCTCAAGAGCAGTAATCTCAGGATTACGCCCAGTGCCACGTGCTACTGAGCATGGGAATAGGAGGATTGATCGATTAAATATGTGGCTGGAGAACTGGTGTAGGAGGGAGGACATCAGATTTCTGAGCAATTGCGACCAATTCTGGGGCAGGTTGGACCTGTACAGGCTGGAAAGATTACATCTTAACAGGACTGCGACGGATATACTTGCAGGGAGAATTGCTAGTGCTGTTGGGTGGGTTTAAGCAAGCTTGTCAGGGGGGTGGTCCAAATTGGAAGAAAGTAAAGTTGGTAACAGGAAATAGTATTGAGACCATAAGGCAAGAGAAACAAAGCGGAGCTTTGAGTATGCTTCAAATATGAAATGATGTCAAAAAGACAAAGTTAAGTGCACTCCACCTGAATGCGCGCAGTGTTCACAATAAGGTAGATAATCTAAAGGCACAAATAGAGGTGAATGGGTATGATATAATTGCCATGACAGAAACATGGCTGCATGGTAACCAAGACTGGGAACTGAATATTCAAGAATATTCGACGTTTAGGAAGGACAGACAAGAAGGGAAAGGAGGTGGAGTTATGCTGATAAGAAGGGATGGTATCAGTGCATTAGTAAGGGAGGGTCTCAGATAGGGAGAACAATGTGTGGAATCTGTTTGAGTGGCGCTAAGAAACAGCAAAGGGCAGTAGACATTGGAGTTGTTTATCAGCCACCAAACAGTGGTGGTAATGTGGGGCATGGTATTAATCAGGAGATGAGAGAAGCTTGTAGCGTGGGCAATGCAGTAATCATGGGTGACTTCAATCTGCATACAGACCGGATAAATCAATTGAGCACTAAAGCTGCGGAAGACGAGTTTCTGGAGTGTGTCAGGGATGGTTTTCTCGAGCAGTATATTGAGGAACTGACTAGAGGACAGTCTATTTTAGATCTGGTATTATGTAATGAAAAGAGGCTAATTAATAATCTTGTTGTAAAAGACCCTTTAGGGATGAGTGACCACAATATGATAGAATTTCACATTATGTTTGAAAGTGAGGTAGTTCACTCTGAAGTAAGGGTGTTAAAGTTGAATAAAGGAAATTATGAAGGAGTGAGGGACAAATTGGCTGAGGTGGATTGGGAAAATACATTAAAAGGTATGACTGTACATAGCCAATGGATAGTCTTCAAAGAACTATTACATAGCTTATAGCACCTATACATTCATTCAAGGTGCAAAAGCCCAAAAAGTCAGTCAACCATGGCTGACAAAGGAAGTTAAGGATTGTACAAAACTAAAAGAAAAGGCTTATAAAGTTGCCAAAAGTAGTAGTAAACCTGAGGTTTGGGAGGTATTTAGAATACAGCAAAGGAAGACCAAGAAACTGTTAAAGAAAGGGAGAATAGAATATGAATGCAATCCAGCAAAAAATATAAAAGTGGACTATAAAAGCTTCTGTAGGTATGTAAAAAGGAAGTGTTTCGCTAAGACAAATGTGGGTCCATTACAGTCAGGAGAATTCATAATGGGGAATAGAGAAATGGCAGAGAAGCTAAATGATTAGTTTGTCTGTTTTCACAGGAAGGTAAAGGGAATCTCCCAGATTTAGAGATCCAAGGAACAAGGGAGAATGAGGAGTTGAAAGAAATTAGTATAAGTCAGAAGATTATGTTGAAGAATTTAATGGGACTGAAAGTTGATAAGTCACTGGGACCTGATATTCTGCACCCCAAAGGGTTGAAAGAGGTTGCTATGGAGATAGTGGATGCACTGGTGATCATTTTCCAAAATTCTATAGACTCTGGAATGGTTCCTGAAGATTGGAAGGTAGCAAATTTCACCCCACTATTTAAGAAGGGAGGGAGAAAGAAAACAGGGAACTACAGACCTGTTAACCTCACATCAGTAGTAAGGAAAATGCTAGAATCCATTATAAAGGATGTGATAAATGGATACTTGGATAATCATGATCTGATTGGGCATAGTCAGCATAGATTTGTGAATGGGAAATATGACGAACTTGTTGGAGCTTTTTGAGGATGTTACTAACAAAATTGATAAAGGAGAGTCAATGGACATGCTGTACTTGGATTTTCAGAAGGCATTTGATAAAGTGCCTCAGAGGAGGTTGATTAGCAAAATAAAAGCAAATGGGATAAGAGGCAATATACTGGCATGCATTAAGGATTGGCTAACAGGCAGAAAACAGAGAGCAGGAATAAGCAGGTCATTCTCGTGTTGGCAAGCTGTGACTCGTGGGGTGCCTCAAGGATCAATACTTGGGCCCCAGCTGTTTACAATACATCAATGATTTGGATGTGAGGACCAAATGTAATATTTCCAAGTTCGCGGATGATACAAAGCTAGGCGGGAATGTGTGTTGTGAGGAAGATGTGAAGTGGCTACAAGGGGATGCGATGGCATTGTGGTATTGTCGTTGGACTAGTAATCCAGAGACCCAGGATAATTCTCTGGGGACCTGGGTTTGAATCCGGCCATGGCAGATGGGAGAATTTGAATTCAGTTAAAATCTGGAATTAAAAGCCTAAATGATAAAACCATTGTTGAATGTTGTAAAGACCCTTCACTAATGCCCCTTTAGAGAAGGAAATCTGCCATCCTTATCTGGCCTATGTGTGACTCCAGACCCCAAAATGTGATTGACTCTTAAATGCCCTCTGAACTAGGGCAATTAGGGATGGGCAATGAACGCTGGCCTGGCCAGTGATGCCCACATCCCATGAACGAAGGAAAAAAAAGGATTTGGACAGAGTGGGCAAGAACATGGCAGATGGAATATAATGTGGAAAAATGTGAGGTTATCCACTTTGGTAGAAGGAACAGATGTGTAGAGCATTTCCTAAATGGTATGAGATTAGAAAGTGTAGATGCACAAAGGGACCTGGGTGTCCTTGTCCATAAGTCACTGAAAGCTAACATGCAGATGCAGCTAATGGAATGTTAGCCTTTATCGCAAGAGGATTTGAGTACAGGAGTAGTGAAGTCTTGCTTCACTTATATAGAAGCTTGGTTAGACTGCAACTGGAGCAGTGTGTGCAGTTTTGGCCCCTTACCTCAGAAAGGATATTATTGCCATAGAGGGAGTGCAACAACGGTTCACCAGACTTGTTCCGGGGATGGCGGGACTGTCTTATGAGGAGACCTTGGAGAAAATGGGCCTGTATTTTCTATAGTTTCAAAAAATGAGAGGCGATCTCATTGAAACCGACAAAATACTTAAAGGAATAGACAGGGTAGATGCAGGTAAGATGTTTCCCTTGGTTGGGGAGTCTAGAACTAAGAGACACAATTTCAAAGTAAGGGGCAAGCCACTGAGGACTGAGATGAGGAGAAATTATGAGGGGCATGGACAGGGTGGATAGGGAGCAGCTGTTCCCCTTAGTTGAGGGGTCAGTCACAAGGGGACATAAGTTCAAGGTGAGGGGCAGGAGGTTTAGGGGGGATGTGAGGAAAAACTTGTTTACCCAGAGGGTGGTGATGGTCTGGAATGTGCTGCCTGGGTGGGTGGTGGAGGTGGGTTGTCTCACATCCTTTAAAAAGTACCTGGATGAGCACTTGGCACGTCATAACATTCAAGGCTATGGGCCAAGTGCTGGTAAATGGGATTAGGTTGGTAGGTCAGGTGTTTCTCACGTGTCGGTGCAAACTCGATGGGCTGAAGGGCCTCTTCTGCACTGTGATTTTCTGTGATTCTGTGATACTCAGAGGGTCGTGAATTTTTAGAATTTTCTACCCCAGAGGGCCGTGGAAGCTTAGTCACTGAGTATGTTTAAGGTAGATATTGATAGATTTCTGATTAACAATAACGTAAAGGGTTATGGGGATAGTGTGGGTAAAAGGCATTTAATTGTTCGATCAGCCATGATAGTATTGAATGGCGGAGCAGGCTGGACGGGCTGAATGGTCTTCTATCCCTATGATTCTATCCTGACTACTAGTGATTGCTTCTGTAGACTGACAGGGTACCAGAAGCTGAAGTCAGTTTTCAGGAGTATCTGAAAGAAGGAAAGGAAGATAGAAAGGTGGAGAGGGTTAGGGAGGAAATTCCACAGCTTAAGATCTTGGCAGTTGCAGATGTGGCTATCAAACATGGAGCAAATAAAATCAGGAATGCTCGGGAAGTCAGAATTAGAGGAGCGCAGATATCTTGGAGGTAACAAAGGGATGGATGATGGTTTCAGCAGCAGATGAGCTCAGGCTGGGTGGAGTCCAGCGATATCACTGAGGTGGAATCTAGGCTTGATGATGATACCAATATGTGGTTGGGAGCTTGCCTCGGAGTCAAATATGACACCAGTGTTTCAGACTCAGACTGTTGTCAAGGAGAGGGCTGGAGTCAGTGTCTAGGGTTGGTAGTGTGGACTGAAGGGAATAGCTTCAGTCTTCCCAATGTTT
Source organism: Cetorhinus maximus (assembly GCF_964194155.1). Taxonomy (NCBI): domain Eukaryota; kingdom Metazoa; phylum Chordata; class Chondrichthyes; order Lamniformes; family Cetorhinidae; genus Cetorhinus; species Cetorhinus maximus. The sequence goes on from NC_135901.1 coordinate 22,255,037, forward strand.
AAATGGAGGAAATTTGTGTTCATCCGGTACTGGGTGTCAGACAAGTCAGGACGGAGTGTAACTTGGAGGGGAGATTGGAGGTGATGCTGTTACCCTGTTCCTCTAGGTGGTGGGGGTTGAGTGTTTTGGAAAGTCTGTCAAAGTTCTGGTCAAGTTGCAGAAATAGAAAATCCTTCTCCTTCTCTGCACCTGATCCCAATCCTCTCTCACTCTCCTCTCCACATGGAGGCTCGAGTCTTGTGTAGGCCCAGACCAGGAAGCAGGTTCCCTTCCCTGAAGGATATTAGTGAACCAGTTGAGTTTTTACAACAATCCAGCAGTTTTCATGGTCACTTTTTCCTTGTGCCAGCCCCACAAATTACCAGATTTTTACAGCTCAGTTTCACAACCTGCCTTAGTGTTTGTGTGGGGTCTCTCTCACTCCTTTTTTTCTGTTTTAAATTGATTTCACAGGGTGTCAGAAGGAGAAGATTTGCATTATGGAAACTGAGACCAAACATCACATCAGGATCTGACAGAGTCGTCCAGTTTATCGTAACTTGAATACATTGGATTTTGAACATGGAAGGAAAAAGCACCATTCACAGTGGGGAGAAACTTTACATGTGTTCTGTGTGTGGACGAGGCTTCAGCCAATCATCTGGTTTGTCAAGACACAAGCACATTCACACGGGGGAGAAACCGTGGAAATGTGGGGACTGTGAGGAGGCACTTGGTTACCCGTCTGAACTGGAAACTCATTGACGCACTCACACTGGAGAGAGACCATTCATCTGCTCCATATGTGGGAAAGGATTTACTCGATCATCGAACTTGCTGAGACACCAGCGAGTTCACACTGGAGAGAGGCTGTTCACCTGCTCTGCATGTGGGAAAGCGTTCACTGATTCCTCCAACCTGCTGAAACATCAGCAAGTTCACACTGGGGAGAGACCATTCTCCTGCTCAGAGTGTGGGAGGGGATTCACCCATTTATCCACCCTGTTGAGACACCAGAGAGTTCACACTGACAAGAGACCTTTTTAATGTCTGGACTGCGGGAAGTGCTTTAAAAGTTCTGGGGAACTGATGTCCCATCAACGTATTCACACTGATGAGAGACCTTTTAAATGCCCACAATGTGGGAAGTCCCATAAAAGTTCCTGAGAACTGATGTCCCATCAACGCGTTCACACTGACGAGAGACCGTTCAGGTGTTCTCACTGCAGGACTGGGTTCAAGCGATCATCTCAACTCATTGTACACCAGCGACTTCACACTGCGGAGAGGCCATTCACCTGCTCTAAATGTGGGAAGGAATTCACTCAATCATCCACCCTGCTGAAACACCAGCGAGTTCACACTGATGAGAGACCTTATAAATGCCCAGACTGCGGGAAGTGCTGTAAAACTTCCTTGGAATTGATGTCGCATCAACATGTTCACACTGACGAGAGGCCGCTCAGGTGCTCTCACTGTGGGGCTAGGTTCAGGAAATCATCTCAACTCACTGTACACCAGCGAATTCACACCAGGGAGAGGCCGTTCACCTGCTCCGAGTGTGGGAAGGGATTCACTCAGACATCCCACCTACTGAATCATCAGCGAGTTTACAAGTAACTACAATGATTAGATTTTGCTGTTAATCACATCCAGGACTGAACCATGTTCAGTGGTGTCTGTTCCTATTCATGCTAATAAACCCCAGACCAGTTAAAACACAATGCTTTGGGTCTGGTAGACCAGACTGGGTAAAGACGGCAGATTTCTTTCCCTAAAGGGCATTAGTGAACTAGATGGATTTTTACAACAATCAATTTATGGTCATCATTAAACTTTTTGTTCCAGATTTTTATTGAATTTAAATTTCACCATATACCGTTGTGGGATTTGAACCTAGGTCTCCAGACCATTACCAGCTGGTCTCAGGATTATTCATCCAATGACGATACTACTACACCACTGCCTCTCCCTTTAATGTCACTAATATATAAGTTAATTCCTTTTGAAGGGCTCTCCCTCTCCTCTATCTCCTCCACAAGTGTGAGGAGCTCATGGACCTTCTTTGTCACTAAGATTGAGACAATCCTTTCACCTGCCTCTGCTACTCCCCTCCCTTCCACTATGCCAATGGGCCAAACTGTCTCTAAAGTTCCCCCTTGTCCGAGCCCTGAACTCACAGTTCCTCTCCTATCTCCCATCATACCCGGTCAGAGCTCTTGTGCAGGAGACCCACCTCCTGGTTCCTCGATTCTATTCCTGCCAAACTGCTGACCATCCATCTTCCCCGTGTTGCTGATATTGTTAACAGTGCTCTCTCTCTTCTGGTTATGCCCCTCTCATCCTTATCCTTCCTGAAAAAAACCCTTCACCCCACCTTCCTTGCAAACTACCACATCATCTGCAACCTCCCTTTCTTCTCCAACGTCCTTGAACTTGGTTTTCCCCAAGGATCTATTCTTGGACCCTCCTATTTCTCATCTACATGCTGCCACTAGGCGACATCATCAACAAAAAATTGTGTTAGTTTTTCCATGTACACTGACAACACCCAGTACTACCTCCCCAACATCCCTCTCCGTTCCTCCACTGTTACTAAATTATCAAACTGTTTATCCGACATCCAGTACTGGATGAGCAGAAATTTCTTCCAATTAAAAATTGGGAAGACCAAAGCCATTGTCTTCGGTCACCGCTACAAATTCTGTTCCCTAACTACTGAGTTCATCCCTCTCCCTGGAAACTGTCTGAGGCTGAACCACACTCTTCACAATCTTGGTGCATATTTGATCCCAAGATGACTTTCCAGCCAAATATCCACACCATCATTAATACCAGATATTTCCACCTCCGTAACGTCACCCATTTCCACCCCCGCCCACAACAACCTGGAAATTAGATCATCCAAAACTCTACTGCCCATGTGTGTTCTCACCCTAAACGTACGGCAAATGATGTCACAGTGATAACGTCACTGGACTAGTATTCCAGAGGCTGAGGCTTTGGATCTGGTAATGTGGGTTCAATTCCCACATTCCACCCAAACCTTCTGCAGACATTTTTAGCAACAAATTTCCAAATAGTATTTATGCAAAAACACAGTGACCTGAATCAGACGGGAAATGTTTGCCTTCTTTGTGTGGAATGGCCACCTTGTCAGCTCTATGATTCGATCATATCGTGTTTATTATGAATCATTATCCTGTTATAGAATCACATGATCTCATTAAAGTACAGCACAGAAGGAGGCCACTTGGCTCATCGAATCTGCACTGGCTCTTTCAAAGAGCAATCCGGTTAATCCCACTGCTCCACTCTTAACCCATATCCCTTGACGAGGATTCAGCCGATCATCTGGCCAGTCAAGACACAAGCTCAGTCACACTGGGGAGAAACCGTGTTAATGCGGGGACAGTGGAAAGGGTTAATTACTCATTTGAGTTGGAAAGTCATCAGTGCCTGCACACCAGGGAGAGGCTGTTCACCTGCTCCACGCGTGGGAAGCTCCACTCGGACATCCAGCCTCTAAACACACCAACGAGTTCATACTGGAGAGGGTTTAAATGCTTCGACTGTGACAAGAGCTTTCAAAGCCAGTTCCCATTTTATAGTCTCAGTGTAAGTGAGGGCTTCCCAAACTGAGGGTCGTGACCACAATGGGGTGTGTGACAAGATTTTGGGCTTGCGAGCTCCGAGGCAGCAATGACTGTTTCCTGACAGCTGCGAGGCCCCTTTAAATCCTCACAGTTTTTGTTTTGTTAGTGGGTGTGGCCTAATGGACGACACTCTGAGGCTCAATTGCTGCTGCAAAAAACACTTGTGAAAAGGTCGGTGTGATTGTACTCGAAAGAGTTGCAATCTGTGACTGTTGATAACTCGAAAGAATTTTTTCATTTATTTCTGGAAAGTCGATTTCTTCAACAATCAGGATCATAATGTATTTAACAATCAGAACACTACAACATTAATAATCAGAATCCTATTGCATCAAAATGAGGATCCTATTACATCAATGCTCAGGTTCCTATTAAATTAATGATCAGAGTCCAATTACTTTAAGATTCAGGATCTCAACACATTAATAATCAGGATATTATTACATTAATATTCTGGTGGCCATTGCATCAACAATCAGGATCTTATTGTATAAATAATCATCCTAATACATTAATAATCAGCATTAATTACATTAATTACAGTTCCAATCGCATTAATAATCAGCTGCCTACTGCTTCAATAACCAGAAAATTATTGCACTTATCAGGATGCTATTAATCAGAATTATTTCAATTAATAATCAGAGTCGTATGGCATCAATAATCAGGACACTGCATGTTGCCATGAAAGGAGCGGCTGAGACTGAGCAGCTTTGGTGGACAGTCAATTTTCTCCAAACTCTTGTCAAGTCCTGCCCTGCTGAGGGTGCCTAATGCTTTCCTGAGATCTACGCTAGTAAGGTAATGAGGTATATCCTGTTCTCTACACTTCTCTTATAGCTGGCATCTGGAGAAGATCACGTTCACTGTAGATCTGCCAGCTCTGTGCTTCTGGATACACTCAGTCTGCAAGTAGATGAAATCATTAAGCATAATCCCAGCAAAGACTTTCCCAGTGATGCTAAGGAGTGAGATGTCCCTGTAGTTTGTTGCAATCTCCTGTCACCTTTGTTTTTCCGAAATGTTTGTATCACACATATCCTGTGGAACTGATCCTGATTGTCAGCAAAGATTAATTCACACTTTCTAATTGGAGATGTTAATCAGTGGAACCTGTCAGACACTGAATTTGCAAAGACCAATTTAGGATTGAAGTAAAAGTTCATAATTTTATTGTAAATGAGTTCCTGTTGAGGGTTCTTGAATTAAGGGGAAAGATCACAGATGGTGTTTTTAAAAAGGGACACTACAGCCCCGAAAATCAGTGACATTTCCAGAGTATTAAACTCCAGCCAGTTATACGGTTGTTAACATCAACAGAAACAAACCAGATATTGTCAGACTATCAGTCCTGGATGTGATTAACAGCAGCAATAATAGTAGAATCCAATCCTTGCAGTCACTTGTGAACTCGCTGGTGTCTCAGCAGGCTGCCAGGCTGAGTGAATCTCTTCCCACACACGGAGCAGATGAATGGCTTCTCTCCGGTATGAGTGCGTTCATGTAAATGCAGGCTGCCAGGCTGAGTGAATCCCTTCCCACACACGGAACAGGTGAACGGTCTCTCCCCAGTGTGTGTGCGTTGGTGAGCAGTGAGGGCGGATGACAGCCTGAAACTCTTCCCACATGAAGTGCAGCTGAATGGCTTCTCCCCAGTGTGAACTCGCTGGTGTGTAAGCAGGGTGGATGACTGAGTGAATTCTTTCCCACACACAGAGCAGGTGAACGGCCTCTCCCTGGTGTGAACTCGCTTATGTGAATCGAGGTCGGCTGAACGCCTGAACCTCGTTCCACAACAAGTGCAGTAAAACGGCCTCTCCCCAGTGTGAATTCGCTGGTGTGACAGCAGGGTAGATGACCGAGCAAATCCCCTCCCACACACAGAGGTGAATGGCTTCTCCCCAGTGTGAACTCGCTGGTGTTCAACAAGGGTAGATGAATGCCTGAACCTCTTTCTACAGGAAGTACAGTTGAATGGCTTCTCTTCAGTGTGAATTTGTTGGTGTGACTGAAGACCGGATGAATGAGTGAATCCCTTCCCACACACAGAGCAGGTGAACAGCCTCTCCCCAGTGTGAAGTTGCTGGTGTGCAGTGAGATGGGATGTCCGCCTGAACCTCTTTCCACAGCATGTGCAGCTGAACGGCCTCTCTTCAGTGTGAATTCTCTGGTGTAACATGAGGCAGGATGTTCGAGTAAATCCCTTCCCACACACGGAACAAATGAACGGCTTCTCCCCAGTGTGACTGCGTCGATGCATTTCCAGTTGGTGAGGATAATAGAATCCTTTACCACAGTCCTCACATTTCCACAGTTTCTCCATGGTGCCGGCCCTAATGTGGCTGCGTCGATGGATTTCCAGAAGGGATGGATAATTGAATCCTTTCCCACAGTCCTCACATTTCCATGGTTTCTCCATGGTTCCCATGTCCATGTGTCTCTCCAGGTTGGATGATTAGGTGAAGCCTCATCCATATACACAACACATGTACAGTTTCTCCCACTGTGAACAATGCGATGCTTTTTCAGGCTAACTGGTTAAAGCTCTTTCCACATGTTGTGCACTGGAACACACTCACTCAGGTGTGTGTGTGTCTCAGTGTTTTTCCAGTCACACTGATGTTTGAAATCTTTTCCCACAGACAGAACAGACAAATATTTCTCCTTCACATTTAAAGGCCAATGATATTCAGGTCCAGATGCATCGAGTGGTTGTCAGATCTTGACGTGATGTTTGGTTTGAGTTTCCTGTCTGTAAATCCTCCCTTTCTAATGCCCTGGGAAAGGAGTTTACAAATGTCATCGCTGTAAGTCCAGGATAGAAATTCAGAACTGACAGTTCTAGTTTCTGTGGAACATTTTTTCATTTTTGCTCCACGTCTCACACACTCTGTCTCTTGCCTGCACAGAATCCAGTTAAGTTTCTTTCTTCCATTCCCAGTTTTCTCTCCCTCTTTACTCTGTCTGGGTTCAGTTCACCATTCCCTGTTTGCAGACTGAGAATAAAATCAATGAGTCAATAATTTTCTTTCCTGGTCATTGGGACCCTGAAATCCTGCCTACTCAATTGGCCCTCACCAAGATGGCTGCACATGCACCCTGCTGGCTGAACAAGCCCTGCCTTCCTCATTCAAATGGGAACCAGCAGCTGGAGTAACCAGGGCTTGTCACCAGGAAGGAAGGCCCACCTCCCTGATTTGCCCAAACTGCCTATTCCTTAGGCAGTCCCTCGGGTTTGAAGGTGACTTGTTTCCACTCTGATTTGTTGGGTTCTGAGATGGCTGATAAGTTCAATGCTTGATCTTCCATGCCGGTCATCAAGTCCCCATCTACTCTCATCCCATTTTCCAGCACTTGGCCCATAGCCTTGTATGCTATGGCATTTCAAGTGTTTATCTCAATACTTCTTAAATGTTGTGAGGTTTCTTGCCTCTACCACCCTTTCAGGCAGTGAGTTGCAGATGCTCCCTACCCTCTGAGTGAAAATACTTTCCTCAAATCCCCTCTAAACCTTCAGCCCATCACCTTAAATCTATGCCCCCTGGTTATTGACCCCTCTACTAAGGGGAAAAGTTTCTTCCTATCCGTGCCCCTCATAACTTTGTACACCTCAATCAGGTCCCCCCTCAGCCTTCTCTGCTCTAAGGAAAACAATCCCTGCCGATCTAATCTCTCTTCATAGCTGAAATGTTCCAGCCCAGGCAATGTCCCAGTGAATCTCCTCTGCACTCTCTCCAGTGTAATCACATCATTCTCTAAAGCTTTTCCACTGTCCTCCTGGGAGTCTCCTGCTGTGACTGAGTTCCAAGTAGAACAGTTGCTCTGGGAGTCTGGTGTCCAGAATACGAACAAATGTCCCACCCAGCAGAGCTGGTCTTGAGTGATCAGCCCCTCCATGCTGGGTGAGATGGCTTGGGAGAGGACGCTGCTGTTGGACTGCCTTTCTTGCCACTGGATTTGGAGGATCTTGTGAAGGCATCACTGGTGGTACTTCTCCAGTGCTCTGAGGTACATGATGTAGGTTGTCCAAGTCTCTGAAGCCTGTAGGAGCACAGGGATCACTGCTGCCCAGTAACCCATGACCTGAGTCCCAGGTTTGACATCCTGGTCCTCAGATAGTCTGTTCTTCATTTTGCCAAAGGCTGAGCTGGAACACTGGAAGCGATGAGGAATGTTGTCGTCTATGTCTGCCTTCATTGAGTTGAAGCTCCTAAGATACAGAAAATGGTCCACATTTTCCATGGTTTCATCATTATTCTTAATCAATGGAGCAGGGGGCGCTGGGGGGTGGATGCGGGACTGGGACTGGTAGGTGGTAAAAACCCAAAAGACAAATAACAGATGGTGTGTGGAAAGTGCACAGGAGATCCAACAACTCGTGGACAGAAACAACATTTGTGGTTTCCTCAGCGCTGTCAAGACAATCTATGGCTTAAGCACTAAAGGGCCAACCTCACTGACAGCCAAGCACGGAGGGAGCTCATCAAGGACAGAGAGTCAGCCAGTGCCACTGGTGAGAACATTTTGAAGAACTCCTCAAACAAGTCTTTGACTTCAAGGTCCTCACCTCCATTCCCCAATACCCTGTTTGGCTCAGTCTTGGTGCTACCACGGTCCAGCATGAAAATGAAAAAGCCATTTGACAGCTGAAAAACAAGAAGACCTCTGGAGCAGATGGAATCCCTGCCGGAATTCTGAAACACGGTGGAGCTACAATCCTGGCCTGGCGGCACAACCTCATATCCCTCATCAGCAAAGAGTCCATGTTGGAGAATCTCTGGGACACTGTAATTGTGACAATTTTCAGGAAGGGAGACAAGTCTGATTGCGGTAATTACAGAGGAGTCTCCCTGCTGCCTGCCACAGGGAAATTCATAACAAGGATTCTCCTCAATCACCTTCTCTTAATGGCCAAAGAGCTCCTTCCAGAATCACAGTGCGGTTTCCCCCCATCGAAAGGCACCAGAGACGTGATCTTCACTGCACAGAAAACCCAAGAAAATTGCAAGGAACAGCACCAAACACTGTCCTTAGCCTTTTTTGTCCAACACAAAAGCCTTTTACATTGTCAAACATCACATTTTATCCATATCCTCCTCAAATGTGGCTGTCTTCAGAAATTTGCCACCATCCTCTGCCTACTCCATGATGATATGACAGCCATGATCCTCATCAACGGAACCACCACAGACCCTATCTCAGTGAAGACTGGGATCAGACAAGGCTGCGTCATTGCACCAGCCCCATTCTCCGTTTTCCTCTCTGCATCTCACCTTGAGAAAATTACCCATGGGCATGGAGATAATCAACAGAACAGATGGGAAACCTACACCACATTCAAAGCAAAACCAGAATCAGTCCAACCTCAGACATTGAGCTCCAGTGTGTAGGTGACTGAATTCTACATTAAATCCATCCACTATTCCATAACCCTTAATACTCTTGCCTCACAAATGTCCAGCAATCTCAGTTTTTAAATCGTTAACTGACGAAATCTCAACAGAATTCCAGGTTTCCACTATATTTTCTGTCAAGTGATTTCTGACATTGTTCCTGAACAGCCTAATCTCAGTTACACAAATAAATATCACTGATTTGTACATTTAAATGGTAACAATTATTTTACTTTTAACTAGTCATACAACACATTTTTAGAAAAACTATAATTTTAGTAAAATACGGTGGATGCTGGAAATCTGAAATAAAAACAGAAAGTTCTGGAAATCCTCAGCAGGTTTGGCAGCTTCTGTGAAGAGAGAGAAACAGATTTAACATTTCCAATCCAATATGATTCTTCTTCAGAACTGAGTATTTCCAGCATTCTGATTTCATTTTAAACACATAATTGATGTAAACTTTATTGTCCTTACAGGTATCTGGATGTAAATCTGATTTCAGACCTTCCTCTGAACAGTTTTCAAACTGACTCCAGCTCATTGTCCATTCCTTCACTAAAAACCCGGATGGAAAACACTCAGCGCAAGATGGCGGCGGCCGGTTGCCCGGGTAACCCGGGCCTGCCCCTGGGAGGAAGCCCCGTCCTCACACCCCTGCCTTCACCAAGATGGCCGTTCACTAAGCACTTTACAGCCTTCCTGACTGAATATTGAGTGCAACAATTTTAGATCATGAACTCTCTCCTCCATCCCCACCCCCTTTCTGATTTTCCCCCTCCTTTTTGTTTTTTCCAATAATTTATATAGATTTTTCTTTTCCCACCTATTTCCATTAATTTTAAATGTATTTCCATCCGTTTTATCTCTCCCATTTAGCCTTTTTCGATTCCTTCATCCCACCCCACCCCCACTAGGGCTATCTGTACCTTGCTTGTCCTGCTTTCTACCCTTAATTAGCACATTCCTTAGATAATATCACCACCTTCAACACCTCTTTGTTCTTTTGTCTGTAACATCTTTTGGTTATCTCCACCTATCACTGGCCCTCTATCCAGCTCTTCTTGTTCCCAACCGCCCCCCCCCCACCCCACCCCACCGGCCATTAAACCAGCTTATATTTCACCCCTTTTCTATTTTTCCTTAGTTCTGTTGAAGAGTCATGCGGACTCGAAACGTTAACTGTGCTCCTCTCCGCAGATGCTGCCAGACCTGCTGAGTTTTTCCAGGTATTTTTGTTTTTGTTTTGGATTTCCAGCATCCGCAGTTTTTTGCTTTTATATTATGGCCGTTCATGATCCTGGCTCCCTGAACAAGACCCGCCATCCTCTCCCAAGATGGCGGCCGGCGATCCCGCTCCCAGTGCGCAGGTGCAGTGTGGGTGTGCGCTCTGAGCATGCTCAGTGTCAGTCACGGTGACAGAGTGAGGAGGAGCGGATGGTTCGGGAGGTGGGAGGAGATTGTGAGCACAGGGTAGGGAGGGAAACTGCGGCTGGACTGGGAACTGGATCAACTTCTGGGGTAGGCCCCAGGCCCCGTGTTTACCCCGCGATGACAGGCCCGGGGGGAGGGAGCGATGGAGCCGGCGGCTGGATGGGGAGGATTTGGAAACACTTTGTGGATCCGAAAACCCTGAGGAATAATTGTCAGCTCCTGGTTTGCAGCTGCGGGGCTTCTCCCTCCCGGGAACAGGCCCAGGTTAACGGCCGCCATCCTGGGTCAGCGAGTGGAGGATGGTTCACATCAGAGGATGGGGGAGGGGGGACAATAAATAAGAGGTTACACTTTGGGCTCAAATCAATGAGGAATCTGATCTGTGGGAAGGAAGGAAACCCTGGGAGGTGGACGGGGAGGGTTCAGAAACACCCGCTGGAGGCCCCAAACCCCCAATAAGAACCTGCAGGTCCCGCATTTGCAGCTCAGGGTCTTTATGCTTTATGTGCGGCCATCTTGTTGAAGCAACAGGGAGTGGGCGAGGCTTCAGGGTCCCAGGGACCAGGAGAGAAAGTGTTTCATTCATTGATTTTGTTCTCACTCTGCACACAAAGGCTTGAGAATTGAACCCGGTCAGAGCAAAGGAGAGGGAGGAAGTAAATGGGAGTGTAGGAAAGGAATGGTGGAGATGGTGCGATGGGTTTGGATTTCAGCACAGGGAGGAGCGAGAGCTTGTGCGACAGGGATTCACAGCTCTGGAGGAACAAGAGAGGTAAATTATGTTTGAGAGAAACTAGAATTGTCCGTTTTGAATTCCTGTTCTGTTCTTACAGGGATGGGGAAGATTTTGTGGCGCATTGTGTAGTTTCCCTGCCTCTGAGCTGAAGCTCCGGGTTCCACTTCAGGACTTAATGGCCACGGACGATGTGTTCATACAGTGTATTCCAAACAGGTTGGTTATGAACCTGTAAATCATTCCAAAACGCCCATGACAGGCACTAAGAGTGGGAGAGTCCCCTGGTCAGCTGTGCTTGATGTGTGATAGTACCCTCTGGTGACAGGCTAGCAAACTGTTCCAGGACAAACTAGTTGTGGAAACAGATGTAAGCACATGATTTGTCTACATCATATGCCACTAGGCACAGGAAGAGAAAAGAAAAATACCTATGGTGATGACTTTAGTGAACTTCTTTCACAGCCGCTTTGAAGTGAAGGATTGCAGAAGTGAAATTCAGATCAAACCTCATACCAAGTTTTGGTTGAGTCAGTCCATTCATCAGGACCTCAATATCATCCGCCTTTGAATGTGGAAGAAGAAATGTTTCTCTGTTCTGTCTGAGGGAAAAGATTTCAAACATCAGTGTGACTGGAACAGCACCAAGACACACACACCCAAGAGAGAGTGTTCCAGTGAACTGACTGTGGGAAGAGCTTTAACCAGTTACACAGCCTGAGGAAAACATCACAGTATTCACAGCAGGGAGAAGCTGTGCACATGTTCTGTGTAGGTGAGGCTTCAAGCGATTGTCCAACCTATAGGAACACAAACGCACCCACACAATGGAGAAGCTGTGGAAATGTGAGGATTGTGGGAAAGGATTCAGTTACCCATCCCTGCTAGAAAACCATCAACGCAGTCACACTGGGGAGAGGCCGTTCACCTGCTCCGAGTGTGGAAAGGGATTCACTCAGTCATCCAACCTATCATTACATCAGCGAGTTCATAGCGGGGAGAGGCCGTTCACCTGCTCTAAGTGTGGGAAGGGATTCACGGTTTTGCCCACCCTGCTGAGACACCTGCGAACCCACACTGAGGAGAAGCCATTCAGCTGCACTTTCTGTGGAAAGAGGTTCAGGCAGTCTTCTAACCTCGTTTTACATCATCAAGTTCACACTGGGGAGAGACCGTTCATCTGCTCCTCGTGTAGGAAAGGATTCAATCAGTCATCCAATCTCACTGCACACCAGCGAGTTCACACTGGGGAGAGACCGTTCACTTGCTCGCTGTGTGGGAAGGGATTTGCAAAGTCTTTCAACCTGCTGACCCACCAACGTACTCACACTGAGAAGAGACCATTCAACTCTCTGTGTGTGGGAAGGGATTCACTCAGGCACGATGCCTCCTGAGACATCAGCAAGTTCATAAGTGACTGCAGGGATCGGATTCTGCTGTTATTCCTGCTGTTAGTCGTGTTTAGTATTGATAGTCTGACAATATTTTGTTTCTTTATGCTGATGTTAACAGCCCAATAACTGGGTGGAGTTTAATATTCTGGAGATGTCACTGACTTTTGAGGCTGCAGTGTCCCTTTTTAAAAGCGCCATCTGTGATCTTTCTCCTTAGTTCAAGAACTCTCAAGAGGAACCCACTTACAATAAAATTATGAACTTCTTTTTGAATCTTAAATTGATCTTTGGTGCAAAATCTACCATTCAGTATCTCAAAGATACAACTGCAGGTGTCAAAATATTTTTTTCTTCAAAGGCTCTTGAGATTTTCTTGAGGGCTATTCTTTGATTTTGGAGAACTACGAGTTTGGGTTTCAGGGGCTCCTTTTTCATTCTCACTATTAGGTGCTACAGTCACACAGTAACATTATCTTGTGTATTTACATTGATCTTTTTGGGGGGGTCCCCTCTTTCAATAGATAACAGCACAAATACCCCACAGTGTATGTATTAAATCTTTTAACTTGGAATCTATAAATAAGATGTTTTTGTTAATTTATTTTAAATTAATCTCCCATACTTCATTTCCTTCATGAAAATTCCAACTATTTGATACAAAGTAACTTATTGGGAATGAACAGCCCCTGGACAGTGGGAAAGGAGGAGGTGAAAGTGCAGATGTTGAATTTCCTACACTTACATGCGAAGATGCCTTGGGAAGTTTATAAGTTCTGTATTTCTAAAAACAAACATATTATAGAAAGGATTTGCCTCGTGTGCGTTCTCACTACATGACTAACTGACATTGTTTTCACTGTCTGTGGATAAGGTGAAGTTGCTGCCGAATGTCTGTCTGAGGTCCTTTTCTCTTTGGAAAACTGGTTTGAAAAAGTAACACTTGGCAGGGTTTATATCAAATCCCCTGACAGTTATAGTCACCTATCATCAAATAAAGACACTTTCTAATATTCTATGTCAAGTGAACCTCTTTCTGGATAAAAACAGGACCTGCTGCAATCACCAAAGTAGATTTAACACATTCCACTTTGCTGAAATTAAGTTAACCAGATACTTTTAATCCTTGGTTTCGGGTTTTACTCATTTTATTGGATACTGTTCAAATCATAAAGCGCTTATATATTTGGTAAATAAACGCAGAATGTTTTTTTAGATCAGATGGTGGAGCAGGAAAAAATTCTTGTCTTTCTGATCTTCATTGTGTGCGTAATTACATTCAAAATTCATCAGTAACATCACTATACCAGCTGAGATCAGCTCAGAATGGGGGTTCTGTATGTTGTCTGTGAGCATTAACCAGCACATAACTGTTTAAGAATGTAAACCTTGACAAATATATCTCAGCTTCTAATTTGGCATATGTGATTAGCCAGTGAGTTCACAATACCTGGTTACTCAAATACCTGTACTGTACACTTGTGGCTGTTTTAACCCACCTCCTGAGTTATATAAAAATAATCGAGGCTCACTTGGCAGAATGGAGAGAGCTCTGTGCTTCTCTGCAGGTTGATTCAATCTTTATGAGGCTCACACTGCTCTGAAACCTTCTAGTTCTGTCCCAGGGAGACACAGCTCCTGCACACATCACTGACTCAGGCAGCACGCTTGCAAGCTTCCTACCTAAAAATGGGTGGCAAAGCTGCTCCTCCAATCACAGATTCTGTCTGGAGAAGCAGCAAAATCACGAGAGACAGAATCTGTGATTGGAGGAGCTGATCCTCACAGGTCCTGTCTCCCTCATACGGGGGTAATTTTTCTTCCAGTGGCTGCTTCCATGATAGAATTGTCACAGGCATCTTGGGGGTGAATTCGTCCCCTGTGTATTTTGAACCTAGGTTCTGAAATACTGTCACACTGATTTTAAGGCTTCCTGGAGTAATACACAGATCCAGATCTTGCCACCTAACACCAATCCATATCCTCATCTGAATTCACATTTTCATGTGATTGTCCAATACAGACATTTATCATTTAATTCCTTTAAACGTGGTCCAGCACACATAAACAACAAGAGATTGTCTTTGAAATCAGTTGTTCCTTTATCATGTGTTTTTCTGAATGATGACAGTATTAACCTTTTCTTGAACCTATCCTAACCCTTCTGCCAGTTCATTTATTAAAACCAGGGATTCTCTTTGTTCTAATAGTGACATTCCCTGTCCGCCCAGTTATTCACAGTATCTTTACAGTGCATAAGGAGACCATTCAGCCCATTGAGTCTGTACTGGCTCTCCGAAAAGAGCATTCCACCTCGTCCCTCTCCCCTGCCTTATCCCTGTAACTTTGCACATCATCTCTTTTCAGGTAGCAATCCAATTCCCTTTTGAATACCTCAATCATCCTGCCTCCACCACCCTTTCAGGTTCCAGACTCCAACCACTCTCTGGGGGAAAAAAAAATCCTCACATTACTTTTAATCCTTTTGCTAATTATTTTGAAAGTGTGCCCTCTAGTTCTTGATGTTCTCTTGAGTGGGAACAGTTTCATTATTTATCCTGTCCATACCCCTCAGGATTTTGATTACCTCTATCAAGTCTCCTCTCAGCCTCCTTTTCTCCAATGAAAACAGTCCCAATCTATCCTCATAGCTACAGTTCTTCATCCTGGCAAGCATTCTTGTGTATTCTCCTCTGTACTCTCTCCAATACCTTCACATCCGCCCTCAAGTATGGTGCCCAGAACTGGACGCATACTCCAAATGAAGCTTAAATAGTGTCTCATACAAGTTCAGCATGACCTGCTTACTATTGTACTCAATGCCCCTATTAATAAAGCCTAAGATTTTTTTTTTTGTAAAAATATACTTTATTCATAAAAATCTTCAATCACATTCAAAACCATTTCAAAAACAACATTACAAGGGTACAATCCAGGTTAAACTTTTACATAATGTATCACCAGGTGCATCAGTACAAACAATATTACAGTCATTTACAGCCTTTCATTTTGATCTGTACATCCCGAGGGGCTCTAAACAGTTCCCAGTCTCTCGGTGCGCTGTGGTAGAAAGGTCTTAGACAGCGACCCTTCCCCATTGCGCCTTTGCGGCAGCTGCCCCAAGCTTTAGTGCGTCCCTCAGCACGTAGTCCTGGACTTTGGATTGTGCCAGTCCGCAACAATCGGTCGGGGACAAATCTTTGTGCTGGAAGACCAACAAGTTTCGGGCAGACCAAAGCGCGTCTTTCACCGAGTTGATGATCCTCCAGCTGCAGTTGATGTTTGTCTCGGTGTGTGTCCCTGGGAACAGCCCGTAGAGCACAGAGTCCTGTGTCACAGAACTGCTCGGGATGAACCTCGACAGCAACCACTGCATCTCTCTCCAGACTTTCTTTGCAAAGGCACAATCCACAAGGAGGTGAACAACGGTCTCTTCCCCACCACAGCCACCTCGAGGGCATCGTGCAGAGGGGGTGAGACTCCTGGCGTGTAGGAAGGATCTGACGGGGAGGGCCTTTCTCACCACCAGCCAAGCTACGTCTTGGTGCTTGTTGGAAAGTTCTGGCGATGAGGCATTCTGCCAAATGACTTTGACAGTCTGCTCGGGGAACCATCCCACAGGGTCCACCCTCTCCTTATCCCTCAGAGCCTCTAGGACGTTACGTGCTGACCACTGCCTGATGGACTTGTGGTCAAAGGTGTTTTTCTGCATAAATTTTTCCACCAGGGACAGGTGGTACGGCGCGGTCCAACTACTTGGAGCGTTCCGCGGCAGCGTGGCCAGACCCATCCTTCGCAACACCGGGGACAGGTAGAACCTCAGCACGTAGTGACACTTGGTGTTTGCGTACTGAGGGTCTACGCACCGCTTGATGCAGCCGCACACAAAGGTGGCCATCAGTATGAGGGCGATGTTGGGCACGTTTTTTCCCCCTTTATCTAGAGGCTTGTACATCGCGTCCCTGCGGACACGATCCATTTTCGACCTCCAGATAAAGCGGAAGATGGCTCGAGTGATCGCCATCGCGCAGGAGTGTGGAATGGGCCAGACCTGCGCCACGTACAGCAACAGCGAGAGTACCTCACACCTGATGACCAGGTTCTTACCCGCAATGGAGAGGGAGCGTCGCTCCCACATGCCCAGTTTCCTTTTCACCATAGCCACTCGCTCCTTCCAGTTTCTAACGCATGCCCCGGTCCCTCCGAACCATATCCCCAGCACCTTCAGGCCGTCAGCCCTGACAGTGAAGGGGACAAAGGATCGGTCAGCCCAGTTCCCAAAGAACATGGCCTCGCTCTTCCCACGGTTTACCTTGGCTCCCGAGGCCAGTTCGAACTGGTCGCAGACGTGCATCAGTCTGCGCACCGACAGCGGATCCGAGCAGAAGACGGCGACGTCGTCCATGTACAGGGAGGCTTTTACCTGAGTGCCTCCACTGCCTGGGATCGTCACTCCTCTTATGCCCGGATCCTTCCTGATGGACTCGGCAAAGGGTTCTATGCAGCACACAAAAAGGACAGGCGAGAGAGGGCAGCCCTGCCTGACTCCAGATTTAATCGGAAAGCTATCTGTTTCCCACCCATTGATTGAGACTGCGCTACTGATGTTAGTGTAGAGCAGTTGGATCCAATTTCGAATTCCCTCCCCAAAGCCCATTTTGGAGAGCACATCCCCCATGTAGGTGTGCGATATTCTGTCAAAGGCCTTCTCCTGATCCAAGCTGATGAGGCAGGTATCCACACCCCTGTCCTGTACATAGGCAATCGTATCCCTGAGCAGCGCCAGGCTGTCAGAGATCTTCCTGCCTGGCACAGAGCAGGTCTGGTCAGGGTGAATCACCAATTCCAGAGCGGATTTGACCCGGTTGGCGATGACCTTGGACAGAATCTTATAGTCCATATTCAACAGTGAAATGGGTCGCCAATTTCTAATTTCCTCCCTTTCCCCCTTGTGCTTGTAGATGAGGGTGATGATGCCTTTCCTCATGGATTCTGACATGCTGCCGGCCAGGAGCATACTCTCGTACACTTCTAGCAGGTCTGGGCCGATCAAGTCCCACAGAGCCGAATACAACTCCGCCGGCAGGCCGTCGCTTCCGGGGGTTTTACTCTTCTCGAAGGACTCGAGGGCCTTAGTCAGTTCGTCAGGAGTTAGCGGTTTGTCTAGGCTCTCCCGCGTACTGTGGTCTAGGACCTCCGTGATAGAGGACAGGAAGGACTGGGAGGCCGTGCTGTCCGTGGGCTTCACGTCATACAGTCCGGCATAAAAGGATTTGCTGATCCTCAGAATGTCGGACCGTGATGACTTTACTGAGCCGTCTTCTTCCTTCAGGCTGCTGATCACAGAGCGCTCTCTGTGTACCTTTTGGAAGAAGAAACGTGAGCACGTCTCATCCTGCTCCACGGAGCGGACTCTGGAACGGAAGATGATCTTGGAGGCCTCCGAGGCAAAGTGCGAGGCTTGCTGGCCCTTCACCTCTTGGAGCTCCTCCTTGACATCGACCCCCATCGACCGCAGCCGGAGCAGATTCTGCATCTTTTCCTGGAGTCGGGACATTTCCCTCTGTTCCTTTCTAGCTTTCTGGGTGCCTTTGAGGATGAAAAACCTCTTGATGCTTCCCTTGATCACTTCCCACCAGTGTGTCAGGGACTCAAAGAGGGGTTTCACGGTTCTCCAACCTTTGTAATCCCTCTTGAGCTCCTCAATGTTCTCTGGGGTCAGCAGTTGCACATTTAGCTTCCATGCCCCCCTGCCCACCCTCAGGTCTTCCTCCAAGTGGCAGTCCGCCAGTAGGAGGCAGTGGTCAGAGAAGAACACCGGCTTGACGTCGGTGGATCTGACTGTGAATGCACGGGACACAAACAGGAAGTCTATCCTGGAACGAATGGACCCGTCTGGCCGCGACCAGGTGTATCTACGCTGCGCTCCGTCTGCAGGGTTGCTGAAGACGTCGTGCAGCTTGGCATCCTTAACTGTTTCCATCAGGGATCTGGACGTAGCGTCCAATCTGCTTCCGGCCCTGCCGGATCGTCCAGCCGCATCGATGATGCAGTTGAAGTCCCCGCCCAGAATGACCGGCCTGGAGGTCGCCAGCAGCAGTGGGAGCTGCTGAAAAACCTCCAGCCGCTCAGCCCCTTGTGCCGGGCCGTACACGTTAATTAACCGGAGTGGAGCGTTCTTGTACATTACGTCTGCTACCAGGAGTCGCCCGCCCACCACCTCCTTGACCTCGGAGACGGTGAAGTTGCCTCCCCGCAGCAGAATACCCAGGCCGGAGGAACGAGAGTCGTTTCCGCCCGACCAGATCGATGGCCCGTGGGACCACCATCGTGACCATTGCCTGTAGGAGCTGAGGTGCGGTATCGCACACTCCTGCAGAAACAACAGGTCAGCTTTGACCTTGGCTAGGTAGTCCAAGGTCGCAACACATCGCGTAGTAGATTTAATGCTACGCACATTTATGGATACAATCTTTAAACCCATATTAAAGCATTTATTCTCCTACCAAACCCACTGTCTCTGAGAGTCCCAGACCTTTAGTCTGCTCCTTCATACCCGTAGTGAGCTCAAATTCCTTCACTTTGGATGGGCTGAGGTAGATCTCCTTGGCCGTGTTCTGCTCCAGTGGCATCTGGAGGTTCACGTAGTGAGCGGATTTTGAGATGACCTTTGCTGGAGAAGCTTCTCCAAAACTCACCCCCTCTGGGGGGTTGCTGTTCCCGGCTTCCTGGAGCTGGGGTGCGATGATTGCCTCACTGCTCCCAGATTCCAGGGGCTGTGGTGCACTGGCCTCCTCAGGTTGCAGGCAAAGTTGGGGTGCGTTGGTCTCCTTGTTGTCTCCAATTTTCTGGAGCTCGGGTGTCTCGTCCTCCAACGCCCTGGAGCTTTGCCGCCTCTTCTGTCCTAAGATACTAAATGCTTTATTAACTGCTCTCTCAACATGCCCTCTCACCATCAATGACGTGTACACCGAGGTCCCTGTGTTTCTGCACCACCATTAGAGGCTCTCCCTTTATTTTATACAGATAAAGTCGGTCAATTGTTTGTGCATTGTTTCATCATGTTTCCACATTTCAGTGACAAATGTTGAAATGTTTACTCCACACCCACAGGGTTTCATCTGTTTAAAGCCACAAACAGAAAGATCCAGTTTTGTCCTGGAGTTTGAGGCAAATCAGCTTTCAAAATGATGCAGAGTTTCAGCCAATGAGGGAGATCCGGGCTCAGCCCCGCCCCCCCATTCACTCCAATTGGTTGGAGGGCCAGCTGCTCCCGCTCGGTCCTCCAACCGCGCCCCCTATTCCTATTGGTCCGGAGCCGCCGTCAATCATTTCCCAAAAATTAATCTGGAGCATGCGCACTGCGGGTAATGGCGATGGGAAAACGGTTGTTTGTCTCAGCTTCAGGCGGTAAGAGAATTTGCGGAGTAGAGGGAGAAACGGAGCCGGTGGGTGGACAGGGCGGGTTCGTAAATACACGATGCGGCTCTGAACTCAGAATAAGAAGCTAGTGATGCGGAGTTAGTATCTGTGGGACGGAGGCTGCGGGATTGCGTCTCCAGCGATAGGCCCGATTAACGGCCGTTATCTTTACCGGGTCAATTTGGAGCAGGGCGCATGCGCGGTCATATCTGTCCCTGTCAGCAGGAGGAGAGAATATTGTGAATTTCTATCCGGGACTGACAGGGATGGGTTTTGGAAACGCCTTTTACAGGGGGTTAGAAGGGGAGGATATACACACAGCAAACTAAAACCAAACATCACATTAAGATCTGACTTGAGTCACTCCATTCATCAGCCTTTGAGTTTAAGTATTGAGTTCCAGGTCATTAACACTCACTTTGTGAAATTTCGTCCTCATAGAATCACACAGTGCAGAAGAGGCCCTTTGACCCATCGAGTCTGCACTGACACGTGAGAAACACCTGACCTACCTACCTACCTAATCCCATTTACCAGCACTTGGCCCATAGCCTTGAATATTACGACGTGCCAAGTGCTCATCCAGTTACTTTTTAAAGGATGTGAGGCAACCCGCCTCCACCACCCTCCCAGGCATCACATTCCAGACCTTCACCACCCTCTGGGTAAAACTGTTTTTCCTCACATCCCCCCTAAACCTCCTGCCCCTCTCCTTGAACTTATGCCCCCTTGTGACTGACCCTTCAACTAAGGGGAACAGCTGCTCCCTATCCATCCTGTCCATGCCCCTCATAATCTTGTACACCTCGATCAGGTCGCCCCTCAGTCTTCACTGCTCCAACAAAAACAACCCAAGTCTTTCCAACCTCTCTTCATAACTGAAATGTTTCATCCCAGGCAACATCCTGGTGAATCTCCTCTGCAACCCCTCCAGTGCAATCACATCCTTCCTATAATGTGGCGTCCAGAACTGCACACAGTACTCCAGCTGTGGCCTCACTAAGGTTCTATACAACTCCAACATGACCTCCTTACTTTTGTAATCTATGCCTCAATTGATAAAGGCAAGTGTCCCATATGCCTTTTTCACCACCCCACTATCATGCCCCTCTGCCTTCAGAGATGTATGGGCACACATGCCGATGTCCCTTTGTTCCTCAGAATTTCCTAGTGTCATGCCGTTCATTGAATACTTCCTTGTCAAATTACTCCTTCCAAAGTGTATAACCTCACACTTTTCAGGGTTAAATTCCATCTGCCCATTTGACCATCCCATCTATATCTTCCTGTAGCCCAAGACACTCAACGTCACTGTTAACCACCCGGCCAATCTTTGTGTCATTCGCAACCTTACTAATTCTATCCCCCCCACATAGTCAACTATGTCGTTTTATATAAATAACAAATAATAGGGGACCAAGCACAGATCCCTGTGGTACGCCACTGGACACTGTCTTCCAGTCACTAAAGTATCCTTCTGTCATTACCCTCTGCCTCCTACAACTAAGCCAATTTTGAATCCACTTTATCAAATTGCCCTGTATCCCATGTGCATTTGCCTTCTTTATTAGTCTCCCATGTGGGACCTTGTCAAAGGCTTTGCTGAAATCCATATAAACTACATCAACTGCACTACCCTCATCTACACACCTGGTCACCTCCTCAAAAAATTCAATCAAATTTGTTAGGCATGACCTCCCTCTGACAAAGCTATGTTGACTATCCCTGATCAAACCTTGCTTCTCCACGTGGAGATAGATACTCTCCTTCAGAACATTCTCGAATAGTTTCCCTACCACTGACGTGAGACTTACTAGCCTGTAGTTCCCTGGCTTATCTCTATAACCCTTCTTAAATAGCGGAACCACATTAGCTGTTCTCCAGTCCTCTGGCACCTCCCCCGTGGCCAGAGAGGAATTAAAAATTTGGGTCAGAGTCCCTGCCATCTCCTCCCTTGCCTCCCTCAGCAGTCTGGCACACATCATCTGGACCTGGATATTTATCCACTTTTAAGCCTGCCAACACCTCCAATACCTTGTCACTCCCTATATCAATTTGCTTAAGAACCTCGCAGTCTCCCCGAGTTCCATACCTTCATCCTCATTCTCTTGGGTGAAGATGGATGTGAAGCATTCATTCAACACTCTAGTGATGTTCTCTGGCTCCACTCATAGATTGCCCCCTTGGTCCCTTATGGGGCCTGCTCTTTCCCTGGTAATCCTCTTCCCATTGATATACTAATAGAATATCTTGGGATTTTCCCTACTTTTACCAGCCAGAGCTTTCTCATATCCCCTCTTTGCTCTCCTAATTGCTTTCTTAAGCTCCATCCTGCACTTTCTGTACTACACTCATGCCTCTGCTGATTTGCTTCCCTTGTACCTGCTAAAAGCCTCTCTTTTCCTTCTCATCATAGCCTGAATATCTCTGGTTATCCATGGTTCTCTGGGCTTGTTACTCCTTCCTATTACCCTAGAGGGAACATGTTGAACCTCTACCCTCCCCATTTCCTTTTTGAACACCCCCCACTGCTCCTCTGTAGATTTCCGCACAAGTAACTGTTCCCAGTCTACCTTGGCCAGATCCTGCCTTATTTTACGAAAATCCACTCTCCCCCAATCCAAAACATTTTTTTTGCAACTTGTGGATTTCTTTGTCCATAACAAACTTAAACTGTTGTGGTCACTATCGCTAAAATGCTCGCCCACCACCACCTCAGCCACCTGTCTGGCTTCATTCCCCAGAATTAGGTCCAGCAATGCACCGTCACTTGTTGGACCCTCTACATATTGACCTAAAAAATTCTCCTGTACACATTTCAAGAAATCCACTCCATCCAAGCCCTTAACACTATATCTATCCCAATTAATGTTGGGAAAGTTGAAATCACCTAATATATTTACCCTATTGTTATTGTTTTTCCACACCTCCACAAATTGTGCATATTTGCACCTCAATTTCCCGCTGACTATCTGGGGGTCTATAATAAACACCTAACAATGTGGCTGCCCCTTTTTTATTCCTAAGCTCTACCCACAAAGCTTCGTTCGATGCCCTCTCCAAGATATCATCTCTCCTTACTGCAGTAACTGACTCCTTAACACATCCCCCCTGTTGATCTTACCGATAATCTTAAATCTGTGTCTGTGATACTTTTATTTCTGCCCTCCCCAATCACCTATCTGTCATTGTTTAACTTCCTTTGTCTCTAATAATGGGTGTATATTAGCTTTGTATAGTATTGCACTGTTATTTCTGTCGACTGTGTCTAAATGAGGTTTCCACGGCCACCCATCCCCTGACCATGTGCTGCTGACTTACCGGCTTTATCTTCCCACAGTATCTTTCATAATCAGGAATTGTTTTTCCTGCACTATAGTCCATTCCTCTTCCACTTCTGAGCTTATTTTAAACATCAAATTCTGCACTGTTTTTATTCCCCGTAATTCATTCTGCACACCCTGAAATGTTGACTCTTTTTCTCTCTCTACAGATAGTGACTGAGCTGCTGAGAATTTCCAGCATTTTCTCTTTATCTTTCAGATTTCCAGCAGCCGCAGTCTGTTGCTATTATTTTATTGCAGGCATTGCTCACAAAACCGAATCTGGGAACACAGTCGGGCCAGGTCAGAGACGATTTGTTGCAGGGTGGGCGTTGATGGCTGAAGTCCATCCTTGGCCTCCAGTGTAGGTCCTGTTTCATTGAATCGTAGAATCATGGAATCGTTACGATACAGACGGAGGTTATTTAAGGCTGTCCCGCCAGTGCTGGCTCTTTGCAAGAGCAAATCAGCTAGTCCCACTCTCCTGCCCTTTCACTAACAAGACCAGCAACAGATATTACCCATCCCCAGTTACCTGTGGAGAGGATGATGTTTGATCTTCTTGAACCGCTGCAGTCCGTGTGGTGAAGATGCTCCCACAATGCTGTTAGGTAAGGAGTCACAGGGTCTTCACCCAGTGATGATGAAGGAACAGCTGTTTATGTCCAAATCAACAACAATGTGTATTTATATAGCACCTTTCATGTAATAGAACATACCAATGTGTGTTCACAGGAGTGTTATACAGCAACATTTCACACTAAACCTACATAATGAGATGTTAGGGCAGGTGACCAATAGTTTGGTCAAACGTAGTTTTTAAGGAGTATCTTAAAAGAGGAAAGTGAGGTGGAGAGACAGAGAGGTTCATGGAGGAAATTCCACAGCTTTTGGCTTTGGCAGCTGAAGGCTTGACCACCAAAGGTGGAACAATTCACAGAATCACACGGCCCATCGAGTCTGCACCGACACGTGAGAAACACCTGACCTACCTACCTAATCCCATTTACCAGCACTTGGCCCATAGCCTTGAATGTTATGACTTGCCAAGTGCTCATCAAGGTACTTTTTAAAGGATGTGAGGCAACCCGCCTCCACCACCCTCCCAGGCAGCGCATTCCAGACCGTCTGGGTAAACAAATTTTTCCTCACATCCTTCCTAAACCTCCTGCCCCTCACCTTGAACTTATGTCCCCTCGTGACTGACCCTTCAACTAAGGAGAACAGCTGCTCCCTATCCACCCTGTCCATACCCCTCATAATCTTGTACACCTCGAGCAGGTCGCCCCTCAGTCTTCTCTGCTCCAACAAAAACAACCCAAGTCTATCCAACCTCTCTTCAAAACTGAAATGTTTCATCCCAGGCAACATCCTGGTGAATCTCCTCTGCACCCCCTCCAGTGCAATCACATCCTTCCTATAATGTGGCGACCAGAACTGCACTTAGTACTCCAGCTGTGGCCTCACCATGTTGATCTCCCTACTTTTGTAATCTATGCCTCGATTGATAAAGGCAAGTGTCCCATATGCCATTTTCACCACCCCACTAACATGCCCCTCCGCCTTCAGAGATCTATGGACACACACACCAAGGTCCCTTTGTTCCTCAGAACTTCCTAGTATCATGTCGTTCGATGAAAACTTCCTTGTCAAATTCTCCTTCCAAAGTGTATCACCTCACACTTTTCAGGGTTAAATTAAAATCGGGAATGTTCAGGATGTCAGAATTAGTGGAGTGCAGATATCTCAGAGGGTTGTGAGGCTGGAGGAGATTACAGAGATAGGGAGGGGCCATGGAGAAATAAGGATATAAGGATAAGAATTAAGAAAATAAGGATGAGAATTTTAAAACTTAGGTTCTTCTTAATCAGGAGCCTTTGTAGGTCAGCGAGTACTGGGGTGATGGGGGTACAAGATTTGGTGTCATGTTTACAGGGAGGCTGAATGTGGGAGGACGGCTGGGAGTGTTAAGTGGAGAGGTGACAAAAGTACGGATGAGAGTTTCAGCAAAAGATGAGCAGGGACTCGGGCAGAGTCGGGCGATGTTACTGAGATGGGAATGGGCGGCCTTGGTGATGATGCATATATGTGGTTTGAAGCTAATTTTTGGGTGAAATATGACCCAGTGGTTGTGAACAGGCTGGTTTGGCCTCAGACAGTTACCAGGGAGAGGGATGGAGTCAGTGGCCGGGAAGTGGAATTTGTAGCGGGGACTGAAGACAATGGCTTTGGTCTTCCCAATACTTAAATAGAGAAAATTTCTGTTCATCTAGTGCTGGATGTCAGACAAGTCAGGACGGTGTGTGACTTGGAGGAGAACATGGAGGTGATGGTGTTCACATACACCTGCTATCTTGGCCCTTCTAGGTGGTAGAGGTTCAGGGTTTTGGAGCTTCTGTCAAAATTCTGGTTGAGTTGTAATCCCTCTTTTTCAACCCTTGCCTCTCCCACCTAACCCTTCTCTCTCTTGTTATGTTCTCCAATCTAGACCAGTGTCTTGTGTATGTCCAGACTGGGTGGCAGATTCCCTTCCCTGAAGGACATTAGTGAACCAGTTGGGTTTTTATGACAATCCAGCAGTTTTCATTGTCACTTTTTCCTAGTGCCGGCCCCACAAATTACCAGATTCATTCAGCTCAATTTCACAAACTGCCCTTGTGTTTTTGTGGGTTCTCTCTCACTCCCTTTTCTCTGTTTTCAGTCAATTTCACAGGGTATTAGGAGGGGAGGATTTGCAGTCGGGAAACTGAAACCAAACATCAGAATCTGACAGAGTTGCCCAGCTTATTGTAACCTGAATATCATTGGAATTTGAACATGGTCGGAGAAAGCACCGTTCACAGTGGAGAGAAACCGTACACGTGTTCTGTGTGTGGACGAGGCTTCAGTCAGTCATCTGGCCTGTCAAACCATAAATGCAGTCAGAATGGGGAGAAACCATGGAAATGCAGGGACTGTGGGAAGGGATTTAATTACCCATCAGAGCTTGAAAATCATCAGCGAGTTCACACTGGGGAGAGGCCATTCACCTGCTCTGAGTGTGGGAAGGGATTCACTTGTTCATCCACGCTGCTGAAACACCGACGAGTTCACACTGACGAGAGACCTTTCAAATGTCCAAACTGTGGGAAGTGCGTTAAAAGTTCCCAGGAACTGACAGCCCATCAACGTGTCCACACTGACGAGAGACCGTTCAGGTGCTCTCACTGTGGGTCTGGGTTCAAGACATTATCTGTCCTCAATGTACACCAGCGAATTCACACAGGAGAGTGGCCATTCAGCTGCTCTGAGTGTGGGAAGAGATTTGCTCACTCATGCCATCTGCTGACACACCAGCGAGTTCACACTGGGGAGAGACCTTTTAAATGCCCAGACTGTGGGAAATGCTTTAAAAGTTCCGTGGACCTGATGCTCCATCAACGTGTTCACACTGATGAGAAACCGTTCAGGTGCACTCACTGTGGAACTGGGTTCAGACACTCATCTCAACTAACTGTACACCAGCGCATTCACACTGGGGAGAGACCTTTCACCTGCTCCGACTGTGGGAAGGGGTTCACTCAGAAATCCAACTTGCTGACACACCAGCGCACTCACACTGGGGAGAGACCGTTCATCTGCTCCGACTGTGGGAAGGGATTCACTCAGTCATCCACCCTGTTGGCACACCAGCGAGTTCACACTGGGGAGAGGCCGTTCACCCACTCCGAGTGCGCAAAGGGATTCACTCAGTCGTCTGCCCTGTTGACACAGCAGCGTGTTCACACTGGGGAGAGACCATTTACCTGCTCCGACTGTGGGAAGGGATTCACTCAGTCATCCAATCTGCTGATGCACCAGCGAGTTCACACTGGGGAGAGACCGTTCACCTGCTCCAAGTGTGGGAAGGGATTCACTACCTCATCCAACCTGCTGAGACACCAGCGAGTTCACAAGTAACTACAGTGATTGGATTTTTCTGTGATTCACATCCAGGACTGAACTATGTCATTTGGTCTGTTTCTGCTGATGTTAAACTCCATGCCAATTATAGGGGTTAGTATTCTGGATAAAGTCAAATAAATCAGCCTTATGTTAAACATACAGTGTGTCGAGTCTTTGTAACATCTCCAACACAAGTTAGACCCTTTTCAAGTGCTCTCCCTCTCTCCTATCTCCCCTCTTGTCCTCTCAGAGCTCATCCTATCAATGAGACCTGCCTTCTACTGCCTTGACCCTATTCTCACGAAACTGCTGACCATCCATTTTCTTCATGTTAGCTGATATTGTTAATGGTTCTCTTTCTCTTCTCTGTCCCACTCACCTTAAAATCCACCACCATCACCCTCCTGAGAAGAAACAAACCTTTACCCCACCATCTTTGCAAACTACCGTCCCATCTCCCAAGGGGAGGGCCCACCATCCGTGGTTAACCAAAAAGGTTAAATACAGTGTCAAACTTAAAGAAAAAATATGTAATCACACAAAGATGTGCGGCAGGTCAGAAGATTGGAAAAATATAAGAACAGCAAAGGACGATCAAAAGATTAATAAGGAGGGAAAAATTAGAGTATGAGAGAAAGCTAGCTCGTAATATAAAGACAAATAGTAAGAATTTCTGTAGATATTTAAAAAGGAAAAGAGTGACTGTTAGTCCTATAGAAAGTGCATCTGGGGAATTGATAATGGAAAGTAGGGAGATGGCAGATGAATTAAACAGGTATTTTGCTTCAATCTTCAGTATAGAGGGCACAAGTAACATCCTGGAAATAGTTGTAAATCAGGAAATTGAAGGGAGGGAGGAACTCAGGAAAATTACAATCACCGGGGAAATGGTATTAAGCAAATTGTTGGGGCTGCGGGCTGAGAAATACCCAGGTCTGGATGGACTTCACCCTTGAAAGAAGTGGCTAGTGAGATCGTAGGTTTTAATTTTCCAAAATTCCCTAGATTCAGGGAGGTTCCATTGGACTGGAAAATAGCAAATGGTATTCAAAAAGGGAGGGAGACAGAAAGCAGGAAACTACAGGCCAGTTGGGGTAATATCTGTCATAGGGAAAGCATAAAAAGCTATTATTAAAGATATTATAGCAGGGCACTTAGAAAAATTCAAGGCAATCAGGCAGAGTCAGCATGATTTTGTAAATGGGAGATCATGTTTAACCAATTTATTGGAGTTCGTTGAATGGGCCACATCTGCTGTCAATAAAGGGGAACTGCTGGATGTATTGTATTTAGATTTCCAGAAGGTATTTGATATGTGCCATATCAAAGGTTATTGCAGAAAATAAAAGCTGATGGTGTAGGGGGTAACATATTGGCAAGGATAGAAGATTGGCTAGCCAACAGGAAGCAGAGAGTTGGCATAAATGGGTCTTTTTCTGTTTGGCAGGATGTGATGAGTGGTGTGCCACAGGGATCAGTGCTGGGGCCTCAACTTTTTACAGTTTACGTAAATGACTTGGATGAAGGAATGGTGGCTAAATTTGCTGACGACAAATATAGGTAGGAAAGTAAATTGTGAAGAAGTTGTAAGGAGACTACATGTCATAGATAGGTTAAGTGAGTGGGCAAAGATCTGGCAAATGGAATATAATGTCAGCAAATGTGAAATTGTTCATTTTGGCAGGAAGAATAAAACAAGCTTAGCTAAATGGTGAGAGATTGCAGAGCTCTGAGATTCAGAGGGATCTGGGTGTCTTAGTGCATGAACCACAAAAGGCTAATATGCAGGTACAGCAGGTAATAAGGAAAGCTAATAGAATGTTATCATTTATTGTGAGGGGAATTAAGTACAAAAATAGGGAGGTTATGCTTCAGTTGTACACAGCATTAGTAAGACCACATCTGGAATATTATGTACAGTTCTGGTCTCCTTATTTAAAGAAAGATGTAAATGCATTAGAAGCAGTTCAAAGAAGCTTTACTAGACAAATACATGGAATGGGTGGGTTGTCTCATGAGGAAAGGTTTAACAGGTTAGGCTTGTATCCACTGGAATTTAGAAGAGTAAGAGGCGACTTAATTGAAATCTTTTAAGATCCTGAGGGATCTTGACAGGGTGGATGTGGAGAGGATATTTGCTCTTGTGGGAGAATCTAGAATGAGGGGTCACTGTTTAAAAATAAGGGGTCGCTCATTTAAGACAGAGATGGGGAGAATTTTTTTCTCAGAGTGTGGTGAGTCTTTGGAACCCTTCCTCAAAAGGTGGTGGAAGCAGAGTCTTTGAATATTTTTAAGGCAGAGCTAGATAGATTCTTGATAAACAAGGGGGTGAAAGGTTACTGGGAGTTGGTAGGAATGTGGGGTTGAGGTTACATTCAGATCAGCCATGATCTTATTGAGTGGCGGAACAGGCTCGAGGGGCCGAGTGGCCTACTCCTGCTTCTAATTCATATGTTCATATGTAGGACCTGGATTTGATCAGCATTTAAGTGTAAGCATTAAGTTCCAGGTTATTACCACTTGTTGCAAAAAATTTCTTCCTCGCATCCTCCCTGTAGATCTTGTGGAAAATTTGAAATCTGTGTCCCACAATCCTTTTACAGTCAAATAATGGGAACAGCTGTCCTTTGCCTACCTTACCTAAATCTATTATAAACTTGTACACCTCTGTCAAATCTTCCTTTCACAGAATCACAGTGCAGAAGAGGCCCTTCGGCCCATTGAGTCTGCACCAACACGTGAGAAACACCTGACCTACCTACCTAATCCCATTTACCAGCACTTGGCCCATAGCCTTGAATGTTATGACGTGCCAAGTGCTCATCCAGGTACTTTTTAAAGGATGTGAGGCAACCCGCCTCCACCACCCTCCCAAGCAGCGCATTCCAGGCTGTCACTCTGGGTAAACAAGTTTTTCCTCACATCCCCCCTAAACCTCCTGCCCCTCACCTTGAACTTATGACCCCTTGTGACTGACCCTTCAACTAAGGGGAACAGCTGCTCCCTATCCACCCTCTCCATGTCCCTCATAATCTTGTACACCTCGATCAAGTCGCCCCTCAGTCTTCTCTGCTCCAACGAAAACGACCCAAGTCTATCTAACCTCTCTTCATAACTTAAATGTTTCATCCCAGGCAACATCCTGGTGAATCTCCTCTGCATCCCCTCCAATGCTTTGCTTCAAGGAGAGCAACCTCAGTTTTACCTGCCTAACAATGTGACTATAAACCATCATCCCAGAACCATTCTGGTAAATCTCCTCTGCACCCTCTCAAGGACCCTCACATCCTTCATAATGTGTGGTGATCACTGGTTTGCACAGACCCAGATGTTCTGTGTTTGTGTCTGATGTCATCACACATCAACAATTACACGGTGACATCACCCCCACTCCCCGGGTATTTCCTCAACTGGGAGATTTTTCTCTGACTCCAGTACTTTTGATATCTTTTCAGCTGCAGGGTCCAGCAGGAGATTTTAATATTGAAAAGAGTAAAATTGTTTCAGAGGTGAGTATTTTGACTGTTCATCTGCAATTTAAATCTTTTAGTGCTCTGCTCTGTTGTCTGTGAGAGGTTCCATGGCTCTGGGGCTGGTGTGGCTCCTTTGTAGTGGATCTGAATCCATGTCCATCCATTGTTCCATTTCAGCTCTGCCTTATCTCCCTGATCACCTCTCTGCCATGGTCTAACTTCCTCTGTCTCAAATAATGGGTGTGTTTTAGACGTGTTTAGCATTTTACTGTTACTTCTGCCAAACATGTCGAAATGAGGTTCCCACCGCTGTCCATCCCCTGACCATGTGCTGTTAGTTTACCAGATTTATCTTCCCAGAGTATCTTTCAGAGTCAGGAATTGTTTTTCCTGCATTATAGTCCATTTCTCTTCTGCTTCTGAGCTTATATTTTCCATCAAGCTCTGCACCATTTTTATTCCCTGTAATTCATTCTGTACACACTGAAATGTTAACTCTGTTTGTTTCTCCGCAGTTACTGCCTGATCTGCTGAATATTTCCAGTATTTGCTCTTTTTGTTTCAGATTTCCAGCAGCTGCAGTATTTTGCTATTATTTTGTTGCAGACGTCGCTCACAGAACTGAGTCTAGAATCACCAACAGACTAATTCAAAGCTGGTTTGTTGCAGGGGAGGCATTGGTTGTAGAAGTTAGTTCCCTAGCCTTCAGTGTAGCTCCTTTTTCATCGAGTCATTGAATCACTGATTAGTTACAATACAGACAGAGGTCATTCAGCCCATCCTGCCTATGCTGGATCTCTGCAAGAGCCAATCAGCTAATCCCATCCCCTTCCCTTTCACGAACAAGACCAGCAGCAGATATTACCCATCCCCAGTTACCTGTGGAGAAGATGATGTTTGACCTTTTTAAACCGCTGCAGTCCATCTGGTGTAGATGCTCTCACAATGATGTTAAATAAGGAGTTACAGGATTTTTACCAAGTAATGATGAAATGTTCAAAATCAACAACAGCAATTTGTATTTGTAAAACACCTTTCATGTATTTGACCTTTCCAAGGTGCTGCACAGAAGTTTTATGAATCAGGAGCCTTGTAGGTCAGTGAGCACAGGGGTGATGGGTAAACAAGACTTGGTCTGAGTTGGTACACGGGCAGCAGAGCTTTGGATGACCTCACGATCACAGGGAGGTTGAATGTGGGAGGCAGCAGATGAGCTGAGACTGGGGTGGAGTTAGGCAATGTTACTGAGGTGGAAGCATACAGTAATAGTGATGTTGCAGATATAGAACCATAGAAAAGTTACGGCACAGAAGGAGGCCATTCAGCCCATCTTGTCTATGCCAGCCCGAGGACACCCAGGTGCCCTTTCTAATCCCACCTTCCTGCACCCGGCCCATAGCCCTGCAGCTTACAGCAATTTAGGTGCTGTTCCAGGTACTTTTTAAAGGAGTTTAAAGTTTCTGCTTCTACCACCAACTTGGGCAGTGAATTCCAGACACCCACTACCCTCTGTGTAAAAAAGTTCTTCCTCATGTCCCCCCTACACCTTCTGCCACTTATCTTGAATCTCTGTCCCCTGGTTCTAGACTTCTCCACCAAGGGAAACAATTTTATCCTGTCCACTCTATCTATTCCCCTCATAATTTTGTACACCTCCATCAAGTCACCTCTCAGCCTTCTTTGTTCTAAGGAAAATAACCCCAACCTATCCAATCTCTCCTCGTAGCTACACTTTTCTAACCCTGGCAACATTCTTGTCAACCTCCTCTGCACTTTCTCCAGAGCTATTACGTCCTTCCTGTAATGTGGTGACCAGAACTGCACACAATACTCCAGTTGTGGCCTCACCAGTGTTTTATACAATTCCATACGTGGTTGGAAGCTCAATTTGGGGTGAAATATTTCTCCATTGTTGCGAATAGTCTGGTTCATCCTCAGTTTTCGGCGAGAGGGATGGAGTTGATGGTTAGGAAGTGGAATTTGTAGCGGGGACTGAAGACAATGGATTTGGTCTTCCCAGTATTTAAATGGAGGAAATTTCTGTTGATCCAGTTCTGGATGTCAGAGAAGTCAGGATGGTGTGTGACTTGGAGGGGAAACTTGGAGATGGTGGTGTTCACATAGACCTGCTATCCTTGTCCCTCTGGATGATGGAGGTTGAGGGTTTGGGAGGTTTTGTGAAAGTTCTGGTTGATTTGTAGATATGTAAAATCCTTCTTCTTCACCCCTTGCCTCTCCCACCCCACAGCTTCTCTCTCTTGCTCTCTTCTCCTATCGAGGCTGGAGTCTTGTGTTGACCAGTTTGGGTGGCAGGTTCCCTTCTCTGAAGGACATTAATGAACCAGTTGGGTTTTTATGACAATCCAGCAGTTTTCATGGTCACTTTTTCCTAGTGCCAGCCCCACAAGTTACCAGATTCACAATCTGCCTTTGTGTTTTTGTGGGTTCTGTTTCTTATTCTGTTTTAAATCAATTTCACAGGGCATTAAAGGAGAGGATTTGCAGTCGGGAAGCTGAGGCCGAACATCACATCAAAATCTGACAGAGTCGCCTAATTTATCATAACCTGAATACCATCGGATTTTGAACATAGAAGGAGAAAGCATGATTCACAGTGGGGAGAAACCGTATACGTGTTCTGTGTGTGGACGAGGCTTCAGCCAATCATCTGACTTGTCAGAACATAAATGCAGTCACAACAGGGAGAAACTGTGGAAATGCAGAGACTGTGGGAAGGGATTTAATTACCCATCTGAGCTGGAAAGTCATCAGCGAGTTCACACTGGGGAGAGGCCGTTCACCTGCTCTGAGTGTGGGAAGGGATTCACTTGTTCATCCCACCTGCTGCAACATCGACAAGTTCACACTGACGAGAGACCTTTCAAATGTCCAGACTGTGGGAAGTGCTTTAAAAGTTCCTGGAAACTGACTGGCCATCAACGTGTTCACACTGACGAGAGACCATTCAGGTGCTCTCACTGTGGGACTGGGTTCAAGACATTATCTGACCTCACTGTACACCAGCGAATTCACACTGGGGACAAACCATTCACCTGCTCTGAGTGTGGGAAGAGATTCACTCAGTCATCCCACCTGCTGGCACACCAGCGAGTTCACACTGACAAGAGACCTTTTAAATGCCCAGACTGTGGGAAGTGCTATAAAAGTTCCTGGGATCTGATGTTTCATCAACGTGTTCACACTGACGAGAGACCGTTCAGGTGCTCTCACTGTGGGACTGGGTTCAGGCGATCAACTGATCTGATTGTCCACCAGCGAATTCACACTGGAGAGAGACCATTCACATGCTGTGAGTGTGGGAAGAGATTCACTCGGTCATCCACTCTGCTGGAACACCTGCGAGTTCACACTGGGGAGAGGCTGTTTCTCTGCTCCGACTGTGGGAAGGAATTCACTTGTTCATCCAACCTGCTGACACACAAGCGCACTCACACAGGGGAGAGGCCATTCACCTGCTCCGACTGTGGGAAGGGGTTCATTCAGTCATCTCACCTCCTGACACACCAGCAAATTCACACTGGGGAGAGGCCGTTCACCTGTTCTGAGTGTGGAAAGGGATTCACTCGGTCATCCACCCTGCAGGAACACCAGCGAGTTCACACTGGGGAGAGGCCACTCACCCGCTGTGACTGTGAGAAGGGATTCACTTGTTCATCCAACCTGCTGACACACAAGCGCACTCACACTGGAGAGAGGCCATTCACCTGCGCTGACTGTGGGAAGGGGTTCGCTCGGTCATCCAACCTGCTGACACACCAGCGAGTTCACACTGGTGAGAGACCATTCACATGCTCCGAGTGTGGGAAGGGATTCACTCGGTCATCCATCCTTCTGGAACACCAGCGAGTTCACACTGGGGAGAGGCCGTTCACCTGCTCCAACTGTGGGAAGGGATTCACTCGGTCATCCCACCTACTGACACACAAGCGCACTCACACTGGGGAGAGGCCATTCACCTGTGCTGAATATGGGAAGGGGTTCAGTCAGACATCCACCCTGCTGATACACCAGCGAACTCACACTGGGGAGAGGCCATTCACCTGTTCTGAGTGTGGGAAGGGATTCACGCAGTCATCCAACCTGCTGGTACACCAGCGAATTCACAAGTAACTATAGTGATTGGATTTTTCTGTTAATCATATTTGGGATGAGCCATTGTTCATTGGGGTCTGTTTTTGCTGATGTTAGTAAACTCTAGCCCAGTTATTGTAGCTAATACTATGGATAAAAGCCAAATAAAAGAGCTTTGTGTTCAACACACAGTCTGTTGAATCTTTTTCATAAACTAACATGAGTTTGTTCCTTTTGAAGTGCTCTCCCTTTCCCTAGTATCATCCACACTCACCTCCAACAACAAGTGTGAGGAACTCGTGGAGCTTCTTCATCACTAAGATTGAGACAAGCTGATCAACTGCCTCTGCTGTTTCACTCCCACTAGCTCAATGGGACAAACTGTCCGTAAAGTTCCCCCTTGTCTAAGCCCTGAATTTGCATCTTTCTCCAGCCTCTCTCCTATCTTCTATCTCCTTCAGTGCTCATTTTGTCCATGAGACCTGCCTTCTGCTCCCTTGACCCTATTCTCGCTAAACTGTTAGCCATCCATCCTCCCCATGTTAGTTGATATTGTTAACAGTTCTCTCTTTTTTGATACTGTCCGTCTCACCTTTAAATTCATTGTCATCATCCATCCTAAAAAAAACTCTCTAACCCACCGTTTTTGCAAACTACCACCCCATCTCCAACCTCCCTTTTCTCTCCAAAGTCCTTGTACGTGGTGTTCCCCAAGGATCTAGCCTTGGTTCCTCCTATTCCTCATCTACAGGCTGCCACTAGGTGACATCATCCAAAAGCACCGTGTTAGTTTTCACATGGACACTGACAATGCCCAGCTCTACCTCCCCACCATCCCTCTCCATTCCTCCACTGTTACTAAATTATCAAACTGCTTATCCAACATCCAGTACTGGATAAGCAGAAATTTCCCCCAATTAATAATTGGGAAGACCAAAGCCCAATTTGAACCCAAGATGACATTCTGACCACATATCTAACCATCACGACATACCAGCTATTTCAATCTCCATAACATTGCCTGTCTCCACCCCAGCTCATCTGCTGCTGAAACATTCATCCATGCCCATGTTAC
Organism: Cetorhinus maximus; assembly: GCF_964194155.1. Lineage (NCBI taxonomy): Eukaryota > Metazoa > Chordata > Chondrichthyes > Lamniformes > Cetorhinidae > Cetorhinus > Cetorhinus maximus. The sequence continues at coordinate 22,290,932 of NC_135901.1, forward strand.
CTTTAGACTTGACGATTCCAATGCATTTCTGACCAGCCTCTCATGGAAATGTGAGATCATCCAAAACTCTGCTGCCCATGTGCTTTCTCACACCAAGTCTTGTTCACCCATCACTCACTGACCTACACTGGCTCCTGGTCAAGCGATGCCTCAATTTTAAAATTTACATTCTTGTTTTCAAATCCGCCCATGACCTCAAACCTCCCTATCTCCATAATCTCCAGTTTCACACTCTCTGATATATCTGCGCTCCCCTCATTCTATCTTCTTAGAGCATCCCTGATTTTAATTACCCCACCATTGGTGGCAGGGCCTAGGCATGAAGCTCTGAAATTTATTTATTTTTTTGAAAAATACACTTTATTCATAAAACACCTGAAAGAACATGACGAAACATTTCTAGTTGGCCATCACAAAAAGTGCAATCAGATTCAACTTTTACACATGGATCAAGAGGCACATCAATACAATCAATGAATATTACAGTCATTTCATTATGGTCATTACAGACAGACAAGCGCAATGGTATTGGAGTTATCGACATCATGTTGCACTCTGAGGTACAATTATAATACATTTAGGATTTACTACATATATTCATTGTGAGCCATACAGCCCAAGGGGTCCATAGAATTCCCAGAATCTCAGTGCACTATGGCAGAAAGGTCTTAGACAGTGACCTTTCCCCATTGAGCCTTTGCGGTGGCTGCCCCAAGCTTTAGTGCGTCCCTCAGCATGTGGTCCTAGACCTTGGAATGTGCCAGTCTGCAACATTCAGCTGGGGACAACTCTTTGCACTGGAAGACCAACAAGTTTCAGGCAGACCAAAGAGCGTCTTTCACCAAGTTGATGATCCTCCAGCTGCAGTTGATGTTTGTCTCGCTGTGTGTCACTGGGAATAGCCCATAGAGCAGAGTCCTGTGTCACAGCATTGCTCGGGATGAATTTGGACAAAAGCCACTGTATCTCTCTCCAGACCTTCTTTCCAAACGCACATTCCAGAAGGAGGTGAATAACAGTCTCTTCCCCACCACAGGCACTCGAGGGTAACGTGATGAAGCTCTGAATTTTTTTTTCGAAAAATATACTTTATTCATAAAATATCTGAAAGAACATTACAAAACATTTCTAAATCGCCATCACAAAAAGTGCAATCATATTCAACTTTTACACGTGGATCACGAGGTGGATGAAGCTCTGAAATTCCCTCCCTAAACCTCTCGGCCACTCTCCTGATTAAAGATGCTTGTTGCAATGTGCCTCTCGAATCCAGCTTTTGGCCATCGACCTTAATATCGCCCTGAGTGACTCGGTGTCTAATTCTGCTTTATGAAACTCCTCTGAAGCACCTTGCAAAGTTTTATTACAACAAACATGTTCTATAAATACAAGTTACTACTGTTTCATGACAATCAGTTTGCACAAGGTAAGATTCCAACAACAGCGATTAGATGAATAACCAATTAGTCAAGTTTTTTTGGTGCTTTTAGTTAAAGCACAAATGTTGGTCCCACTGCACCAGGAGAAGGAAGAATGAGGAGAGGCTGTATAAACTAAATGGAAACTTTTTTAAACAGAATGCAGGAACAGAGTGACATGGGAGTGTAAGTGAACAAATCCTAGAACACGACAGGAAAAGTTGATCAAACTGTTTGACAAAAGCTAATGGGGACCTTGGATTTATCAATAGAGGCATGGAGTAAAAAAGCAAGTCAGTTATCCAGTATCTTTATAAACCTGGGGTTAATCCTAAATTGAAATATTGTGTTCAATTCTGAGTCCCACACTTTAGGAAAGATGTCAAAACCTTAGAGAGGATGTAAGGATATTTACCGGAATGGTTAATAGGGATGAGGGGTTTCCGTTACGTGGAGAGATTGGAGAAGCTGGGATTGTTCTCTTTAGAGCAGAGAGGTTAGGGAGTGATTTCATAGCAATGTTGATACTTTTAGGAGTTTTCTGCTGCTTAGGGAGAAATTGTTTCCATTGGCAGGATGGTCAGTGACCACAGAACACAGGTTCAAAATAATTGGCAAAAGTCCAAAATGAAGATGAGGGGAGAGTATTTTAATCAGAGAGTTATCATGATCAGGAACACACTGTTTGAATGACTGGTAGAAGCAGATCCAATAGTAACGATAAAAAATGATTTGGACTTTTACTTAATAAGGAAAGATTTGGAGGGCTATCGGAAAAGAGCAGGGGAGTGGGACAGATTGGTAACATTCTCAGAGACAATACAGGCACAATGGGCTGAATGGCCGCCATCCGTGCTCTGTGGTTCTATCATATTGTCTTTACTATGAATCATTATATTATTATAGATCATAGAAGCCTGAATAGGACAGCAGAGAAAGAGGCTCCCACCATTGGCCTCTCACCTGACCTACCACTGTGCTAAATGGGATAGATTTCGAACAGATCTAATAACTCAAGACTGGGCATCCATGAGGCACTGTGGGCCATCTGCAGCAGCAGAATTGTACTCGAAAACAATCTGTAACCTCATGGTCCGGCATATCCCTCGCTCTACCATTACCACCAAGTCAGGGGATCAACTCTGGTTGAATGAAGAGTGCAGGAGGGCATGTAAGGAGCAGCACAGGCATACCTAAAAATGAGGTGTCAACCTGGTGAAGCTGCAACACAGGACTACTTGCGTGTCCAACAGCTTAAGCAGCAAGTGATAGGCGGAGATAAGAGATGCCACAACCAATGGATCAGATTTATGCTCTGCAGTCCTGTCACATCCAGTCATGAATGGTGGTGGATAATTAAACAACTCACCGGAGGAGGAGGTCCCACAAACATCCCTATTCTCAATGATGGAGGAGCCCAGCACATCAGTGCAAAAGATAATGTTGAAGTGTTCACAACAGTCTTCAGTCAGAAGTGCCGAGTGGATGATTCATCTTGGCCTCCTCCAGAGGTCCCAGCCTCACAGATGCCAGTCTTCACCCAATTTGATTCACTCCACGTGATATCAAGGAATGGCAGAAGGCAATGGATACGGCAAAGGCTATGGGCCCTGACAATATTCCGGAAAGAGTACTGAAGACTTGTGCTCCAGAACTTCCAGTGCCCCTACCCAAGCTGTTCCAGTCCAGCTACAACACTGGCATCTACATGGCAATGTGGAAAACTGGGCAGGTATGTCCTGTATACAAAAAGCAGGACAAATCCAACTTGGCCAATTACCACCCCATCAGTCATTCACAATCATTAGTAAAGTGACGGAATGGGCATCAACAGTGCTATCGAGCAGTGGTTGCTTAGCAATAACCTGCTCAATGACACTCGGTTTGTGTTTCGCCAGGGTCACTCAACTTCTGACTTCATTACAGCCTTGGTTCAAACATGGACAAAAGAGCTGAACTCCAGAGGTGAGATGAGAGTGACTGCCCTTGACATCCAGGCAGCATTTGACTGAGTGTGGCATCAAGGCTGGAAGCTGGAATTAAAGGGAATCAGGGGGAAAACTCTCCCTGGTTGGAGTCATACCTAACACAAAGGAAGGTGGATGTGCTTGTTGGAAGTCAATTATCTCACTCCCAGGACATCACTGTAGGAGCTCCTCAGAGTAGTGTCCTTGGCCCAACCATCTTCAGCTGCTTCATCAATGACCTTCCTTCCATCATAAGGTTAGAAGTGGGGATGTTTGCTGATGATTGCACAATGTTCAGCACCATTCGCGGTTCCTAATTACTGAAGCAGTCCATGTCCAAATGCAGCAAGACCTGGACAACATCCAGGCTTGGGCTGACAAGTGGCAAGTAACATGTCCAGCACACAAGTCTCAGGCAATGACTATCTCCAACAAGAGGGAATTTAACCATTGCCCCTTGACACTCAGTGGAATTACCATCGCTGAATCCCCCATTATCAACAGCCTGGGGGTTACCATTGACCAGAAACTGAACTGGATTAGCCATATAAATACTGTGGCTACAAGACCAGGTCAGAGGTTAGGAATTCTGTGGCGAGTAACTCACCTCATGACTCCCCAAAACCTGTCCACAATCTGCAAGGCACAAGTCAGGAGTGTGATGGAATACTCTCCACAAGCAGCGCCAACAACACTCAAGAAGCTTGACACCATCCAGGACAAAGCAGCCAGCTTGATTGGCACCACTTCCACAAACATTCACTCCCTCCACCACCGATGAACATTGGCAGCAGTCAGTACCATCTACAAGATGCACTGCGGAAATTCACCAAGGCTCCTTGGACAGCACCTTACAAACGCACGACTACTCACCATCCTGACTTGGAAATATATCATCATTCCTTCACTGTCGCTGGGTCAAAATCCTGGAACTCTCTCCCAAACAGCACTGTGGGTGTACCTACACCACAGGGATTGCAGCTGTTCAAGAAGGCAGCTCATCACCACCTTCTCAAGGGCAGTTAGGGATGGGCAATAGTTGTTAGTCCAGCCAGTGACGTCCTGCATCCTGCAAGTGAGTAAAGGAAATGCTCCGAGCCAATAGGAAGAGGGGGCAGGGCTGGAGTACCGATTGGCTGCCCCGTGGTCCTCCAGCCAATCGGAGTAAATGAGGGGGCGGGGCTGAGCCCAGATTTGCGTCATTGGCTGGGACTCTGCATCATTTTGAAAGCTGATTTGTCTCAAACTCCAGGAGAGAACTGGACCTTCCTGTTTGTGGCTTTGTACAGATGAAACCCTGTGGGTGTGGAGCAAACATTTCAACATTTGTTAGTGAAATGGATTGATTCGGGACAGACAGCAGGGATAATATGAGGTAATAACACAGTGTAGTGAGAAAGGAAATTCAATGGCAGGATTGAGGAGCTGGGACTTGTAACTGAAGATTTGAGAACTGAAATAATCTGGAGTAAGAAAGGAGAAATTACAAGAAACTGAATAATCAGCAACAGGACATCAATTGGTCTCTTATCAAAGAGAAATCAACAATTCATTCCAACTAATCAATAATCTCCAACTGTCAGGGTGAACATGGTTCATTCCTGAATGTGATTTCTCTCTTTATTCTTCAATGGAATATGGGCATCCTGACAAGGCCAGCATTTGTTGCCCATCCCTAATTAACCTTGAGAAGGTGCTGGTGAGCCACCTTCTTGAATATAGCTGAGTGACTTCACAGAATCACAGAATCATACAGTGCAGAAGAAGCCTTTTGGCCTATCAAGTCTGCACCGACACATGAAAAACACCTGACCTACCTAACTGATCCCATTTACCAGTGCTTGGCCCATAGCATTGAATGTTATGACGTGCCAAGTGCTCATCCAGGTACTTTTTAAAGGATGTGAGGCAACCTGCCTCCACCACCCTCCCAGGCAGCGCATTCCAGACCGTCACCACCCTCTGGGTAAAAAAGTTTTTCCTCACATCCCCTGCTAAACCTCCTGCCCCTCACCTTGAACTTATGTCGCCTTGTGACTGACCCTTCAACTAGGAGAAAAGCTGCTCCCTATGCACCCTGTCCATGCCCCTCATAATCTTGTACACCTCGAGCAGGTCGCCCCTCAGTCTCCTCTGCTCCAACAAAAACAACCCAAGTCTATCCAACCTCTCTTCATAACTTAAATGTTTCATCCCAGACACCATCCTGATGAATCTCCTCTGCATCCCCTCCAGTGCAATCACACCCTTCCTATAATTTGGCGACCAGAACTGCACACAGCACTCCAGCTGTGGCCTCACCAAGGTTCTATACAACTCCAACATGACGTCCCTACTTTTTTAATCTATGCCTTGGTTAATAAAGGCAAGTGTCCCATATGCCTTTTTCACCACCCCACTAACATGCCCCTCTGCCTTCAGAGATCTATGGACACACACACCAAGGTCCCTTTGTTCCTCAGAACTTCCTAGTGTCATGCCATTCATTGAATACTTCCTTGTCAATTTACTCCTCACACTTTTCAGGGTTAAATTCCATCTGCCACTTATCAGCCCATTTGACCATCCCGTCTATATCTTCCCGTAGCCCAAGACACTCAACCTCACTGTTAACCACCTGGCCAATCTTTGTGTCATCTGCAACCTTACTAATTCTACCTCCCACATAGTCATCTATGTCATTTACATAAATGACAAATAATAGGGGACCCAGGACAGATCCCTGTAGTACGCCTCTGGATACTGGATTCCAGTCACTAAAGCATCTTTCTGTCATCACCCTCTGCCTCCTACAACTAAGCCAATTTTGAATCCACCTTATCAAATTACCCTGTATCCCATGTGCATTTGCCTTCTTTATAAGTCTCCCATGTGGGACCTTGTCAAAGGCTTTGCTGAAATCCATATAAACTACATCAACTGCACTACCCTCATCTACACACCTGGTCACCTCCTCAAAAAATTCAATCAAATTTGTTAGGCATGACCTCCCTCTGACAAAGCCATGCTGACTATCTCTGATCAAACTTTGCCTCTCCAAGTGGAGATAGATTCTCCCCTTCAGAATTTTCTCCAATGGTTTCCCTATCACTGACGTGAGACTCACTGGCCTGTAATTCCCTGACATATCTCTGCAACCCTTCTTAAATAGCGGAACCACATTAGCTGTTCTCCTGTCCTCTGGCATCTCCCCCATGGCCAGAGAGGAATTAAAAATTCGGGTCAGAACCCCTGCGATCTCCCCCCTTGCCTCCCTCAGCAGCCTGGGACACAAATCATCCAGACCTGGAGATTTATCCACTTTTAAACCTGCCAACACCTCCAATACCTTGTCACTCCCTATATCAAGTTGCTCAAGAACCTCGCAGTCTCTCTCCCCGAGTTTGATACCTTCATCCTCATTCTCTTGGGTGAAGACAGATGTGAAACATTCATTCAACACTCTAGCGATGTCATCTGGCTCCACCCATAGATTTACCCCTTGGTCCCTTATGGGGCCTACTCTTTCCCTGGTTATCCTCTTCCCATTGATATACTTATAGAATATCTTGGGATTTCCCCCACTTTTACCAGCCAGCGCTTTCTCATATCCCCTCTTTGCTATCCTAATTGCTTTCTTAAGCTCCACCCTGCACATTCTGTACTCCACTAATGCCTCCGCTGATTTACTTCCCTTGTACCTGCTAAAAGCCTCTCTTTTCCTTCTCATCATAGCCTGAATATCTCTGGTTATACATGGTTCTCTAGGCTTGTTACTCCTTCTTATCACCCTAGAGGGAACATGTTGAGTCTGTACCCTCCCCATTTCCTGTTTGAATGCCCCCCACTGCTCCTCTGTAGATTTCCCCACAAGTAACTGTTCCCAGTCTACCTTGGCCAGATCCTGCCTTATTTTACTAAAATCCACTCTCCCCCAATCCAAAACATTTTTTTGTAACTTGTCTATTTCTTTGTCCATAACAAACTTAAACTGTATCATGGGAATCTACTATGAGGGGTAGACGAAGTGAGAGATCTTGGCGTACAAGTACACATGTCCCTGAAGGCAGCAGTACAAATAGACAAGGTTGTAAAGAAGGCATATTGAATGCTCTCCTTCATTGGCAGAGTTATAAAATATAAAAGTAAGGATATTATGTTGGAATTGTATAAAACACTGGTGAGGCCACAACTGGAGTATTGTGTGCAGTTCTGGTCACCACATTACAGGAAGGACTTAATAGCTCTGGAGAGAGTGTAGAGGAGGTTTACAAGAATGTTGCCAGGGTTAGAAAAGTTTGGCTACGAGGAGAGATTGGATAGGTTGGGGTTATTTTCCTTCGAACAAAGAAGGCTGAGAGATGACTTGATCGAGGTGCACAAAATTATGAGGGGAATAGATAGAGTGGACAGGATAAAATTGTTTCCCTTGGAGGAGAGTTCTAGAACCAGGGGACATAGATTCAAAATAAGTGGCACAAGGTGTAGTGGGGATATGAGGAAGAACTTTTTATGCAGAGGGTAGTGGGTGTCTGGAATTCACTACCCAAGCTGATGGTAGAGGCAGAAACTCTAAACTCTTTTAAAAAGTACCAGGATCTGCACCTTAAGTGCTGTTAGCTGCAGGACTATGGGCCGAGTGCAGGAAGGTGGGATTAGAAAGGGCACCTGGGTGTCCTCAGGCTGGCATGGACAAGATGGGCCGAATGGCCTCCTTCTGTGCCGTCCTTTTCTATGGTTCTATGTTGTGGTTGCTATCACTAAAATGCTCCCCCACCAACACCTCAGCCACCTGTCTGGCTTCATTTTCCAGAATTAGGTCCAGCACTGCGCCATCCCTTGCTGGACCCTCTACATATTGACCTAACTACACATTTCAAAAAATCCACTCCATCCAAGCCCTTAACACTATATCTATCCCAATTAATGTTGGGAAAGTTGAAATCACCTAATATAATTACCCGATTGTTATTGTTTTTACACACCTCCGCAAATTGTACACATATTTGCTCCTCAATTTCCCACTTACTATCTGGGGGTCTATAATAAACACCTAACAATGTGGCTGCCCCTTTTTTATTCCTAAGCTCTACCCACAAAGCTTCATTTGATGCCTCCTCCAAGATATCATCTCTCCTTACTGAAGTAACTGACTCCTTAACTAATAATGCAACGCCTCCTCCTCTTCTTCACCCAATTTAAAGGGCAGTTAAGAGTGAACCACATTGCTCTGGGTCTGGAGTCACGTGTAGGCCAAACTGGGTATGGATAGCATATTTCCTTCCCTGAAGGACATTAGTGAATCAGGTGGGGTTTAGAACGATTTTTGATAGTTGTCATGGTCACCATTGCTTAGTCTAGATTTATATTCTAGATATATCAATTCAGAACTGAGGAAGAAGTCATATTGGACTCGAAACATTAAATCTGTTTCTCTCTCCACAGATGCTGCCAGACCTACTGAGTTTTTTCAGCATTTTCTGTAGATGAGGCTGGATGCACAAGTGAATCCTTTCCAATGTATGGAGCAGATGAACTGCATCTCCCTGGTGGAAAGGACGTTTCCTCTTGTAGATGAGTCCAGAACTAGGGAGCACTGTTTTAAAATTAGGGGTCACCCATTTAAAACGGAGATGAGGCAAAAAAAATTTCTCCCAGAGGGTCGTGAGTCGATGGAACTCTCTTCCTGAAAAGATGGTGGAAGCAGAGTTTTTGAATATTTTTAAGGCAGAGGTGGATAGATTCTTGGGAAGCAAGGGAGTGATAGATTATTGGGAGTAGGCAGGATGCAGATTTCAGGCTACAATCAGATCAGCCATGATCTTATTGAATGGCAGAGCAGGCTCGATAAGCTGAATGGCCTATCCTGCTCCTTGTTCGTATGTTTGTTCATATGCCTCATAAGGCAGTGGAGGCAGGGTCACTGAGTACTTTTAAGCCTGAGGTAGATATATGCTTGTTAGGCAAGGGAATCAATAGTTATTGGGGGTCGATGGGAATGTGGAACTTGAAACACCGTCCAAGGGCCTAAACACTCCTCTCAAGTGAAGCAGCACTTCACTTGCACTTCCCTCAATTTAGTCTACTGCATTCGCTGCTCCCAATGCGGTTTCCTCTACATTGAAGAGACCAAATGCAGACTGGGTGACCGCTTTGCGGAACACCTTCGGTCTGTCTGCAAGCATGACCCAGACCTCCCTGTCGCTTGCCATTTCAACACTCCACCCTGCTCTCGTGCCCACATGTCCATCCTTGGCCTGCTGCAATGTTCCAGTGAAGCTCAACGCAAACTGGAGGAACAGCACCTCATCTTCCGACTAGGCACTTTACAGCCTTCCGGACTGAATATTGAGTTCAACAACTTCAGATCATGAACTCTCTCCTCCATCCCCACCCCCTTTCCAATTCCCCTTTTTCCAATAATTTATATATATTTTTCTTTTCCCACCTATTTCCATTATTTTTAAATGTATTTCCATCCATTGTTTTATCTCTACCTTTTAGCCTATTTCGATCCCTTCCCCCACCCCCACTAGGGCTATCTGTACCTTGCTCATCCTGCTTTCTACCCTTCATGTCACCATTAGCACATATCTTAGCTAATATCACCACCTTCAACACCTCTTTGTCCTTTGTCTATGACATCTTTTGGCCATCTCCACCTATCACTGGCCCTCTATTCAGCTCTACCAGTCCCACCCCACCTCAAATCAGCTTATATTTCACCTCTTTTCTATTTTTCCTTAGTTCTAATGAAGAGTCATTCGGACTCGAAACGTTAACTGTATCCCTCTCCGCAGATGCTGTCAGACCTGCTGAGTTTTTCCAGGTATTTTTGTTCTTGTTTTGGATTTCCAGCATCTGCAGTTTTTTGCTTTTACCTAGGTGCATCGGTTGTTCTGTTTCTGGACTCAGTGTTCTCTGTAATTCTGTGTCATCTCCTCCCAACTCCTGATCAGTATATTCCACATCCACCTTGTACTGCACATGCTCAGAGTACAACCCGGTGCTGAGTAATCACACTGGGCTCCTGTAGTCATTGATGGGGCACATTCTGGCCACTTGAGAAATAGTGCATTATATCACCATCACGGAAAACCAATTGGTTAACAGAATTTTTTGTCAACAAATTGAGATTGGATCAAATGGCCTGTTTCTGTAATGAAATCCTACAGGGTAGAGGTGGATTAATACTCAGGTCTATGCAGTTGCGGCCCAAGAGGTGAATTACTACTCAGGCTATGAAACTCCCCACCATAAACCCAGCACCAACTCCATCCCCCTCCTTGCCATACTGTGAGGCTGGACCAGACAAATTGCAACCTTCGCCTCCTATTTGAACCTGAGCTGAGTATCATGCTACCAACAACATATCCTCTCTATCACTAAGATCACCTGCTTCCAGCTCTGTCATATCAATTGTCTCCATCCCACCTGAGCCAATTTGCTGCTGAAATCTTCATCCATGCCTTTGTTACCTCCAGTTTCGGCTATTCCAATGCTCTCTTGATTAGTCTCCCATCTTCCACCCTCCATAAACTTATGCTCATCCAAAACTCTTCTGGGTGGACTGCAGTTTAGTGGGAATGAGCAGAAAGTGTGTCTCATGGACAAGTTGAGCTCATGAAAGTATAAAGGGAAGTAGGAGAGAAACTAAAGAAAGATGCTTGTTCAGAGCTAGGGCTGGTCAGATCTGGAGAAGCAGTTTGGCCCAGTGGACGAGTGAAAAGGAGGAAAGCGGCAGAGGCAGCTGATCAGATGGTCTCAATCTTGGAACAAGGAAGTGAATCAGCTCCTTGCATTTGTCATTGGAGGTGAGGATGGAGGAGACAGGGGAGAGGGAAAGCACTTCAAAAGGAACTAACTTGCATTGGAGATATTAAAATGACTCATCATTCCATCTGTTTAACACAAAATGTATTTATATGGCTTTTATCCAGAATATTGACACATATAACTGAGAGTTTCTTAACTTTAGCAGAAACAGATCCGAATACTATATTTGCTATGAGATGAGGGATGGAGAGATTTCAGGAAGACCAATACAACATGAAGATTGATCGTGGTAGTTTACATTACTGGAAGTAAGCTTCTTAACAAGTGACCCCTCTTGCTTTACTTTATTCAACATGTATATGAATATGAAACCAGTTATATGGTTATTAACAACAGCAGCAACAACCCCAACTGTAAACTTAACTCAGCCCTCAGTTCAGAGGATTAGCAGCAGAAATAAGAACAGAATCCAGGGCTTGCAGTCACTTGTGAATTCATTGATAATCTATCATCTCAGCAGGGTAGATGATAGATTAAATGGCTTCCCACATACGGATCATGTAAAAGGCTTCTCCCGAGTGTGAGTGCGCTGGTGCCTCAGCAGTTCCCTTTTGTATTTAAAGCTCTTGTCATAGTCAGGACATTTAAATGTTCTCTTATCAGTGTGAACAAGCTGGAGTGAAATGAGGGTGCTTGACCGAATGAATCCCATCCCACACTAGGAGCAGATGAATGGCCTCTCCCCAGTGTGAACAGGTGAAGCAAAGTAGAAGGTCAGGACAGATGGGAGCCAAGGATAAATTTGACAAGACGTCATGGACACAAGACAGTGTGAGTGTTAATGGTTATGTTTGAGTTTTGGTGAACACCTTGTCAAACACCAGGAGGGTAATGGAAAACAGTGAAGGTGAACATGGTGAAAGAGCCAAAAGGAAATCCTGTCAGCGAGAAGACCTTCTCTGTAACCTGTCTTTTTTTTTGCAAAAATATACTTTATTCACAAAATATCTTCAACAACATTTCAAACCATTTCAAAATCACCAACACAAAAATACAATCAGGTTCAACTTTTACAACGTGTATCACGAAATCCATTGATACAAAAAATGAATATTACAATAATTTGCAGACATTCATTTTGAGCTGTACAGCCCGAGGGGGTTTAGACAGTTCCCAACCCCTCGGTGCACTGTGGCAGAAAGGTCTTAGGCAGCGACCCTTCCCCATTGCGCCTTTGCGGCGGCTGCCCCAAGCTTTAGTGCGTCCCTCAGCATGTAGTCCTGGACTTTGGAATGTGCCAGTCTGCAACACTCGGTCGGGGACAACTCTTTGCGCTGGAAGACCAACAAGTTTCGGGCAGACCAAAGAGCGTCTTTCACCGAGTTGATGATCCTCCAGCTGCAGTTGATGTTTGTCTCGGTGTGTGTCCCTGGGAACAGCCCATAGAGCACAGAGTCCTGTGTCACAGAACTACTCAGGATGAACCTCGACAGAAACCACTGCATCTCTCTCCAGACCTTCTTTGCAAAGGCACAATCCACCAGGAGGTGAACAACGGTCTCTTCCCCACCACAGCCACTTCGAGGGCAACGTGCAGAGGGGTTGAGACTCTTGGCATGTAGGAAGGATCTGACAGGGAGGGCCTTTCTCACCACCAGCCAAGCTATGTCTTGGTGCTTGTTGGAAAGTTCTGGTGATGAGGCATTCTGCCAAATGACTTTGACAGTCTGCTCGGGGAACCATCCCACAGGATCCACCCTCTCCTTTTCCCACAGGACCTCTAAGACGTTACGTGCCAACCACTGCCTGATGGACTTGTGGTCAAAGGTGTTTCTCTGCATAAATTTTTCCATGAGGGACAGGTGGTAAGGCACGGTCCAACTACTTGGAGCATTCCGCAGCAGTGTGGCCAGACACATCCTTCGCAACACCGGGGACAGGTAGAACCTCAGCACATAGTGACACTTGGTGTTTGCATACTGAGGGTCTACACACCGCTTGATGCAGCCGCACACAAAAGTGGCCATCAGTATGAGGGTGATGTTGGGCACGTTTTTTCCCCCTTTATCTAGAGGCTTGTACATCGTGTCCCTGCGGACATGATCCATTTTCGACCTCCAGATAAAGCGGAAGATGGCTCGGGCGATCGCCACCCCGCAGGACTGTGGAATGGGCCAGACCTGCGCCACGTACAGCAACAGTGAGAGTGCCTCACACCTGATGACCAGGTTCTTACCCGCAATGGAGAGGGAGCGTCGCTCCCACATTCCCAGTTTCCTCTTCACCATAGACACTCGCTCCTTCCAGTTTCTAATGTATGCTCTGGTCCCTCCGAACCATATCCCCAGCACCTTCAGGCCGTCAGTCCTGACAGTGAAGGGGACAAAGGATCGGTCAGCCCAGTTCCCAAAGAACATGGCCTCGCTCTTCCCACGATTTACCTTGACTCCCAAGGCCAGTTCAAACTGGTCGCAGATGTGGATCAGTCTGCGCACCAACAGCGGATCCGAGCAGAAGACGGCGACATCATCCATGTACAGGGAGGCTTTGACCTGAGTGCCTCCACTGCCTGGGATTGTCACTCCTCTTATGCCCGGATCATCCCTGATGGACTCAGCAAAGGGTTCTATGCAACACACAAAAAGAACAGGCGAGAGAGGACAGCCCTGCCTGACTCCAGATTTAATAGGAAAGCTATCTGATTCCCACCCATTGATTGAGACTGCGCTACTGATGTTAGTGTAGAGCAGTTGGATCCAATTGTGAATTCCCTCCCCAAACCCCATTTTGGAGAGCACATCCCCCATGTAGGTGTGCGATATTCTGTCAAAGGCCTTCTCCTGATCCAGGCTGAAGAGGCAGGTATCCACACCCCTGTCCTGCACATAGGCAATCGTATCCCTGAGCAGCGTGAGGCTGTCAGAGATCTTCCTGCCTGGCACAGTGCAGGTCTGGTCAGGGTGGATCACCAATTCCAGAGCGGATTTGACCCGATTGGCGATGACCTTGGACAGAATCTTATAGTCCACATTCAACAGTGAAATGGGTCGCCAATTTCTAATTTCCTCCCTTTCCCCCTTGTGCTTGTAGATGAGGGTGATGATGCCTTTCCTCATGGATTTTGACATACTGCCGGCCAGGAGCATACTCTCGTACACTTCTAGCAGGTCTGGGCTGATCCAGTCCCACAGAGCCGAATACAACTCCGCCGGCAAGCCGTCGCTTCCGGGAGTTTTACTCTTCTCGAAGGACTCAAGGGCCTTAGTCAGTTCATCAGGAGTTAGCGGTTTGTCCAGGCTCTCCCGTGTACTGTCGTCTAAGACCTCCGTGATAGAGGACAGGAAGGACTGGGAGGCCGTGCTGTCCGTGGGCTTCACGTCATACAATCTGGCATAAAAGGATTTGCTGATCCTCAAAATGTCGGACCGTGATGACTTTACTGAGCCATCTTCTTCCTTCAGGCTGCTGATCACAGAGCTCTCTCTGTGTACCTTTTGGAAGAAGAAACGTGAGCACGTCTCATCCTGCTCCACGGAGCGGACTCTGGAACGGAAGATGATCTTGGAGGCCTCCGAGGCAAAGAGCGAGGCTTGCTGGCTCTTCACCTCTTGGAGTTCCTCCTTGACATCGACCCCCATCGACTGCAGCCGGAGCAGATTCTGCATGTTTTTCTGGAGTTGGGACATTTCCCTCTGTTCCTTTCTAGCTTTCTGGGTGCCTTTGAGGATGAAAAACCTCTTGATGTTTCCCTTGATCGCTTCCCACCAGCGTGTCAGAGACTCAAAGAGGGGTTTCATGGTTCTCCAACCTTTGTAATCCCTCTTGAGCTCCTCAATGTTCTCTGGGGTCGGCAGTTGCACGTTTAACTTCCATGCCTCCCTGCCCACCCTCTGGTCTTCCTCTAAGTGACAGTCAGCCAGTAGGAGGCAGTGGTCAGAGAAGAACACCGGCTTGACGTCGGTGGATCTGACTGCGAACGCACGGGACACAAACAGGAAGTCTATCCTGGAACGGATGGACCCGTCTGGTCGCGACCAGGTGTATCTACGCTGCGCTCCGTCTGCAGGGTTGCTGAAGACGTCGTGCAGCTTGGCATCCTTAACTGTTTCCATCAGGGATCTGGACGTAGCGTCCAATCTGCTGTCGGCCCTGCTGGATCGTCCAGCCGCATTAATGATGCAGTTGAAGTCACCGCCCAGAATGACCGGCCTGGAGGTCGCCAGCAGCAGTGGGAGCTGCTGAAAAACCTCCAGCCGCTCGGCCCCTTGTGACAGGGCGTACACGTTAACGACTTTCTCTGTAACCTGTCTTAACTCCTCTGTCGGCTCATTTATTGAAACCAGGGACTCTCCTTGATCTAATGATGACATTCCCTGTCTGCCCAGTTATCACTTTAAGTCAACCCTTGTATTGTTTGTGCATTGTTTCATCATGTTCCCACTTTTCACTAACAAATGTTGAAATGTTTGCTCAACTTTATCATCTGTTTAAAGCTCCAAACAGAAAGGTCCAGTTTTCTCCTGGAGTTTGAGACAAATCAGCTTTGAAAATTATGCAGAGTTTCAGCCAATGAAGGAGATCCGGGCTCAGCCCCGCCCCTCATTCACTCCGATTGGTTGAAGAACCAGCCTCTCGATTCTATCCTCCAGCCGCGCCCCCTTTTTCTATTGGTCCGGAGCTGCTGTCAAACAGGCGAGCACGGCGAGCTGGAGCATGCGCAGTATGACTGTTGAGGCTGGACACCATTGCGCAGGCGCAGCGTCGAAGAGTCTGGAGCATGCGCAATGCGATTGATGGCCTTGCGGGAAGAGGCGCCTGTTTGTCCCGGAGAAGTGGAGTCAGAGCGAGGCGGTGGGTGGGAGGATTTGGAAACACTTTGTGGAGGCCCCAAACCCCCAATAAGACTCATTGATTTTATTGTCAGTCTGCAGACAGGAGCTGGAGAACTGAACCCAGGCAGAGGGGAGGGAGGGAGAAAACTGGGAGTGGAGGAAAGAAATGGTGGAGATGGTGAGATGGGTTTGGATTTCAGCCCAGGGAGGAGGGAGAGTGTGTGGGATGGGGATTTACAGCTTTGGGGGAACAAGAGAGGAATAAGTGTTCCATAGAAACTAGAATTGTCTGTTCTGAATTTCTAGGCTGTGCTGACAGTTAAGAGTTTTGTAAACTCCTTTTGCAGGATGTTAGAAGGGGAAGATTTACAGAGGGAAGCTCAAATCAAACTTCACATCCAGATTTAAAACCGTCACTCGATTCATCAGGACCTGAATATCATCAGCAATTGAACGTGGAAGGAGAAATACTTGTCTGTTTTGTCTGTGGGAAAAGATTTCAAACATCAGTGTGACTGGAAAAGCACTGAGACACACACACCCGTGTGAGAGTGTTCCAGTGAACTAACTGTGGAAAGAGCTTTAACCAGTTATACAACCTGAAAAAACATCACACCATTCACAGCGGGGTGAGACCGTACACGTGTTCTGTGTGTGGACAAGGCTTTAACCGATTATCCAACCTGGAGAGACATAAGGACTCCGGCACCATGGACAAACCATGGAAATGTGAGGATTGTGGTAAAGGATTCAATTATCCATCTCAGCTGGAAATCCATCGACGCATTCACACTGGGGAGAAGCCGTTCACCTGTTCCGTGTGTGGGAAGGGATTCACTCAGACAACCAAACTCATGTCACACCAGCGAATTCACACTGAGGAGAGGCCATTCACCTGCCCTGTATGTGGGAAGGGATTTACTCAGACATCCTGTCTTATGTTGCACCAGCGAATTCACACTGAGGAGAGGCCGTTCAGCTGCACTTACTGTGAAAAGAGGTTCAGGTCTTCATCTGACCTCAATATACACCAGCGACTTCACACTGGTCAGAAGCCATTCACTTGCCCTGTGTGTGGGAAGGGATTCACTCATTCATCCGGCCTTAGGTCACACCAGCGAGTTCACTCTGAGGAGAAGCCATTCAACTGTACTTCCTGTAGAAAGAGTTTCAGGCATTCATCTGCACTTGCTGAACACCAGCGAGTTCACACTGGGGAGAGGCCGTTCACCTGTTCTGTGTGTGGGCAGAGATTTACTCAGTCATCCAGTCTGCTGAGACACCAGCGAGTTCACACTGGGGAGAAGCCGTTTAGCTGCACTTCTTGTGGAAAGAGTTTCAGGCAGTCATCCACCCTCATTGCACACCAGCGAGTTCACACTGGGGAGAAACCGTTCATCTGCTCTGTATGTGGGAAGAGATTCACTGTATCATCCGCCCTCGAGTCACACCAGCAAATTCACACTGAGGAGAAGCCATTCAGCTGCACGGACTGTGGAAAGAGGTTCAGGTGTTCATCTGCTCTCCTGGCACATCAGAGAGTTCACACTGGAGAGAGACCATTCAACTGCTCCGTGTGTGGGAAGAGATTCACTCGGTCCTTCAACCTAGTGACACATGAGCGAGTTCATAAGTGACTGCAGGGGTTGGATTCTGCTGTTATCGCTGCTGTTAATCATGTTCAGGATTAATAGTCTGACAATGTCAAGTTTGTTTCTGCTGATGTTAACAACCCCTATAACTGGATGGAGCTTAATATTCTGGAGATGTCACTGATACTCGGGGCTGCAGTGTCCCTTTTTAAAAACACCATCTGTGATCATTCCCCTTAATTCATGAACTCTGCTGGAAGGTCGGATGCGTTCCACAGGACGTGCATGACACAAAAATAATCACAATTTACAAAAACAAAGGGGACAAAGGAGATTGCAGCAAAAACTTTGTCCACCAAAGTCCCTCTGTCTCATCCACTCCTTTCATGACAACATACCTTGTACTGTACAGTTTGGCGGCTCCACTTCTGACAGTTTCAGGGTGTAGAATGGAGTGAAACAGGGCTGTGTCCGAGTCCCCAATTTGTTTGCTATTTTCTTCTCCATCTTCCCTGCAGATATGGAAGGAGTTTCCCTGAATACTTGGTCAGACGGCAAACTCCACAATCTGTCCAGACTGAAAGTGAAGACAAAATACAGCCTGTCTCGATCAGAGACCTCCTCTATGCTGATGATGTCATGCTTGTGACTCACACAGAAACTCAGCTACAAAGACTCATGGACTGTCTCTCCCGTGTCTGTAACTTGTTCTCCCTTACTGTAAACATCAAGAAAACTGTGGTTTGGGGACTGGGTGTCCGTCCTTGATCACACTGGAAGTGGCCGGTGAAATCTGTGACTTTGGGTCCACAACGACAGACAATCTGTTTCTTGATGCAGAACTCGATACATGCATCGGGAAAGTGGCTCCACCTTTGGCCGACTCACATCAAGCTGTCTCTCAGCATCAAGATGCTGGTTTATGAGGCCTGTGTCCTCAGCACCTTGTTGTCTGTCTGTGAAACATGGACGATTTACAGTGATCAAGAAAGGAAGCTCAACAACTTTCACTTTCGCTGTTTGCAGCACATTCTGGGCATCTCAGGGAAAGAATCAGGAACGTGGCTGTCCTCTCAAAGACAAATCTCCCAAGTAGGCTGGCTCTCATCAAGCAGAGATGACTTCACTGGCTCTGAAGAAGAGTCATATGGACTTGAAACATTAACGCTGTTTCTCTCTCCACAGATGCTGTCAGACCTGCTGGGTTTTTCCAGAATTTTCTGTTTCTACCCCATAAGAGGCTTCTGGCCTCTCTTCCATGGTCTTGTCCATGCCTGGGTGGCTCTGGAGACGGAGCATGTGGTGTCCACTCATACGGCTGATACTTTCCACCACTGGTGGGTACCTCAAGGTACAGAATGTCTCAGAGACACTGAAAACAACATTCTGGTTTAGTTAGGAAGGTTCTCTTCACTCTTGTTGGGGCTTTGATGCTGATTTTGGGCCCTTTTCATTTAATTGGACAACGTGCTTGAGAGAAGAAAGTATGTTCTATAGAAACTAGAATTGTCTGATCTGAATTTCTATCCTGGACTGATAGTGATAACTTTTGTCAACTGTATTTACAGGATATTAGAAGGAGATGACTTGAAGATGGAAAACTCAAACCAAACATCTCATCACAATCTGACAGAGTCACTCAATTCATCAGGACCTGAATATCATCAGTCTTTGAATGTCGAAGGAAAAATGTTTGTTCTGATTGTGGGAAAAGATTTCAAGCGTCAGTGTGGCTGGAAAAGCACCGAGACACACACACCCGAGTGAGAGTGTTCCAGTGCACTGACTGTGGATAGAGCTTTAACCAGTTACACAGCCTGAAATAACGTCACAAGATTCACAGCGTGGAGAGACTGTACATGTGTTCTGTCTGTGGATGTGGCTTCAACTGATCGTCCAACCTGGAGAGATACAAGGACACTGAGACCACAAAGAAACCGTGGAAATGTGGGGACTGTGGGAAGGGATTCACTTGCCCATCCCAGCTGGAAGCTCATCGACGCACTCACACTGGGGAGAGACCGTACACCTGCTCCGCGTGTGGGAAAGGATTCACTCTGATGTCCAGCCTTCAGTTACACCAGCGAGTTCACACTGACGAGAGGCCTTTTAAATGCTCTGACTGTGGGAAAGGCTTTAAAATCTCACCGGACCTAATTAAACACCAGCTTGTTCACACTGACGAGAGACCATTCAGTTGTTCTCAATGTGAGAAGAGATTCAGACAATCGCCTCACCTCATTCAACACCAGCGAGTTCACACCGGGGAGAGGCCGTACACCTGCTCCATGTGTGGGAAGGGATTCACTTCATCATCCAACCTGGTGACACATCAGCGGGTTCACACAGGGGAGAAGATATTCACCTGCTCTGTGTGTGGGAAGGGGTTTTCTCAGTCATCAAACCTGCTGACACACCAGCAAGTTCACACTGGGGAGAGGCCGTTCACCTGCTCTGTGTGTGGGAGGAGATTTGCTCGATCGTCTCACTTGCTGACACACCAGCGAGTTCACAAGTGACTGCAGAGGTTGGATTCTGCTGTTAATCACATCCTTTGTTTCTGTTGCTGTTAGTAATGCTTATATCTGGGCTGGAGTTTACTATTCTGGATATCTGTCAAATAAATGAGTTTAGATGAAAGCAGACAGCGCTGTTGTAAGAACCTAAGAGAAGGGAAGAGAAGCGTGAGAGGTGTGTCTCCAGTTGCAGCTCCTGGAAGCCCGGGCTTTGGAGCTGGAGCGGCAGCTGGGGACACTGTGGAGCATCTGCGAGGCGGAGAGTATCATAGAGAGGTGGTCACACCGTAGGCTAAGAGTCCACAGGCAGGAAGGGAATGGGTGACCACCAGGCAGAGCAAGAGGACTAGGCACGCAGTGCAGGAATCTCCTGTGGCTATTGCCTTGTAAAACAGATATACCACTTTGGATACTGTTGAAGGGAATGGCCTCTCAGGGGAAAGCAGCAACAGCCAAATTCGTTGCACCGTGGTTGGCTCTGCTGCACTGGTGAAGAGTAAAAAGTGTGGGAATGCAATAATTAATTCAATTGGAAGGGGAATAAATCGACATTTCTGTGGCCGCAAACGAGACTTCAGTATGGTATGTTGCCTCCCTGGTGCTAGGGTCAAGGATGTCTCAGAGCGGCTGGAGGACATTCTGAAGGGGGAGGGTGAACAGCCAGTGGTCCTGGTACACATTGGTACACACGACATAGGCAAAAAAAGGGATGAAGTCCCAAAAGCAGAATATAGGGAGTTAGGAAATAAGTTGAAAAGTAGGATCTCAAAGGTAGTGATTTCAGGATTACTACCAGTGCCACTTGCTAGTCAGAGTAGAAATAGCAGGATATGTCGGATGAATACGTGGCCGAAGAGATGGTGTGAAGGGGAGGGTTTCAGATTCCTGGGACATTGGGACCCAGTTTTGGGGGAGGTGGGCCCAGTACAAACTGGACGGGTTACACCTGGGCAGGACCGGGACTGATGTCCTAGGAGGAACATTTGCTAGAGTGGTTGGGGAGGGTTTAAACTAAAATGGCAGAGGGATGGGAACCTATGTAAGAAGTCAGAGGAAGGGGAATCAAGGACAAGAACAAAAGACAGAAAGGGGAATAAGAAAAGTGATAGGCAGAGAAATCAAGGGCAAGAATCAAACCAGGCCCTCAGTGAACATTAGTGGGAACAGGGCAAGTAATGTTAAAAAGACAAGCCTTAAGGCTTTATGCCTTATTGCGAGGAGCATTCACAATAAAGTGGATGAATTAACTGCGCAAATAGATGTAAACAGGTATGATATAGCCGGGATTACGGAGGCATAGCTGCAGGTTGACCAGGGATGGGAACTGAACATCCGGGGGGAATTCAGTATTTCGGAAGGAAAACAAAAAGGAAAAGGCGGAGTTGCATTGCTGGTTAAAGAGGAAATTAGCTCAATGGTGAGGAAAGATATGAGCTCCGATGATGTGGAATCTGTATGGGTAGAGCTGAGAAACACTAAGGGGCAAAAAACGCTAGAAGACGTTGTATATAGACCCCCAAGCTGTAGTGGTGATATTGGGAATGGCATTAAACAGGAAATTAGAGACGCATGCAATAAGGGAACATCTGTAATTATGGGTGACTTTAACATGCATATAGATTGGGCAAATCAAATCAGTAACGATACCGTAGGGGAGGAATTCCTGGAGTGTGGACGGGATGTTTTTCTGGATCAATACTTTGAGGAACCAGCTGGAGAACAGGCCATCCTAGATTGGGTATTATGTAATGAGAAAGGAATAATTGGCAATCTAGTTGTGCGAGGCCCCTTGGGGATGAGCGACCATAATATGAATTAATTCTTCATCAAGATGGAGAGTGACGTAGTTGATTCTGAGACTAGGGCCCTGAATCTTAATAAGGGAAACTATGATGGTATGAGGCGTGAGTTGGCTATGATGGATTGGGAAACATTACTTCAAGGATGAGGGTTGATAGGCAATGGCAAACATTCAAAAGAGTGCATGGGTGAACTGCAGCAATTGTTTATTCCTGTCTGGTGCAAAAATAAAATAGGAACGGTGGCCAAACCATGGCTTACAAGGAAAATTAGAGATAGTATGAGATCCAAGGAAGAGGCATACCATTTGGCCAGAAAACGTAACAGGCCTGAGGATTGGGAGCAGTTTAGAATTCAGCAAAAGAGGACCTGGCGATTGTTTAAGAAGGGGAATGTAGGGTACAAGAGTAAGCTTGCCGGGAACATAAAAACTGACTGTAAAAGTTTCTGTAGGTATGTGAAGAGAAAAAGATTGGTGAAGACAAATTTAGGTCCCTTACAGTCAGAAACAGGAGAATTTATAATGGGGAACAAAGAAATGGCTGACCAACTAAATACATTCTTTGGTTCTGTCTTCACAAAGGAGGACACAAATAACATACCAGAAATGTTGGAGAACACAGGGTTTAGTGAGAGGGTGGAACTGAAAGAAATCAATATTATTAGGGAAATTGTGTTGGGGAAATTGATGAGATTGAAGGCAGATAAATCCCCAGGGCCTGATAATCTACATTCCAGAGTACTAAAGGAAGTGGCCCTGGAAATAGTGAATGCATTGGTGGTCATCTTCCGAAATTCTATAGACTCTGGAACAGTTCCTACAGATTGGAGGGTAGCTAATGTAACCCCACTACTTAAAAAGGGAGGTAGAGAGAAAACAGGGAATTGTAGACCAGTCAGCCTGACATTGGTACTTGGGAAAATTTTAGAGTCCATTATAGAAGATTTAATAGCTGAGCACTTGGAAAACAGTAGCAGAATTGGACAGAGTCAGCATGGATTTATGAAAAGGAAATCATGCTTGACAAATCCACTGGAATTTTTCGAGGATGTAACGAGTCGAGTTGATGAGGGGGAGCCAATGGATGTGGTTTATTTGGACTTTCAGAAGGCTTTCGACAAAGTCCCACATAGATTGGCGTGTAAAATTAAAGCGCATGGGATTGGGAGTAGTGCATTGAGATGGATAGAAAACTGGTTGGCAGACAGGAAACAAAGAGCAGGAATAAACGGGTCTTTTTCCGAATGGCAGGCAGTGACTAGTGGGGTACCGCAGGGATCGGTGCTGGGACCCCAGTTATTCACAATATATATTAATGATTTAGATGAGGGAACTAAATGTAATGGATCCAAATTCGCAGATGACAAAAAGCTGGGTGGGAGGTTGAGCTGTGAGGAGGATGCAGAGATGCTTCAGTGTGATTTGGACAAGCTGAGTGAGTGGGCAAATGCATGGCAGATGCAGTATAATGTGGATAAATGTGAGGTTATCCATTGTGGTAACAAAAACAGGAAGGCAGATGATTATCTGAATGGCTATAAATTGAGAGAGGGGAATGCGCAACGAGGCCTGGGTGTTCTCGTACACCAGTCGCTGAAGGTAAGCATGCAGGTGCAGCAGGCAGTAAAGAAGGAAAATGGTATGTTGGCCTTCATAGCCAGAGGATTCGAGTACAGGAACAGGGATGTCTTCCTGCAATTGTACAGGACCTTGGTGAGACCACACCTGGAATATTGTGTGCAGTTTTGGTCTCCTTATCTGAGGAAGGATGTACTTACTATGGAGGGAGCGCAGCGAAAGTTTACCCGACTGATTCCTGGGATGGCGGGACTGACATATGAGGAGAGATTGAGTCAGTTAGGATTACATTCGCTGGAGTTCAGAAGAATGAGAGGGGATCTCATAGAAATCTATAAAATTCTAACAGGACTAGACAGGGTAGACGCAGGAAGGATGTTTCCGGTGGTGGGGGCGTCCAGAACCAGGGTTCACAGTCTGAGGATATGGGGTAGACCATTTAGGACTGAGATGAGGAGAAATTTCTTCACCCAGAGAGTGGTGAGACTGTGGAATTTGTTACCACAGAAAGTAGTTGAGGCCAAAACATTGTATGTTTTCAAGAAGGAGTCAGATATAGTTCTTGGGGTGAAAGGGATCAAGGATAGGGGAGAAAGTGGGAGCAGGCTATTGAGCTGGATGATCAGCCATGATCATAATGAATGGCAGAGCAGGCTCGAAGGGCCCAATGGCCTACTCCTGCTCCTAGTCTCTTTGTTTCTATAAGGGCTAGGAGCGGGATTAGACTGAATGACCTGTCACGCCTGCTCCGCCATTCAAAACGATCATGGCTGATTTCAGCCTCAATTCCACTTTCCTGCCTGTTCCCCATGATCCTCAATTCCTTGAGAGAGCAAAATTCTGTCTTAGTCTAAATCTCAGTCTTCAACATCTTCAACGATGGAAACTGAAAATGAAACTTTATAGGACTGAAGGAGGCCATATGGCCCATCATGTCTGTGCCAGCCCAATCCCACTATCCAGTTCTTCGTCTGTAACCTTGTAGGTTACAGAATGTCAAGTTCGTGACTTTATTGATTGGTGCTATGGTCAGTCTCCACCTCATTCCCAAAAAATAATCACAACCTGAATTGTGAATCACAATGGTGGGGCTTTTACCCAGCATTCCCCGAGGTAGAGAATGTCCCCTATCCACACAACAGGAGACCAGTGCACAGGCTCAGTGCCCCCCAGTGTTTGGAGTATGCACAGTGTCAGTCATGACCACGGAGAGCCACTTGTTTGTCGCTCCTGCAACTGGTAGAGGGAGCGATGGAGCCGGCAGCTGGACGGGGAGGATTTGGAAACACTGTGGATCCGCAAACCCTGAGGAATAATTATCAGCTCCTGGTTTGCAGCTGCGGGGCTTCTCCCTCCAGGGAACAGGCCCAGGTTAACGGCCGCCATCCTGGGTCAGCGAGTGGAGGATGGTTCACATCAGAGGATGGGGGAGGGGGGACAATAAATAAGAGGTTACACTTTGGGCTCAAATCAATGAGGACTCTGATCTCTCTTTGGGAAACTGTTAACAAATAGCTCCATGTAAAATGAGCTCAGGGTTACATTGGGCAGGAAGAGAAGCAGAAACCAAAATGGGACAAGAGACTGAGTTTAAATTAGTTAGGGAGAGAAAGAAGGAAGTAGGAAGGAAACCCTGGGAGGATTGGAGAAACCACTTTCATGATTGCTCATTAAATCTCCACACAGTAAGTTCTGGACACAAGGTTAACATCTGATATTCTGTATGGTCGGTCAGGATGATTCAGATTAATAGGTAATTGGTTTGGTTTGATAGATAATTCGTTTATGGAAAAGTCATCACGTACTGAATTGTGATGATGATACAAATAAAACAAGTAATCATCATTCATGACGTAGTTATAGGAATATTAAAATAAAGTGAAAATATTAATCAGTTAAAGGATTGCACAATTATGATCATTTCAGCATAAAGTCATTACAATATGTTACAAAATGCAGGACTCCTTAATTTATAGAATAGAAATGAAAGGTCTACTGCACTCTGCATTTTCTATTGAAGTCCTTTGATCATATGTTGTCAACTTGAGTTCATTAAACTCTCAATCATTTACATCCTATTTATGAGTTTTATACAGTGGGCGATCGGGCTGTCTTGTAGTGTATTTGTTCCAGAGCTTATTTGCAGATGTTCTCTTTTCTCCTGAACTCTATTATACATTTACTTCCGTGTGGTTGGGCAGTGCCTTTGAGAGGTGGGATTCTGGAGTTTTCTGCTGAAGTCTAGACAGAGTTTTTCCCACATTTCAGCAAGGGAACACACATTTGATTGTGTAATGTTTTGTCATGAGTCATGAATGAAGTGAATTATTGAACGTTTTGCTATCTCTGTAAGATTTGTTGAAAGAATTATTTATCCAACACTTTATTTGGATTTTAGCCAAGGGAGGAGAGAGTGTGTGGATGGGGATTTACAGCTTTGGGAGAACGAGAGGAAAAATGTTCCAAAGGAACTAGGATTGTCTGTTTTGAATTTCTGTCCTGGACTGTCAGTGATGTTTATTGTAATCTCCTTTTACAGGACTTTAGAAGGGGAAGATTTGCAGATCGGTAACTCAAACCAAAAATCACATCAAGATCTGACAGAATGACTCAGTTCATCAAGACCTGAACATCATCGGCTTTTGAATGTGGAAGGAGAAATGTTTGTCTGTTCTGACTGCAGGGAAAGATTTCAAACAACTGGGAAAAGCACCGAGACACACACACACCCGAGTGAGAGTATTCCAGTGCACTGATTGTGGAATGAGCTTTAACCAGTTGCACAGCCTAAAAACAAACAGAACCATTCGCCGTGTGGAGAAACCATACACGTGTTGTGTGTGTGAATGAGGCTTCAACTGATTGTCCAACCTGGAAAGACTTAAGGACACAGACACCGTGGAGAAACCATGGAAATGTGAGGACTGTGGGAAGGGATTCAATTACCCATCGCAGCTGGATATTCATCGACGCAGTCACACCGGGGAGAGGCCGTTCACCTGCTCGGTGTGTGGGGAGGGATTCACATTATCATCCAGCTTACATATACACCAGAGGACTCACACCGGGGAGAAGCTGTTAACCTGCTCCGTGTGTGGGGAGAGATTCAATTTTCTGTCCCAGCTGCTGAGACACCAGCTAGTTCACATTGATGTGAGAGGCTGTTTAACTGCTCTGATTGTGAGAAGAGCTTTAAAAGACGAGAGGACCTGGTCATGCACCAGTTTGTTCACACTGAGAGACAGTTCAGTTGTTCTCACTGTGGGAAAGTGTTTAGACAATCACTGAACCTCATAAAACACCAACATGTTCACACCAGAGAGAGGGCACTCACCTGCCTCGTGTGTGGGAAGGGATTCACTTGACTATCTCACCTCAGCTCACACCAACTTGTTCACACTGATAACAGACCTTTCCAATGTTCTGAATGTGAGAAGAGCTTTAAAACTGCAGGTGATCTGCTGAGACACCAGCGAGTTCACACTGCTCCATCTGCCAGAAGGGATTTATTTGTTTGACCAACCTCAAGCTGCACCAGCGAGTTCACTCTGATAGGAAACCTTTCCAATGTTCTGACTGTGAGAAGAGCTTTAAAACTACAAGGGATCTACTGATGCACCAGTGCATTCACACAGGGGAGAGGCCATTCACCTGCTCCATATGTGGGAAGGGATTCACCTGTTCATCCCACCTACTGACACACCAGCAGGTTCACACTTGAGAGAGGTTGTTCACCTGCTCCATATGTGGGAAGGGATTCACACGTCTAGCTCACCTCAATTCACATCAACTTGTTCACACTGATTACAGACTTTTCAAATGTTCAAAATGTGAGAAGACTTTTAAAACCACAGGTGTTCTGCTGAGACACCAGTGAGTTCGCACTGTGGAGAGGCCATTCACCTGCTCCGTGTGTAGGAAGGGGTTCACTCATTCATCCCACTTAATGAGACACTAAGGGGTTCACAATTGAACAAAGGGGTTGGATTTTGCTGTTATCACTGCTGTTAATCACATACAGGACAACCAGGTTCATTCTGACAGTTGGGCTGATGTTAATAACCATGTAACTGGGCTGAAGTTTGATTCATTTGACAGATCTCAAGATATTCATGTTGTTTGAAACATGGAGTGTTGTGTCCTTAATTTCTCTAAGATAAGAGGAGAATAATTGATGTCCTGTTACTGACTGCTGCTTTTTTGGGTCTTGTTTCCTTTCTAACTCAAGATTATTTCAGTTCTCATACCTTCGGTTACTGTCATGGACAACTCCCAGCTCCCCATACCTTCTAGAATGTCTCTCCTGGTCTTGGGATCCTGGGAAGGTATGTGTAGCACTCCCGGGATCAATAAACACAAAACCCAGCCTTTTAATCACTCTCAACTACTGGATTTAGTGTGGGTCCCCCACAGCAAAAGTCAAATAAATCAGTTTTGTGTTAAACACACAGTGTGTTTATTATTTAAAATATATGTAACACAAGTTAGTTCCTTTTGAAGTGCTCTCCCTCTACCCCATCCCCACCTCAATAAGATTAAGGTTCGGGAGTCATGGATTAAACAAAAAAAGTGTTCAAGTTCCTCAGTGATTTTAAAGTTGTTTATTAATTATTAAGTAGTTTATTAAGAAGAACCAGATTAAATATCATAAACTAAATGGATATAAAATTACACCTGACCTGTGACAGGTGAGAGTGGTTTTGACAGCAGTCTCTTGTTCGATGTTTGCAGCTGCTTTCTCTTTTGTTCTGTCTTCTCGAGCTGACTGAGGGGTTAGGAAGTTAGGAATGTTTCTGCCGATGAGGACTGTCCCCTTTCCCGCTGAGCACCCGTTAAAATACTTTATTTCTAGGGTCTGGTAGTTTACCCCATGTCAATCACTTGTTTGATTCCCCATCTGGTCAATGACCAGAGGCGAGGTAGCCATGGTGTCACCCCCTCCCCTCCACCCTTGTCCATCACTTTGCTTCAAGATCATCTTGCAGCTTATCTTGTTAACTCCTGCCAGACACTTGTCTAGATTCTTCTTGGCTGTTATCTGTTTGTCCCTGGCTATGGCTGCTAAGAACTGTTTTTTCAAAGTGAGAGAGAGAGACAGCAGAGTCAAAGTAACAACCTTGTGTCAGACAGTCTTATGCAATACCTGCTGATTCTATAATAATTCTGTAATGTTCTTAAAGATATATCTCTTACAGCACTCCCCTTTGAGAAGGAAATATCCTCACAACTGTTTCTGACTAACCTAATAATTTCTACACTAGAGCTTGTTTCCCTAATTTCTCGATTACATACCATAGATAACATACTAAAGCTACTGGAATTATCAGAATCATCGTGACAAAATATTAATTTGAATCACCCTAATTCAACTATACAGAAGAACAGACATTAACCTTGTGTCCAGAACTTTCTGTGTAGAGATTTAACGAGCAACCGTGAAGGTGGTTTCTCCAAACCTCCCAGGGTTTCCTTCCTTCCTTCTCTCCCTCGCTAAGTTGAAGTCAGTCTCTTGTCCCGTTTTAGTTTCTGATTCTCTTCCTGCCCAATGTAACCCTGAGCTCATGTTTTACAAGGACCAAATATTTTGATAGCTTCCCGAACAGATCAGAGCCCTCCTGAAACAAAAACAAAAATTGCTGGAAAAACTCCCAGCATCTGTGGAGAGAAAGACAGAGTTAACGTTTCAAGTCCGTATGACTTCTTCAGAGTCTTTCCACAGATGCTGTTAGACCTGCTGGGTTTTTCCAGCAATTTTTGTTTTTGTTTCAGATTTCCAGCATCCGCAGTATTTTGCTTTTTATCGGAGCCCTGCTCATTGATTTGATCCCAAAGCGTAACCTGTTAAATTAATTCATCTCAGTTGGGTAGCAGAAAATAACGTATTGCCTGTTTGGAGTTTCAATGGCGCTGCTGTTACCCAGCAATCCTCGCGAATGTGAATATGCCCTATTCACTCGACAGGACCCCAGTGCGCAGGTACAGTGCTGGGCTGTATCTGGAGCGTGCGCGGTGTCACTTTGCTCAGAGGCCTGCGAGTGCGGGAGACGCTTTTATTCAGAGGGTGAGAGTCGGTGGGGGGGGGAGGGAAGAATGGAGCCGGGAGTGCAGGGAGGCCTCATGTAAACACTAGGTGTAGGCCGAAATCCTGGATTAGAACCTCTATGTTCCGCGTTTGCAGCTCTGGCACTTTTCCCCGGAACACGCCCCAGTTAACGGCCACCATGTTGGGGCAAGGGGCGGCGGGGCGCATGCGCAGTGGGTCTCACTGATTCGGAGCGGGGACAATGGCCCATGACGTCACTGAGGAACCTCCTCTGGTTTGGGGGGAGCTGTGAACATGAGAATCAGGAGCAGGAGTCGGCCATTCG
Source organism: Cetorhinus maximus (assembly GCF_964194155.1). Classification (NCBI taxonomy): domain Eukaryota; kingdom Metazoa; phylum Chordata; class Chondrichthyes; order Lamniformes; family Cetorhinidae; genus Cetorhinus; species Cetorhinus maximus. The sequence goes on from NC_135901.1 coordinate 22,320,759, forward strand.
GCCCCTCAAGCCTGCCCCACCATTCAATAAGATCATGGCTGATCTGCCCCAGGCCTCAACTCCTCTTTGGTGCCAACTCTTCTTAGCCCTCAACTCCCAACTGGGGGCTACTTTGGGCACAATGTCAGATTTTACTGGTTTGGAGACTGGGTCTTGCCTGGTGTTTTCTCACAGTGTATGCATTTGCTTAACATACCTTTCAAAACTTAGGGGAAAATGTCCCAATAACTGTTTGATAAGCATCTCTGCTCCTGGCTGCGCCGATCCTGCCATTCATAATGACTTAATGGAGTCAGACAGTACAACTGCGCATGCACAGCATTGGGAGCAAACACAGCCGGCAAAGGGCAGGAGGATGCATGCACGGCCGCCATCTTTAGAAGCGATGTGCAGCAGAGGGTATGCGCAGTCATCACTGTCCCTTGCAGCAGGAGGAGGAAATGTTGTGTCTCCTGTCAATCCAAGATGTCCACCAATACTCATCTGCACATGCGCACTGCTCCAGATATCCAATGACTTCACCGCTGGAGCCTGCAGCCTGGAACCTGGAGTGGGAGAAGGGAGAAGAATGAGGAGAGGCAATATAGTCTAACACTCACAGCAATGTACAATCCATGCACATTATTCTGACAGAGAGACAAATTTTCCAACATGGCTGTAGTAAAAGATCCCACAAGGAAAGTATTTTACTTTCCCACCTGCATGTTCTCCCCTTCAAAACCCCTGTAAAAGGAGTTTCTAAAATCCATCAGTGTCAGTCCAGGATAGAAATTCACAATATTCTCTCCTCCTGCTAACAGGGAGAACAGCGAAAGTGCCCTGCCGCACATTGCCCCCTATAAAGATGGCAGTCGCTAATCTGGATCTGCCATCAGAATACAACTGTGCATGTATCACACTGGTAGAAAACACAGCCAGGGGAGAGTGTTGTGAATTCTTATCCTGGACTGACAGTGATGGATGTTGGAAACTCCTTTTCCTTGGGGTCTGAAGGGGAGGAATTACCAACGACAAGTCAAATTAAGAGAACCAAGAGAATTGTCTCCTCTGAATCTCGAACCTCGACTGACACTTATGACTTTTGTGATCTCCTTTTACAGGGTGTTAGAAGATTTGAAGACTGCCAGGTTGTTCTCTGACTCCAGTGCTTCTGATATCTTTCCAGCTGCAGGCTCGAGCGGGAGATTTTAAATTTGAAAACAGTGAAATTGTTTCAGAGGTGAGTGTTATTGAGCATTCTTGACAATTTAGCGTTTTTAGTGCTGTGCTCTGGTTCCATGGCTCAGGGGCTGGTGTGGCTCCTTTACTGTGGATCTCAGTCCATGTCCATCCATTGCCCTGTTTCACCTCTGCCCTCCCTGATCACCTCTCTGTCATTGTCTAACTTCCTCTGTCTCTTCTAATGGGTGTGTTTTAACCATGTTTGATATTTTGCTGTTATTTCCACCAACTGTGTCTAAATGAGGTTTACACTGCTGCCCACCCCTCCAGCTATTCACTACTGATTTACCAGCTTTATTTCCCCACAGTCAGGAATTGTTTTCTCCTTCATGAGAGATCATTTCTCTTCCACTTCTAAGCTTATATTGACCATCAAATTCTGGTCCATTTTTATTCCCCATAATTTATTTTGCACACTCTGAAACATTAACTCTGTTGCTCTTTCTACAGTTACTGCCTGACCTGCTGAGTATTTCCAGCATTTGCGCTTTTTATTTTAGATTCCCAGTGGCTGCATTATTTTCCTTTTGTTTTATTGCTGACGTTTCTCACAGAACTGAATCTAAAAACAGAGATGGACCAATTAAGAACTGATTATTAGGTTGGGTGTTGGTTGCAGAGTTTGGCCCCTGGCCTCCATGGTAGGTGCTTATTCACATAATCATTGTGTAATTACAATACAGGAGACCATTCAGCCTGTCATGCCTGTGCTGGCTTTCTGCAAGAGCAAATCGGCTAGTTGCATTCCTTGTCCTTTCCGCGTAGCCCAACTTTTACCTTCAGGTGCTTATCCAATTCCCTTTTGAAAGCCTTTGTTGCATTAGTTTAAGCTGGAGTGGAGACGGAGGAGAAGCTGCTGGGTTTAACCCTGAGTTCTTTGAAACCCAGAAATTTCCAATGTGAAATTGTCGAGGGAGGTGGATTCCAGGGAGATCAGGTTGTTAAATGGACACTGTCCATACAATGTAAAAGAATATTGTTTTTGGAATAAATATTTCTAAATAAATATTTTAAATTTATTTTACATATACATATTTTGAAAATTTATTCTTGGGGTTTTGGTATCACTAACAAGACCAGCAGCAGATATTACCCATCCCCAGTTACCTGTGGAGAAGATGATGTTTGACCTTCTTGAACCGCTGCAGTCCGTGTGGTGAAGGTGCTCCCACAATGCTGTTAGGTAAGGAGTTACAGGATTTTCACCCCGTGATGATGAAGGAACAGTGATATATGTCCAAATCAACGGCAATAATGTGTATTTATATCGTGCCTTTCATGTAATAGACCTTTCCAGGGTGTTTCACAGGTGTGTTATAAAGCAACATTTGACACTGAGCCACATAAGGACATATTAGGGCAGGTGACCAAAAGCTTGATCAAAGAGGTAGGCTTTAAGGAGTATTTTAAAGGAGGAAAGTGAGATGGAGAGGCAGAGAGGTTTAAGGGGGAAACTGCAGAGCTTGGGGCCTTGGCAACTGAAAGAACAGCCACCAATGGTGGAGCGAATCAAATCAGAAATGCTCAAGGGGCAGGAATTAGATGAGCGCAGAGATCTCAAAGGGTTGTGGGGCTGCAGGAGAGTACAGAGATAAGGATGATCATTGCCATAGAGGGATTTGAAAACGAGGATGAGAATTTTAAAGTTTGGTGCTTAAATGAGAACCTTTGTAGGCAGCAAGCACAGGGTAATGGGTGAAGAAGACTTGATGCAAGGAAACACGTAGGCAATAGAGTTTTGGATGAGCTCAAGATTACAGGGAGGTTGAATATGGGAGGCCAGTCACGAGTATGTTGGGATAGTTAAGTCTAGAGTTAACAAAGGAATGGATGAGGGTTTTAGACTCGGGTGGAGTCGGGCGATGTCACTGAGGTGCAGATAGGCAGTCTTGGTGACGATGCAGATATGTGGTTGGAAGCTCATCATGAGTTCAAATATGACACCAAAACTGTGAACAATCTGGTTCAGCCTCAGACAGTTGCCAGGAGAGGGATGGAGTCGACGGCCAGGGAGAGGAGTTTGTAGCGGGGACTGAAGACAATGGCTTCAGTCTTTCCAATATTTAAATGGAGGAAATTTCTGCTCATCTAGTACTGGCTGCCGGACAAGTCAGAACGGTGTGTGAATTGGAGGGAAACTTGGAGTTGGAGGTGATGCAGACCGGGTGGCAGGTTACCTTCCCTGAAAGACGTTAGTGAACGAGTTAGGTTTACAACAATCCACATACACCTACTCCCTTGGCCCTTCTGGGTTGAGGGTTTGGGAAGTTCTGTCGAAGTTCTGGTTGAGTTATGGATACATAAAATCACTCTCCTTTATACCCCTCACTCTCCCATCTCTCTCTCTCTCTCTCTCTGTCTCGTCTCTCCCCCCATAGAGGCCAGAACCTTGTGCAGGCCCAGACTGGGAGGCCTGCTCCCTTCTCTGAAGGACATTAGTGAGCCAGTTAGGTTTTTATGACAATCCAGCAGTTTTCATGGTCACTTTTTCCTAGTCCTGGCCCCACAAATTACTGATTCATTCAGCTCAATTTCACAACCTGCCTTTGTGTTTTTGTGGATTTTCTCTCACTCCCTTTTTCCTGTTTTACATCAATTTCACAGGGTATTTGAAGAGGAGGTTTTGCAGTCGGGAAACTCAAACTAAACATCATGTCAGGATCTGACAGTCTCCCAGTTTATCGCAATCTGAATATCATCATCAGGTAGTGAACATGGAAGGAAAAAGCACCATTCACAGCGGAGAGAAACCGTACGTATGTTCTGTCTGTGGGCAAAGCTTCAACTTTTCATCCAACCTGCAGAGTCACAAGGACACCCACACCACGGAGAAACCATGGAAATGTGAGGACTGTGCAAAGCGATTCAATTGTCCTGTTAAGCTGGAATCTCATTTGCACTTTCACACTGGAGAGAGGCCATTCACTTGCTCTGAGTGTGGGAAGGGATTTACTCGTTCATCCCACCTGCTTCGGCACCAGTGTGTTCACACTGGGGAGAAGCCGTTCACCTGTACCAGATGTGGAAAGGGATTCACTCGGACATGCCACCTCATGGCACACCAGCGTGTTCACACTGAGGAGAGACCTTTTAAATGTTCAGACTGCGGGAAGGGCTATAAAAGTTCCGGTGAATTGATGTACCATCAACGTATCCACACTGATGAGAGACCGTTCAGGTGCTCTCACTGTGGGACTGGGTTCAGGCGATCATCTGACCTCACTGAACACCAGAGAACTCACACTGGGGAGAGGCCGTTCATCTGCACGGAGTGCGGGAAAGGATTCACTCAGTCATCCAGCCTGCTGAGACACCAGCTAGTTCACACTGAAGAGAGACCGTTCACCTGTCCCGAGTGTGGGATGGGATTCAGTAATTCATCCAACCTGCTGACGCACCAGCGCGTTCACACTGGGGAGAGGCCATTCACCTGCTCAGCATGTGGGAAGGGATTCACTCAGTCATTCAGCTTGCTGAGGCATCAGCGAGTTCACACTGGGGAGAGGCCGTTCACCTGCCCCGTGTGTGGGAAGGGATTCATTAGTTCAACCAACCTGCAGAGACACCAGAATGTTCACACTGGGGTGAGACCTTTTAAATGCCCAGACTGCAGGAAATGCTATAAAAGCTCCAGGGAACTCATGTCCCATCAACAGATTCATGCTGAATAGAAACCATTCAGGTGCTCTCAATGCAGGACTGAGTTCAGGAAATCATCTTAACTCGCTGAACACCAATGAATCCACACTGGGGAGAGGCCATTCACCTGCACAGAGTGTGAGGAGGGGTTCATTAATTCACCCAACCTGCTCAGATACAAGCAAGTTCATGAGTGATTGGATTTTGCTGTAAATCACATCCAGGATTGAATTATGTTCTTTGGGGTCTGTTTCTGCTGATGTTAATAAACTCCACCATAGTTATAGTGGTTAATATTCTGGATAGGAGTCAAATAAATCAGCTTTGTCTTAAACAAAGTGTGTTGAGTCTTTTTACTATCTCTGAAACAAGTTAGTTCCTTTTGAAGTGCTCTCCCGCTCCCCTGTCTCCTCCATCCTCACCTCCAACAAGTGTGAAGAGCTCCTGGAGCTTCTTTGTCACTAAGATTGAGACAATCTGATCAGCTGCCTCTGCTGCTTTCCACCCTTCCACTAGCTCACTGAGACAAACTGCCTTTAAAGTTACCCCCCCACCCTCACCCTGCCGCCTGATCCATGAACGTCTTTCTTTCTCTAGGCTCCCTCCCATCTCCCCTCATACCCTCTCAGGGCTCATCTTGCCCATGAGACCCACCTCCTGCTCCATCCACCCTATTCCCATGTAAATTGATCTTGTTAACAGTTCTCTATCTTCAGTTGTTTTCCCGTTTTCCTTTAAATCTGCTGCCATCGCCACCTCCTCAAAACACAGACCCTTGTCTCCACTGTCCTTGTAAACTAAAGCCCCATTTCCAAACTGCCTTTCCTCTCCAAAGTCCAAGATCATTTTATCGACTACCAATTATCTGTCCATCATTCCCAGAAGTCTGTATTTGAATCCCTTCCAGCAGATTTCAGCCTCTGCCACAATACGGAAACAGCTCTTCACAAAGTCACAAATGACATCCCCTGTGACTGTGACAAAGGTTAAGTAACTCTCCCTGTTCTTCTGGACCTGTCTGCAGCCTCGACATGGTTGACCACACAATCCTCTTGCACTTCTCCACTATCACCCAGCTGGTGGGACTACTCTCGCCTGGTTCCTTGTAATCTATCTAATCACAGCCAGAGGATCACCTTCTCTACCTGTTCCCACACAATTACCTCTGGTATGCACACCAAGGTCCCTCTGGCCTTCAGTACTTTCCATGGTCCTGCCATTCACAGTGTAATCTCTTGCCTTGTTAGCCCTCCCCAAGTGTATTAATTCACACTTTTCCGGGTTGAATTCCATTTGCCAGTGCTCTGCCCTCCTGACCAGTCCATTGATATCCTCGTTTGTGAAGCTAAAATCAAATGTGGTGCTATTTAAAATCAAACTACATGACGTGAGAGAAAATAAAGGGAAGACATAGAGTAAACTCCCTTCCCCCACCTGCCAGCCCAGCACGCAGATGCAGAAAGCGCTGCTGACCTCCGCTGTCTGGAGCGATCTCTTTTTGGACCAAGCAGTCGCCGTAGTCAGTGGAGGGGGAGGGGGGAATTCGTCGAGCGGCTTCTCGCTCTGGCCGGAGCCGTCAGCCGGTTGCCTGGAAACCTTGGCTCGAGGAGTTGGGGGAGCGGGAACAATAGGTGGGGGCGGGGCTCCCGTGTCCGCGCGCTGGCCTGCAGACTGGAACCCGAGGACGTCACCACGGATCAGAGTGATTCCTATTGGCTGATTCAGGCAGGGTTCCATTATGAACGTCACAATGCGGAAGTTGGACAATGAGCTTCAGACTAAAACTTCCTCCTCTGGGCAACATCTGTGAGGAAATCAATGCTTCCCCCTTTCCATTTCTTGTCTCATTCTGGGGATAAATTGGTGACTTGCAGGAACTGAAGGGAAATGAAGTGATTCCAGGGAGGGATTCCAGACTCTGAGAAGGCAGGTCGAGGTCTCGCTCTCTCTCTCTCTTAAAGACATTGACATCCTTTGCTCCTTCAACTTGACACATTTATTTGTCTGGCTAAATTAGGCTGGCCTCCTTCCTAATTGTTTACAATTAAAGGAATGGTTTCCCCAAGAGATGGCCGATATTTAAGGGGACACTAAATTAATATAGGACAGAGATATGTTTAATATTGTCATAAGGTACATTTTAAATATATAATTTATGGTTCTGTAAGAAAGTTCTTTTTTCATCTCATTATGTAATACTGTTGCTATGTTATATATTTCTCGTACTGAAAGAGTTCAGTTGTCAATTTGAGTCCATGCTGACTCACTGTGGAACAATCCACTCAGCCCGATTCGTCCTCTACATTCTTGTATCCTTGCATGGTTATTTCTTTCAAGTGCCCATCCAATTTCATTTTGAAATCATTGATCTTCCACCACTCTTGTAGGCATCAGTTCCAGTTTATGACCACTTGTTGTCTAAATAATGTCCTTCCTCAAACACCCCTTCCCACTATATCTCTCATTAAGAGATACAGTACTATATATCACACATTTTTAGTCCACTTATATGTACTTACTAGCAGCCTCCATAAACATTTTTGGTCTCTGATTCCAGGACATGCAGCACTGACCGTGGTCTGTCGATCAGCATGAATCGCTCCTTCAGGACAATTAGGAGGTTCAAAGTTATGTGCGGCAAAGTATCTTGGATATGAACTTGAGGTGATGTAACCTACGGGGATAAAGACCTGGCGCTGGAAGGTGGTGTTAGATTGGATTGTTCTTTCTTGGATGGCACAGACATGATGGACCGAATGGCCTTCTCAGCTATAAATATATTATGTACCTATGAGAGGGCAGATGGGACCCCAGTTTAACCTCTCATTCGAAATACAGAACCTCCGACAGTGCAGCATTCTCTCAGTACTGATATTGATTTAGAGAGGTGGAAAGGTTTAAGGAGGGAATCCCCGAGTACAATCTCAGAGAAGTTTGAGGTAATTGATTGGGGAAGGCTAACAACGCAAGGGAATACAGAACAAATGGTAGAATAGTGAGAAATGTAGTGGAATAGAAGGACTCTGGAGTGTTTGCCTACAGATCCCTGAAGGTAACAGCACAGGTAGATAAGGTGGTTAAAAAAGCACGTGGAATATTTTTCTTTAATAGCCGAGGCCTGCTTGTATTTAAATTTAAATCCTTACGCTTGAAGTTAACAAACTGATTGGCTAAGCGGGCGTCACAATAAAATACAGTAACTACCCACATATACTTCCTGTCAGTGTGGGGTCAGTGCGCCTCCCACCCCCACATTTCATCCAGGTCTGAGGAGCTTGGAGATTGGGATCCGGATGAGTAATGGCGGCCGCCAGCTCCCACAATCCCCCGCGCTGGTGAAACCGCTCTATCCGCCGCGCGGTGGGCGACCCGGGACTGCGCATGTCCAAGGGAGAGGGAAGTTGCGCATGTGCGAGGGAAACCCCTCCCCCCAACATTACCATCATGCTGAGATGTTGACCAATGGGAAGACTTGGAGGACCGGAAGTACTCGGGTGCTCTAGCCAATCAGAAAGCAGGCTTTGTGTCTCCAGCGCAGAGACGAAACTTCCTCCTGTATCCAAAATCTGTGAGTAAAACCATTTATTTTCTCCCCCTTTCCATTTCTTTTCTCATTCTGAGTTTAAATTGTTGATTTTTGCAGGAACCAAAGGGAAAGGAAGTGAATCAAGGGAGGGTGCAAACTCTGGAAAGGTTGGCCCAGGTCTCTCTCTCTCTTAAAGACATTGACATCTTTTGCTCCCTCAGCTGGACACATTTATTTGTCTGGCTAAAAGGATGGCCTCTTTCTTAATGTTCATAACTAAGGGGATGGCTTCCCCAGGAGATGGCTGACATTTAAGGGACAGTAACTTAATATTGGAAGAGTTATGTCGAGTGTTGTTATATGATACATATTAGAGATATTATTTATGGTTCTTTAATCATGTACATTTATTATTATTTCTATTCTTGTAATATATGAGGTGGTAGCATTTTATATTTCCAACCATAGAGTCATTTTGGCATTCAGTGACTTGAGTCCATGCCAACTCTCCAAGATTAGCCTGGAGTCTCCAGGAATTGAAGACTATTCTCCAATTCACTGCTGCGTGCAACCCTGGAGAAAATTCATCAGGAAATTAATAAAGATTGTTTTTTTTTTGTAATTTTCTTAGAACATTTCACTTTGCCAGATATAAAAATATTGAAAATGTGTGTGGGGATGGAGGTGGGGTGTTGGGCGGCTGGGCTGACAGTTGAGTATCATCCAAGTGGATATTGAGTCTTTTTGCTTTCCAATTGTAGGAGGAAGGCAGTGCGCCACAAGGTTGGCTGTGTTGGTTGATTAACGGCTGGAACGTGGAGGTAAATCATGTGGTGAAACCTCCAGGAATACATTTCATCACAGTTGGCAAGCTTAGTCCTCACTCACTCTCCATAAAGCAATCCAGGCAGTCCCATTCACCCTGTAGATTCTCATAGTCTTGCAAGTTTATTTCCTTCAAATGCCTACTAATTTCATCCTCAAATCATTGTTAATATCTGCTTCTACCAGCATCGTAGGCAGCAAGTTCCAAGTAAATCTAAGAGTACTGTATCTGTAACTCAGCATCAGAGTACTGTATCTGTAACTCAGCATCAGAGTACTGTATCTGTAACTCAGCATCAGAGTACTGTATCTGTAACTCAGCATCAGAGTACTGTATCTCTAGCTCAGCATCAGAGTACTGTATCTGTAACTCAGCATCAGAGTACTGTATCTCTAGCTCAGCATCAGAGTACTGTATCTGTAACTCAGCATCAGAGTACTGTGTCTCTAACTCAGCAGAGTACTGTCTCTCTAACTCAGCTTTAGGGTACTGTATCTCTAACTCAACATCAGATTATTGTATCTCTAGCTCAGTAATAGAGTACTGTATCTCTAACTCAGCAGTAGAGCACTGTATCACTCAGCAATAGAGTACTGTATCTCCAGCTCCATAGTAGAGTACAGTATCTCTATATCAGTATTAGAGTACTGAATATTACACACATTTTTAGTCCTGTGATATATTTTCATGCCTCCGTGTCCAGGACAGGAAGCGGTGAGTGTGGAACTGTCAATTAGCATGATTTGCCACATTCAGGAGAATTGGGAGGGTGTACATTAGGTAATGCAGAGTTAGAAAGGAGGGAGAGTGTATGGGATGGAGATTTACACATTTTGGAACATAGGAGGGAAGAATGTTCCTTAGAAATTAGAATTGTCTGTTCTAAATTTTTATTCTAGACTGACGACATGTGTGAACTCCTTTTACAGGATATTAGAAGGGGAGGATTTGCAAACAGAAGTCTCAATACAAAAGTCACATCAAGATCTGACAGTCACGCAATTCATAGGAACTGAATATCATCAGCCTTTGAATCTAGACGGAGAAATGTTGGTCTGTTCTGTCAGCTTCAAAAAGTTTTAAACATCTGTGTGACTGGAAAAGCATCGAGACACACACACCCAAGTGAGAATTTTCCAGTGTATGACTGTGGAATAACCTGAAGAAATACAAGGACACCTGCACCATGGAGAAACCGTGGAAATGTGGGGATTGTGGAAAAGGATTCCGTTCCCCATCTGTGCTGGAAATTCATCGACGCAGTCACACTGGGGAGAGGCCGTTCACCTGCTCCGAGTGTGGGAAGGGATTCACACGATTATCCACACTGCTGACACACGAGCGAGTTCACTCTGGGGAGAGGCCATTCACCTGCGCTGAGTGTGGGAAAGGATTCACTCAGTCATCCCACCTGCTGATACACCAGCGAGTTCACACCGGGGAGAGGCCGTTCACCTGCTCCTTGTGTGAGAAGGGTTTCAGTGATTCATCTACCCTGCAGACACACCAGCGAGTTCACACTGGGGAGAGACCGTTCACTTGCTCCATGTGTGGGAAAGGATTCGCTCAGTCATCCAACCTGTATTCACATCAGCGAGTTCACACTGCGGAGAGACCATTCACCTGCTCTGTGTGTGGGAAGAGGTTCCCTCACTCATCCAACCTGCTGAGACACCAGCAGGTTCACAGTGGGGAGGGGGCTTTCACCTGCTCTCAGTGTGGGAAGGGATTTAGTGATTCATCCAACCTATTTTCACACCAGCGGATTCACACTGGGGAGAGGCCGTTCATGTGCTTTGTGTGTGGGAAGGGATTTACTCAGTCATCCAGCCTGCAGACACACCAGCGAATTCACACTGGGGAGAGACCGTTCACCTGCTCTGTGTGCGGGAAGGGATTCAGTGATTCATCCAACCTGTTTTCACACCAGCGAGTTCACACTGGGGAGAGGCCATTCCCCTGCTCTCAGTGCGGGAAGGGGTTCACTCGGTTATCCAACCTGGTGACACACCAGCGAGTTCACAGTGGGGAGAAGCCATTCATCTGCTCCGAGTGTGGGAAGGGATTCACACAGTCACAACACCTGCTGAGACACCAGCGAGCTCACCAGTGCTTACCGAGGTTGGATTCCACTGCTATTGCTGCTGTTAATCACATCCAGGACTGAACCATGTTCATTCTGAAAGTTGGGAGGGTCAGAGGGTTTCTTTCTGCTGGACTGGTCAGTCTCATCACTTTGCTTCCAGTGGGCTGATGCTCTTTGAATGTGGGAGAGCACATTTCCACTGAAATGATCCATAAAAGCTGATGAAGTACATTTATTTATCCTGGATAGTAAATAGTGTTGTTCCTACAACTACAGGTAGATCTAAAATAAATACATTTGTTTTTTTCCCATTGAGTCTATAGCACAGGGCGAGACCAGTCGGCTCCATTGGTCTATGTCAGTACTTGTGCTCCACATGAGCCTACACCCACCCCTCTTCATCTCCCCCATCAGCATATCCTTCTATTCCTTTCTCCCTCTTGTTTGTATTTAGCTTCCCCTTAAATGTATTCATGCTATTCATCTCAGCCACTCACTGTGATAGCGAGTTCCACATTCTCACCACTCACTGGATAAAGAGGTTTCTCATGAAATCCCTAATGGATTATTGAACTTCTTCATAATCTTAAAGACTCCCATCAGGTTACCCTTCAGTCTTCTCTTTTCTAGAGAAAAGCAGCCCCAGACTTTCCCGAGGGTTGAAATGCTCTCAGTTCTGGTATTATTCTTGTGAATATTTGTTGCCCCTTCTCCAGTGCCTCTATTTCCCTTTTCTAAATGGACACCGAAAATGTTAACCGTCCTCCCAGTGTAGTCTAACCATGGTTCGAAACAAGTTGAACATAAGTTCCCTGCTTTTCAATTCTGTCCCTCTAGAAAGGAACCCTACATCTGAGCCCCGCACTTTAGACAAGATGTGAAATTATGCAAGAGGGCGCAGTGGAGAATTGTGAGAATGCACCAGAGATGAGGGTCTTCAGTTAGTTGGAGAGACGGGAGCAGCTGAAATTTCTGTCTTTAGATCATAGAGTCATTAGAGCAGAGAAGGAGGCCATGCAGCCCATCGAGTCCATGTCGACTCTCGGCAGAGCAAACTAGTCAGTCCCATTGCCCTTTTCTATTCCTGTTATACTGAATGTTTATTTCCCTCAAGTGTCCATCCAATTTCCTTTTGAAATTATTCATTGTCTCCTTTTCCATTGCCTTATAAGCAGTGAGTTCCAGGTCATTCCCACTCACTGTGTAAAATATTCTTCCTCACATCCCCCTGCATCTCCTCCCCAAAAGCTTAAATCCGTGACCCCAATCCTTGTACCATCAGTTAATGGGAACTGCTTTTCTTTGTCCACCTTATGTAAACTTGTCATAATCTTGTACACCTCTATCAAATCTCCCCTGAACCTCCTTTACACCAAGGAGAACAATCCCAGTTTGTCATCTAAAATAAAGAACAAACAGAATATGTTAATGCCTGGAATCAAATGGGAATTTAGAGGTATTATGAAAATATTGTACTGGACAGTAAAGGAATTGGAATTACTCACCTTGGGTGTCGTTCAATGGAATATATCAATCCGGTATCCACGTACATTCTAATGAAAGTCAAGGAAATGTTGATGAGATGAACAAGTTGATAGCTTTATCTTGGAAATATTTGTATCCTTTGCTTATGTTCTTTTTAGAAGAAAACCACATTTGATAGCCTGGCTAATACCTAAAATATCAACACCATATCAGGGGAGATAAGCAAAGATCTCGAGATTAACACCCACTTTCATCTTTTAATAAGAACACCTGAAAGTTCAGAATATGTGGCATGATATTGGAATACCGATTTGTGTGTACAGATGTAATTTGTTATATGTGAAGCAACTAACGTGTAAATTCAGTGAAAGGCACATAAGAATGGGTTCCAAACATGAACAGCTACTTGACAAACACCATGACATGAAATGGTTAATGTGGCCAGGGAAATGAGACAACATTTTGACATCATTAAGGCACTGACTCATACTCCATGGAGAAACTGACTTTAAAACAATCAGGATAGAATTAAACACACTGGTCACACTCAAAAGATGAATTAAATTAAAGTTAAAGGGACAAAAAGTTTAGATTGGGAAAATCAAGGGCTTGGGAGAAATAATACTCAGTAAGAACTGTCCACAAGTTGGATGGGGTAAAGAGAGAGCTGGAGGATCTTTGACATCCATGCTTGATAAGTTGCTTCTTGATGCTCTTTGATATTCCTTATGTACTAGTACCATAGAGCTCATGGAGCTCCTTCATGAGAAGAAAAGATCGAGTAGATGTTACTCCATATGGGGGCCAGAACAGAACTGGAAAATAACGGAGTGAAATTGAATGAGGGAGTCAGAGAAAATTCTGCTCCCCCTCAAGAAGCGGGCTGTAAGAATCCTGGGGGATCCCCGCTTGGGGTTTTCTTGCTAATTAGCGAACAATAAAATAAATTCGATAACTGGCTGTGCATTTATTTTTAATTTTATTCTTACGCTTCTCCCGTTTTTATTCCTGTTGTGATTACGCTCTGAGTAAGGATGGTTGATAGGTGACAGGATGGGATATTGTGGCTTGGGTCTTCATTGACCAAATGTTATATTGATCTGAAAGGTGTAAAAGGGGACGAACTTTGGCAGAAGCCTAGCAGAGCTGAGAAGAAATGACTTGCTGGGTGTCCTCGGGCTGGCATGGACAGGATGGGCCGAATGGCCTCCTTCTGTGCTATAACTTTTCTATGGTTCTATGTGGGAACAGGGAGACAAACAAGCTCTCAGAGGACAGGGAAAACAAGAGTGCCTTGAATCTTAGACGACACCTGGGTGTGAAGGCCACCATGTTTTCACTGCTTGGCCTGGGAATGCTGACTCCCTGTACCGGGGATGGAATGTGGGGAAATCAGTCGTTTCAGAGTTTGACGTGGCTTGGACGGGTACGGATGGATCAATGACAGATTTTTAATTGGTTCATTCAAATATTAGCTTGGCAATGATTGGGTTAAATCAGTCTCCATAGACTTTGCAATGTATAAGACCATAAGACATAGGAGCAGAAATTAGGCCATTCGGCCCATCAAGTCTGCTCTGCCATTCAATCATGGCTGATAAGTATCTCAACCCCATTCTCCCGCCTTCTCCCCGTAACCTTTGATCCCCTTACCAATCAAGAACCTATCTATCTCAGTCTTAAATACAATAAATATAAAAGTAAAAGTGATTCTCCGAGCACAGGGATTTGTAGAGATTTTACAAATTACATTGACTGGTGCCATGGCGTCTGGAACAGACCAGGGAGCATTTACGTGGAGATGGTACTTCTATCCAGAGTGTCATGGTAAAGCTGCTATACTTTGATACTACTGCTCAGACATGAGCAAGTGTCAGCTCTTATTTGAATAATATCTAGCCACTGTCACCAATAAGTGTTATCACTGTGAATCATTTAAGAGTTTGGGAAAGAGGAAAAAGGGTTAATTAACTCCCTGAACCCCATTTTCTAACATCGCTGTGTCAAAAATAAAATCTCATCTCCCCCTGTGGCTCCTTTACCTTAGAGGGACTCATTTTCTGTTAAAGAGTCTGCCACTCTCCCTAAAGTGCATAAATCTAATAATGTAAAGCCCAGCAAAATCAAATATTTTTTCTGACAGAAGTTTAATAATGAAACAGAACATGGTTAAAAAGAAGAAAATTACTTAAGAATCAAAGACAACCAGAGTAAAAGGATTTGCACAACGTTCTGGACCCAAATGGTTTCACTTCAGCTCCTCTGTATGCTGTTCCCATGACTCCCCGCTTTGGACACAGGGGAACTGAACCCCAGGGGTCACGTCACCATCAGCCCCGGTCGCCCCTCACTCCTTCCTCAATTGGTTGGAGGCCCACTTCCCAGACAGCCTTCCAGCATCTTCCTATTAGTCAACACCCATGGCAGTTTCTTAACTGCGATGCAGACCCTGTTATTCTCAGCTAAATTCAGCCCTCAGCTCCATCATTGACATGAGCAATAGAGACAGAAAGGAGCCAGAGGCTCAAATGAGAGCTCAAAACTTGTGGCTGTAAGCCAACACTAACATTTGTCAGTTAAATACATGTTATTTATGCTGGAGTTTTGACTATTAGATTTAGGCACTAGAGGCAAAATGTGGGGAATTTAAAGAATAACTTTCCCTTTCTAACTTTGTATTGTCTATAGTGTCAGCCATGGCTTAGTGGATCACACTCATATCTCTGAGTTAGAAGGCTGAGGGCTGAAGACTCACTCCAGGGACCTGAGGACAAAAATCAAAGTCAACATTCCAAGTGTGAGCACTGAGGGAGTGCTGCACTGTTGGAGCTGCTGTCCTTTGGATGAGTTGCTAACTCAAAGGCCCTGTCTGCTCCTTTGGGTGGAGATGGAAGTTCCCATGGCCAATATGTCAAAGAAGAGCAGGGGAGCTATCCCAGGTGTCCCGGCCAATATTTATCAATCAACATCACTAAAAACAGATCATCTGCTCATTATCACATTGATGTTTGTGGGATCATGCGGTGTGTAAACTGGCTGCCATGTTTCCAACTTTACAACAGTGACTACACTTCAAAAGTACTTCATTGGCTGCAAAGCCTTTTGTGATGTATTGTGGTTGTGAAAGACGGTATATAAATGTAATATCTTAAAATTAAGATTTATATTATCTGATCTTGCGATCTGTAACTTAATTGATTTCAGCTTGCCACTTAATAAATTCACTTTGGTCCGAACAAGATTTTAACCAATTAAAGCAAAGGCAGACTTCTCTGGATAGTAAACTTAAAAAAAAAACTTATTTTTTTATTCATTCATGGGATGTGGACGTCGCTGGCTAGGCCAGCATTTATTGCCCATCCCTAATTGCCCTTGTTCAGAGGGGCATTTAAGAGTCTGGAGTCACATGTAGGCCAGACCAGGTAAGGGCAGCAGATTTCCTTCCCTGACAATGCTTTCATGAGTCATTATCAGCCTTTTAATCTCAGATTCCTATTGAATTCAAATTCCATCATCTGCCATGGTGGGATTCAAACCCTGGTCCCCAAAGCATTACCCTGGGTCTCTGGATTACTAGTTCAGCGACAATACCACTACACCATTGCCTCCCCCAGACATTATAAGATAAAGGTTTACTTAACAATTTTAAGACATTAACTTTTACAACTTCATGTGGGTGATCAGTTCGTAGAAGCGTCACCCTCTCTGGCTCCTTCTTAGACAGTAATTTCCTTGGAACTCAGCCTTGGGAATCTTCAGCACTTGGCTAGCAAGGAAGACCTTTTATCTCCAAAGTGACCATTACCTCAAATCAGAGTGGGGCTTGTTGTAACAATTGGTCAATTTAGTTGCTAGATTAATTATATTCACAATTACTTACACGACCTTCTCTCATTATCTTTGACAGGAATACAATAGAACTGTTTCATACTATCCCTTTATCTGATTCTATACAATGACAGGTTTTCAGGCAGTTTCAAATTTTGAGGCTAATCAGAGCTTGAAGGTCTCTCTTGCCAGTACATTTATCTTCATTGCACATTCTTTATGTACGCAGCAGTGAAGGTTGCACATCTTTACAGTGAATAAAACTCAGTCTTTTACTATAACTACTGATTCATTATTGATTCATTAATTGTAACTCAATTAAGGCTCACTACTTAAACATCTGTTACTGACTGATAGTTAATTAATACAGTAATATTTAATTAATACATTTGATTAATACAAGATACAGTGGTTTAAAACGACAGTTTGTGGAAAACAATAGATTTTTTACTAATCTTGATTAGATTAACCAATGAGCCTTATTATTAAACTGGATTTTGGCAGAATATGATGTCCTATAGCTTATCAAAATTAGAAAATAATTTATTTGTTTAAACAATTTCTGCTAGCTCTGCAGTTTCTTGAAAAAATAGGTTTATATGGTGTTCATTTTTAAAATGCAGATGCACCCTTTATAATATAATTATCTATTACATTGATTCACTAAGTGATAACTTATTCAAGGTTCATTACTGAATAATCATCTGGTTCATGACTGGCTATTAATATAAAACCAATATGTATTTAATAAAGAAAAGTTATACAATGTGCAAAAGTTTCAAGAAGCCACATGTTAAGAGTTTAAAATGGCTTCCTTGTCCTTGTTACTTATAACAGTGAATACAGGATGAAAGTGATTGATTTTTTAAATGAAATTTGACTACCCCGCCCTATCTATAGTTTCATACATTACAACAATGATGAAACTTCAAAACTACTTCATTGGCTGCAGAACGCTTTAAGAGGTCCTGAGAGGTGCTATAGAAATGTATTGTTTCGTAATTGTCCAGAAAATTGAACATATTACACACAATCTCCTCGTCAAAATTATTTATAAAGATTGAACCTTAATTTTGTGTAATAACCACATCTTTGACACCATTTTGAATACTATGCAAAACTTCAAACACACAATATCCTGAATTATTTGTTTTAAAACACAGCAAGTTGTTGTGATTTGGAATGCACTGCCTGATAACGGTGCGAGAAGCAGATTCACTTCTTTCTTCAAAAAGGGATCTGGACGGATTCTTGAAAGGAAAAGAAATCTGCAGGGCGACTGGATTAATTGAGTTGTTTTTCAAAGAGCCAGCATGAGCATGATGGGCCTAATGGCCTCCCTCTTTGCTCTGTGATGCTCGTAGGCATTTAAAGTGAGTGGTCATGACCTGGAATCTGCTTCCAATGAGGGTGAGAGAAGCGGAGATAATTGGGTGGACAAATAAACCTATAGGGATGTGAGGATGGAACGGGGCAATGGAACTGACTGGTTCACTCTGGAGAGCTGGCATGCAATTGATGGGCCGAATGCATAATTCTATGATCTAAAGAGAAGAATTTCATCGACTCCAGTCTCTCCAACTAACTGAAGTCCCTCATCCCCGGTGCCATTCTCATAAATCCTGTCTCCAGCCTCTCAAAGAATTCACATCTTTCCTTTAATGTGTGGTCCATATATAATGTTCCATTATAGAGGGATAGAATTGAAAAGCAGGGAGTTTATGTTCAACTTGTTTCGAACCATGGTTAGACTAACTGGGAGTACTGTCAACATTAGTGATCTCCATTTAGAAAAAGAACAATACCAGAACCGAATGCATTTTCTTCACTGACACTTTACAGGAAAAAGAGAGAAGACTGAAGGATGACCTGATGGAAGTCTTTAAGATTATGAAGGGATTCAACAATCCAATAGGGATTTCATGACAAACCTCTTTACCCAGCGAGTGGTGAGAATGTGGAACTTGCTACCACAGCCAGTGGTTGAGGTGAAAAACATGAAGACATTTAAGCAGAGGTTAGATACATACACAAGGGAGATAGGAATAGAAAGATATGCTGATGGGGGGAGATGAAGCGGAGGCTCATGTGGAGCATAAATACTGACATAGACCGATTGAGCCGACTGGCCTGGCCCCGTGCTGTAGACTCAATGGAACAGAGACAAATGTATTTATTTGTGATCTATCTGTAGTGGTAGGAAAAACACTATTTACTATTTAGGATATAATAAATGTACTTAATCAGCTTTGTGGCTCATTTCAGTGGGAATGTGCACTCCCAGGCTCAAAGAGCATCAGCTCACTGGAAACAAAGCCGTGAGACCAGCCAGCCCAGCGGAAAGAAGCCCTCTGACTCTCCCACTTCACCAACAGTCAAAATGAACATGGTTCAGTCCTGGATGTGATTAACAGCAGCAATAACGGCAGAATCCCTGCAATCATCTGTGAACTCGCTGGTGTCTCATCAGGCTGGATAACTGAGTGAATCCCTTCCCACAAGCAGAGCAGGTGAATGGCCTCTCCTCAGCATGAACCTGCTGATGCTTCAGCAGGGTGGATGAATGTCTGAATCTCTTCCCGCAGTTACAGTAGATGAATGGCCTCTCCCCAGTGTGAATCCGCTGGTGCATCAGCAGGTTGGATGAATCACTGAATCCCTTCCCACACCCAGAGCAGGTGAATGGTCTCTCCCCGGTGTGAACTCGCTGATGTGCCTGCCAGGGCGGATGAATGAGTGAATCCCTTCCCACACTCGGAGCAGGTGAACCGCTTCTCCCCTGTGTGAACTCGCTGGTGGGTCAGCAAGTTAGTTGACTGATTGAATCCCTTCCCACACTCAGAGCAGGTGAAAGGTCTCTCCCCGGTATGAAGTCATTGGTGTATCAGCAGGCTGGATAACTGAGTGAATCCTTTCCCACAGTCAGAGCAGGCGAAAGGTCTCTCCCCGGTATGAAGTCGCTGGTGTGTCATCAGGCTGGATAACTGAGTAAATGCCTTCCCACAGTCAGAGCAGGTGAACGGCCTCTGCCCAGTGTGAACTCGATGGTGTCTCCACAGGGCGGATGACTGAGTGAATCCCTTCCCACACTTGAAGCAGGTGAACGGACTCTCCCCAGTGTGAATTCGCTGGTGTCAGCAGGTTGGCTGAGAGAGTGAATCCCTTCCCACAAACAGGGCAGGTGAATGGTCTATCCCTGGTGTGACTGCGTCAATGATTTTCCAGTGCAGATGGAGTCTGGAATCCCTTCCCACAGTCCCTACACTTCCACAGTTTCTCCATTGTGTGGGTGTCCTTGTGTCTCTCCAGTTTCAACAATCAGTTGAAAACACTTCTACAAACAGAACACATGTACAGTCTCTCCCTGCTGTTAATGGTCTCATGTTTTTGTTAAGCTGTGTAACCTGTTAAAGCTTTCTCCACAGTCAGTGCACTGGAACACTCTCACTCGGGCCTGTGTGTCTCGGTGCTTTTCCAGTCACACTGATGTTTAAAACCTTTTGAAGCAGACAGAACAGACAAACAGTTCTCCTTCTAGATTCAAAGGCTGATGATACTCACATTGTGACCAACTGAGTGACTGTTGGTGTGACGTTTGGTTTGAGATTTCAGTTTGCAAATCCTCCCCCTCTAATGTCCTGTAAAAGGAGTTTCCAAAAATCATTTCTGTCAGTACAGGGGAGAAATTCAGAACAGACAATTGTAATTTTGATGGAACATTCTTTCCTCTCTCATTCCCCAAAATCTCTTAATCTCCATCGCACACACTTTCCCTACATCCTCATTCTGCCGTACCAAATATACACCCTTCCAATTTTTCTAAAGGTGCTGATTCAAGCTGATCGACAGATTCATGTTCACTGCTTCCTGTCCTGGACACGGAGGTTATAAGAAATGGGAACAGCAGTAGGCTATTCATCCCATCAAGCCTGCTCCGCCATTCAATAAGATCATGTTTGATCTGATGTGGCCTTAACTGCACTTTCCTGCCTATCCACCATAACCATTTGGCTCCCTTGTCGATCAAAAATCTGTCTAACTCGGCCTTGAATATATTCAATGACCCGTCTCCACTGCTCTCTGTGGAAGACAATTCCTAAGACTAAAGCTCTTCTGAGAGAATAAATTCCTCCCCATCTCCATCTTAAATAGGAGACCCCTTTTTAAAAACTGTGTCCCCTTGTTCTAGATTTCCCCATGAGAAGGAACATTCTCCCAGCACCTACCCTGTTGAGCCCCCTCAGAATGCTATTTGTTTCAATAAGATCACCTCTCGTTCTTCTAAACTCCAATGAGTTAAGGCTCAACCTGCTCAGCATTTCTCATAAGACAATCCTTCATCCCAGGAATCAGCCTAGTGAACCTTCTAAAATGGCTCCCAAGCCAGTATATGCTTCCTTAAGAAAGGAGTCCAAAATTTACAGAATACTCAACGTGTGGCCTCAACAATGCCCTGTACAGCTGTAGCAAGACTTCCTGAAAAATTTCTTTGTGAGCAGTGGACCGGACCCAGAATAGGGATAAATGGACCTTCTAGCAAGTGTAAGTGAGCCACGTTGTGAGTCCAACTGATAATCTTTTATTGGGCCTGGTCCTCAGCAGGGAAAATGAATTTGTCTAGGCATTGTGCCTTTTCAATTAAGCAAAAGCTACATGGACAACTATTCCTTGTCGTTTCCCCCAGTGGCATCTATCAACCAACCGGATTTGACTCGGATTTTCTGAATTTAAATAAAAGCTAGCCATGATTGTTCCCTGGTGCATATCCCAAAGCAACAACTTGACCTGAGTACACTTGCAAAACAATCAGCTCACTGTTTTACAATATGAATTATTGTTCCCTTTGAAATTTGACATTCTCGCATCTATTCTGATGCGTGCAAATGAAAAGCTTCGACAGAATCTCTCTTTTTACAGCAATACTCAATGTCTATATTACTGTAGGGTCTCATTAAATACCGACCAACTCCTGGACAAACCACCCCTTTCATTGAGAGGCCTGGGCAACCTTTCCAGAGTTTGCACCCTCCCTGGATTCACTTCATTTCCTTCAGTTCCTGCAAGTCAACAATTTAAGCCCAGAATTAGAAAAGAAATGGAAAGGGAGAAACACTGATTTCCTCACAGATGTTGCCCAGAGGAGGAAGTTTTAGTCTGAAGCTCGTTGTCCAACTTCCGCCTTGTGACGTCAACAATGGAACCCTGCCTGAATCAGCCAATAGGAATCACACTGCTCCGCGGTGACGTCTTCAGGTTCAGTCTGCAGGCCAGGTGCGCGGACACTGGAGCCTCGCCCCCACCCATTGTTCCCGCTCCCCCTGCACCTCCTCGAGCCAAGGTTTCCAGGCAACAGGCTGAAGGCACCGGCCAGAGCGAGAAGCCGCTCGGCGAATTCGCCCTCCCCCCACTCACTACGGCGGCTGGTCCAAAAATAGATCGAGAGCGACCGCTGGCGGCAGCTGCACTGCGCCTGCTCCGGACAGCTCGGGTCAGCAGCCCTTTCTGCGCCTGCGCGCTGGGCTGCCAGCTGAGGGAGTGGAGAGCTCACAAAATGTCTTCCCCTCATTTTTTTAAAGTTTGATTTTAAACAACACAACATTTGTTATTAACTTCACACAGACACTAAAACTTCCTCCTCTGTCTAACATCTGTGAGTAAAACACTTTCTTTCCCTCCCCCTGGGAAATACAGAGTTGTGGGACTCTGTAACTGGAATTAGTGCCAAATATGCTGAGGGGGGAAATGCTGGTGATTTTGTGGAACCTGTTTTTATTGTATAAACTGTTTAAAGTCAAACTTATCCTGTCTATTCAAATCCTGTTTGTCTGTTAATGCAGGCTTCATATATGTTGATTTTAATTTGATTGTTACAGCATAAGTTTTAAAAGTTAACCTTGTCCTTAGGTTTATTCCGTTGGGGGTTGCCTGGGAATTTGTTTATTTTAAGGGGATCGTAACAACATAGATATGTCTAGTAATATTTTACATATTGGATATATTATTTATGGTTCTGCAATAAAGTACATTTATTACTATTTCTAGTCTTGTAATGTTGTAATGTAGTACTGCAGCGATGTTATGACACAGCAACTTGTAAAGGCTGAGTTGTTTAAATCCCAGATGGAAACTTGAACAACTGTCAAAACCTATATTTTCAATTGGTATGTTTGAGATGCAGCTCTGAATTCAGAAATAAAACCACTAAGCCTTAAGAGGTTTTTTTAAAATCTAAACTAACTTAAACATTTATTAATTTAACAAGAAATTAAACACATATACATGTCTACAAATTACTACCATAATTTTTAAACAAATCCCCAAATTAATCTGCTGTCCCTCATATACACTCTCCCAAGTTCTCCTGAAGGTGCCAGTTCATGCTGATTGACAGATACATGCTCACTGCTTCCTGTCCAGGACCCTGAAAATGAACTGGAACTCACTCCATACGAGGATGGTGGAAGCGGAGATAATCAATGATTTCAAAATTAAGTTGGATGGACATTGAAGGAAATAAACTTGCAGTGTTACCAGGATATAGAGGGGGAATGGGACTGACTGGATTGCTCTGCAGAGAGTTGGCATAGATTTGAGTAACCAAATTGTCTCTGTCTGTGTTGGAATGACTCTATAACTGGAAATATATAACATACCTACAGTACTATATTACAAGACTAGAAATAATAATGAATGAACTTTACTACAAAACCATAAATGACATCTAATATGTACCATATAGCAACACTAGACACATCTCTGTTGTTACAATCCCCATGGAGAACAATAACCTTAAAATAAAAAAAACAAATTCCCAGACAACCTCAACGGAATAAACTGAAGGGCAAGGTTTCACGTTTTAAAACTTTTATTGTAACAATCAAACTAAAATCAACGTAAATGAAGCATGCATTAAAAAATAGTTTTTTTTAAAAAATAAGAGCTAAATTTCACTTTAAATAGCTCATAAAATAAAAACAGCTTCCACAAAATCACAAGCATTTCCCCCCTCAGCACATATGACACTAATTCCAGTTACAGAGTCCCACAACTCTCTGTATTTCCAAGGTTTACATTCAGTTCCTTTCCTCCTCCAGGAGGTTGGACTGAAGTTCCTTCAGAGGGCTGTCTTCCCACAGCCCATTTCCACAGGCAGCCCCAAGAGTCACAGCCTCTGGACCTCTCACTGTTGGATTTCGCCAATCAGCCTTTTGGCTCTTCTTTTCCCAGCTGCTCAGACTTCCTCCCTCTCCATCTCCCACTCACAGCTTCACTGTTCTGTTCCTGAATTATTCCCTTTTCTCCTGAAAATCTCAACCTTTCAACCCCGCCTGTTTCTCTTTTTCTTTTCAACGCAAACTCTTAAATCCTGGACGTAAGAGGAAGTTTTGGTCTGTGTGAACCCCGTCCTCTGATTGGCTGGAGGACCAAAGTCCTTCCGGTCCTCCAGCGCTCGCTATTGTCAGTTGCTTGGAGACCTTGTCTCGAGCAAGCGCTTGGGGTGGGGGCGGAGCTCCCGTGTCCGCGCGGCCCGCAGACTGGAACCCGAGGACGTCACACAGAGCAGAGTGATTCCTATTGGCTGATTCAGGCAGTGTTCCATTGTGGACGTCACAATGACTCAGTGGTTCGTCCCCAGTACACAGTGTCCCATTGGGAGCAATAACACTGGTTACAGAAGCAAAATACTGCGGATTGGACAACAGCTCAGCGCATCTGGAGGTCAAAGTCTCTCCCGCCCCAACGTGGGCACGAGTTACGCTCCCTCATTGTGGTCGGACCTGCATTGACCAATGGGAAGAGCTAGTGGACCTGAATTGGGCTTTGTGCCAATGGCTGCACGGAGCTTCCCCCATTGTTTGAATGCGGGTGTTGGACAATGAGCTTGTGAACATGTTCATTACTGCCCAGCAAAGCTGTAATGAGCAGATTAACAAGCTCTGAATGAAGATTCAGCTCAGCTGTGGCTCAGTTCATAGCACCCTCGCCTTTGAATCAGAGGGTTGTGGGTTCATGTCCCACTCCCGGAAACCAAGAACTGTGTTTGTACTCGAAACGAGTTGCAATCTGTGACTGTTGATAACTCGAAAGAGTTTCCCGGAAACCAAGAACTGTGATTGTACTCGAAAGAGTTGCAATCTGTGACTGTTGATAACTCGAAAGAGTTTCCCGGAAACCAAGATCTGTGACTGTACTCGAAAGAGTTGAAATCTGTGACTGTTGATAACTCAATAGAGTTTCATACACACCAAAACTTCTTCCTCTGTCCCACTTCTGTGAGTAACACACTTTCTTTTCTCCCCCTTTCCATTTCCTTTCTAATTCTGAGTTTAAATTGTTGACTTGCAGGAACTGAAGGGAAAGGAAGTGAATCCAGGGAGGGTGCAGACTCTGGAAAGGTTAAAGACATTGACATCCTTTACTCCCTCAGCTCGACACATTTGTCTGGCTAAAAGAATGGCCTCTTTCTTAAGTTTCTAATTAGAGGGGTGGTTTCCCCAGGAGATGGCTGGCATTTAAGGGGACAGTAAATTGATATTGGACAGAGAGGTTTAGTGTTCAGGTTACGATGAGAAGGAAAAGAGGCTTTTAGCAGGTACAAGGGAAGCAAATCAGCGGAGGCATGAGTGGAGTACAGACAGTGCAGAGTGGAGCTTAAGAAAGCAATTAGGAGAGCAAAGAGAGGATATGAGAAAGCTCTGGCTGGTAAAAGTAGGGAAAATCCCAAGATATTCTATAAGTATATCAATGGGAAGAGGATAACCAGGGAAAGAATAGGCCCCATAAGGGACCAAGGGGGAAATCTATGGGTGGAGCCAAATGACATCGCGAGAGTGTTGAAGGAATACTTCACATCTGTCTTCACCCAAGAGAATGAGGATGAAGGTATGGAACTCGGGGAGAGAGACTGCGAGGTTCTTGAGCAACTTGATATAGGGAGTGACAAGGTATTGGAGCTGTTGGCAGGTTTAAAAGTGGACAAATCTCCAGGTCTGGATGATTTGTGTCCCAGGCTGCTGAGGGAGGCAAGGGGGGGGGATCGCAGTGGCTCTGACCCAAATTTTTAATTCCTCTCTGGCCATGGGGGAGATGGAGGACTGGACAGCAGCTAATGTGGTTCCGCTATTTAAGAAGGGTTGTCGAGATAAGCCAGGGAACTACAGGCCAGTGAGTCTCACGTCAGTGATAGGGAAACTATTGGAGAAAATTCTGAAGGAGAGAATCTATCTCCACTTGGAGAGGCAAGGTTTGATCAGGGATAGTCAGCATGCATTGTCAGAGGGAGGTCATGCCTAACAAATTTGATTGAATTTTTTGAGGAGGTGACCAGGTGTGTAGATGAGAGTAGTGCAGTTGATGTAGTTTATATGGATTTCAGCAAAGCCTTTGACAAGGTCCTGCATGGGAGACTTATAAAGAAGGCAAATGCACATGGGATACAGGGTGATTTGATAAGGTGGATTCAAAATTGGCTTAGTTGTAGGAGGCAGAGGGTGACGACAGAAGAATGCTTTAGTGACTGGAAGCCAGTGTCCAGTGGCGTACCACAGGAATCTGTGCTCGGTCCCCTATTATTTGTTATTTATATGTACGACATAGATGACTATGTGGGAGGTAGAATTAGTAAGTTTGCGGATGACACAAAGATTGGCCAGGTGGTTAACTGTGAGGTTGAGTGTCTTGGGCTACAGGAAGATATAAAAGGGGTGGTCAAATGGGCATATAAATGGCAGATGGAATTTAACCCTGAAAAGTGTGAGTTGATACACTTTGGAAGGAGTAACTTGATAAGGAAGTATTCAATGAACGGCATGACACTAGGAAGTTCAGAGGAACAAAGGGACCTTGGCCTGTATGTCCATAGATCTCTGAAGACAGAGGGGCATGTTAGTGGGGTGGTGAAAAAGGCATATGGGACACTTGCCTTTAACAATCGAGGCATAGATTACAAAAGTAGGGAGGTCATGTTGGAGTTGTAGAGAACCTTGGTGAGGCCACAGCTGGAGTACTGTGTGCAGTTTTGGTCGCCACATTATAGGAAGGATGTGATTGCACTGGAGCGGGTGCAGAGGAGATTCACCAGGATGTTGCCTGGGATGAAACATTTCAGTTTTGAAGAGAGGTTGGATAGACTTGGGTTGTTTTTGTTGGAGCAGAGAAGACTGAGGGGCGTCCTGCTCGAGGTGTACAAGATTATGAGGGGTATGGACAGGGTGGATAGGGAGCAGCTGTTCTCCTTAGTTGAAGGGTCAGTCACGAGGAGACATAAGTTCAAGGTGAGGGGCAGGAGGTTTAGCGGGGGATGTGAGGAAAAACTTTTTTACCCAGAGGGTGGTGACGGTCTGGAATGCGCTGCCTGGGAGGGTGGTGGAGGCGGGTTGCCTCACATCCTTTAAAAAGTACCTGGATGAGCACTTGGCACATCATAACATTCAAGGCTATGGGCCAAGTGCTGGTAATTTGGATTAGGTAGGGAGGTAGGTCAGGTGTTTCTCATGTGTCAGTGCAGACTCGATGAGCCGAAGGGCCTCTTCTGCACTGTGTGATTCTGTGATATGCTATATACTAGATATATTATTAATGTTTCTGTAATGAAGTACATTTGTCATTATTTCTCGTCTTGCAATAGAGTGCTGTAGCTACTTTGTATATTTCCAGTCATAGAGTCATTACAGCACAGAAGTAATCTATTTGCCAACTTGAGTCAATGCTGACTCTCTGTTGAGCAATTCAGTCAGTCAGTCCCATCCGCCCTCTATATCCCCATCCCCCTGCAAGTTTATTTCCTTCAAGTGCCCATCCCATTTCATTTTAAAATCATTGATCGTCTCTGCTTCCACCACCCTCTTAAGCGGAGAGTTCCATGTCATAACTACTCACTTCCTAAATAAAGTGCTTCCTCACATCCCCCATGTATCATGTAATACCATATTCTATGTTACATGAATTTTTCTTCAATAGATATATAGAACTAAGCATGGATCTGTCGATCAGCATGGATTCGCACCTTCAGGAGAATTGGATGGGTGTTTTTAGGTACGGTAGACTGAGAATGGAGGGAAAGTATGTGGGATGAAGATTTACAGCTTTTGAGGAAAGAATGATCCATAGGAAATAGAATTGCCTGGTCCGAATTCCTATCCTGTACTGACAGTGATGACCTTTGTAAACTCCTTTTGCAGGACATTGGAATGGACCGATTTGCAGACAGATTATCAAACCAAACATCACGTAAGAATCTAACAGTCACCTGATTCATTGGGACCTGAAACTAGAAGAAGAAATGTTTGTCTGTGTTGTCTGCTCCAAAAGATTTTAAACATCAGTGTGACTGGAAAATCACCGAGACAGAGAGACCTGAGTGAGTGTATTCCAGTGCATCACACCATTTATAACAGGGAGAGACGGTACATGTGTTGTGTGTGTGGATGAGGCTTCAGCTGATTGTCAAACCTGGAAAGAAAGAAGGAAACCCGCACCATGGAGAAACCGTGGAAATGTGGGGATTGTGGAAAGGGATTCCGGATCCCGTCTGCACTGGAAACCCATCGACGTGTTCACACTGGGGAGAGGCCATTCACGTGCTCTGTGTGTGGGAAAGGATTCTGTACCCTGTCTGCACTGAAGATTCATCAATGTGGTCACACCGGGGAGAGGCCATTCACCTGCTCTGAGTGTGGGAAGCGTTTTCAACAGTCGTCTGACCTGTGGAATCACCAACGAATTCACACTGGGGAGAGGCCATTCACCTGCTCTGAATGTGGGAAGGGATTTACTCAGTCATCCCACCTAGTGGCACATCAGGGAGTTCACACCAAGGAGAGGCCATTCACCTGCTTTGAGTGTGGGAAAGGATTCACGCAATCATCCAGCCTGCGGACACATCAGCGAGTTCACACCGGGGAGAGGCCCTTCACCTGCTCTGCGTGTGGGAAGGGATTCACTCAGTCATCCAACTTGCTGACACACCAGCGTGTTCACACTGGGGAGAGGCCATTTAACTGTTCTGAATGTGGGAAGGGATTCACTCAATCATCCAACCTGCTGACACACCAGCGTGTTCACACCGGGGAAGGGCCAGTCATCTGCTCTGAATGTGGGAAGGGATTCAGTCTGTCCTCCAATCTGCAGAATCACCAGCGAGTTCACATTGCGGAGAGGCCATTCACCAGCTCTGAGTGTGAGTAGGGATTCACTCAGTTATCAAACTTGCAGACACACCAGCAAGTTCATGGTTGATTGTAGGGGTTGGATTCTGCTATTATTGCTGCTGTTAATCTCATCAGAACTGAGCCATGTTCATTTTGACACTTGGTGAAGTGGGAGGGTTGAAGGGTTTCTTTCTGCCAGACTGATTTTTCTTCCAGTGGGCTCATGCTCTGTTGGACTGACTTTGCTTCCAGTGGGCTGATGCTCTTTGAGTTTGGGAGTGCACATTTCCACTGAAATGGTCTGCAAAAGCAGAACTGTCGTAGAACTGGAGTCAATGGGAATCAGGGGGAAAACTCTCCACTGGTTGGAGTCATACCTGGCAGAAAGGAAGATGGTTGTGGTTGTTGGAGGTCAATCATCTCAGCTCCAGGACATCACCGCAGGAGTTCCTCAGGGTAGTGTCCTCGGCCCAACCATCTTCAGCTGCTTCATCAATGACCTTCCTTCCATCATAAAGTCAGAAGTGGGGATGTTCGCTGATGATTGCACAAAGATCAGCACCATTCGCGACTCCTCAGATACTGAAGCAGGGTATGTCCAAATGCAGCAGGGCCTGGACAATATCCAGGCTTGTGCTGACAACTGGAAAGTAATATTTGCACCACACAAATGCCAGGCAATGACCATCACCAACAAGAGAGCATCAAACCATCGCCCCTTGAGGTTCAATGCCATTCACTGAGTCCCCCACTATCAGCATCCTGGGGGTTACCATTGACCAAAAAATGAACTGGACTAGCAATATAAATAGTGTGGCTACAAAATTAGGTCAGAGGCTAGCAATACTGTGACGCGTAACTCATCTCCTGACTTCCCAAAGCCTGTCTACCATCTACAAGGCACAAATCAGGATTGTGATGAAATACCCCACACTTGCCTGGATGAGTGCAGCTCCCACAACACTCAAGGAGCTTGACACCGTCTAGGATAAAGCAGCCTGCTTGACTGGCACCACATCCACAAACATTCACTCCCTCCTCCACTGACACACAGTAGCAGCAATGTGTACCATCTATAAGATGCACTAGCAGGAATTCACCAAGGCTCTGTCAACAGCACTTTCCAAACCCACGACCACTATCATCTAGAAGGACAAGATCAGCAGATGGATGGGAACACCACCACCTGGAAGTTCCCCTCCAAGTCATTCACCATCCTGACTTTGAAATATATTGCTGTTCCTTCACTGTCAATGGGTCAAAATTCTGGAACTCCCTTCCTGACAGCACTGTGAGTGTACCTACACCACATGGTCTGCAGCAGTTCAGGAAGGCAGCTCACCGCCACCTTCTCAAGAGCAACTAGGGATAGGCAATAAATGCTGGCCCAGCCAATGAAGCCCACATCCCATGAATGAATAAATAAAATCTCAGAGCTCTGCAATCTCTCACCATTTAGATAATATGCTTCTTTTTTATTCTTCCTGACAAAATGGTCAATGCCACATTTGCCCACACTATACCCCATTTGCCAGATCTTTACCCATTCACTTAACCTATCTGTGTCCCTTTGTGGCCTCCTTATGTCCTCTTCAAAACTTACTCTCCCACCTACCTTTCTATCATTGAAATAATTTTGATTATTAGTGTATTAGCATCCTGATAATTGCAATAATTTCCTGATTATTGGAGCAATGGGCAGCTGATTATTAATGCAATGGGAACCGTGTAATTAATGTAATTAGATCCTGATTATTAATGTAATAGAATCCTGATTATTAATGTAATAGGACGCTGATTATTTATACAATAAGTTCCTGATTGTTGATGCAATAGGTACCAGACTATTAATGTAATAATATCCTGATTATTAATGTGTTGGGATCCTGAATATTAAAGTAATTGGACTCTGATCATTAATGTAATATGATCATCATTATTGATGTAATAGGATTCTGATTATTAATGTAACAGTACTCTGATTATTGATACATGTTTTTATTCATTCATGGGATGTGGGCGTCACATTTACTGGTGATCCCTGATTGCCCTTGAGAAGGTGGTGGTGAGCTGCTTTCTTGAACTGCTGCAGTCCATGTAGTGTAGGTACACCCACAGTGCTGACTTGTTTTTAGCGCTTTTTATACAACCAAGTGGTTTGCTGGGCCGTTTCAGAGGGTGTTTAAAAGCCAACCACCTTGCTGTGGGTCTGGAGTCACACATAGGCCAGACCAGGAAAGGATAGCAGATTTCCTTCCCTTAGGGCATCAATGAACCAGACAGGTTTTTACGACAATGAAAATGGTTTCATGGTTGTCATTGGACTTTTAGTTACAGATTTTTATTGAATTCAAATTCCATCATCTGCTTCAGTGGGATTTGAACCCAGATCCCCAGAGCGTTACCCTGGGTTCCTGGATTACTAGTCCAGTGACAATGTAGTAACACTACACCACTGCCTCCCCCACCTGACACTGTTCTGAGGATGTGAAAGGTTCTAAATGAATACAAGAGCTTTCAGCTCCACATACTGTCCACTGGGGAGTTCTCCTTGTGCAGTGCGACCAACATTCATGTTCTAACTAACACCACCAAAAAAACTGGATTAATTGATGCTCGTCTGATTGCTGCTTTTGGAATTTTACTGTGTGCAAACTGGTTGATATGAAACAGCAACAACTTGTATTTATATAATATAATTAATGTAATAAAACATCCCAAGGTGCTTCAGAGGAGTTCCATAAAGAAAATATTGACACATTAAGGTGGATCACCAAAACATTGATTGGAGAGGCAGATTTGAACAAGAATCTTCAATCAGGAGAGAGATGGAGAATTTAGGGAGGGTATTTCAGAGCTTCATGCCTAGGCCCTGCCACCAATTGTGGAGTAATTAAAATCAGGGATGTTAAAGAGGTCAGAATGAGAAGCACAGATATCTCAGAGGGTGTAAAACTGGAGATTACAGAAATATGGAAGGATGAGGCCGTGGAGGGTTTTGAAAATGAGGATGTGAATTTTAAAATTGAGGCATTACTTGACCAGGAGCCGATGTAGGTCAGTGAGCACAGGGGTGAAGGGTGAACGGGACTTGGTGTGAGAAAGCACACGGGCAGCAGAGTTTTGGATGATCTCACATTTCCCTGTGGGGGTGGGGTGAATGTGAGAGGCTGGTCAGGAATGTATTGGAATCGCCAAGTCTGAAGGTAACACAGGCGTGGATGAGGGTTTCAGCAGCAGATGTTATGGAGGTTGAAATATCTGGTATTAGTGATGGTGTAGATATGTGGTCAGAAACTCATCTTGGGGTCAAATCTGACACCACGATTGTGAAGAGTGTGGTTCAGCCTCAGACAGTTCCCAGGGAGAGGGATGGACTCGGTAGTTAGGGAACGGAATTTGTAGTGGTGACTGAGACAATGGCTTTGGTCTTCCCAATTTTTAATTGGAGGAAATTTCTACTCATCCAGTACTGGGTGTGGGATAAGCAGTTTGATATTTTAGTAACAGTGGAGGAATGAAGAGGGATGGTGGTGAGGTAGAGCTGGGCGTTGTCAGTGTACATGAGAAAACTAACATGGTGCTTTTGGGTGATGTCACCTAGTGGCAGCATGTAGATGTGATATAGGAAGGGCCAAGGATTGATCCTTGGGGAGAGTCCCAAGAAGAGGAAAGGAGAATTGGAGATGGGGCGTTAGTTTGCAAAGCTGGTGAGTTCAAAGGTTGTTTTTGTAATGATGGGTGATGACGGATTTAAAGGTGAGGGACAAAACCAGAAGAGACAGAGAACTGCCAACAAGATCAGCTAAAATGTGGAAGCTGGATGGTCAGCAGTTTAGTGAGAATAGGATCAGGGGAGCAGAAGGCAGGTCTCATGGATAAGGTGAGCTCTGTGGAAATAGAAGATAGGAGCGAAACTGGACAAAGATGTGAGATCAGGGCTCGGACAAGGGGGGGACTTCAGAAACAGTTTTGCCCAGTGCGCTAATGGAAGGGAGGGAAGTAGCAGAGGCAGCTGATCAGATTGTCTCAATCTTAGGGACAAAGATGCTCCATGAGCTCCTCACACTTGTTGTTGGAGGTGAGGATGGAGGAGACAGGGGAGAGGGAGAGCCCTTCAAAAGGAACTAACTTATGTTTGAGATATTAAAAAGTTTCAACACGCTATGTTTAACACAAAACTGATTTATTTGACTTTTATCCAGACAGTTAATCCATATGACTGGGCTGGAGTTTATGAATATCAGCAGCAACAGATGCCAGTGAACATGGTTCAGTCCAGGATGTGATAAACAGCAAAATCCATCACCATAGTTACTTGTGAACTCGCTGGTGTTTCAGCAGGGTGGATGAGGTGGTGAATCCCTTCCCACAGTCAGGGCAGGTGAACGGTCTCTCCCCAGTGTGAACGCGCTGGTGTGTCCACAGGGTGGATGACTGAGTGAATCCCTTCCCACACATAACGCAGGTGAACGGTCTCTCGCCAGTGTGAATTCGCTGGTGTGCAGTGAGTTGTTCTAATCCCCTGAACCCAGTCCCACAGTGAGAGCACCTGAATGGTCTCTCGTCAGTGTGAACACGTTGATGGCGCATCAGGTCCCCAGAACTTTTATAGCACTTCCCGCAGTCTGGGCATTTAAAAGGTTTCTCATCAGTGTGAACACGTTGATGGGACATCAGTTCCCGGGAACTTTTATAGCACTTCCCACACTCTGGGCATTTAAAAGGTCTCTCATCAGTGTGAACACTCTGGTGCTTCAGCAGGGTGGATGGATCTGTGAATCCCTTCCCACACTTGGAGCAGGTGAACGGTCTCTCCCCAGTGTGAACTCGCTGGTGTGTCAACAGTGCAGATGACTGAGTGAATCCCTTTCCACACTCGGAGCAGGTGAACGGCCTCTCCCTAGTGTGAACTCGCTGATGTACAGTGAGTTCTTCTGAACGCCTGAACCCAGTCCCGCAGTGAGAGCACCTGAATGGTCTCTCGTCAGTGTGAACAAGTTGATGGCGCATCAGATCCAGGGAACTTTTATAGCATTTCCCGCAGTCTGGGCATTTAAAAGGTCTCTCATCAGTGTGAGCTCGCTGGTGTTTCAGCAGGTTGGATGACTGAGCAAATCCCTTTCCACACTGGGAGCAGGTAAACGGCCTCTCCCCAGTGTGAACTCGCTGGTGCGTCAGCAGCCCTGATGATCGAGTGAATCCCTTCCCACACTCGGGGCAGGTAAACAGCCTCTCCCCACTATGAACTCGCTGGTGTCTCACTAAGTGGGATGACTGAGCGAATCCCTTCCCACACTGGGTGCAGGTGAATGGCCTTTCCCCAGTGTGAGCTCTCTGGTGTTGCAGCAGGTTGGATGACCGACTGAATCCCTTCCCACACTCAGGGCAGGTGAACGGCCTCTCCCCAGTGTGACTGCGTCGATGAGCTTCCAGTTCAGACGGGGATCTGAATCCCTCCTCACAGTCTCCACATTTCCATGGTTTCTCTCCACTCTGAATGGTGTTTTTTCCTTCCATGTTCAAAATGTGATGATATTCAGGTTATGGTAAATTGGCGACTCTGTCAGGTCCCGATGTGATGTTTGGTTTGAATTTCACAACTGCAAATCCTGCCCTTCTAATACCCTGTGAAATTGATTTAAAACAGAAAATAAACGAGTGAGAGAGAACCCACAAAAACACAAAGGCAGGTTGTGAAATTAAGCTGAATGAACCTGGTAATTTGTACGATTGGCACTAGGAAGAAGTGACTATTAAAGCTACTGCATTTTTTGTAAAAACCCAACTGGTTCACTAATGTCCTTTCGGGAAGGGAATCTGCCACCCAGTCTGGCCGACACAAGACTCTGGCCTCTGTAAGAACAAACACCCTGTGGAACCTGCTCCACCGTTCAACATGATCGTGGCTGATCTTGGTCTTCAACTCCACTTTCCCGCCCACTCCCCATATCCATCTGATCTGATCTGATATTCACCTGAGAGACCAAAAATCTCTCTATCTCAGCCTTAAATATATTTAAAGATAGAGCATCCAGAGATCTCTGGGCTAGAGAATTCTATGTTCCAAGAAAGACAGAGAGAAGGAAAGGAGGGAAGTGGGAGAGAGAGAGAAAAAAAAACATTGAGAGGAATCGGATAGAGAGCGAGGGGGGTGGGGTGGGGTGCAGTGGAAGAGGCAGATGGAAATGGATTGGCATTTTATAGACCTGCAAATGCTCCACAATTTAACAGAATCTCCCAAACCCTCAACCTCCACCATCGAGAAGGGCTAGGGTAGCAGGTATATGTGAACATCATCACCTCCAAGTTCTCCTCCAAGTCACACACCATCTGACTTGTCTGACATCCAGTAC
This sequence comes from Cetorhinus maximus, assembly GCF_964194155.1. Lineage (NCBI taxonomy): Eukaryota > Metazoa > Chordata > Chondrichthyes > Lamniformes > Cetorhinidae > Cetorhinus > Cetorhinus maximus. The sequence continues at coordinate 22,355,875 of NC_135901.1, forward strand.
TGGATGAGCAGAAATTTACTCTATTTAAATATTGGGAAGACCAAAGCCATTGTCTTCAGTCCTCTCTGTAAACTCCACTCCTGAGCCACCAACTCCATCCCTCTACCTGCCAACTATCTGAGGATGAACCAGACTGTTCAAAACCATGGCAAAACATTTCACCCCAAGATGAACTTTCAAACACATAAACACATCATCACCAAGACCGCCTATTCCCACCTCAGTAACATCTCCTGACTCCACCCTAGTCTCAGTTCATCTGCTGCAAAAACTGTCATCCATTCTCTTATTATTTCTAGACTTAACTCTGGCTGGAGGTTCTGGAGCCAGGGGAGAGAGTCTCAGAATAAAGGGCAAGCTATTTGGGACTGAGACAAGGAGGATTTTTTTTCACTCAGATGGTGGTGAATCTTTGGAATTCACTGCCCCACAGGATTGTGGCGGCTCAGTCATTGAGTATGTTCAAGACTGAGATCGATAGATTTCTACATCTTAAAAACATAAAACGATCCAGGAATAGTGCAGGAAAATGGCATTGAAGTAGAAATGATCTCATTGAATGAAGGAGCAGACTCGAAGGGCTGAATGACCGACTCCTGTTCCTATTTCTTATGTTCTTTTGCCCTCTCCAAATATTTAACCTCCCTGTAATCTTGAGGTGATCCAAAATCCTGCTGCCTGTGGGACGTGTTCACCCATTACCCCTGTGCTCACTGACCTACAAAGGTTCCTGTTTAAAAAGCAATAAAACTTTTAATTTCTCATCCTTGTTTTTAAATCCCTCCATGGTCTTGCATCTCTCTATCTCTGTAATCTCCGGCAGCCTCACAACCCTCCAAGACCTCCATCTGTATTGTCCATAGTTGTGGGAGCATCTTCACCACATGGACTGCAGCGGTTCAAGAAGGTCAAACATCATCTTCTCCACAGGTAACTGGGGATGGGAAATATCTGCTGCTGGTCTTGTAGTGAAAGGGCAGGGGAGTGGGAACAGCTGATTTGCTCTTGCAGAGACAGGACGGGCTGAATGGCCCCCGTCTGTATTGTAAACATTCAATGATTCAATGATAAAGAACCGACACTGGAGACCAGGGACCAGCCTCTGGAACCAATGTCCAGCCTGATACAAACCGGCTCTTCATTGTTCTGGGAGCTGCGGCCCCGCTCGGTGTAAACGGGGGAGGGGGACCGGTCAGTTTATTTCCGGGGTTTGCGGTTTACACTACATGTTTCCGGAGCCTCTCCGTCCACCCGCCGGATCGATCGCTCCCTCCACCCCGCCATCTCCCCATTTACCCATTGTGGTCCCGTCTCTCCATCGCCATTACCCGCGCTGCGCATGCTTCAGTCACAGTCTGGCTCCGCCCCCTCATTCACTCCGATTGGTTGGAGGACCAGACCCAGCTGCTGGGACCTCCAGCCCCGCCCCCTCTTCCTATTGGTCCGGAACTGCCGTCAATCACTCGGGCATTGTGACGGTTTCTAACGTTGCGAGCGGCCACAGACTCAGCCTGACTTGCTGATTCTAGGCAGGATTTTCTGTTTGGGAATTAGAGCTAGAGATGGATGGTCAGTTCCCCTCTGTCCGGGGGGGATTCACACCCATTTCCCCAGTGCAGTGATTATCACGTTTACTTTACATGAGAAAGTCCTCGGTTCAATCCCGGCTGGTAACCTTGAGTTTCACATTGTCACTGATGAGGAATTAACAGTGAGTTTAGTTTCATGTCGAACAGGGTGATAGTTACTGATGTCTCATTCCAGAGAAAACTGATCCTCTCTGATTCAAAAACAAAATACTGTAATACTCTAGGTGGAAATCCGACCTAGAACTTGCTCTGGGGGCTCACTGTTTAAAAATAAGGGGTGGCCCATTTAAGACAGAGATGAAGAGAAGTTTTTTCTCTCAGAGGGTCATGAGTCTTTGGAATTGACTTCCTCAAAAGGCAGTGGAAACAGAGTCTTTGAATATTTTTAAGGCAGAGCTCGATAGATTCTTGATAAGCAAGGAGGTGAAAAGTTATCAGGGGTGGGCAGGAATGTGGAGTTAAACTTACAATTAGATCAGCTCAATTAGATCAGGCTCAAGGGGCCGAGTGGCCTACTCCTCCTCCTAATTCGTATATTTGTTTGACCTCAAAACAGAAAATATTGGAAACTCTGAACAGGTTAAACAGCATCTACAGTGAGGGAAACAGAGTGAATGCTTCAGGTCAGGAACCTTTGATCCAAACTGGAAAAAAATTAGAGATCGAACAGTTTCCTAGCAAGTACAAAGTCAGAGAAAAGAGAGTGGGGGAGGACGGTGGGGTCGAAGGATTTCCTTACAATGAGAGATAACAGTGGATTTAAAGGTGAGAGGGACAGTATGAAAAGAGAATGAACAGTTAAGGATATTGTCTAAAATGTGGAAGTTGGATGGTCAGCAGTTTAGTGAGAATAGTGTCAAGAAAGCCGAAGGCGGGTCTCAGAGACAAAATGAGCTGAGGGAGATAGAAGATTGGAGAGAAACTGGAGAAAGATGCAAGTGCAGAGCTTGGACAAGAAGGCGCTTCAGATACAACTTTTCCAGGTAGGTTAGTGGAAGGGAGGGAAGCAGCAGACGCAGCTGATCAGATTGTCTCAATCTTAGTGACAAAGAAGTTCCATGAGCTCCTCACACTTGTTGTTCGAGGTGAGGAGGAGGATACGGGGAAAGGGAGAGCACTTCAAAAGGAACTAACTCCTGTTAGAGATATTAGAAGTTTCACCACACTGTGCGTTTAGAACAAAGTTGATTTATTTGACTTTTATCCAAATATTAACCATTATAACTGGGCTGGAGTTTATTAACATCAGCAGAAACAGACCCCAATGAACATGGTTCAGTCCTAGGCATGATTAACAGCAAAATCAAATTACTGTAATTATTTGTGAACTCGCTGGTGACTCATCAGTGTAAATGACCGAGTGAATCTCTTCCCACACACGAAACAGGTGAATGGTCTCTCCACACTGTGAGCCCGTTGGTGTGTCTGCAGATGGGATGACTGAGTAAATCCCTTCCTGCACTCGGAGCAGGTGAACGGCCTCTCTCCAGTGTGAATTCGCTGATGTTCAGTGAGCTGAGACGATTGCCTGAACCCAATCTCACAGTGCGAGCATCTGAATGGTCTCTCATCAGTGTGAATACGTTGATGGGACATCAGATCCCCAGACCTTTTATAGCACTTCCCACAGTCTGGGCATTTAAAAGATCTCTCATCAGTGTGGACTCGTTGATGCCGCATCAGTTCCCCAGAACTTTTAAAGCATTTCCTGCAGTCTACGCATTTAAAAGGTCTCTCGTCCGTGTGAACTCGCTGGTGTGACAGCAGATTGGCTGATTGAGTGAATCCCATCCCACACTCGGACCAGAGGAATGGTCTCTCCCCAGTGTGAATTCGTTGGTGTACAGTGAGTTCAGATGATCGCCTGAACCCACTCCCACAGTGAGAGCACCTGAATGGTCTCTCGTCAGTGTGAATATGTTGATGGGACATAAGTTTATCTGAAGTTTTATAGCACTTCTCACAGTCCAGGCATTTAAAAGGTCTCTTGTCAGTGTGAACTCGCTGGTGTCTCATCAAGTTGGATGAACAAGTGAATCCCTTCCCACACTCGAAGCAGGTGAATGGTCTCTCCCCAGTGTGACCTCGCTGGTCTATCAGCAGGGTGGATGACTGAGCGAATCCTTTCGCATACTTGGTGCAGACGAACGGCCTCTCCCCAGTATGAACTCTTTGGTGTGTCAGCAGGTCGGATGAATTAATGAATCCCTTCCCACACTTGGAGCAGGTGAACTGTCTCTCCCCAGTGTGAACTCGCTGATGTTTCAGCAGGAGGTTTGACTTTGTGAATCCCTTCCCACACTCGGAGCAGGTGAATGGCCTCTCCTCAGTGTGAACTCGCTGGTGTGTCAGCAGGTTGGTTGAATCAATGAATTCTTTCCCACAATCAGAGTGGGGAAATGTCCTCTCTCCAGTGCGACAGCGCTGATAAATTTCTAGCTCAGACGGGTATTTGAATCCCTTCCCATAGTCCCCACATTTCCCTGGTTTCTCCTCAGTGTGAATGGTGCTTTTTACTTCCGTGTTCAAAGGTTGATGATATTCAGGTCCTGATGAATCGAAAGACTCTGTCAGATCCTAATGTGATGTTTGATTTAAATTTCCTAACTGCAATTCCTCTCCTAATATCCTATGAAATTGATTTAAAACAGAAAAGAGGGAGTGAGAGACCACAAAAAGACAAACCTAGGTTGTGAAATTGAGCTGAATGAATCTGGTAATTTGTGGAGCCGAACCCAACTGCATCACTAATATCCTTCAGGGAAGGGAATCAGGCTCCAGGTCTTACTTCTGATGAAGAGTCATACAGACTCGAAACGTTAACTGTGTTCCTCTCCGCAGATGCTGTCAGACCTGCTGAGTTTTTCCAGCTATTTTTGTTTTTGTTTTAGGCTCCAGGTCTGTTTGGCTTTCCCGTCTGTAAATCCTCCTCTTCTAACCCCCTGTAAAAGGAGTTTCCAAAATCCATCCCTGTCAGTCCAGAATAGAAATTCGCACCATTCTCTCCTGCTTCCTGCTCCAGGATCAGTAAAGTGAGTTAAAGATGATTTCTCATTAACAAACCCATTGCTGCATTTCCTTCATTAACCCACATTTGTCCACTTGGGCCTGGCACCGGGAGAAAGCCCGCAGCTGCCGTTCCGTTCGGTGCAAAGGCGGGCCTGGTACTTTCTTACTGGGGGTGTTGAGGCCTCCACTGGGTGTTTGTGAAGCCTCCCCTCCCACCCACTGCCCCTAACGCTGCCTCCGCTTATCCGCCTCCTTCCCGCCTGAAGATGAGACAAACAAGCATCTGTTCATGGACATCACTCACACTGCGCATGCTCCAGGTCACAATGCCGGGGAATGATTGACGGAGGTTTCAGACCAATAGGAAGAGGGGACGGGACTGGAGGTCCTCCAACCAATCGGAGTGAATGAAGGGGCGGAGCTGAGGCCACGTCTCCCTCAATGGCTGAAACTGCATTATTTTGAAAGCAGATTTGTGTCAAACTCCAGGAGAAAACTGGAGCTTTCTGTTTGTGGCTTTAAACAGATGAAACCCTGTGGGTGCGGAGCAAGCATTTCAACATTTGTTACTGAAATGGATTCATTCAGGACAGACAGCAGGGATTATTTCAGGAAATTACACAGTGGAGCGATTATTTCTCTTTGAACTCATCCCTTGGAGAACAGTATGAATTAGTGGAAGAATTCACAGGATGTTTAACGCTCCTTCCATGTCTGTAATCATTTAATTCCAGCCGATCTGTTGGTCCGGCTTCAGCCGGGAGAGTTTGATGAGCTCCCACAAACTCTCACAATGGGAGTGGACAGCCAGACTTACCGGACATTCAGAACACATGAACCTTACCGCCCCACTTTGAACAGGGCTGTTTGCTTCCATGTTCAAAAGCTGATGATGTTCAGGTCCTGATCTATGTCAGATCTTGATGTGATGCTTGGTTTGTGTTTCCCGTTTGCAAATCCCCCTGTAAAAGGAGTTTCCAAAAACCATCACTGGAAGTTTAGGCTAGAAATTCAGACCTAACTTTTCTTTTGGTTTGAATTAACTGTGTGTAAGTCCTCTTCCTCCGAAAAAAATTCCAAAAACAACCACTGTCATAATACAATCAGAGACAACGTTGTTTTCTGAAAGGGAATCGTGTTTGACAATTTCATTAAAGTTCTTTGAGGATGTAACTAGCTGGGTGGATAATGGAAACCAGTAGATGTAGTGCATTTGGGTTTCGAAAAGGTATTCAATTAGCTGTCACAGGCTAAGTGATAAGGTGTTGTGGTGATATATTAGTATGGATAGAGGATTGGATAACTAACAGGAAACAGAGGGTCTGGATAAATGGGTCATTTTCAGGTTGGTAGACTAACTGCTGGAATGCCACGGGGATAAAAGAGCGCGAGGAAAGCGGCCGAGACACAGGATAAAACTGAAAAAGTGACATCACAGGAAAGCTATGACCTGATTGGTTAGTAGGAAATCTGCACCAAATTTGAAAAAAACACTGCAAAGCTAATTAATAAATTAATTAACTAACTAGAGATGGCTGGGCAGGTGATGTGTTGTAGCTTTATGATGTGGGAGCTGGCAGATCCCATTGCGAGCCGCAGTGACCATATGTGCAGCAAGTGTTGGTTGATGGAAGAACTCCTCAAAACTGATGAGCTGGAGTCCGAACTCCGGACACTGCGGCACATCCAGGAGGGGGAGAGTTACCTGGACGCTTTGTTTCAGGAGGCAGTCACACCCAGTGGATTAAGTACCTCAAATTCGGTCAGTTGTCAGGGTCAGCAGGGTGTGACTGCAAGTGAGGCAGGTAGAGGGATCCTGTATTCAGGAACAGAGGAGCTTCAGCTCTTGACCTTGTCCAACAGGTACGAGGTACTTGCTCCCTGTGTGGATAAGGAACAGGGCTGTAGGGAGGATGAGCCAGCAGACCACGGCACCGTGGCACAGGGGGGCATTCAAAAGGGGGGAGCAAAAAGACAAGTGGTAGTTGTAGGGGATTCAATAATTAGGGGAATTGATAACATCCTTTGTAAGCAGGATCAAGAGTCCCGCATGGTATGTTGCCTGCCCGGTGCTAGGGTGAGGGACATCTCTGACCGGCTTGAAAGGATTTTGGAGAGGGAGCGGAGGATCCAGTTGTTGTAGTCCACGTCGGGACAAATAACATAGGTAAGACTAGGAAAGAGGAAAGGGGATTATCAGGAACTAGGAACTAAATTAAAGAACAGGTCGTTAAGGGTTATAATCTCCGGATTACAACCCGAGCCACATGAAAATTGGCATAGGGACGGGAGAATAAGGGAAGTAAACACGTGGCTAAAGGAGTGGTGTGGGAAAGAGGGGTTCCATTTCATGGGCACTGGCATCAGTATTGGAACATGAGGGATCTGTACCGTTGGGACAGTCTCCACCTGAACCAATCTGGGACCAATGTTCTAGCGAAAAGGGTAAATAGGGTGGTTAACAGGACTTTAACCTAGAAAGTCTGGGGGAAGGGAAGGGTAAAACTCCAAGAAGTATGACTAATAGGAAACAAAGCAGCAGGTTAGCATATAAGGGGTGGATTCAACTTCATGGAAAATTATGAAAAAACTGAAAAGGAAGGAGAGCCCAGGAGAGGCTATTAAATTCTCCAGAACACAAAATAGGACAGAGTATTTGGAAAGGGCTAGGAATCTAACTTCAAGCACATCAGATAAAGGGACGACGATGAGAAGAGGAACAGGAAATACAGGACTGAAGGTGCTGTATCCAATTGCACGCAGTATGTGAAATAAGGTATATGAGCTTGTGGCACAGTTTGAAATTGGCAAGTATGATGTGGTGGGCATCACGGAGACATGGCTGCAGGGGGATCAGGACTGGGAGCTAAATATCCAAGGATATACATCCTATCAAAAAGATAGGCAGGTTGGCAGAGGGGGTGGGGTTGCTTTGTTAGTAAGAAATGAAATTAAATCGATAGCAAGAAACGACGTAGGGTCAGATGATGTAGAATCTGTGTGGGTACAGTTTAGGAACCACAAAGGTAAAAAAACCATAATGGGAGTTATGAACAGGTCTCCGAACAATAGTCAGGATGTGGGGCACAAGATACACCATGAGATAGAAAAGGTGTGTAAGAAAGGCATGGTTACAGTGATCATGGGGGATTTCAATATGCAGGTAGACTGGGAAAATCAGGTTGGTAATGGATCCCAAGGAAAGGAATTTGTGGAATGTCTATGAGATGGCTTTTTGGAGCAGTTTGTGGTGGAGCCCACTAGGGAACAGGCAATTCTAGATTTAGTGATGTGTAATGAAGCAGATTTGATAGGGGAGCTTAAGGTGAAGGAAACCATAATATGATAGAATTTACCCTGCAATTTGAGAGGAAAAAGCTGGAATCAGATGTAACGGTATTACAGTTGAATAAAGGCATGAGGGAGGAGCTGGCCACAATTGACTGGGAGATGAGCCTAACAGGAAAGACAGTGGAACAGCAATGGCAGGAGTTTCTGGGAGTAATTTGGGAGACACAGCAGAAATTCATCCCTAGGAAGAAGAAGCATACTAAAGGGAGGACGAGGCAACCATGGCTGACAAGGGAAGTCAGGGACAGCATAAAAGCTAAAGAGAAAGCATACAATGCGGCGAAGAGCAATGGGAAGTCAGGGGGTTGGGAAGCCTACAAAGAACAACAGAGGACAACTAAAAAAGAAATAAGGAGGGATGAGATTAAATATGAGGGTAAACTAGCCAGTAATATAAAAGAAGATTGTAAGAGTTTTTTTTAGATGTATAAAGGGTAAGAGAGAGGAAAAAGTGGACATTGGGCCGCTGGAAAATGATGCTGGAGAAGTAATAATGGGGAACAAAGAAATGGCGGAGGAACTGAATAGGTACTTTGCTTCAGTCTTCATGGAGGAAGACACGAGTAACATCCCCAAAATTCAAGAGAGTCGGGGGGCAGAGGTGAGTCTGGTGGGCATTACCAAGGAGAAGGTGCTAGGAAAACTGAAAGGTCTGAAGGTGGATAAATTAGCTGGACCAGATGGATTACACCCCTGAGTTCTGAAGGAGATAGCTGAAGAGATAATGGAGGTGTTAGTGGTGATCTTTCAGGAATCACTGGAGTCAGGGAGGGTCCCAGAGTACTGGAAAATCGCTAATGTAACCCCCCTGTTTAAGAAGGGAGTGAGGTAAAAGATGGGAAATTACAGGCTGATTAGCCTGACCTCAGTCGTTGGTAAGATTTTAGAGTCCATTATTAAGGATGAGATTTCAGAATACTTGGAAGTGCATGGTAAAATAGGGCAAAGTCAGCATGGTTTCATCAAGGGGAGGTCATGCCTGACAAATCTGTTAGAATTCTTTGAGGAGGTAACGAGCAGGTTAGACAAAGGAGAGCCAATGAATGTTATCTACTTGGACTTCCAGAAGGCCTTTGACAAGGTGCCGCACAGGGGGCTGCTCAGTAAGATAAGAGCCCATGGTGTTAGAGGCAAGGTACTAGCATGGATAGAAGATTGGCTGTCTGGCAGGAGGCAGAGAGTGGGGATAAGGGGGTCCTTCTCAGGATGGCGGCTGGTGACTAGTGAAGTTCCGCAAGGGTCAGTTTTGGGACCACAACTTTTCACTTTATACATTAATGATCTAGATGAAGGAACTGAGGGCATTCTGGCTAAGTTTGCAGATGATACAAAGATAGATGGAGGGACAGGTAGTATTGAGGAGGCGGGGAGGCTGCAGAAGGATTTAGACAGGTTAGGAGAATGGGAAAAGAAGTGGGAGATGGAATACAAGGTGGGAAGTGTGAGGTCATGCACTTTGGTAGGAAGAATAGAGGCATGGACTATTTTCTAAATGGGGAGAGAATTCAGAAATCTGGAGTGCAAAGGGACTTGGGAGTCCTAGTCCAGGATTCTCTTAAGATTAACTTGCAAGTTGAGGCGGTAGTTAGGAAGGCAAATGCAATGTTGGCATTTATTTCGAGAGGAATAGAATATAAAAGTAGAGATGTGCTGCTGAGGCTTTATAAGGCTCTGGTCAGACCTGATATTCTGGTTAGAATATTGTGAGCAATTTTGGGCCTGGTATCTTAGGAAGGATGTGCTGGTCTTGGAGAGGGTCCAGAGGAGGTTCACGAGAATGATCCCAGGAATGAAAGGCTTAACATATGAGGAAGGTTTAAGGACTCTGGGTCTATACTCGATGGAGGTTAGAAGGTTGAGGGGGGATCTGATTGAAACTTACAGAATACTGAAAGGCCTGGATAGAGTGGACATGGGGAAGATGTTTCCATTAGTAGAGAGACTAGGACCCGAGGGCACAGCCTCAGAGTGAAGGGAAGACCTTTTAGAACAGAGATGAGGAGAAACTTCTTTAGCCAAAGAGTGGTGAATTTATGGAATTCATTGTCACAGAAGGCTGTGGAGGCCACGTCATTGAGTGTATTTAAGACTGGGATAGGTAAGGGGATCAAAGGTTACGGGGAGAAGTGGGGAGAATGGTGTTGAGAAACTTATCAGCCATGATTGAATGGCGGAGCAGACTCGATGGGCCGAATGGCCTAATTTCTGCTCCGATGTCTTATGGCCTTATGGGATCAGTGCTGGGACCTCAACCATTTACACCCTATATTAATGACGTGGTTGAATGGGCCAAGTGTATTGCAGCCAAATTTGCTGACAATACAAAGATGGGTAGGAAATCAAGTTGTGAGGAGACAAAAAGCTAGGTTAAGTGAATGGGAAAACACTTGCAGATGGTGCATGATTTGGGAAAATGTGACGGTTTCCAGTTTGACAAGAAGAATAGAACAGAAATTATTTAAGTAGAGAGAGACTGCAGAATGCTGTAGTACAGAGGGAGTCCTGGCACATAAATCTCAAAAAGTTAGCATGCAGGTACAGCAAGAAATTAGGAAGGTAACTGGAATGTTGGCTTTTATTGCAAGAGGGTTGGAGTATAAAAGTAGGGAAGTTTTGCAACAGCTGTACAGGGCATTGGTGAAACCACACCTAGAGTACTGTGTACAGTTTTGGTCTCCTTACTTAAGGAGGGATATACCCAGCGTGTCCACTCTGAACCAGGTTTGCTGCTCCCTCTGTGTCCAGCACTGTCTGCATCCCTGGCACAAGGAAATGGAATTTCAAAAGAAGGAAGGAATGTGTCAGCATTTGAATGACATTCACAGAGAATTGAAGGGCTCCTTGAATGGCAAGCTGTAACTAATAGGGTGCCACGGGGTTCAGTCCTTGGGTCCCAACTATTTACAATCTATATTAATGACTTAGACTCAGGGATAGAAGGTATGATAGCTAACTTTGCAGATGACACCAAAATAGGTGGGAAAGTAAGTTTCAATGAAGAAATAAGAAATTTACAAATGGATATGGACAGGTTAGGTGAATGAGCCAAAATTTGGCAGATTGAGTTTAATGTGGATAAGTGTGAGGTTATCCACTTTGGTCAGAAGAATAAAAAGGCGACTTATTATTTAAATGGAGAGAAACTTCAGAATGCTTCAGTGCTTGGGATCTGGGTGTCCGCGTGCATGAATCACTGAAAGCTAGTATGCAGGTACAGCAGATAATTTGGAAGGCAAATGGAATTTTGGCATTTATTGCTAAAGGAATAGAGTATAAAAATAGGGAAGTGTTGTTGCAACTGCACAAGGCATTGGTGAGACTGCACCTGGAGTACTGTGCACAGTTCTGGTGTCCTTACTTGAGGAAGGATGTTGTTGCATTGGAGGCAGGTCAGAGGAGGTTCACTAGATTGATTCCAGATATGCGGGGCTTGTCTTATGAGGAGAGATTGAGCAGTTTAGGCCTATACTCGCTAGAGTGTAGAAGGATGAGAGTAGATCTAATTGGGGTATATAAGATGCTAAAGGGGGTAGACAAAGTAGACATGAGCAGATGTTTCCCCTTGTGGGGCATTCTAGAATGAGAGGCCATAGTTTTAGGCTAAGGGGTGGTAGATCTAAATCAGAGCTGAGGAGGAATTACTTTTCTCAAAGGGTCGTGAATCTGTGGAATTCACTACCTCAGAATGCAGTGGATGCCGGGTTGCTGAATAAATTTAAGGAGGAAATAGACAGATTTTTAATTAGTAACGGGTTGAAAGGTTATGGGGGGAGGGCGGGAAATTGGAGTTGAGGCCGAAATGAGATCAGCCATGATCGTATTGAATGGCGGGGCAGGCTCGAGGGGCTGAATTACCTACTCCCGCTCCTAGTTCTTATGTTCTTATAAGAGTTGAGATCTTTCTTTATTCTTGGAGAGTTGGACATCAGACTGTCTCCTTTCAATAGGGAGCTCCATTGTAGGGCTGGGACCACCTTTGAAGGAGCTGCCAATGAGTCCCAGTCTCCTGCCCTTTCCCCAAAGCCTTCATTAGAATCATAGAATGGTTACAGCATAGAAGAAGGTCATTCGGCCCATCATGTCCATGCCCACGCCAGCTTTCCGAAAGAGCTACTCAGCCAGTCCCACTCTCCGGCCATTTCATCATAGCCCTGCACATTTTTTCTGTTCAGATAATTATCCAATTCTGTTTTGAAAGGCATGATTGAACCTTCCTCCACCACTCTCAGTCAGTGCACTCCAGATTCTAATCACTCACTGCATAAACAGGGTTTTCCTCATGACAACATTGCTTCTTTTTCAATTCACCTTTAATCCATGTCCTCTGGTCCTCAGCCCTTCTGCCACTAGGAATAGTTTCTCCCTGTGTACTCTGTCCAGACCCCTCATGATTTTGAGCATTTCTATCAAATCTCCTCTTCATCTTCTTTTCTCTAAACAGATCAGCCCTATCTTTACCAATCTATCCTCATAAAGCAGTTTCTCATCCCTGAAACCATTCTCAATAATCTGTTCTGCATCCTCTTCAATACCTTCACATCCTTCCTAAAGTGTGGTATCCAGAATTGGACACAATACTCCAGTTGAGGTTGAACCAGTATTTTATTCTGATTTCTCATAACTTCCTTGTTATTCTCGGGGAGTTGAACACCAGCCTTTCTCCTGTCGACATAGAGCTGCCTTATAGGGTTGTGATCACCTTTGAAAGAGCTGCCAATTAGCCCACACTCCCCTGCCTTTTCCCCAGAGCCCTGCAAACTTTACCTTTTAACTGGAGATCCAACTCACTTTGGAAAGTTGTTATTGAATCTGCCTCCTTTTCCCATTTCAGGCAGAACGTCTCAGGTCATAACTTATTGAGTAAAAAATGGTTCCTCATCTTCCTAATGGATTTTTGCCAATTATTTGATGTGATGTGTTTAATTGTTGGTTTCCTGTTGAAGACATTTCCTGAGTGGATTTAAGGGAACACGCTCGTGATATCTCAGAGAGACCAAACACACGACACGCTGTATATTTGAAGCAAAGCTGATTTATTTGATGTATTAAAATAGTCAACACCAGCCACATTACAGGAGATTGCTGAAAAAAGAGACATGACTAAGCTTTATGTCTTGCACTCATCCGGATAATTCACAATGTTCTGCACCATTCGTGACTCCTCAGATACTGAAACAGTCCATATCCAAATGCAGCAAGATCTGGACAATATCCAGGTTTTGGCTGACAAGTGGCAAGTAACATTCACGCCACACAAGTGTCAGGCAATGACCATCTCCAAAAATAGAGAATCCAACCATCGCCCATCACTGTATCCCCCACTCTCAACATCCTGGGGGTTACCATCTGCTAATTAGTTTAAATCTAAGCCCTCTGGTCATTGACATCTCTGTTAACGGAAATAAGTCCTTCCTATCCACTCTATCTGGGCCCCTCATAATTTTATACACCTCAGTTAAATCTCCCCTCAGCCTCCTCTGTTCCAAAGAAAACAACACCAGCCTGTCCAATTTTTCCTTATAGTTAAAATTCGCTATTCCTGTCAGTATCCTCATAAATCTCCTCTGTACCCTCTCTGGTGTGAACACATCCTTCTTGTAATGCACTGACCAGAACTGTACTCAGTAGTCCAGCTGTGGTCTAACTAGTAGTTTATTCAGCTCTAGTACAACCTCCCTGATCGTGTAATAAAAACAGAAAATGCTGGAAATGCTCAGCAGCTCTGGCAGCATCTATGGAGAGAGAGGAGTTTCAGGTCTGTGATCTTTCATCAACCGAAAATGCTAGAAATATTCCCTGTTCTTGTATTCTATGTCTCAGTTAATAACAGAAAATATCCTGTCTGCCTTTTTAATCACCTTATCTACCTCACCTGTCCCCTTCAGGGATCTGTGGACATGCATTCCAATGTCCCTCTGTTCACCTACACTTCTCACTATCATACCAGTAATATCCTTTCCCTAAGCCGTGTTTTCCCTCCCCAAATGTATTTATTACCTCACACTTCTCCAGGCTGATCTCCATTTGCTACTTTTCTGCCCACCTGACCATTTTATTGACACCTTCCTACAGTCTACAGCTTTCTTCCTCACTGTTAATGATAAGGTTGAAAATGTCTTAATCATGTCCCCATGTTAAAGTCTAAGTCAGTGATATATACCACAGAAGTATAGAATCCTGTGCTGAGCCATCCAGAACTCCACCGGAAATAGCCTTGTAGTCCCAAAAACACCTCTTGGCCATTCCCCTTTGCTTCCTGCTGCTCCAGCTGATGACACTTCCTGCACTTGTGATTGTCCAACACAGAGAAGCATCCTGGTTTTCCCACATGGAACTGGATGCGCACTCTACAGGAATCGGATGCCCTGCCTTTATTTATCTGATTATTAACTCATTTAAACAAAGTAAGCTAATCATTAAAATAAATAAAGATTCATCAGCTATCCACCAATCAGCTTCTTCTATTGTGCTGAAGTCACCTTATTTTTTTAGAGGGAATTAACAAAAATGTTTTTCTTAACTCTTATTATCTAAACACCTCAGGGTTTAATTTACTGAAAAAAAATCAGACTTCTTCACTGTTTCAACCCATTGTTAGTTAGCTTTATTATTATTCCCTAGATTTGATTAATTGAATACTGACTGCAATTATATGATAAATTATCAATTCATCTTTAGTTTTAGGCTAATTGATTACTTTATAGTTGATTAATGCAGTGACCAGGGCCATAATCAGTACACTAGCTGTGCTCTAACTAGTGTTTTACACAATTCTGACATAATCTCCCTGTTCTTATATTCTAGGCCTCAGACAAGAAAGTGCCCCAAATACCTTCTTGACCACCTGATCTACCTGTCCAGCCACATTCAGGGATCTGTGGATGTGCACTCCAAGGTCTCTCTGTTTCTCTGTACTTCTCAGCATCATCCCTTTTATTTTCATTCCCTTCTCTTGTTTTCCCTCCCCAATTTCATTATCACACACTGCTCCAGATTGATTTACATTTACCAATTTTCTGCTCATCTGACCAGTCCATTGATGTTTTCCTGAAGTCCACAGGTTTCTTCCTCATTGTCAACCACACCAGCAATGTTGACATCATCTGCAAACTTCTTGCTCATTGCCCCTACATTTAAGTCTAAATCATTGATATAAACTACAAATTGTGGAACCCCACTGAAAATTGAAAACAGACGTCCAGACATGATTCAGTCCTGCATGTGATTAACAGTAGCAATACCATCAGAATCCAACCCCCGCTGTCGCATATGAACTTGCTGGTGTCTCAGCAGGTTGTTTGACTGAGCGAATCTCTTCCCACACACGGAGCAGGTGAACGGCCTCTCCCCAGTATGAACTCGCTGATGTGTCAGCAGATTCTGTTTACTTTTAAATCTCTTCTCACAGTCAGAACATTCAAAAGGTCTCTGATCAGTGTGAACAAGTTGATGTGTAGTGAGATGAGACGACTGAGTGAATCTTTTGCCACACACAAGGCAAGCATATGGTCTCTCCCCAGTGTGAACTCGCTGGTGTATCAGAAGGTCAGATGAATCAATGAATTCCTGCCCACATTGACTGCAGGTGAATGGCCTCTCCCCAGTGTGAACTCGATTGTGTCTCACCAGATGGGCTAACCGAGTGAATCCCTTCCCACAGATAGAGCAGGTGAATGGCCTCTCCCCAGTGTGAGTGTGTTGGTGTTTCAGAAGATCCTTTTTGCTTTTAAATTTTTTCTCACAGCCAGGACAATTATAAGGTCTCTGCTCAGTGTGAACAAATTGGTGTGTCAGAAGGTGGGATGAAGAAGTGAATCTCTTCCCACACACAGAGCAGGTGAATGGCCTCTCCCCAGTGTGAGTGCGTTCATGGTTCAGTAAATCCTTTTTACTTTTAAAGCTCTTCTCACAGTCAGAACATTTAAAAGGTCTCTTATCAGTGTGAACCAGTTGGTGCGTTAGGAGGTGGGATGACTGACTGAATCCCTTCCCACACACATTGCAGGTGAATGGCCTCTCCCCAGTGTGAGTGCGTTGGTGTGTCAGTAGATCCTTTGTGCTTTTAAAGCTCTTCTCACAGTCAGAACATTTAAATGGTCTCTCATCAGAGTGAGCTCGATGGTGAGTCCGGAGGTTTGACAAAGCATTAAATCCCTTCCCACATTCAAGACAGGTGAATGGCCATTCGCCAGTATGAACATGCTGGTGTGTGTAGAGGCTGGATGACTGAGTGAATCGCTTCCCACACACGGAGCAGG
Source organism: Cetorhinus maximus (assembly GCF_964194155.1). Classification (NCBI taxonomy): domain Eukaryota; kingdom Metazoa; phylum Chordata; class Chondrichthyes; order Lamniformes; family Cetorhinidae; genus Cetorhinus; species Cetorhinus maximus. Next base: position 22,372,082 of record NC_135901.1, read on the forward strand.
TGAACGGTCTCTCCCCAGTGTGGCTGCGTCGATGAGTTTCCACCTCAGATGGGTAATTAAATCCCTTCCCACAGTCCCCACATTTCCATGGTTTCCCCGTGGAGCGGGTGTCCTTGTGCCTCTCCAGGTTGCGCGGTCAATTGAAGCCCAGTCACACACACACACAACACGTGTACAGTCCCTCCCCGCTTTGAACAGTTGATGTTTTTTCAGGCTGTGTAACTGGTTGAAGCTCTTTCCACAGTCAGTTCAGTGGAAAACTCTCACTCGGGGTGTGTGTGTCTGTCTTTGTGCTTTTCCAGTCACACTGATGTTTGAAAAATTTTCCCACAGATAGAACAGCCAAACATTTCTCCTTCCACATTAAAAGGCCAATGATATTCGGATCCTGATGAATCAAGTGACTGTCAGATCTTGATGTGGTGTTTGGTTTGAATTTCCCATCTGCAAATCCAACCCTCCGAATACCCTGTAAATGAAGTTTAAATTGAAATACTCAAAATATGCAATCGACAAACAGGCCATTCTGTCCAACTATTCTGCTAGTTTTATGCTTCTCCTCTCATCCATGCAAATCATCTCAGCCTTTCAGCTTACCTTTCTAATCCCTTTTCTCCCATGTACTCATCTAGTCTCCTGTTGAAACTATCACAATGTTTCCCCCTCAATGATTTCTTGTGAGTTCCACATTGTAACCACTCTCTGAGTGAAGAAAGTTCAAGTGGAAACATTCTCTCCATACGTACCCCGTCCAACCCATTGATCATTGTAAGGACCTCTATCTAAAGAAAAAATGCCCCAACCCAAATTTTCCCAACACCTGTAAATTTTTTTTGGTTTACAAAATTCATCAGTTGGCTCAGGATAGAAATTGGAAAGAGACAAACGTTTCTCTCGGTTTGAGTTTGCTGTGTGTAAATCCTCCTCTTCTAACCCCCTGTAAAAGGAGTTTCCAAAATCCATCCCTGTCAGTCCCTGATAGAAATGCACAGCATCCTCTCCTCCTGCTCCGGGTTTGTCACCGGGACATTTCCTTTCGGCTCCACTCAGTGCAAACGGAGAACCGGTAGCTTCTCATTTGGGGTTTGCAGTTTTCACAGCACGTTTCCAGAGCCTCCCCGTCCACCCGCCGGATCCATCGCTCCCTCCGCCCCGCCATCCCCCCCACCGCACTTTACCCATTGTGAATCCGGGAGAGAAGCGTCTGTCCCTGCTCATCTGACACTGCGCATGCTCCCAACACTGGACAGCACTGCGCCTGCGCACTGCTCCCCTGTGGTTATGGACAGGGGACATTCTCCACCGCGGGGGATACTGGGTAGAAATGCTGCCATAGAGAACCCCAATTATGAACAAGTTTTTTTGTTTTTCTTTCACACTGGGGTCGGATGGCCAATAAATAAGATTAAATTCGTGCTGGTTTTCCTTAATTAACCAACATTTATCGATGTGATTATTAATTTTATCTCGAATCATTGCTTCTAGAATTTTCCCCAACAGAGAAGTTAAACTGACTGGCCTGTAGTTACTGGGCTTATCTTTACTTTGTTTCAACAGAGTTGTAACGTTTGTAATCCTCCAGTCCTCTGGAACCACCTCTGACCCTAAGTGAAATTGGAAAATTATGGCCAGTGACTCTGCAATTTCCACTCTCACTTCCTTCATTATCCTTGGATGCAACTCATCCAGTCCTGGCGCTTTATTAGCTTTAAGTATAGACTGTCTATCTAATGTCTCCTTCTCATCAATTTTAAATACTTCCAGTGTTTTAATTACCTCCTCTTTCACCGTGGCCGCATAGCATCTTCTTCCTTGGTAAAGACAGATGCAAAATATTCTTATAAAAGCAAAATACTGCAGATGCTAAAAATCTGAAACAAAAACTCAGCAGATCTGACAGCCTCTTACTTTCTCCAGTATTATACTCTCATTCATTCTCTCTCCAGGAAGAACGTGTCCATTGTCCTTCGTTGTTTCATTGGCCTTTATTGCTTTTTATCATCCGTAATTGGCCTTTAATGTAAGCGGATTGGAGTAGAAGAATGAAGTTGTCTTGCTACAATTATACAGGGATTTTCTGAGACCACAACTGCAACCCTGCATGCAGTTTTGGTTTCCACATTTAAAGAAGGATATACTTGCATTGGAGGTAGTACAGTGAAGGTTCACTACGTTGGTCCCTGGGGTGAAATGGTTGTCCTATGACCAATGGCTGAGTAAATTGGGTCAATAATCTCAGGAGTTTAAAAGGTGAGAGGTGATCTCATTGAAACATTTCAGATTCTAAGGAGCTTGCTAGGGCAGACATGGAGAAGTTGTCTTCGGCTGAAGAATCAAAAAGATGGGGCACAATCTCAGGATAAGGAGCCGATCATTTAGGACTGAGATGAGGAAAAATTTATTCACTCATGTTGTTGTGAATATTTGGAATTCTCTACTCCAGAGGGTTGTGGATGGTCTATTGTTGGATTCATTTAAAGCTGAGATAGACAAATCTTTGGTCTCTCAGCGAATCGACGGATATGGGGAACAGGTGGGAAAGTGGAGTTGAAGCTGAAGATCAGCTATGATCGTATTCAATGATGGAGCAGGCTCGAGGGGCCCTATGGTCTATTCTGCTGCTTTTTACTATGCACTTACGTCCAGAAAATGCTTTTAACTTGTAAAACTGATTCGATTTCTGATTCCCAGCTGTTTGTGTTTTAATCTTGTCCCATTGAGTGATTTCACTGTGACTGAATATGGTTTTACTGATCAATGGACATTGAGCTCTCAGTGACTGCACTGCAGAAACCATTCGTTTAACTGTTCTGTGTGGAAATGAGAAACTGAGCAGAAAATGGTTAACAGGTGCACTTCTCTCAAACACTGAGATTAGAGAGGGGAAAATGTGTTATTGTTGACAGCAAGCAGTCACAGGCATTCTATGTCTGATTGGTTGTTTTTATTTAATTGTAAGAAAATAGGGAAGTGTAACACAGAAATAAGAGGAGTTCATACAACTCCACCCCCCCCAACCTCCCCCAAATTTTACATCATTATTTTGTTAAACGCTCCAAGATTTAGTCTTTTTAATCCTATTTATCTTCAATACTCGATTTTCCAAGAGCTTATTTTAATCTCTTCAACTCATCTGTGATGGTCACTCTCTGTGCCCAACCTGCCTTTTTTAGGAAATAAATTGATCATTACTTCTCTCTGTCAGCCTAACTTTCTCTCTTTCTATGTATCTGTATTTCTCACTCTGCATCATTCTCCATCAATCCCACTCTTTACAGTCTTTGGAAAATGTATTGTCCTTCAATAGAAACAGGAGGATGTCATTCAACCCCCTTGACGTTACTCTGAATTCACTAAGAGAATTGCTGATCTGCCTAGCAGCATCGTTCCCTTACTTCCATCTTCCTCGCTCAACAAAAGCAGGAACAACCCTGGCAAACAAACTCCCAGGAGGAGATTGGATGTGGGGGGCTCAATTCCACTTGAGCATTCATTGATTGAACCAAAGTCCAACACCATAATCACTCGACCAACCTGCTGCATTGGAACCTTTTGCTGACCACTCATTGGGCCTTTCAGTGAATGAGACAGGACACATTCCAATGGTCATGGTGAGTTTCTTTTTCTCAAATGTTCCATCATTCTATTTTCATCAGTCTCCAATTTGAAATGACTGACAAGTTCCTCTCGGTATTATAACTGAGAATGTGTCTATCTGCTCAGCATTAACTGAACACGGTAAAAGAGATGCTTTGGGATTATTTGAACTTGGTTTCAGCCCATGCACACAATGGTTCACTGAGGGCTCGGTGATACACGTGCTACTGATATATTTACGATGCAGGGAAGAGACTGTGAAGAGAATCTGTGTATCTACATATGTATCAATATTACATAGACAAGAGGATAGAAGGGAGGGAAATTGAAATGAGTGGAGTGTATGAAGGCAGATAGAAAGACAGAATAATACATGATGGACGCATACTGTGTATAATGTACCCTCACCTGTCTGTGATTACAGATATCCGGTAACATGATGGTTGTGAACTTAATGTTATTTATCATGTTTTGCTTCAAGATTCAAACATCCATCTTCAAGTTTGACATGTGTGGAATCTTCTCTGTTGCAGAGAGCTCGCTGCCTTTCCAGAGACTCATCAGAGATTTCAATGATGATGATGATGGCGATCATTACTATTATTTCATGTTGATATAACCAAGACAAAGTGGATAGTGGAGGGGATCCTCTTATGACAGATGATGAGGAAAGTAATGCCACACCATCTTGCACCTTAAAATCGGAGACCTCATGTGCACCGGCATCGTCAGAATGTCAGTAAACCTCCACAATGTCACATTAGAATGTCATTCCCACTTGGTCTGTAACAGTGGAACTATCCCCCCTGTGAGCAGGCTGACTATAGCCTAGCTCGGGGTCAGAGAGTCATAGAGTTATACAGCACAGAAAAAGGCCCTTCGGCCCATCACGTCCATGCTGGCCATCAAGCACCTATCTATTCTAATCCCATTTCCCAGCACTTGGCCCACAGCCCTGTATGTAATGGCGTTTCAAGTGCTCACCTAAATACTTCTTAAATGTTGTCAGGGTTCCTGCCTCTACCACCCCCTCAGGCAGTGTGTTCCAGATTCCAACCATCCCCTGTGTGAAAATATTTTCCTCAAATCCCCTCTAAAGCTCCTGCCCCTTACCTTAAATCTCCGCCCCCTGGTTATTGACACCTCCGCTGAGGGGAAATGTTTCTTCTTATCTACCCTATCTATGCCCCTCATAATTTTGTACACCTCTATCAGGTCCCCCCTCGGCCTTCTCTGCTCTAAGGAAAACAACCCTAGCCTATCCAGTCTCCCTTTATAGCTGAAACACTCCAGCCCAGGCAACATCCTGGTGAATCTCCTCTGCACCCTCTCCAGTGCAATCACATCCTTCCTATAGTGTGGTGCCCAGAATTGCACAGATTACTCCAGATGCGGCCCAACTAGTGTTTTATACAGCTCCAACATAACCCCCCTGCTCTTATATTCTCTGCCTCGACTAATAAAGGCAAGTATCCCATATGCCTTCTTAACCACATTGTCTACCTGTGCTGCTGCCTTCAGGGATCTATGGACTTGTACACCAAGGTCCCTCTGATCCCCTGTACTCCCTTGGCTCGTGACATTCATTTGTATTCTTTTGCCATGTTAATCCTCCCAAAATACATCACCTCACACTTCTCAGGATTAAATTCATTTTGCCACTGCTCTGTCCATTTTACCAGCCCATCTATATTACCCTGTAATCTAAGGCTTTTCTCTTCACTATTTACGACACCACCAATTTTTGTGTCACCTGCGAACTTACTGATTATACCTCCTATATTCACATCGAAATCATTAATGTACACTACAAATAGCAAGGGTCCCAGCACCGATCCCTGAGGTATACCACTCATCACAGGCTTCCAATCACAAAAACAACTTTGGACCATCACCCTCTGCCTCCTGCCACTAAGCCAATTTTGGACCCAATTTTCCAAATTGCAGAGCTCGAAATCGGGACCAAATTAACCACGTTAACTATCTGGGGGCTGCAGCTGACCGACGCTGCAGAGTACTACTGCTCCCTGAGGCTCACAGTGACAGAAAACAGTGAAACTCTCATACAGAACTCCTGGATGCCTGGGCCCCAGCTGCTGAAGCGTGATATAAGGGCGGTCAGATGCTGACACGGTGCTGAGTCACGCCCCTGTGAGCTGACACACATGGAGACGGAGCCAGGAAGCAGCCCCTTGTGTGAAGGACTCACAACAGACTGATTATTTGACACTGGGAAGTGTTCTTGAGTGTCAGCAATCTCTGTCTCGGTGCGTATCTGAACTTTGAACCCTGGTTTTAAAGGGAGAAGTATTTGATCAGAGGCAGGAAGGAAGGTTTAACCTGTACATTGATTCTCTGATGGGTCTGTCCGTCCGATTGGATTCTACAGTTTGTTTTCTCAGCTGCTCCTGGAGACAGTTGGGTGACAGTTTAAGCCGAGTTTCTATCTGACACCCAACAGCCAGGAGCTCCCAGCCACAGTCCAAAGGCAGTTTTTGTACAGGAGTGAGACAGTTTTCCATCACCGTGAGTCTTAGACAGAGTGCAGTGTGAATACGCTGGTGTCTCAGCAGGTCATTGCTTCTTGTAAAGGTATTCTCACATTCAGAATATTGAAACAGAGGAAACACATTGGTGTTCAGTGTATTGGGAAGATTCAGAGAGAAGCCGGAAGCGGCGGATAGTGAGAGTGGAGAATGTTCATTGTTTAATATTCGGCTCTGGGGCCGCACTCGGGATTTGTAAACCCCGCCCACCCGCCCGGAGTTTATTAACCCGCTCCCGACAGTGACCTCTCACCTGACAGCTCACAATACCCGGCTGATTGACAGCAGCTCCGGACCAATAGCAGGAGATGGATAGTCCGCGGCAGCGGCTAGTTCTCGAGCCAATCGGAGTGATGGAGGGGCGGGGCTAGGCTGCAACTGAAGCATGCGCAGTACTGGAATCGGAGCCGGAAGAAGGCTGTCGGGTTAAGATCTCAAAGGGTGAGAAATGAAGCCGACGGTTGGAGACTGTGAACCGGGGGGAGCCTGGAAACCGCGCGCGAGCTCAGAGGGCGGGTGGAGATTGTGAACCGGGGGGAGCCTGGAAACCGCGCGCGAGCTCGGAGGACGGGGAGACGGTGGCCTCGTGGTAATGTCACTGGGCTAGAAACCCAGAGACCCTGTTCTGAGGATATGGGTTCAATTCAGTGAATAAATCTGGAATATAAACCTCGTCTCGGAAATAGTGATCATAAAACTATCATGGGTTGTTTTAAAACCTCATCTGGTTCACCTGCGCCCCTTCAGGGAAGGAAATCTGCCATCTTACATGTGACTCCAGACCCACAGTGAAGTGGTTCACTCTGAAACCGTCCGGCAAGCCACTCAGTTCCAGGGCTATTGCGGATGGGCAACGCCCGCATCCCATAATAGAATTTAAAAAACATGGTGGCTGTGGGACTGGCTTATGCAGGCAACTGCCTGTCACCATCTCGGGAGGGGAAGGGGGGTGGGGTGAATGGTTGGCCATATTGGTGAGGGAATTGTCATTTGTGGGAGAGAATTCCAAACTTTTCCCAGCCTTTGTGTCAACAATTGTTATCTCATTTCACGCTGAAAGACCTGGCCACAATTTTTAGACTATGTCCCTAGTCCACAACTCCCCAGTTAACAGAAATAACAGTCCGAGTTTCAGTCATCTCTCCTGATAATTTAATTTCAGGTATTACTGTGACTGGAAAAGTACCTGGATACACAAAGCCCTGCTCAGACCACACCTGGAGAACGGTGTTCATTTCTGGGCAGCACACCTCAGGAAGGATATATTGTCCTTGGAGGAAGTGCAGCACAGATTTGAATGAATGATACCTGGACTCCAAGAGTTAAATTGTGAGGAGAGATGATACAAAGTTGGGTTGTATTCCCTGGAATTTAGAAGATTAAGGGGTGATTTGATCAAAGTTTTCAAAATATTAATTGGAACTGATTGGATAGATAGAGAGAAACAATTTCCACCAGTTGGGGAATCTGGGACTGGGAGCATAGTGTAAACATGAGAGAGCCAGACCTTTCAGGAGTGAAGTTAACAAACACTTCTACACACAAAGGGAGGTAGAAGTGAGGAACTTTGTTCCACAAACAGCAGTTGATGTGGGATCAATGTTAATGTTAAATCTAACATTGAACGATCTTTGTTAACCAAAGGTGTTAATGGATATGGGGCAAAGGCAGGCATATAGGGTTAGATCACAGATAACCCATGATCTCATTTCACGGTGGAACAGACACGAGGGGCTAAACAGCCATCTCCTAGAATCATAGAAACTTACACCACAGAAAGAGGCCATTCAACCCTTTGTGCTTCTGCTGTCTCTTTGAAAGAGCAGTCATGTTTAGACCCACATACCCACACTCTGTTTGTAATCAGTAAGTTCCTCATTCTCAAATCCTTTTAAAATTCCTTATAGAATCAGGTTCCAGCACCTTTTCAGCTCAAGAGTTCCCGATCCTGACAACTCCCTGCTGGTGCAGAAACTGCTGAACTCGATGTTGAGTTCTGGAAGGTAGTAAAGTGTCGAATCAAAACATGAGCTGATGTTCCTCGAGCTCCCACTGAGCTTCATTGGAACAGTTCAGGGGGCAAAGGGCAGAGAGATCAGAGTGGGAGTGGGGCGGAGAATTAAAATGACAAGTGACTGGAAGCTCAGGGTCAAGCTCACAGACTGAACTGAGGTTGTTCAACAAAGTGATCACCCAATCTGTGTTTGAACTTTCCCATGTAGATGCAGACCACATGATTAGCACTGAATAAAGAAACTAAATAGAAAAAATTACAAGTAAATTACTGTTTGTTTTAGGCTGAAGAAAGAAGCTTTATTTGAAGAGTAAGGGTTACAAAGTAAAACAAGCCGATTTCCAGAATATTAAATCACCAGTCCAGTTATAGAGATTATTATCAGCAGAAACAAACTCAAACTATCAGAATGAACATGGTTCAGTCCTGAATGTGATTAACAGCAGAGTCCAACCCCTGGAGTCACTGCTGAACTCGCTGGTGTGTCAGCCGGTTGGATGATTTATTAAATCCCTTCTCACACGTGGAGCAGATGTCCGGCCTCTCCCCAGTGTGAACTCACTGCTGTGTGTCTTGGAGCTGATGGTTTTCCCCATGCACCAGCTGCTCTTGTCTTTCCAGGTGGTGTGGGTCATGGGTTTGGGAGATTCTTTCAAAAATTCTGGTTGAATTGCAGATCTATGAAATCCATCTCCTTTTCCCCTCCTCCACCTCTCTCTCTTCTCCCATAGAGGCCAGAGTCTTGTGTAGGCCCAAACCGGGTGGCAGGTTCCCTTCCCTGAAGGACATTGGTGAACCAGTTGGGTTTTTATGATAATCCAGCAGTTTTCATGGTCATTTTATCCTAGTGCTGCCTCCACAAATTATCAGATTCATTCAGCTCAATTTCACAGCCTGCCCTTGTGTTTTTGTGGGTTCTGTTTCATATTTCCTTGTTTGTTTTAAATTCATTTTACAGGGTATTAGAAAGATTTTCAGTCGGGAAAGTCAAAACCAAACATCACATCAAAATCTGCCAGAGTCGCTCGATTCATCAGGACCTGAATATTATCAGCCTTTGAACATGGAAGCAAAAAGTACTGTTCACACCAGGGAGAAACCCTGGAAATGTGGGGACTGTGGGAAGGGATTCAGATCCCCGTCTGAGCTGGAAACTCATCGACGCAATCACACCGGGGAGAGACCATTCATCTGCTCCGTGTGTGGGAAGGGATTCATTCAGTTAGTCTGTCTTCAGAGGCACCAGCGACTTCACACTGGGGAGAGGCCGTTCACCTGTTCTGTGTGTGGAAAAGGATTCACTCTCTCATCCCACCTGCTGAAACACCAGCAAGTTCACACTGACAAGAGAGAGTTTAAATGTCCCAACTGTGAAAAGAGCTTTAAAAACCCACACGGACTGAGGGTGCACCAGCACATTCACACCAGGTATGCACCATTCAGTTGCTCACAGTGTGGGAAGAGGTTCAGGACATCACCCCACCTTCTGACACACCAACGAGTTCACACTGACGAGAGACCTTTTAAATGTTCAGACTGTGGGAAGTGCTTCAAAACTCCTGGGGATCTGCAATATCATCAACGTATTCACACTGATGAGAGACCGTTCAGATGCTCTCACTGCGGGACTGGCTTCAGGCAATCATCTCACCTCACTACACACCAACGCACTCACACTGGGGAGAGGCCATTCACCTGCTCCAAGTGTGGGAAGGGATTCAGTCAGTCATCCAACCTGTTGACACACCAACAAGTTCACACTGAGGAGAGGCCATTCACCTGCTCTGAATGTGGAAAGGGATTCACACGATCATCCCACCTGCTGAGCCACCAGCGCATTCACACTGGGGAGAGGCCATTTACCTGCTCCAAGTGCGGGAAAGGATTCACACAATCATCAGCGCTGCTGACACACCAGCGAGTTCACACCGGGGAGAGACCCTTCACCTGCTCCATGTGTGGGAAGGGATTTAATCGATCATCCAACCTGGGGAAACACCAGCGAGTTCACATGTGACTGCACTGCTTTGATTCTGCTGCTGTTAATCAGATTAAGGAGTGAACCTTGTTAATTATGATATTGGGGAAGTGTTGATGCTGTTGTTGCTAACCACAGTATCTGGGCTGGAGTTGACAATTGTGAAGTGCCTTTCACAATCTCAGGACATCTCTGTGTGCAGTAAACCTCCACAAACAGCAATGTGATAATGACCAGAGATGATCTGTTTTTAGTGAGATTGTTTGAGGGTGAAATATTGGCCTCACAGGGGAGAACTCCCCTCCTCTCCTTCCAAACAGTGGCCATGGGATCCTTCACAGTCCATGTCCAAATGCAGCTACACCTGGACAATATCCAGATTTGGGCTGACAAGTGGCAAGTAACATTCACGCCACAGAAGTGTCAGGCAATGACCATCTCCAACAAGAGAGAATCCAACCATTGGCCCTTGATGTTCAAAGGCATTACCATCACTGAATCCCGCACGATCAACATCCTGGGGGTTACCATTGACCAGAAACTGAACTGGACCAGCCATATAAATACTGTGGCTACAAGAGCAGGTCAGAGGCTAGGAATCATGCATTGAGTAACTCACTTCCTGACTCCCCAAAGTCTGTCCACCATCTACAAGGCACAATTCAGGAGTGTGTTGGAATACACCCCACTTGCCTGGATGAGTGCAGCTCCCACAACACTCAAGAAACTTTACACCGTCCAGGACAAAGCAGTCTGCTTGATTGGCGCCACATCCTCAAACATTCACTCCCTCCATCACCGATGCACAGTAGCAGCAGTGTGTACCATCTGCAAAGTGCACTGCAAGAATTCACCAAGGCTCCTTCAACAGCACCTTTCAAACCCACAACCGCTACCATCTAGAAGGACAAGGGCAGCAGATAGATGGGAATACCACCACCTGGAAGTTCCCCTCCAAGTCACTCACTATCCTGACTTAGAAATATATCGCCGTTCTTCACTGTTGCTGGGTCAAAACCCTGGAACTCCCTTCCTAACAGCACTGTGACTGTACCTACACCACGTGGACTGCAGCAGTTCAAGAAGGCAGCTCACCACCACCTTCTCAAGGGCAACTAGGGATGGGCAATAAATGCTGGCCCAGCCAGCGAAGCCCATATCCCATGAATGAATGAACAAAAAACATCTAGAGTATTGTGTACAGTACTGTTCTCTTTATTTAGGAAAGATGTCAATGTGTTAGAAGCAGTTCAGAGAAGGTTTACTAGACTAATACCAGGAATGGGTGGGTTGTCTTATGAGGAAAGGCTTTTTTTTCATTTGTTCATGGGATGTGGGTGTCGCTGGCTGGGCCAGCATTTGTTGCCCATCCCTAATTGCCCTTGTTCAGAGGCATTTCAGAGTCAACCACATTGTTGTGGGTCTGGAGTCACATGCAGGCCAGACTTGGTAAGGATTGCACAGTAAAGGGCATTAGTGAACCAGATGGGTTTTTACAACAATCGGCAATGGTCATGGTCATCAACAGACTTTGAACTCCAGATGTTTTATTGGATTTAAATTCCAGTATCTGCCGTGGTAGGATTCAAACCCGAGTCCCCAGAGCATTACCCTGGGTCTCTGGAATACTAGTCAGAGACAATACCACTGTGCCACCGTCTCCCCTCCCACCAAGGTTTGGCTTGGACAGGTTAGGCTTGTATCCACTAGAATTTAGAAGAATAAGAGGTGACTTAATTGAAATGTTTAAGATCCTGAGGGGTCTTGACATGGTGGATGTGGAGAGGATGTTTCCTCCTGTCGGAGAATCTAGAACTAGGGGTCACTGTTTAAAAATAAGGGGTTGTTCATTTAAGACAAAGATGAGGAGAAATTTTTTTCCCTCAGAGGGCTGTGAGTCTTTAGAACTCACCATTAGAGATATAAATTAGCCACGTGGGTCAAAAAATCAAAGGGGTTGTTTGTACGGTAAAAGACAGTTAATTTACATTTCTGTTTGGACCATCCTTGGTATATCACATCATGTAGATAGGCTGTGGGGGTTAGGAAAGTTCTTTGGTTTAATTTACCCTCTGTGTGTGGCCATCTTGGTGATGCAACAGAGAGTGGGTGGGGCTTCATGGTCTCAGTGACCATGAGAGAAAATGATGAATTCATTGATTACATTATCACTCTCCACACAGGGACTTGAGAACAGAACCCAGCCAGATTAGAGAGAGGGATAAACTGGGAGTGAGGAGAGGAATGGTGGAGATGGTATGATGGGTTTGGCAGGATGACCATATCTCATGGAGAAAATTAAGGGACAACCTGCCATGGGAGTCCGTATGAGTGGGTGGGAGGGTCTTGGTTGGGATGCTGCCAGAGCTGGTGAGGCGCAGAGGAATGGGGTGAATTGGCTGACAGAGCTGTTGGAGCACAGAAACAGTAAGGCACAGTGTTCTGCATGAGGCATGACCACAAAGGTCCAATTTAAGGGACAAACAGTGTTCTGGCACCAGGAAGCCCAGGACAGCTGAACACAGGACAATTTTGTAAAATCCTGTACGTTTGGTCACCCTGCATTTTGGATTCCAGCACAGGGAGGAGGAAGAGTGTGTGGGATGAGGATTTACCGCCTTGCAGGAACAAGAGAGGAAACCAGGTTCCATAGAAACCAAAATTGTCTGTTTAGAATTTCTATCCTGTCTTTACAGTGATGAGTTTTGTAAACTCCTTTTCCAGGATATTAGAACGGGTTTTACAGGCAGGAGGCTCATACGGAACACCACAGCATGATCTGACAGAGTCACTCGATTCATCAGGACCTGAAGATCATCAGCCTTTCAATGTGGATGGAGAAATGTTTGTCTGTTCTGCCTGTGGGGAAATGTTTCAATCATCAGTATGACTGGAAAATCACCAAGACATGCACACCTGAGTGAGAGTGTTCCAGTGTACTGACTGTGGAAAGAGCTTTAGTTACACAGCCTGAATAAAGATCACACCATTCACAGTGGGGAGAAACCATACACATGTTCTGTGTGTGGACGAGGCTTCAACTGATTGTCCAATCTGAAGAGACACAAGGACACCGGCACCATGGAGAAACCATGGAACTGGGAGGAATGTGGTAAAGGATTCAATTCTTCATCCAGGCTGGAAATTCATCAATGCATTCACAATGGGGAAAAGCCATTCAGTTGTTCCGTGTGTGGGATGGGATTCACTCGGTCATCCGGCCTTCGGTCACACCAGCGAGTTCACACTGAGAAGAAGCCATTCAGCTGCACAACCTGTGGAGAGGGGTTCAAGTCTTCATCCATCCTCACTGAACACCAGCGGATTGACACGGGTGGGAAACCATTCACTTGCTTCGTGTGTGGGAGTTGTTGCAAGGATATGCTTTTGCTTCAGTGACTGGAAGCCAGTGTCCTGTGGCGTACCACAGGGATCTGTGCTGCGACCCTTATTATTTGTCATTTATATAAACGATATAGATGACTATGTGGGGGGTAGGATTAGTAAGTTTGTGGATGACACAAAGATTGGCCGGGTAGTTAACAGTGAGGTTGAATGTCTTGGGCTACAGGAAGATATAGATGGGATGGTGAAATGGGCAGATAAGTGGCAGATGGAATTTAACCCTGACAAGTGTGAGGTGATACACTTTGGAAGGAGTAATTTGACAAGGAAGTATTCAATGAACGGCATGACACTAGGGAGTTCTGAGGCGTATGTGTCCATAGATGTCTGAAGGTGGAGGGGCATGTTAGTGGGGTGGTGAAAAAGGCATATGGGACACTTGCCTTTATCAATCGAGGCATAGATTACAAAAGTAGGGAGGTCATGTTGGAGTTGTATAGAACCTTGGTGAGGCCACAGCTGGAGTACTGTGTGCAGTTCTGGTCACCACATTATAGGAAGGATGTGATTGCACTGGAGGGGGTGCAGAGGAGATTCACCAGGATGTTGCCTGGGATGAAACATTTAAGTTATGAAGGGAGGTTGGATAGACTTGGGTTGTTTTCGTTGGAGCAGAGAAGACTGAGGGGCGACCTGATCGAGGTGTACAAGATTATGAGGGGCATGGACAGGGTGGATAGGAAGCAGCTATTCCATTTAGTTGAAGGGTCAGTCATGAGGGGACATAAGTTCAAGGTGAGGGGCAGGAGGTTTAGTGGGGAATGAGAGGAAAAACATTTTTACCCAGAGGGTGATGACTGTCTGGAATGCACTGCCTGGGAGGGTGGTGGAGGCGGGTTGCCTCACATCCTTTAAAGAGCACTTGGCACATCATAACATTCAAGACGATGGGCCAAGTGCTGGTAAATGGGATTAGGTAGGTAGGTCAGGTGTTTCTCACGTGTCGGTGCAGACTCGATGGGCCGAAAGGCCTCTTCCGTACTGTGTGATTCTGTGGGGGAAGGGATTCACTGGTGTATTCGCCCTCCAGTAACACCACCGAATGCACATGAAGGAGAAGCCATTCAGCTGTACTGCTGCGTCAGCTGCAGAAAGAGTTTCAGGCAGTCAACCGACCTCAGTGAACACCAACGTACTCACACTGCGGAGAAGCCATTCACCTACTCCATGTGTGGAAGGGATTTCCTTGGTCATCCCAACTGCTGACACATCAGCGAGTTCACATTGGGGACAGACTGTTCACCTGCTCCTTGTGTGGGAAGGGATTCCCTTGGTTATCCCAACTGCTGACACATCAGCGAGTTCACACCGGGGACAGACCGTTCACCTGCTCCTTGTGTGTGTCGGGATTCACTCAGTCACAACACCTACTGAGATACGAGCGGGTTCACCTGTGATTACAGGGGTTGGATTCTGCTGTTTTTCTTGCTGTTAATCACACCCAGGATCGATAGTCTGACAATAATTGGTTTGTTTCTGCTGATGTTAACCAAACTGTAACTGGCTAAAGTTTAATATTCTGGAAATGTCACTGATTTTCAGGGCTGCATTGTCCCTTTTTAAAAGCTTCATCTGTGATCTTTCCCCTTAGTACGAGAACTCTCAATAGGAGCTAATTTACAATAAAATTCTGAACTTTTACTTCAATCTTAAATTGATCTTTGATGCAAACTCTACAGTTCAGTGTTTGAAAGGTTCCACTGATTAACATCTCCAATTAGAAAGTGCTGATTAACCCTTGCTGACAATTCTTACTGACTTCCACATTCTTCACAGTGACACCTCCATTATGAAGTTAAATTATGAATGAACAGCAATTAAAATGGTGAAATATTTTACAGGCAGATCAATAAAAGCTTCATCAATCAACATTGATATTGATGAAGTTTGGAAGTCGCTGATTCAATCATTTCTGACACAGCAGCAGCAACATTTGGTAAAGGTGGAACCCACACAAAGACTGGTTTGAGACCGACTCAGCAGAGATGACATCTGTCATTGAAGCAAAAAGCAAAGCCCACCTGATGCACAACATAAAGCCAACAGCCAAATACTGTGTGCAGTTCTGGTCACCATATGAATTTAAGGGGAGGTGGTGGAGTGGTATTGTCACTGGACTCGTGTTCCAGAGACCCAGGGTAATGGGGATGCGGGTTTGAATCCCACCATGGCAGATGGTGGAATTTGAATTCAAATATCTGGAATTAGAAGTCCAATGATGACCATGAAACCATTGTCATAAAAACCCATCTGGTTCACTGATGCCCTTTAGGAAAGGAAATCTGTCATCCTCACTTGGTCTGGCCTACATATGACTCCAGACCCATAGCAACTCTTAAAAATGCTCTCTAACAAGGGCAATTAGGGATTGGCAATAAATGCATGGGTTTATATGTCATGAGAACGCACACACCAAACAAACTGGGTCTCTTTTCTTTTGAAATAAGACGTGTGAGGGCTGAGCTAATCATTTAAAACGATGAAAGGTTTTGATAGAGAGGATACAGGGAGAATGTTTACTCTTGTGGAGAAAAGCGTAACTAGACACCATCAATATAAGATTGTCACCAAGAATCCAATAGGGAATTCAGAAGAAACTTCTTCACCCACAGATGGAGTGAGTGAAGTGAATAGTATCAAAGTACTTATGGGGAGGCTGGACAAACATATGAGGGAGAAGGGGATATTGGGTTACGGTGATAAATTTGGAAGTGGAAAGATGGGAGGAGGCTCGAGTGGAACATAAACACCGAAATGGACTGGATGGGCCGAATGGTCTGTTTCTGTGCTGTATGTCAATGTAATCCTATCTAAGGCTTCAACTGATTGTCCAACCTGGAGAGACACAAGGACACCCACAACAGGGAGAAACCATGGAAATGCGGGGACTGTGGGAAGGGATTCAGCTCTCCATCCCAGCTGGAAACTCATTGGCTCAGTCACACTGGGGAGAGACTGTTCCCCTGCACCATGTGGAGGAAGGGATTCACCGAATCATCCAGCTTCCAGAAACGCCAGCACACTCACAGAGGAGAAACTGTGAAACTTACACTGTGTGTGGGAAGAGATTCACTCAGTCACCCATTCTCCAGATACAGTCTGTAAGAATTCTGTTCTTTCTTTGTCTGTGTATTTATATAGTCTGTCAGAGTTGTGTTCTTTCTTTGCCTGTGTGTTGATCTGCAGGGTAGAGTCTGTGGGGGTGATGTCATGCTTTGAACCGGCTTGTCCTAGTTTGGAACTGAGAGATGGTGGAAGTGCAGAAGTTCTATGTAATCACAGAGGAATGTGTGTGCTCTCAACAACAGGCGAACGCTGTTCAGATGAACACACCTGTGATTGGACAAGAGCCACATAATTGTGTAGTGAAATGTACATGGACAGTTCTGATTGGTGGCCTCAGGGGAGCCAGTTGGGTGGGGGGTGGTGGGGGTTTCCAGCATAAAAACAGTCCTCTCAAGGGGTTTGATGCAGTGGAGAAAAGAACAAAGGGAAGAAGACAAAGAAATAAGAAAAAAGCCAGAAAGCTGGAAACTCCACACGAAAACCAGAAGCTACGGGGAAAGAAGTGCGCTCTGCTATCCAGATACGACATGGGAAGTATAGAGCTCACATTATTCTGTTATCACTGCTTGAACTTTACCTTTAGTCCAGAAGTTTGTCCTGCCTTTCTCTTAATAAAGCTGCTCCATAACTGAACTTTATTGTCACATCCGATCCTGTTGTAAGTAAGGAGTTCAATCCCTACAACCCGCAAGTTCACATCAAGGAGATTCTGTCCATATGCTCCATTTGTAGGAAAGGATTCACTTGTGTGTCCAGCCTCACTGCCCATCAAGTTGTTCACTCTGATAAGAGACCTTTTAATTGTTATCATTGTGTGAAGAGTTTTAAAAGCTCTAAAGATCTGATGAAATACCAACTCACTCACACTGAAGAGAACCCATTCACCTGCACTGACTGTGGGAAGAAATTCACTACTCACTCAACCTGCGGACACACCAATCACCCTGCCAATGGAAACAATTTCTACCAATGTAAATGAAAACTCCTAAAAAATAATCATTTCCACACCTCTATTAAATCAGTCCTTAACCTTTTCTGCTCTAAAGAGAACAATTCCAGCTTCTCCAGTTTCTCCACGTAACTGAAACCTCTCATCCCTGATACTATTCTGGTAAGTTTTCTCTGTACTCCAAGGCCTAGACATCTTTCCCAAAGTGTGGTGCTCAGAATTGAGCACAAGACTACAGCTGATCAGTGATTTATAAAGATTTAGGATAACTGCCCTGCTTTTCCACTCCATGTCCCCATTAGTAAACCAAGGTTCCCATTATATTTTTATAAACAATTGATCAACATGTCCTGACGGATTCAAAGGTTTGTGTCCATACACTCCCAGGTAACTCTGTTCCTGCATTCTGTTTAAAATTGTACCATTTAGTTTATACTGCCTCTCCTCATTCGTCCTTCCAAATGCATCATTGACTGTGAATCACTTTGAGATGTTCTGAGGATGTGAAAGGTGCTAAGTGAACACGAGAACTTTCTTTCTTTTACAGCTGATTAAAAGTTGTAGATTTTGATCCAAAGATTAAATTGAGATTGATATTCAAAGTTAACTACTTTACTGTAGACAAAATCTAACTGGGAGTCAGTGAATTAAGAGGAAAGATCCCAAACAACGGTTCTTCAAGGTACACTGCAGGCCCGGCAGCTCAATCAGCTCCACTCTCAGCTCAGGAGACCTCAACAACTCCACAAACTGTCCACAGGGGAATTCTCCTGGTGCAGTGGGACCAATATTCGTGCTTTAACTATCACCACCAAAAAAAACTGAATTAATCAGTCACTGGTCTGATTGCTGTTTGTGGAATCTTACTGTGCACAAACTGGCTGTCGTGAATCAGTAACTGGTATCTATATAACACGATTAATGTAATAAAACATCCCAAGTGCTTCAGAGGAATTTCATAAAGAAAAAAATTGGCACTGAGTTACATAGGACATTATTAATGTAGATGGCCAAAACCTTGATTGGAGAGGTAGATTTTAACAAGCATCTTTAATCAGGAGAGAGAGCTGGAGGAGCGGAGTGGGTTAGGGAGGGAATTTTATGCCTGGGTACAGCTACTAATGGTGGAATAATTAAAATCAGGATGTTGAAGGTCCCAGAATAAGAGGAGAGCAGATATCTCAAAGGGTGTGAGGCTGGAGATTACAAAGATTGGGAGGGATGGGGCCATAGAAGAATTTGAAAACAAGGCTACAATTTTAAAATTAGGATTTGGTCAAAACCAAGTTTTAACCAGTGGCCAATGTAGAGCAGAGAACACAGGAGTGATGGGTGAATGGGAATTGGCGTGAGAAAGCACATGGGCAGCAGAGTTTTGGACAAGCTCACGTTTCCAGGTGGGGGTGGGGTGAATGTGAGAGTCTGGTCAGGAATGTATTGCAATCGTCAAGTCTAAAGGTAACACAGGCATGGATGAGGGTTTCAGCAGCAGATGAGCTGGGGTGGGGTGGAGACAGGTGACGATAGGGAGATTGAAATATCTGGTATTAGTGATGGTGTGGATATGTGGTCAGAAACTCATCTTGGGGTCAAATCTGACACCAAGATTGTGAAGAGTCTGGTTCAGCCTCAGACAGTTCCCAGGGAGAGGGATGGACTCAGTAGTTAAGGAACGGAATTTGTAGCGGTGAATGAAGACAATGACTTTGGTCTTTCCAATTTTTAATTGCAGAAATTTCTGCTCATCCAGTACTGGATGTCAGATAAGCAGTTTGATAATTTAGTAACAGTGGAGGAATGGAGAGGGATGGTAGTGAGGTAGAGCTGGGCGTTGTCAGTGTACATGTGAAAACTAACACGGTGCTTTAGGATGATGTTGCCTAGTAGCAGCCTGTAGATGAGAAATAGGAGGGTCCAAGGATAGATCCTTGGGGGACACCAAGTACAAGGACTTTGCAGAGGAAATGGAGGTTGGAGATGGGGTGGTAGTTTGCTAGGACTGTGGAGTCAAGAGTTGGTTTCCCTCAGAATGGTGACGATGGTGCATTTCAAGGTGAGGGTGGCAGTACCAGGAGAGAGAGAGAAAAATTAACAATATCAGCTAACATGGGCAAGTTGGATGGTCAGCAGTTTAATGAGAATAGGGTCGAGGGATTTGGATGCAGATTTCATGGACAAGATGAGCTCTGACAGGGATTGACAGGAGGTAGAAGAGAAACTGGAGAAAGATGCAATTTCAGGGCTTGGTCTGTAGAGGAACTGTAGAGACCGTTAGGCCCGGTGGGTTTGTGGGAAAGAGGGAAGCAGCAGAGGCAGCTGATCAGATTGTCTCAATCTTAGTGACAAAGAAGCTCCATGAGCTCCTCACACTTGTTGTTGGGAGTGAGGATGGAGGAGGCTGGGTAGAGCCCTTCAGAAGGAACTAACTTGTATTCAAGATACTCAAAAGATACGACAGGCTGTGTGTTCAACACAAAGCTGATTTATTTAATTATTGCCAGAATAATATCCCCGCTAACTGGGCTGGAGTTTATTAACAGCAGCAGAAACAGACCCCAATGAACATGATTCAGTCCTGAATGTGATTAACAGCAAAACCCATCACTGTAGAAACTTGTGAACTTGCTGGTGCTTTAGCAGCGTGAATGAAGTTGTGAATCCTTTCCCACACTCAGAGCAGGTGTATGGCCTCTCCCCGGTGTGAATTCGCTGGTGATTCAGCAGGGTGGATAACTGAGTGAATCCCTTCCTACATTCCATGCAGGTGAATGGCCTCTCCCCAGTGTGAATTCGCTGGTGCACAGTGAGCTGTTCTGATCGCCTGAATCCAGTCCCACAATGAGAGCACCTGAATGGTCTCTCCTCAGTATGAACACGTTGATGGGACATCAGTTCCCCAGAACTTTTAAAGCACTTCTCGCAGTCCGGGCATTTGAAAGGTCTCTCCTCAGTGTGAACTCGCTGGTGTGTCAGCAGGTGGGATGACTGAGTGAATCCCTTCCCACACTCGGAGCAGGTAAATGGCCTCGCCCCAGTGTGATCTCGCTGGTGTTTCAGCAGGCTGGATGACTGAGTGAATCCCTTCCCACACATATAGCAGGTGAACGGCCTCTCCCCAGTGTGACTGCGTCGATGAGTTTCCAGGTCAGACGGGTAATTGAATCTCTTCCCACAATCCCCACATTTCCACGGTTTCTCCCCAGTGTGACTGCGCTTGTGTCTTGACAGGCCAGATGATTGTCTGAAGCCTCGTCCACACACAGAACACGTGTACTGTTTCTCCGCGATGTGAACGGTGCTCTTTCCTTTCATGTTCAAAGGCTGATGCTTTCCAGTTATGATAAATTGGGCGACTGTCAGCTCCTGATGTGATGTTTGGCTTGAGGTTCACAACTGAAAGTGATTTAAAACAGAAAAAAGGGGATGAGAGAGAACCCACAAAAACACAAAGGCAAGTTGTGAAATTGAGCTGAATCAATCTGGTAATTTGTGGGGCCAGCACAAGGAAGAAGTGACCACGAAAACTGCTGGATTGTCATAAAAACCCAACTGCTTCAGGGAAGGGAACCTGTCACCCAGAGTGGACCTACACAAAACACTGGCCTCTATGGGAGGAGAGAGGGAGAGGAAGAGAGAGAGAGAGGTGGAACAGGCAGGGGGTCAAGCAGAGGGAACAAACCCAGAACCTACTAAAAGGACCAGGGTATCAGGTGTATGTGAACACCATCACCTCCAAGTTCCCCTCCAAGTCACTCATCGTCCTGACTAGGCTGACATCCAGTACTGGATTAACAGAAATTTCCTCCACTTAAGTACCGGGAAGACTAAAGCCTTTGTCTTCGGTCCCCACTACAAACTTCACTCCTTCGCCACCGACTCCATCCCTCTCCCTGCCAACTGTCTTGAGGCTGAACTAGGCTGTTCACAACCATGGCAGAATATTTCACCCCAAGCAAGATAAGCTTTCAGCCACGAATCCACATTATCACCAAGACCGCCCATTTCCACCTCAGTAACATCGTCTGACTCTGTCCTCATCTCAGTTCATGTGCCGTTGAAACCGTCATCCATTCCTTTGTTACCCCTAGACTTAACTATCCTGACACACTCCCCACTGGTCTCTCACATTCAACCTCTCTGTGACCTTGAGGTCACGCAAAACTCTGCTGCCCGTGTGTTTACTCACACCAAGCCTTGTTCACCCGTCCTCCCATTGCTGACTGACCTACAAAGGCTCCTGTTTAAGAAGCACCAAAATTTAAAAAATTCTCACCCTTATTTTCCTCCATGGTTGTATTCTTCCCCATCTCTGTAATCTCCTCCAGACAGTCAATCCTGCAAGATCAAAAACAAAAATACCTGGAAAAACTCAGCAGGTCTGACAGCATCTGCAGAGAGGTTGCACCCATCTAATTCAGGCGTTTATGATTGGTGGCCGTCCTTTCAGTTGCCTCGGCCCCAAACTCTGGAATTTCATCCTTAAACCTCTCCCCTTTGCTAACTCACTCTCATCCTTTAAGATAATCCTCAAAACCTACCTCTTTGGCCAGACACCTGCTGCCCTGCTCCCTCACAACAACTTATGTAGCTCAGTTCAAATGTTTCTTTATAACATTTTTGTGAAATGTCTTGGAAAGTTTTATTACGTTAAAGGCACAATATAAATACAAATTATTAGAACATAAGAAATAAGAGCAGGAGTAGGCCATTCGGCCCGTCAGCCTGTCCAGCCATTCAATAAAATCATGGCTGCTCTGCCCCAGGCCTCAACTACTTATTCGTGCCAGTTCTTCATAGCCCTCAACTCCTCAATATTTCAAAAATCTATCTACCTCCTCTTTAAATCCTTTCAGTGATCTAGTCTCTGCAACTCTCTGGAGTAGAGAATTCCAGACATTCATTACCCTCTGAGAGATGAAATTCCTTCGCATCTCAGTTTTAAATGAGTGTCCCCTTATTCTGTAACTATATCCCCTAGTTCGAGATTCTCCCACTAATGGAAACATCTTCTCAACATCTACCCTGACAAGCCCCCTCAGAACTTTTATGTTTCAGTAAGATCACACCCCACTGACTTGGATGTATATCTCTGCTTCTTCATCATTGCTGGGTCAAAATCGTGTAACTACTCACCTAAAAGCTTCATGAGATCACCTTCATCACACGGACCGCAGAGGTAAGAAGGTCAAACATCATCTTCTCCATGAGCAACTGGGCATTGGTAATATATGCTGCTGGCCTTTTAGTGATGTCCAAATCGCAAGAATAAATTTTTTAAAATATGTATATATTCCAAAAACAATACTCTTTTATATTGTACGGACAGCGTTTGTTTAATAACCAGATCTCCCCTATTATCTGCCTCCCTTGATAATTTCAGATTGAAATTGCTGGGTCCAACTGAGTTCCAAAATCCTCAGGGTTAAATCCAGCAGCTTCTCCTCCATTTCCCCTCCAGCTCAAACTGATGCAAATAAGACTTTAAAAAGGGAATTGGATAAAAATCTAAGGAGAAAAAAAATTGCTGAAGAAAGGACAGGGGCGTGGGACTAGATGATCTGTCCTTGCAGAGAACCAGAACAAGCACAAAGGATCAAATGGCCTCCGTCTGTATTGTAATCATTCAATGATTCTCTGATTCTATTAAAAAGGACCAACACTGGAGGCTGAGGACCAACTTCTGAACCAATGCCTACCTGGCAACAAACTGGCTCATAATGTGTGTTTATAGACTCGGTTCTGTGAGCAATGCTTGCAATAAAAAGAACACAAAATACTGAAGCTGCTGGAAATCTGAAATAAAAAGAGCAAATGCTGGAAATACTCAATAGATCAGGCAGTATCTGTGGACAAAGCAAAATAGTTAATGTTTCAGGTTGTGCAGAATGAATAACGGGGAATAAAAATGATGTAGAATTTGGTGGTCAATATAAGCTTAGAAACGGAAATGAAATGGGCCAAAGTGCAGGAAAAGAGAATTTCTGACTGAAAAATATGGTAGGAAGATAAAGCTGGTAAGCAAAATATAAAATACCAAATAGAGCTAAAATACACCCAATACTGGAGGCAGAGGATGTTAGAGAATGGAAGAGAGGTGATCTGGAAGGGCAGAGGTGAAACAGAGCAATAGATGGATTCAGATCCACAGAACGGGAGCTGCACAGCCCGAGAGCCATGAAACTCTCACAGATAACAAAGTACAGCACTAAGAGTTCTAAATGGTAGCTGAATGGTCCAAAATACTCACCTCTGAAACAATTTCACTGTTTTCAATATTAAAATCTCCTGCTGGAGACTGCAGCTGGAAAGATATCAGAAGCACTGGAGTCAAAGAAAAATCTCCCAGTTGAGGAAATACCCAGGGAGTGGGGTGATGTCACTGAGCAATTGTCGATGTGTGATGACATCACAGACACGAACACTGAACATCTGGGTCTGTGCAAACCAGTGATCACCACATATTATGAAGGATGTGAGGGTCCTTGAGAGGGTGAAGAGGAGATTTACCAGAATGGTTCCAGGGGTGTGAATTTTATTTGCAACGTTAGGTTGGAGAAACTGGGACTGTTCTCCTTGGACCAAAGGGGATTGAGGGGAGATTTGATAGAGGTGTACAAGTTTATAATAGGTTTAGGTAAGGTGGATAAAGAAAAACTGTTCCCATTATCTGATTGTGAAAAGGTTATCTATCGCTCCCTCCGCGCCCTCCCCCCCCCCCTCCCCCCTCCCTCCCCTCGCCCCTTTACCGATTGCGGATCCGAGAAAGAAGCATCGCTCACTCTCGCCATTACCCTCACTGCGCATGCTTCTATCACAAGACGAGCCCCGCCCCACATTCACTCCGATTCGTTGGAAGACCGCACCAGCTCGGTCCTCCTGCCCCGCCCCTAGTTTCTATTGGTCCAGAGCAGCCGTCAATCACCCGGGCATTATGACGGTTTCAAACGCTGAGGGCGGCCACGGACTCAGCCTGACTTGCTGATTCTTGGCAGCATTTTCTGTTTGAGAATTAGAGCTAGAGATGGATGGTCAGTTCCCCTCTGTCCCCGGGGGGATTCACACTCATTTCCCCAGTGCAGTGATTATCACGTTTACTTTACATGAGAAAGTCCCCGGTTCAATCCCGTCTCTGAAGAAGTCATAGGACACGAAACGTAAACTCTCATTCTCTCCCCACAGATACTGTTAGACCTGCTGAGTTTTTCCTTCGTTTTCTGTTTCAGATTTCCAGCATCCGCAGTATTTTGCTTTTATCAATCCCGGCTGGAAGCTTTGTGTTTAACATTGTTAATGGTGAGGAATTAAAAATGAGTTTAGTTTCATGTTGTCTCATTCTTTAAACGTTCTTTCTTCACCTTTAAACAGGTAACGGAAAGTGAGAGTAAACTGATCCACAGCGACCCAAAAACAAGACGCTGGAAATCCGACCTCAAAACAGAAAATGTTGGAAACACTCAGCAAACAATGGAGAGGGAAACAGAGCGAATTTTTCAGGTCACTGAACTTTTATCCAAACTGGGAGAACTATGTTTACCAACAAGTACATAGTCGGAGATAAGAGAAGCAGAGAGCAGGAAAGAAAAACGGTCCTGTGATAGGATGGAAAGCTGGAGATTAAATGACAAAGGGGATGATGGTGCAAGGCAAAATTGGGCGATAATGATATAAGCAAACAAACCAATGGAACAAGTGAACAAATAAAAGACAAGTCCAGAGGAAGTAAAAATCGTAACAGCAGAACAATTAGCATCAGCTACTGTGCGGAAAAAAGGGAGCAGTGGTTATGATATGAAATTGTTAAAATGAATGTTGAGTCCAGAAGGTCGTGAAGTGGCCAATCAATAACAAGGTGCTGTTCCTCGAGTTTCCTTTGAGGTTTATTAGAAGAGTGCAGGAGGCTGAGGGCAGAGGTCAGACCTGAAGTGAGGTGGCGAATTAAAATAGTAAATGACCGGAAGGTCACAGACTCACAGACTGGTGATGTTCTACAAAGCAATCATCCAATCCAGATTTAGTCTCCTCAGTGTAGAGGAGACCGCATTATGAGCAGGTAACACAATACTAAATTACAAGAAGACATAATAAATCACTGTGCCACTTGGAAAGTGTGTTTGGGGTCCTGGAATGTAAGAAGTGGGAGGTGAAAGTGTGGGTGCTGCATCTGCTGTGTTTGCATAGAAATGATTCACACTGATGTTCATAAGAGCACAAGAAATAGGAGCAGGTGTAGACCATACAGCCCCTTGAGCCTCTGAACCATTAAATGATTAACCTTAGCCCCACTTTCCCACCCTATCCCCAAATATATTGATTCCCCGAGTATCCAAATCTTCATGGATTTGCATTTTGAATATACTCAAAGTGGAGAATGATAGATTCAATTCATTTTTAATCTGGAAAATGCATACAGAAGGTGCACATGAATCGCAAGTGCTCCCTATCACTGCTTGGCAATCATATTAACTGAACTTTCATCTGGCTTATGTCACCCCACTGAAATCCTGTCTTTCTCTGACATGTTATTCTTCATATCATAACTGATGGATCAAGAGTTAAACAGCCCACCATCCCACTGTAAGGGGAAGAGGCAACTTTGTGGATGCTCCATAATGTTACAGACTGGCTCGTTGGATCTGCTCATTCCATCCTATCTTATATTCAGCTAAGGATTAAAAGGCTGCAACATACAGGCATTTGGGGACAATAGTGAGTTTACTGCTCAGGTTAGCTTCATATATAAAATGGATCTGGAAGAACTGGAGAAGATGCAAGGCAAAATTACTAGAATGATGCCAGAACTGGCAGGTTACACCCAACAAGAAAAATTGGATAGGCTGTAAATGGTTTCTCTGGAAAAGAGAGTAAAGGATGACCTGAACATTTAAGATTATGAAAGGGTTTGATAGGGTAGACAAGTGAGAGATGTTTCCAGTTACGGACAGATGACAATAAATATCAGTTTGTCACTGATAAATCTAAGTACAGTTCTAGAGCAACCAGAGATAAAAACAGAAACTGCTGGAAATACTCACAATATCAGTGGAAGGAGAAAGGGAGTTAATACTTCAGGTCTGTGCAGTTCTGATGAAAGCTCATCTGCCTGAAATGTAAACTCTGTTTCTCTCTCCACAGATGCTATCAGATCTACAGAGTATTTCCAGAATTTTCTAATGTTAATTCAAAGCTGATGCATCCACAGTATTTTGCTTTTCTTTAACTGGAGAACGCTAAGAACGTGGAACTTATTACCAGGAGCATTTGGGATTCGTGTCTGAGCTGGAAACTCATAGGTAAAATCCCCCCGTGGAGATAAGATACTTTGCCATATGAATGTGGAAATGGATTCACTCAGTCATCCCATTTACTGACACAACAGCACAGTCACACCGGAGGGAGACCACTCAGACACTTCCCGTGTGTGAAGGGATTTGCTCAGTTAAGCCACTGGTTAACATTCCAGCTTTAAAACCTAAAGGCACTTTCATGTCAGTGCTTTCATGTTGGTGAGGGGCAGTTTAACTATTCTGTCTATGGGGGAAAAAGCACTTTTATACCTCACCTGCTGAGACCCCGGTGAGTTCACACCTAACTGTAGGTGTTTGTTCTGCTTTTAATCACACCCAGTACAAAACTATGTTAGAGGGCCTGTGGTCTTTAGTTGCTGCATCAATTAATTTAATACATTGGTATCGTGGCCCAATGGCTCCAATCGTAATCGAATCGCACAACTTTATGTTCCATCAACTATCGATCTTCAATGGCAAGGATCTTACCCAGCATTCGCTGCGAGTATGAATGTGCTCTGTCCTCATTACAGGGGCTCCTCGCGCCTTACGATCCGAGCATGCGCAGTGCGGCTGTCACTGGAACTGCAAGGAACGGATAGGAAGTGATCGAGTGCAGTTGAGTAATGGAGCTGGTGGCTGGGTGAGGAGGATTAGAACCATCGATGTGGGCGGGGATGCTTCATAAGTACTCAGTGTAGACCTGAAGCCCGAAATAAAAACTTATCGATCCCGCCTTGGCACCGAACGGAGTATAAGCAATGGGACTCCTCCTGCTCGTAGGCCTGGTTTGCCGGCCGCCATCTTTGTGGGGGGCAATGTGCAGCACTGCGTGTGCGCGCCCGCTTATTTATTGGGGGTGATCCTGGACCAGGAGCAGAGGAAGGGTTGCCATCCCATCACAGATTCACAGAATTGTTACGGCACAAAGGAGGCCATTCAGCCCATCATGTCTGTACCGGCTCTCAAAATGAGCTTTACAACAGTGCCATTCTCCTTTTCCCTGTACCCTTGCATATTGTTTCTATTTAAATAATCATCCAATGTCCTCTTGAATGCCTCAATTGAAGCTGTCTCCACCACACTTCCAGGCAGTGCATTCCAGACTCGAACCACTCACTGTGTGAAAAAGTTTTTTTTCTCACATCACATTTGCCTTTTTTAGCAAATCACTTTAAATCTTTGCCGTCTTGTTCTCCATTGTTTTCCGAGCAGGAACAGTTTCTCCCTTTCTACTCTATCCAACCCCCTCATGAGTTTGAGCATCTCTATCAAAACTCCTCTTAGCCTTCTCCTCTCCAAGGAGAACAGTCCCAACCTCTCCAATCTATCTTCATAACTGAAGTTTCTCATCCCTGGAACCATTCTTGTAAACCTCTTCCACACACTCTCCAATGCGTTCATTTCGTTCCTATCGTGTGATGCCCAGAACTGTACACAATACTCCAGCTGAAGTCTAACTAGTGTCTTATATAAGTTCAGCATAACCTCCTTGGAGTCTCCAGGAATTGAAGATGAATCCCCAGGACACTGCCGTGTGCAACCCTGGAGAAAAATCATCAGGACATTAAAAAATATATTTTTTTGTAATTTTCTTTGAACATTTCTCTTTAACAGATATAAAAATATTGAAAATTGGATAAAGGCTGTTTGGCTGACAGTCAATCATCATCCAATTGGATAATGAGACTTTTTGATTTCCAATTAGTGTGTGAGGCTGTGTGTAAAGGATGGATGTGTGGGGGCAGGTCATGTGATTAAACCTCCAGGGATACATTTAATCAGAGTTGTAACCCTAGAGGAGAGAATGCTGTGAATTTCTATCCTGGACTGACGGTGATGATTTCTGTAAACTTACAGGGTACTGGAAGTGAAGGATTGACAAACAGGAAATTCAAACCAAACATCACATCAAGATCTGACAGAGGCACTCACGTCATCAGAACCTGAATATCAGCAGCATCTGAATGTGGAAGGTAAAAGGTTTGTTCCCTCTGTGGGAGAAGATGTCAGGTATCAATGTGACTGGAAAAGCACTGAGACACACAAACCCTGGTGAGAGCACACCTGGAGAATTACGTTCAGTTCTGAGCAACAAACAACAGGAAGGATAGAATGGACTTGGAGGGAGTGTAACACATTTACCTGAGTGATATCTGAACTCCATGGTTTAAATTACAAGGTGAGATTACACAAAAGAGTCAGAGAGTTATTATGGCATAGAGGAGGCCATTAGGCCCATTGAGTCCATGCCAGGTCTCTACTGCAATCCAGTCAGTCCCATTCCCCTGCTCTATCCCTGTATCCTTGCAGGTTTATTTCCCTCAAGTGCCTATCCAATTTACTTTTGAGATCATTCATCATGTCCATTTCCACCACCCTCATAGGCAGCAAGTTCCAGCTCATTACACTCACTGTGTAAAAATGTTTTCCCTCAGAAGCCCCTCAATCTCTTACTCAAATCCTTAAATCCGTGTCCATGAGTCCTTGAGTGATCAGCTGATGGGAATAGCCTTTCTTATTCTACCTTATCTAAACCTGTCATAATCTTGTACACCTCTATCAATCTCCCCTCAACCTCCTTTGCAGGAACCATTCTGGTAAATCTCCTCTGCACTTTTCTCAATGACCTTCACATCCTTCCTAAAGTGAGGTGACCAGAACTGGATGCAATTCTCAAATTGTGGCTTAACCAGAACTTTATAAAGATTCAGCATAACTTCCCTGTTTGTGTACTCAACGCCACTATTCATGGAGCTCAAGATCCAATTTATTTTAACCAGCTACTCTCTTAATATGTCCTGTCACCTTCAAAGATCTCTGCACATGAACCCGCAGGTCCCTCTGTCCCTGCTCACTCTTTAGAACTGTGCCTTTCATTATATATTGACTCTCTCTATCCATTCTGCCAGAACACATCACTCACTGTGAGGATCGTGATCCCTGAATTTAGAAGATTAAGAGGTGATTGGATCAAAGTTTTCAGTATATTAATTGTAACTGTCAGGGTGGATAGAGAGGAACTATTTCCACTGGTTGGGGAATCTAGGACGAGTGAGCGGAGTCTAAACATAGAATCAGGTTCCAGCACCTTTTCAGGTAGACAGTTCCCAATCCTGACAATCCTGATCCTGTTGGTGTAGAAACTGCTGAACTCGATATTGAGTCTGGAAGGTTATAAAGTGCCGAATCGAAAGATGAGCTGCTGTTCCTCGAGCTCCCACTGAGCTTCATTGGAACAGTTCAGGAGGCCAAGGAGAGAGAGGTCAGAGTGGGAGTGGGGCGGAGAATTAAAATGACAAATGACCGGAAGTTCAGGGTCAAGGTCACAGACAAAATGGAGGTTGTTCCAAAAAGTGATCACCCTCATTGTCGAGCAGATCACTTCGTGAGCAGTGAAGACAATAACTAAATTGCAAGAAGTACAAGCAAATTTCTGTTTGGTTTCGTCTTGCAAAACCTTGAGAATAGCCCAAAGAAAGATACTTGCTTTTAAGAACAAAGGTTACAAAACAAAGCCTCTTCCCAGTGTGAACTCGCTGGTGTGTCTTGGACGTGATGGTTTTCCCATGCACCAGCCGCTCTTGCTCTTCTAGAAGATGGGGTGCTGGGTTTGGGACATGATGTCAAAATTTTCATGTATCAAGTCCATTTCCGTTGCCCACTCCTCCACCTCTCTCTCTTTCTCCTCCCATAGAGGCCAGGCTCTTGTGTAGCTCCAGCCCACCTGGCAGGTTCCGTTCCCTGAAGGACATTAGTGAACCAGTTGGGTTTTTATGACAATCCAGCAGTTTTCATGGTCACTTTTCCCTGGTGCCGGCCCCACAAATGACCAGATTCATTCAGCTCAATTTCACAACCTGCCCTTGTGTTTTTGTGGGTTCTCTCTCACTCCCTTTTATCTATTTTAAATCAATTTCACAGGGTATTAGAAGGGGAGGATTTGCAGTCGGGAAACTGAAACCAAACATCACATCAGAATCTGATGGAGTCTCCCAATTTATCAGGACGGGAATGTCATCAGCCTTGAAACATGGAAGGAAAAAGCACCGTTCACTCTGGTGAGAAACCCTATAAATGTGGGGACTGTGGGAAGGGGTTCAATTACTTGTCTCGGTTGGAAACGCATCGGCGCAGTCACACTGGGGAGCGGCCGTTTACCTGCTCTGCGTGTGGGAAGGGATTCACTCAGTCATCCAACCTGCTGCAACACCAACGAGTTTACACTGGGGAGAGGCCATTAAGGTGCTCTCACTGCGGGACTCGCTTCAGGCGATCGGGTGACCTCACCACACACCAGCAAGTTCACACCAGGGAGAGGTTGTTCACCTGCTCCGTGTGTGGGCAGGGATTCAATCATTTTTCTGTCCTGTGGACACACCAAAGAGTTCACACTGACGAGGGAGAGTTTAAATGCTGTAACTGTGAAAAGAGCTTTAAAAGCCCACGTTCACTGAAGGAACACCAGCACATTCACACCGGTTCCATGCCGTTCAGCTGCTCTGAGTGTGGGAAGAGGTTCAGGGGATCCTCCACCCTGCTGAAACACCAATGCACTCACATTGGGGAGAGGCCGTTCAGCTGCTCCGAGTGTGGGAAGGGATTCACTCCGTCATCCAATCTGTTGAGGCATTGGCACGTTCACTCAGTCGAGAGACCTTTTAAATGTCCAGACTGTGGGAAGTGCTTTAAAAGGTCTGAGAAACTGATGTCCCATCAATGTGTTCACACTGACGAGAGACCGTTCACGTGCTCTCACTGCGGGATGGGGTTCAGGCGAGCAGGCGACCTCACTGCACACCAGCGAGTTCACACTGGGGAGAGGCTGTTCACCTGCTCGGAGTGTGGGAAGGGATTCACTCGTTTATCTCATCTCACTACACTTCACCTTGTTCACACAGATACGAGACCTTTTCAATGTTCTGACTGTGAGAAGCACTTTAAAAGCAGAAATGATCTGATGAAATATCAGCAAATTCACACTGGGGAGAGGCCGTTCACCTGCTCTGTGTGTGAGAAGAGATTCACTTGTTCATTCAACCTGCTGAAACATCAGCGAATTCACAGGTGATTACAGGGGTTGGATTCTGCTGTTGTTGCTGCTGTTAATCACACCTGGACTAAACCATGTCCATTCTGACAGTTGGGGTTGATCTCTAATGTCAGTTGCCCAGTTTAGGCTTAGCGTGTACCCACACCGTCTCTCAATCCTATGTGAATAAACTATCATATCCTCAAACCTCGTTTTCAATGTAAATCACTCAGAAACTGTCTTGAACTAAAGATGAACAATAAACAGATCACAGTGCAGTCCTGCAGCTCTATATTGATGGGAGAAAGTCTGTTCTGTAACTCGAGGATGAGGCTCGGTAAGCTCTGAATGTTTGTAATCACAAGTAGGCTCGAGCTGTTTGTGAGACGGGCTGATCAAAGCTGTTAACTTGTCAGATATTGAAGGAATTACTCTGAAAATAAACTCACCAATTGATAACCTCAGACTCTGCTCCCTGCTGTAATGAATACTCAACAATGTGGTAAATTAGCTAAAACCAATGGAGTTAGCTCTTGTCACATTCTTGACAAATTATAGACCAATTAGCCATTTCCAACAACTTGGCTAAGGTGGGCTTACAACATCTTTTAAGTGTAAAAATGAAGGTTTCGAGAAGCCATTTTGTTGGCATGTTATCTGTGTATCGAATGATGGAGGGTTACCCTCACTTCACATTTTCGGCCTGATCAACCGAGGAACATTGAGAAGTCTGTTTAATTGTTAAAGTTAAACATTCTCCTCTTACTGTTAACTGAAACTTTGAATTAATCTTTCTAACTTGTTACCTTTCCACCTTTTAATGGTTAATACATCTTTTGAAATGACCATTTAAAGTGTTCATTCCTGCCAGATGGTTGAGTCCTGTAGAACCTGATGATTTCATTCACGATTGGGGATTTATTGCAAACAACCTGTACCCCATAAATCAATTTAGAATCCCGAAGAAAAGATTGAAAATCCCATTCTGTTCGAGACAGACTCCTTAACAAGTTCTTTAATGAGATTAAATTGGTTCATTGGTGGTTAATCAGATGGTTAATTGGTGGTGAGTTAATTAGCGCTTTGAAAATCACAAACTGTCTCAGAGGCAGCGGATCCAGTGCCTCTGACCAGGAAAGTAATTTTCAAGTCGCACAAGTCCCAGTTCCCACCCTCGTCAGGAAGTGAAAATCCAACCCCAGCTCTCAAAATGAACATAGTTCAAACCTGGATGTGATTCACAGCAGCAATAACAGCAGAATCCAACCCTTGTTGTCAAATGTGAAACTTCTGGTGTCTCTTCAGGTTAGATGAAAAAGTGAATCTCTTCCTACAGACAGGGCAGTTGAAAGGCCTCTCCCCAGTGTGAACTCGTTGGTGTCTGTGCAGGTTATGCGTCCGAGTGAATCTCTTCCCACACACACAACAGGTGAATAGCCTCTCCCCAGTGTGAACTTGCTGGTGTTTCAGCAAATTTATTGGTCCTTTGAAACTCGTCTCACAGTCAGAGCATTTAAACAATCTCTGATCACTGTGAACAAGTTGATGTGTCAGCAGAGCAGATGACTGAGTGAAGCCTTTCCCACACACAGAGCAGGTGAACGGCCTCTCCCCAGTGTGAACCCGCTGGTGGGTCCCCAGGTTAGATGAGCTCATGAAAATCTTCCCGCGTACGGAACAGCTGAACGGCCTCACCCCACTGTGAACACGCTGGTGTGTCAGACGATTTGATAACTGCGTGAAACCCTTCCCACAATCTATGCAGGCGAACGGCCTCTCCCCAGTGTGAATACGCCGATGAATTTCCAGCTGGGATGGGGAAATGAATCCAGCTCCACAGTCGCCACATTTCCACGGTTTCTCCGTGGTGCGGGTCTCCTTGTGTCTCTCCAGGTTGGATCCTTGTCCAAACACACAGACACATGTACGGCTTCTCCCCACTGTAAATGCTGTAATTTTTTCAGGTTGCGTAACTAGCTAAAGCTCTTTGCATAGTCAGTGCACTGGAACACTCTCACCGGTGTGAGTGTGTCTCGGTGCTTTTCCAGTCATATAGATGAGTGATTTTTTTTTTCTACAGTCAGAATAGGCAAATATTTCTCCTTCCACATTCAAAGGCTGATAATATTCAGCTCCTGTTGAATCAAGTGACTGTTAGATCTTGATGTGATGTTTTGTTTGAGTTACCAGTCTATAAATTCTCCCTTCTGATGCCCTGTAAGCAGAGGTTTCAAAAGTCCTCATTGTAAAGCACAGCATAGAAATTCAGAACAGTTAATTTTAGTTTCAAAGAAACATTTTTTCCTCTCTTGTTCCCCCAAAGCTGTAAATCCCCGTCCCACACACTCTCCCTCCTCCCTGGGCTGAAATTCAAATAAAGTGTTGGATAATTCTCTGTATCCTTTTAATAAATTCTACAACTGGAGATTATGTTTTTCAAGGGGCCATTTGTGAACAGTTTCCCAAACACAGATCAGATTCCTCATTGATTTGAGCCCAAAGTGTAACCTCTTATTTATTGTCCCCCCTCCCCCATCCTCTGATGTGAACCATCCTCCACTCGCTGACCCAGGATGGCGGCCGTTAACCTGGGCCTGTTCCCAGGAGGGAGAAGCTCCGCAGCTGCAAACCAGGAGCTGACAATTATTCCTCAGGGTTTGCGGATCCACAAAGTGTTTCCAAATCCTCCCCGTCCAGCCGCCGGCTCCATCGCTCCCTCCCCCCGGGCCTGTCACCGCGGGATAAACACGGGGCCTGGGGCCTGAGGCCTACCCCAGAAATTGATCCAGTTCACAGTCCAGCCGCGGTTTCCATTCCTACCCTGTGCTCACAATCTCCTCCCGCTTCCCGAGAACCGTCCGCTCCTCCTCACTCTATCACCATGACTGACACTGAGCATGCTCAGAGCGCACACCCACACTGCACCTGCGCACTGGGGGGGCTAAACCATCCGCCGTCATCTTGGCAGAGGAAGGCGAGTCTTGTTGAGGGAGCGGGCACATGGGTGGCCATCTTGGTGAGGGAAGGGCTGAGTGAGGACGGGGCTTCCTCCCCGGTGACAGGCCTGGGTTACCCGGGCAACCGGCCGCCGCCATCTTGTGCTGAGGGTTTTACATCCGGGTCTTTAGTGAAGGAATGGACCATGAGCTGGAGCTCAGTTTTCAAGCTGGTCTGAGGAAGGTCTGAAATCAGATTTACATTCAGATATCTGTAAGGGCAATAAAGTTTACATTATGTTTTTAAAACGAAATCAGAATGCTGGAAATACTCAGTTCTGAAGAAGAATCATGTTGGATTGGAAATGTTAACTCTGTTTCTCTCTCTTCACTGAAGCTGCCAAACCTGCTGAGGATTTCCATAAATTTCTGTTTTTATTTCAGATTTCCAGCACCCGTAGTATTTTGTTTTTATTATAGTTTTAAAAAAATTTTGCTGTGTAACAAGTTAAGGTAAAATAATTGTTACTGTTTAAATGTACAAATCAATTACATGCATTTGCGTAACTGAGAATTGGCTGTTCAGGAGCAATGTCAGACAGCACTTCTTCGCAAAAATGTATTGGAAATCTGGAACTCTGTTGAGGTTGGAAGAGTTTAAATTTAAAAACTGAGATTGCTCAATGTTTCTGAAGAGAATCAAAGCAGTTAGATTGATTTAACATACAAATCAGGCACCGCATACTGGAGCTCAATGCCTGAGGTTGGACTGATTCTGGTTTTGTTTTGAAGGTGGTGTAGCTTTCCTGTTTGCTCTGTAGATTATCTCCTTGCCTGTAGGTAATTTGATCGAGATGAAGTGCAGTATTGTGGTGAGTGAAAGGGAGGAGGGATGGTGCGATATGTTAAGACATGGCAGATGACGTGTGCCAGGCGGACCAAATTCACAACGGAAACTTGACAACATAAGAACTAGGAGCAGGAGTAGGCAATTCAGCCCCTCGAGCCTGCCCCGCCATTCAATACAATCATGGCTGATCTATCACAACGGTTTTGCAATTTGTATTTATTATGAGATGTATTTTTTTTAATTCATTCATGGGATATGGGTGTCGCTGGCTAGGCCAGCATTTATTGCCCATCCCTAATTGCCCTTTTTCAGAGAGTTTTTAAGAGGCAACCACACCGCTGTGGGTCTGGAGTCACATGAAGGCCAGATCAGGTAAGGATGGCAGACTTCCTTACCTAAAGGACATTAGTGAACCAGATGGGCTTTTACAACAATCAATAATAGTTTCATGGTCATCATTAAACTTTTAATTCCAGATTTTTATTGAATTCAATTTCCACCATCTGCTATGGCACGATTCAGACCTGGGTCCGCAGAGCATTAACCTGCATCTCTGGATTACTAGTCCAGCTTGTCCAGTTCTGAATTTAGAAGTAATGGGTCCACTAAGATTTAGAGATTTAAAAAATTATATTAAAATATTTATTAAAATAAAGCATTTCAAGCACATACATAAGCCTACAATTACTTAATATTATTACAACTCCTAAAATTCCTAATTAATCTGTCTCCCAGTTACACATCGCCTTTAAGACAACAGTCCAAAATAGATTTTAGATTTTAAAAAAGCACATTAACACAGTACCCACTTGACAGTGGAATTTCAAATAACTTTCTCCAACTTTAGTTACTGGACACAACAGGCTTATGCACAAATGGATGGAAGCTTCTTAAAGGTTGTTCCACACACTCCTGTTATATCTTACATGACCCTCAACATAGCATTTCATTCTCCTTATATATGTTTCTCTCTCTTTAGTATGAAAGTTCCAATGTTCCATATGTCTTTGCAACTGTACCTTTCCCATAATATAAAAACTTTCATGTTGCCAATATTGTCAGTAACCTTTGGGAAAAATAAACACACTCCTTAGCCTTGCTTATCTGGCTGGTAGCAAACAGACTGACATCCCTTTTAAATCCAAACAATCCCTTCACATTTCTAAAAATACAAATTCCCATCACATTTTACATGCTAAAATAGCATCCATGTTTACTCAATAGCATTTCAAGTACATTTTGACACTTAGCTTATTTTGATAATTTCAAGCTTGCAGTCTACCTGACTCCAAATGTAATTAAATCACACAGACAGGACCATCTACCCTCACACACATATACCTCCTTTCCAACAAACTAGCAAAATATTGTGAAAATTATTATACTTTCGTAACAGATAACACAACCTTGTTCGACCACAGCCTTCACTGAAATAGGATAATGGATCTTAGAACAAAGTCACCAAACATGGAAAAGTTGGATAGTCGGCAGTTGAGTAGGAAAAGGGCTGATGGAGCAGGAGCTGGGTCTCATAGACAAGGTGAGCACTGAGAGGGTATGAGGGGAGATTGGAGAGAAACTGGAGAAAGATGTGAGTTCAGGGCTGGGCAAGGGGCAGTTTAAGAGACAGTTTGGATCAGTGGGCTAGTAGAAGGGAGGAAAGCAGCAGAGTCAACTGATCAGATTGCCTCAGTCTTAGTGACAAATAAGCTCCATGAGCTCCTCACATTTGTTGGAGGTGAGGATGGAGGAGAGAGCAGAGAGAAAGAACACTTCAAAAGGAATTAACTTAGTTTAGAGATATTAAAAAAGACTCAACAGGCTGTGTTTAATACAAAGTGGGTTTCTTTGACTTTTATGCAGAAAATTAGCTCCAATTACAGGACTGGAGTTTATAACATCAGCAGAAACAGAACCCAATGAACATATTTCAGTCCTGAATATGCTTCACAGCAAAGTCCAATCACTGTTGTAACTTGTGAACTTGCTGGTGTCTCAGCAGGGTGGAGGAGTGAATGAATCCCTTCCCGTACATGGAACAGATTAACGGCCTCTCCCCATTGTGAATTTGTTGATGTTTCTGTAGGTAGGATGAATGAGTGAATCCCTTCCCACACCTGGAGCAGGTCAATGGCCTGTCCCTATTGTGAAAGCGTTAGTGTCTCAGTGGGTCTGATGAATGAGTGAATGCTTTCCCACACTCAGAGCAGGTAAGGGCCGCTCCCCAGTGCGAATTTATTGATGTTTATGCAGGTCGGTTGAACAAGTGAATCCTTTCTCACACTTGGAGCAGGTAAACGGCCTCTCTCCAATGCACCCACTGAGATCTCACCAGGTTAGTTGAATTAATGAATCCCTTACCACACTCGGAGCAGGTGAATGGCCTCTCCCCAGTGTGAATGCACTGGTGTGTCAACAGGGTGGATAACTGAGTAAATCTTTTCCACACACTGAACAGATGAATGCTCTCTCCCCAGTGTGACAGCGTCAATGAATTTCCAGCTCAGATGGAGATCTGAATTTCTTCCCACAGTACCCGCATTTCCACGGTTTCTCCATGGTGTCAGTGTCCTTGTGTTTCTTCAGATTGGACAATCAGTTGCAGCCTCATTCACACAAACATGTGTACAGCTTCTCCCCAATGTGAATGGTGTGATTTTTTTTCAGTGTGTAACTGGTTAAAGTTCTTTCCAGTCAGTTCACACTCTCACTCAGGAGTGTGTGAATGTCTTGCTGTTTTTCCAGTCACACTAATGTTTGAAATGTTCTCTCACAGACAGAACAAACACTTTTCCTTCCACATTCAAAGGCTGATAATATTCAGGTCCTGATGAATCGAGTGACTCTGTCAGGTCTCAGTTTGATGTTTGTTATGATTTTCCCATCTGTAAATCCTCCCCTTCTAACTCCCTGTAAAAAGAGTTTAGAAAACTCTTCACTTTAAATGCAGGATGGAAATTCTGAAGAAGCCTTCCAGCTCCAGCACCCGTACAACGCATCCTTCAGTCACAGCCCAGCCCCGCCCCTCATTTGTTCCGATTGGTTGGAGGGCCATTCCCGCTCGGTCCTCCAGGCCCGCCCCTCTTCCTATTGGTCTGGCTCTGCCGTCAATCAGCCGGGCATTGTGAGGTGCCAGGTGAGAGGTCACTGTCGGGAGCGGGTTAATAAACCCAGGGCGGGGGGGCGGGGTTTACAAATCCCGAGTGCGGCCCCAGAGCCGAATATTAAACAATGAACATTCTCCACTCTCACTATCCGCCGCTTCCGGCTTCTCTCCGGGAACAACCTCAAACAAAGAGACCAGGACCCTCCAAGCATGCGCGATCCATCCGGCCAACCCGCGGCAAGTAGAGCGGTTTCGTCTCAGCACGGGATTGTGGGTAACCAGGCTGCCATTAGCAACAGGGTCTCAGTTAATCTCTGTCTCAATCTGGGCACCTGAGGGTGAGGTTCTGCTGACGTAGGGATTGTAAAATAAAAAATATCAATGTCTTTCTCCTAGCATCCGCATCCTGCAATCTTGGCAATGAACCTGTTTCATTAGGTCTGTAAAAGAGGTGAGGGTGCAGGAGACAGGGGAAAAGGAGAGCACTTCAAAAGGAACTAACTTGTGTTAGAGATATTAAAAAAGACTCAAAAGACTGTGTTTAACAAAAGCTGATTTATTTGAGTTTTATCCAGAATATTACCTATTGTTGGGCTTGAGTTTATTAACATCAGCAGAAATAGGTCGGAGTTCAGTCTTGGATGTGACAATCACATTCGCTGGTGACTCAGGACATGGGACAAAAAAACAAATCCATTCCCACATTCACACCAGGTACACGACCTCTCCCCAGTGTGAATTTGCTAGTGTAATGAGTTCAGGTGAATAGTGAACACACTCCCGCAGTGAAAACACCTGAGTGGTCTGTCATCAGTGAGAACAAGTTGATGGAACATCAGTTTCTGGGAACCTGCATAACACTTCCTGCATTCTGGGAATTTAAAAGGTCTTCCATCAGTATGAACATGCGGGTGTTCCAATAGGATGGCTGAGCGAATTTCTTCCCTCACTCAGGGAGGTGAATGGCCTCTCCCTCATGTGAACTCGCTGGAGTTTCAGCAAGTTGGATGACCGAATGAATTCCTTCCCACACTCAGTGCAGGTGAATTGCCTTTCCCCAGTGTGAGCCTTCTGGTGTCTCAGCAGGTTTGTTGAATTAATAAATCCTTTCCCATACTTGGGGCAAGTGAACGGCCTCTCCCCATTGTGAACTCGCTGATGTGTCAGTAGGTCGGATGACTGAGTGAATCCCTTTCCACACTCAGAACAGATGAATGGTCGCTCCCCAGTGTGAATTCGCTGATGTAAAATGAGGACAGATGATTGCCTGAACCCAGTCCCGCAGTGAGAGCACCTGAATGGTCTCTCGTCGGTGTGAATACGTCGATGGTACATCAGTTCCCTGGAACTTTTATAGCACTTTCCGCAGTCTGGACATTTAAAAGGTCTCTCATCGGTATGAACTCACTGGTGTGTGTGCAGGTGGGACAACTGAACGAATCCTTTCCCACACTCAGAGCAGGTGAATGGTCTCTCCCCAGTGTGAAGTCGCTGGTATTTCAGCAGGTGGGATGACTGAGTGAATCCCTTTCCGCAATCAGCGCAGGTGAACGGCCTCTCCCCTGTGTGACTGCGCTGGTGTTTCTGCAGGTGGGTTGACTGAATGAATCCCTTCCCACAGTCGGAGCAGGTAAACGGTCTCTCCCCAGTGTGAACTCTCTGGTGTGTCAGGAAGTGTGATGACTGAGTGAATCACTTCCCACACTCAGAGCAGGTGAATGCCCTCTCTCCAGTGTGACTTCGCTGGTGTGTCAGCATAGCGGATGACTGGGTGAATCCCTTCTCACATTTGGAGCAGATGAATGGCCTCTCTCCAGTGTGTCTACGCCGATGAGTTTCTAGCCTAACTGGATAATCAAATCCCTTCCCACAGTCCCCACATTTCCACGACTTCTCCCTATTCTGGCTGCATTTATGCTTTGACAGGCCAGATGATTGGATGAAGTCTTGTCCACATACAGAACACATGTATGGTTTCTCTCTGCTGTGAACGGTGCTTTTTCCATCCATGTTCAAAATCTAAAGATATTCGAGTTATAATAAAATTGGTGACTCCGTCAGATCCTGATGTGATGTTTGGGTTTATTTTTCCAACTCCAAATCCTCCCCTTCTAATACCCTGTGAAATTGATTTAAAACAGTAAAAAGGGAGTGAAAGAGAACACACAAAAACACAAAGGCAAGGTTGTGAAATCGAGCTGAAGGAATCTGGTAATTTTGTGGGGCCAGCACTAGGAAAAAATGACCATGAAAACTACTGGATTGTGAAAAGAACCCAACTGGTTCATTCACGTCCTTTGGGGAGGGGAACCTGCCGCCAGGTCTGGGCCGACACAAAACTCTGGCCTCTATGGGAGGAGAGAGAAGACAGATGGGGTGGAAGAGGCAGGAGGCTGAGGAGAAGCAGTTCATGTACCTGAAACTCAACCGGAACTTTGACAGAATCTCCCAAACCCTCAACCTTCACCACCTAGAAGGCCAAGGTAGCAGGTGTATGTGAACACCATCACAAGTTCCCCTCCAACTCATACATCATCCTGGCTTGTCTGTCCTGGCCAGTACTGGATGAGCAGAAATTTACTCCACTTAAATATTGGGAAGACCAAAGCCATTGTCTTCAGTACCCATAACAAACTCCACTCCCTAGGCACTAACTTTGTTCCTCCTTCGGCACTTGTCTGAGGCTGAAGTGCACAACTTTGGTGTCATATTTGATCCTGAGATGAGCTTCCAACCACACATCTGCACCATCACCAAGACCACCTCAGTAACATCACCCGACTCTGCCTTAGTCTCAGCTCATCTGCTGATAGAACACTCATACATTCCTTTATTACTTCTAGACTTAACTATCCTAATGCACTCCTGACAGCCTCCCACATTCAACCGCCCTGTAATTTTTAGGTGATCCAAAACACTGCTGCCCATGTGCTTACTCGCACCAAGTCTTGTTCACCCATCAGCCCTGTGCTCGCTGACCTACTAAAGCTCTGGGTTAAGAAGCATCTAAATTTTAAAATTCTCATCCTTGTTTACCGGCATGGCTGTGATGATCCCCCCTCTGTAATCTCCTCCAGCCAGACAACCTTCAAAATCTTGCAACTCATCTAATTCCGACCACTTGAACATTCATGATTTGAATTTCTCCATCAGTGTTGGCCGTTCTTTCAGTTGCTCAGGTCCCAAGCTCTGGAATTTCCTTCCTAACTCTCTGCTGCTCTCTCCCTCACTTTCTTCCTTTGAGACACTCCTTACAAGCGCAATATAAATATAAATGTTGTTGATCTGGACATAT
The DNA here is from genome assembly GCF_964194155.1 of Cetorhinus maximus. NCBI lineage: Eukaryota > Metazoa > Chordata > Chondrichthyes > Lamniformes > Cetorhinidae > Cetorhinus > Cetorhinus maximus. The sequence continues at coordinate 22,414,140 of NC_135901.1, forward strand.
ATCATTGTTTCTTCATTGTCACTAGTGAGTAACCTGTAACTCCTTATCTAACAGCATTGTGGGAGCACCTTCACCACATGGACTGCTGAGGTTCAAGATGGTCAAACACCATCTTATCCACAGGCAACTGGGAATTGGTAATATCTACTGCTGGTCTTGTTAGTGATGCCCAAATCCCAAGAATACATTTTTAAAATATGGACTTATAAACTAGGCTGAAAACATCTACAGAAAACCTGCTCCTAAAACAATATCCTTTTACATTGTCGGGACAGTGTCTGTTTGGCAAGCTGATCTCGCCATCATAATCTCCTAGATGCAACAAAGGCTTTCAAAAGGGAATTGGATAAAATACCTGAAGAGAATAGAATTGCTGGGCTACAAGGACAGGATAGGGGAATGGGGCGAGCTGATTGCTCTTGCAAAGAACCAGCGCAGCCACAATGGGCTAAATGGCCTCCTTCTGTATTGTAATCATACTATGAATGCATGAAGAAGGACCTACATTTGAACATACAAATTAGAAGCAGGAGAAGGCCAGTCAGCCCCTCAAGCCTGCTCCATCATTCAATAAGATCATGATTGATCTGATCATGGCCTCAATTCCACATTCCAACTCCCCCTGATAATCTACCATGGAGGTCAGGGACCAACCTCCCCAAACAACACCAACCCTGATACAATTCTGTGCTAAATTAGTTCTTCTCTGTTTCTAGATTCAGTTCTTTGAGCAACACCTGCAATCAAACAAAAGCAAAATACTGTGGTTACTGGAAATCTGAATTAAAAAGAGCAAATGCTGGAAATACTCAGCAGGTCAGACAGTAGCTGTGGAAAGAAAAAAGGAATTAATGTTAACGAATTACAGAAAATAAAAACGGAGCAGTATTTGATGGACAATATAAGCTCAGAAGCAGAAGAGAAATAATCTCTAATGGAGGAAAAACAATTCCTGACCACAGAAAGATAAAACTGGTAAATCAGTGGTGAATAGCCAGGGGATACGCAGATGTCGAAACTTGATTTAGACACAGTTGGCAGAGATAACAGTAAATTACCAAACATAACTAAAATACCACATTATTAGAGGCAGAGGAAGCTAGACAATGGCAGACAGGTGATTGGGGAGGGCAGATATGAAGCAGAGCAATAAATGAGAATGGATTCAGATCCACAGCAAAGGAACCACACCAGCCCCAGTGTCATGGAACCAGAGCACAGCGCTAAAAGCTCTAAACTGTAGATGCATGTTCAATAATACTCACCTCTGAAACAATTTCAAATTTAGAATCTACTGGAGCCTGCAGCTGAAAAGATATGAGGAGCACTGGAGTCAGATAAAAATCTGGCAGTCTTTGAATCTTCTAACTCCCTGCAAAATGAAATTACAAAAGTCATAAGTGTCAGATGTGGTTAGAAATTCAGGAGAGACAAACATTTCTCTTGGTTTGAGTCTGCTGTGTGTAAATCCTCTCCTGCTAACTCCCTGTAAAAGGAGTTTCCAAAATCCATCCCTGTTAGCCCAATATAGAAATTTATAACATCATCTCTTGCTTTCTGGCCCAAGGTAACTTAGGCAGGGACATATTTGCATTGGAGGCATTCAGAAAATTTTCATGAGGCTGATTCCTGGGATGAGGGGGTTTGTCTTATGAGGAAAGGTTGAACAAGTTGGGTCTGTAGTCATTGGAGTTTAGGAGAATGAGAGGTGATCTTACTGAAATATGTAAGATTCTGAGGGGGCTTGACAGGATGGATCAAAAAGGTTGCTTCCACTCATGGGGGAATCTAGAACCAACGGGCACAGTTAAAAAGTAAGGGTTCTCCACGTTTGCGGGTCTCGGTTTCTTTTCCCTGGGAACAGGCCCAGCCGTGAGCTTGGTTCAGTGGGGACTGGAGCGCATGCGCGGCCATCTCGGTGATGAAACAGACAGTAGGCGGGGCCTCAGGGCCCCGGTGACCAGGAGAGAAAATTATTGACTCGTTTATTTTATTGTCATTCTGCACACAAGGGGTGGTGACAGGCCCAGGTTAACGGTCACCATGTCATCAACATCTAGGATGAGGAGAAATTTCTTCTGAGGGTTGTCAGTCTCTGGAAATATTTTCCCCACAGTGAGCAGTGGAGGCTGTTCATTGAACATATTCAATCCTGATTTAAACAGATTTCTGATCTACAAGTGAGTCAACGGTTATATGAGGCTGGGTGGGTTGGGAGGTGAGAGGCATACAAGAAAGTGGAGTTAAGGCCACAGTCTGATCGACCGTGATCTTATTGAATGGCAGAGCATGCTCGATGGAACAAATGGCCGACTGCGAATTCTGATGTTCTTATTCTTATGTTGTTAGGCCGGCCGTGCATTAACCCCCTGAAGATGGCAACCGTTAACCTGGGTCTCTCACCACCCCTTGTGTGCAGAATGACAATAAAATAAACGAGTCAATAATTTTCTCTCCTGGTCACTGGGACCCTGAGACCCCGCCTACTCTGTTTCATCACAGAGAAGGCCGCGCATGCGCTCCAGTCCCCGCTGAACCAAGCTCACGGCTGGTCCTGTTCCCGGGAAAAAGAAACCCAGACCCGCAAACGTGGGACTTGCAGGGCCTTACTCGGGCCCTGCGGCCTACACCGGGTGTTTACGAAGCCTCCCCGCTCCTCAGCTCCTGGCTCCATTCCTCCCCTTCCTTCCCACCCCGACTCACCAGCTCCATTCCTCCCCTCGCTTACCCGACCTGATCCGCCCACTCTCACCCATTTCCAATTGCGTCAGTCACCCTCGCACGGCTTTGAGCAAAGTGACACTGCGCATGCTCCTGGATGTCCAGCACTGCACCTGCGCACTGGACTCCTGTAGAGTGAATAGGGCACGTTCACAGCCGCAGGGAATGTGGGTGACAGCAGCGCCATTGGAACTTCGAAATGCACAACAGAAAATAATATTGTTACGCAATAGAGATAAAATAATAAAAACAAATTCCTGTAAATCTTCGCGCTGCCCTGTTCCATACCCAAAGTGTCTTAAACGGCTGCTCTCCTGTGGGAAAATGCTGAGCTTTTAAAGCTTTTCCCACTGGCTCCCCTTTCACTCCTCCCCAGAAACTGCTGATTCTGGCTGGGTTCAAACCCACTGGTTCCTCTCTCTTACTCGGCCAATCCCCAGATACTGAACATTTACTGTTTTATAGAATGATGCAGCACAGATGGAAACCATTCGGTCCATCATACCTGTGCTGGATGTTTGGAAGATCTAGCCAATTAATTCCACAGACCTATTGGCACTGTCACATCCATGTATATCTGCTGTAATAATGCAGCAGGTGAATGGAAAAGACTTTCCAGGTGGATGCTTCTCAGACACACACCCCTGTGGAAAGATCGATTGACCAGTGTACTGGGCAGCTATTAAGGGTTCACTGAAATAAAAACAGAAAGTGTGGAAAAACTCAGCAGGTCTGGCAGCACCTGTGGAGAGAGAAACAGAGTTAATGTTTCGAGTCCAATATTATTCTTCTTCAGAACTGAACTGGACAGTCTTATGTTCTTTATTCTGCCATTAAAACTGACTGGGTTTTTGCTTCCTTATTACAACCATTACCATTTCCTTTGCTTTTCGTTCCATTACACCTTTGTTATTTAATCTCTACCGCCCTCTAACCTATCCCTGACCTCTTTTATTCTGTCTGACCCTGCCCTCTTCTTCTACAGCTTAAAACCCATCCTACTTCTATAGATAAAAGCAAAATACTGTGGATGCTGGAAATCTGAAACAAAAAATAGAAAACGTTGGAAAAACTCAGCAGGTCTGACAGCATGTGCAGAGAGAGACAAAGGGTTGACTTATCGAGTCCATATGACTCTTCTTCAGATCCACCTTATTTCTACCTCACTTCAGTCCTGAAGAAGAGTCATACTGGACTCTAAACAATAACTCTTTCTCTCTCCACAGATGCTGTCAGAGAATCCTCCAAAAACACCCAAGAAGCTTGACAACATCCAAGACAAAGCAGTCCGCTTGATTGGCACCCCTTCCACGAAAATTCACTCCCTCCACCACCGCATAGTGACAGCAGTGTGTACCATCTATAAGGTGCACTGCAGAAACTCACCAAGGCTCCTTAGACACCTCCTTTCAAACCCATGACCACAACCATCTAGAAGGACAAGGGTATTAGACACATTGGTACACCATAACCTGGAATATCCCCTCCAAGCCATCCACCATCCTGACTTGGAAATATATCGCTGCTCCTTCACTGTCACAAGGTCAAAATCCTTTCCTAACAGCACTGTGGGTGTACCTACATCACATGGACTGCAGCGGTCCAAGAAAACAGTTCACCACCACCTTCTGAAGGGCAACTAGGGATGGACAATAAATGCCGGCCTGGCCAGTGATGCCCACCTCTGACTGAACGAATAAGCTGCTGGGTTTTTCCAGAACCTGTTCTTATTTCTGTTCTGTGGCATCCACAATAGGTTGATCTTGTTTAAGTGTTCACTAGTTAGTTAAGCACGAAGAGTACTTCATAAAGTTTAATTCAATAACCCTATACATCCCACAGGCCACAATGGAATAATTAATAAAAGGCCAAGTTAGGGCAGTATCCCGGTGTGATAGAGCAGAAGAATTATGGAGTTCCAGACCAAAGGTTTTAATATCCTGTAACCTCACAATCACCAATTGACTGGGATGTTGCAGTATGAAAGAACCACACATACCTGTCAGGTGAAGGAGGCCGTGTCCAATGGACCTGTGTAAGGTACACCGCTGTTAGACTGCACAGGTGTTTATGTGGATTGGTCTCGGTTTTATGTACCAGACTGTTGCTGTGTCTTTGATTCCCCATGACAGCTGTAGCATCCTTATTAAATACCCACCACAATACTTAGCCCAGAAACGTGAGGTTATTATCACCACAGTCCTTCAAACCGTCACTAAGACAATCGGCAACTATTCTCAAAGCTCCTTTGGTTGTAACTCGCTCAGAGAAAACCTACCTCTCTGGCAAAACAAAACACAGAAATGAAACCACTCCAAACTCCGAATGATTTGGGATTTTTTTCTATTCATTCATGGGTTGTGGGCTTCGCTGGCTGGGCCAGCATTTATTGCCCATCACTAATTGCCGTGCAAAAGATGGTGGGGAGCTGCCTTATTGAACCGCTGCCGTCCTTGTGATGTAGGTACACCCGCAGTGCTGTTAGGGGCGGAGTTCCAGGGTTGTGACCCAGCGACAGTGAAGGAACAACGATATATTTACAAGTCAGGATGGTGAGTGGCTTGTTGGTGTGTGGAGGGGGGGGGGGGGGGGGGGGGGGGGGGCAGAATTTCTAGGTGGTGGAGTTCCATCCATCTGCTGCCCTTGTCCTTCTAAATGGTAGTGGTAGTGGGTTTGGAAGGTGCTGCCGAAGGAGCCTTGGTGAATTCCTGCAGTGTATCTTGTAGATGGTGCACAGTGCTGCTAGCGTATGTCAGTGGTGTTGGGAGTGAATGTTTGTGGATCTGGTGCCAATTAAGTGGGTTGCTTTGTCCTGGACGGTGTCAAGCTTCTTGAGTGCTGTGGGAGCTGCACTCATTCAGGCAAGAGGGGAGTATTCCATCACACTCCTGACTTGTGCCTTGTAGATGGTGGACAGGCTTTGGGGAGTCAGGGGGTGAGTTACTCATTGCATGATTCCTAGCATTTGACCTGCTCTTGTAGCCATAGCATTTATATTGCTGGTTCAGATCAGTTTCTGGTCAATGGTAACCCCCAGGATGCTGATAGTGGGGAATTCAGTGATCATAATGCCATTGAACATTAAAGGGCGATGGTTGGATTCTCTCTTGTTGGAGATGATCCATTGCTTGACACTTGTGTGATGCGAATATTACTTACCACTTGTCAGCCCAAGCCTGGGTATTGTCCAGGTCTTGCTGCATTTGGACATGGACTGCTTCAGTATCTGAGGAGTGGCGAATGGTGCTGAACATTGTGCAATCATCAGCGAACATCCCCACTTCTGACCTTATGCTGGAAGGGAGGTTATTGATGAAGCAGCTGAAGGTGGTTGGGCCGAGGACACTACCCTGAGGAATTCCTGCAGTGATACCCTGGAGCTGAGATGACTGGCCTCCAACAACCACAACCATTTTTCATTGTGCTCGGTATGGCTCCAACCAGTGGAGAGTTTTCCCCTGATTCCCATTGACTCCAGTTTTGCTAGGGCTCCTTAATGCCACACTCTATCAAATGCAGCCTTGACGTCAAGGGCAGTCACTCTCACCTCACCTCGGGAGTTCAGCTCTTGTGTCCATGTTTGAACCAAGACTGTAATGAAGTCAGGAGCTGGGTGGCCCGGGCAGAACCCAAACTGGACGTCAGTGAGCAGATTATTGCTAAGCAAGTGCCACTTGATAGCACTGTTGATGACCCCTTCAATTACTTTACTGAGGGTCAAGTAATTGGCCGGGTTGGATTTGTCCTGCTTTTTGTGTACAAGACATAACTAGGCAACTTTCCACATATCTGGGTAGATGCCAGTGTTGCAGTTGTGCTGGAACAGCTTGGCTAGGGGCACAGCAAGATCTGGAGCACAAGTCTTTGGCACTATTGCTGTAATATTGTCAGGGTCCATAGCATTTGCAATATCCAGTGCCTTCAGCCGTTTCTTGATGGAATGAATCAAACTGACAGAAGACTGTCATCCGTGATGCTGTGGACCTCTGGAGGAGGCTGAGGTGGATCATCCACTTGGCACTTCTGGCTGAAGATTGTAGCAAATGCCTCAGCCATATCTTTAGCACTGATGTGCTAGGCTCCTCCATCATGAGGATGGGGATATTTGTGGAGCCTCCTCCTCCAGTGAGTTGATTATTTGTCCACCACCATTCACAACTGGATGTGGCAGGACTGCAGAGTTTAGATATTGGTTGTGGGATTGCTTAGCCCTGTCTATCACTTGCTGCTTATGCTGTTTGGCATGCAAGTAGTCCTGTTTTATAGCTTCACCAAGTTGACACTGCACTTTTAGGTATGCCTAGTGATGCTCCTGGCATTATCTCCTGCACACTTCATTGAACCAGGATTGATCCCCTGGCATTATGGTAATGGTAGAGTGGGGGATATGACGGGCCATAAGGTTACAGATTGCGTTCGAGTATAATTCTGCTGCTGCTGATGGCCCTCAGCACCCCATGGATGCCCAGTCTTGAGTTGCTAGGTCTGTTCGAAATCTATCCGATTTAGCACAATGGTAGTGGCACACAACATGATGGAGGGTATTCTCAAAGTGAAGGCGGGCCTTCGTCTCCACAGTGACTCTGCGGTGATCACTCCTATCGATACTGTCATGGACAGATGCATTTGCAGCAGGCAGGTTGGTGAGGGTGGGGCCAGGTATGTTTTTCACTCTTGTTCTCTCACCACCTGCCACAGACCCAATCTAGCAGGTATGTCATTTAGGCCTCGGCCAGTAGTGGTGTTACCGAAGCACTCTTGGTAATGGACATTGAAGTCCCCCACTCAGAGTACATTCTGCACCCTTACCGACCTCAGTGCTTCCTTAAAGCGGTGTTCAACATGGAGGAGCACTGATTCATCAGCTGAGGGAGGGCTATACGTGGTAATCAGCAGGAGGTTTTCTTGCCCATGTTTGACTTGATGTCATAAGACTTCATGGGGTCCAAAGTCGATGTTGAGGACTCCCAGGGCAACTCCCTTCCGACTAACTCTACTGGGCCTGTCCTGCCGGTGGGACAGGGCAGACCTAGGATGGTGATGGTGGTGTCTGGGATATTATCTGCAAGGTATGATTCTGTGAGGATGGCTCTGTCAGGCTGTTGCTTGACGAGTCTGTGGGACAGCTCTCCCAATTTTGGCACTAGCCCCCAGATGTTAGTAAGGAAGACATTGTCATTTCCAGTGCCTACGTCGATGCTGGGTGGTCCATCTGGCTTCATTCCTTTTTTGTGACTTTGTAGCGGTTTGTTACAACTGAGTTACTTGCTAGGCCATTTCAGAGGACATGTAAGAGTCAACCACATTGCTGTGGGTCCGGAGTCACGTGTAGGCCAGACCAGGTAAGAACAACAGATTTTCTTCCCTCAAGGACATTAGTGAACCTGATGAGTTTTTACAACAATCAACAATGGTTTCATGGCCATCATTAGGCTTTATTTCCAGATTTTTATTGAATTGAAATTCCACCATCAGCCGTGGCGGGATTTGAACCAGGGCATCCAAAGCATTTCCCTGGGTCTCTGGATTACCAGTCCAATGACAACACCACTGGCATTGTCCACAATATTGCCGGTAAGTGTCCAGGACAAGTTGATATTTGCAAGGTGAAGGGACATCAGCAGCAGTTAGTGAAGAGGTTGATGGTAATAACCAGGCAGACTGATTCACCAGGAAAGCTGCACCAGAGGGGATTCCATGGGATCCACCCAAATCACAATCGTTCGCACCGGTACGACAGACTCCAGTTAAACCTGATTCAAAAGCTTGTCAGGACCCTGACCCTGATGTGACTGTGGTCAAAGAGGCTGTACACCATAGGAAAGACTTTCCCTCATCCCTCACAGCAAGTAAGGACTCACATGTCATCCATCATGAGATTTTCCATCACAAGGATGGCCTTGTTGGACTTGGGTCACACCTCGATGCCTTTGAAAAGAATTAATTTTGTCTATGGATCAAATTGGGGCACTTTTGCTTTTTCAAGTCCTCGATATGTTACATAATTACTATCGGTGGCTGAGGATGCATCAGGATGGCCATCACCACCTGAGCCTGTGTCCAAATTAATCCAGACCTGTGAAATAAATGGTCCTATTGGACACGGCCATCTGAATGATGTCCTCTGGGAAAGACTGCAGATTAATTATACAGGCCCACTGCCCACAGTAAAAAGGGGGTACTGGTATACCCTGGTAGTTATAGATATGTTGAATGGCCTCTCCCCAGTTTGAACTCGCTGGTGTATCAGAAAGTCGGTTGAATGAATGAATCCCTTCCCCCACTCGGAGCAGGTGAGCAGCCTCTGCCCAGTGTGAATGGTGTGTCAGCAACTGGTACCTGCTTTTAAAACTCCCCTGCTGGATTGAAGCTTTCCCTGTCTGTAAAAATGATGCAGTCATTACAGCTAAACTCTTTTGGGAACCAGATGGGGCTTTCTGAAAAGGATAGAGAGTAATAATGTTTCTTATTTCACAGTAGAAGTAATACAGCAGCTCTGTCATCTTGTGGGTGTGGAACCACATTTCCAAACCCCCTACCACCCAGAGCCCTGTGCAATGGCCGAGATCTTAAATCACTTTGGAGAAATGATACTGAAAAAAGCTGTCATGATGAGAGCTGATGATATGGTCAAGACCAATGACTGGGTCACTGCCTCGCCTGGTATCTCAATGACCATTCACTCCACTCCTGTTCACTCCCCCGGTCACAGCCTATTTCAGCTCGACCAATCCAGACTGTAAATCCCTCCCCGGGGTCCCACTCCCCATTGCTACTCGACAGACTCAGGACCAGTTTCTCCAGAACCTCCACATTCTCCCTGCCACAGGAAGTGGAGAAGATGGTGCTGCCCATCTCAACACCTCCAGGGAGAAAAGCCCCACCCGTTACATTAACTGTTCAATTGGAGATGAAGTGATAATAAAAGCATTGTTAAACAGGGGGGGCCTGGGTGGGTTACTTGGGAAGGTCCATATGATGTTCTACATAAATTGGGAAAAACAAGTCTTAGATTGAGTATTCAGTAACAAGAGAAGGAAACACAATATCTGTGTTACCATGGAGATCAGTGTAAACTGTAAAAACTGAAAAGGTCAGATAACCAGATGGAGAATAAACGCTGTGTTTGATTTTATCCAACAGGGACAACATGTGGATGGTCATTGTGCTCCTGGACTGTGTCCAGGCTGAAGTTCTGTTCCTGCCATATGATTCTCCCACAGATTGTCCTTTCTGAGCTCCAGCCAGGTGATGTTAAACACTCAGGTGGGAAAGACAAAAATCTACAACAATGTATTTAAAAGAAAGCTGATTTATTTGATATATAACCAGAATAATAAACTTCAGTTCAGTTATTAACATCAGCAGAAAGAAATGCCAACTTTCAGAATGAACAGGGTTCAGTTCTGGATGTGATTAACAACAGCAGAATCCAACCCCTGCAGTCAATTCTGAACTCGCTAGTGTCCCACCAAATGGGATGAATGGACGGATCCCTTCCCACACTCGGTGCCAGTGAACAGCCTCTCCCCAGTGTGTGTACGTTCGTGTGCCAGCAATTTACACCTGCTTTCAAAGCTCTTCTCGCAGTCAGAACATCTAAAAGGTCTCTGATCAGTGTGACCCAGTTGGTGTGCCTTGAGCAGGGATAATCGGGAGAATCTATTGCCACACATGGAGCAGGTGAACGGCTTCTCCCCAGTATGAACTCGCTGGTGTATCAAAAAGTCGGATGAATGAATGAATCCCTTCCCACACTCGGAGCAGGTGAATGGCCTCTCCCCAGTGTGAATGCGTTGGTGTGTCAGCAACTGGGACCTGCTTTTAAAGCTCTTCTCACAGTCAGAACATTTAAAAGGTCTCTTGTCTGTGTGAACCAGTTGGTGAGAAGTGAGGTGGGATGACCGAGAGAATCCCTTCCCACACTCAGAGCAGGTGAATGGCCTTTCTCCAGTGTGAACTCTCTGGTGGGCCAGCAGGTGGGCTGACTGAGTGAATCCCTTCCCACAGGCGGAGCAGGTGAATGGCCTCTCTCCAGTGTGAACTCGCTGGTGTGTCCGAAGGTCTGATGAATTAATGAATCCCTTCCCACACATGGAGCATGTGAATGGCCTCTCCTCAGTGTGAGTGAGTTTGTGTCTCAGAAGGTCGGATGACCGAGTGAATCCCTTCCCACACAAGGAGCAGGGGAATGGTCTCTCCCCAGTGTGAATGTGTCGATGAGTTTCCAGCCGCGATTGGTATTTGAATCCTTTCCCACAGTCACCACATTTCCATGGTTTCTCCATGGTGCTGGTGTCCTTCTGTCTCTCCAACTTGGAAGATTAGTTGAAGCCTCGTCCACACACACAACACTTGTACATTTTCTCCTCGCTGTGAATGGTGTGATTCTTTTCAGGAACACTCTCACTCGGGTGTGTGCGTCTTGCTGCTTTTCCAGTCACACTGATGTGTGAAATCTCTTCACATGGACAAACGTTTCTCCTTCCATGTTCAGAGACCAATGATATTCAGGTCCTGATGAATCGAGTGACTCTGTCAGATCTTGATAATTGGTTTTAGTTTCCCATCTGTAAATCTTCCCCTCCTAACACCCTGTAAAAAAAAGTTTACATCGAATTACACAGAATAGACAGAATAGAAACAGGCCATTTGGCCCAACTAGTCTCTGCTGGTCTTTATACTCCACATGCTTCTCATTCCATTCCATCTACCTCAGCTCAGTCTTTCACTTTATTTTTCTATTCCTTTTTCTCTCATGTACTCGTCTAGTTTACTTATGAAATTATCTCAGCTTTTTGCCACAACTGCTCCTTGTGGTGGTGAGTTCACTTTCGAACCACTCTGAGTAAACACATTTCTCCTTATTTCCCTGTTGGATTTATCAGTAACTATCTTGTACTTCTGGCCCCTGGTTTTGGATTCACCCACAAGTGGAAACATCTACTTCTACAATGTCTCACATGGCAGGCTGGGCAGAAAAATAAAAAGTCAAGGAACCCGAGAGCAAGATGCAAGTTGGAATCAAAATAGGCTCAATGGCAGGAAGCGATGAATGACGGTCAATGGGTGCTTTTTTTATGATTGGAAGGCTGTTTCCAGTGGGGTTTCACAGGGCTCAGTACTGGGTCCTTTATTCATGGTTTATACCATTGATTCAGACTTAAACGTAGGGATGTGAATAACAAGTTTGCAGATGATACAAAAATAAGGCCGTGTGCTTGGTAGTGAGATAGAAAGCAGTGTCCCTTAATTCTCAATTCCCTCACAAGAGGAAACATATTCTTGGTATCTACCCTGTCAAGATCCCTCAGAATCTTGTATGTCTCAATAAGATCACCTCTGATTCTGCTCAGCTCCAATGGATACAGGCCCAACCTTTCCTCATGAGACAGCACCTTCATCCCAGGAATCAGCCCAGTGAACCTTCTCTGAACTGCTTCCAGTGCATGCATATCCCTCCTTGAGTAAGGGGACCAAAACTGTACACAGTACTCTAGATGCAGTCCTACCAATTCCTTGTACAGTATTAGCAAGATTACCCTACTTTTATACCCCATCCTCCTTGTAATAAAGGCCAACATCCCATTTGCCTTCCTAATCACTTGCTGTACCTGAATGTTAACTTTTTGTGATTCATGTACAAGGACACCTAGATCCCTCTGTACTGCAGCCTCTCTCTATTTCAATAATATTTTGCTTTTCTATTCTTCCTGCCAAAGTGGACATCCTCACATTTTACCACATTATACTCCATCTGCCAATGTTTGCCTACTCACTTAGCCTATCTATATCCTTTTGCAGACTCTTTGCATCCTCCTCACAACTTGCTTTCCTACCTATCTTTGTATCATTAGAAAATTTAGCTACAATACAATTGGCCCCTTCAGCCAAGTCATTTGTATAGATCCTAAATAGTTGAGGCCCCAACACTGATCCCTGTGGCACTCCACTAGTTACAGATTGCCAACTGGAAAATGGCCCATTTATCCCAACTCGATCTTTCCTGTTAGTTAGCCAATCCTCTATCCATGCTAATATATCACCCTCAACACCATGAACTCCTATCTTGTGCAGTATCTTTTAATGTGACAATTCATTGAAGGCCTTTTGGAAATCCAAACACACTCCATCTACTGGTTCCCCTTTATCCACCCTGCTTATTACATCCTCAAAGAACCCAAGGCTCCTTGGTCATTTTGGAGGTGAGGATGAAGCAGACAGGGGAGAGGGAGGGCCCTTCAAAAGAAACTTACTTGAGTTAGAGATATTAACAAAATCCAACACACTGTGCATTCAACAAAAAGCTGATTTGACTTTTGTCCAGAATATTAATCAATGTAACTGGGCTTCATTAACATCAGAAACAGACCCCAATGGACAAATGGATTAACAGCAAAGTCCAATCAGAGTAGTTACTTGTGAACTCGCTGGTGTCTCAGCAGGGTGGATGAGTGAGAAAACCCCTTCTTACATACAGAGCAGGTGAACGGTTTCTATCCAGTGTGAACTCGCTGGTGTGTTAGCAGGCGTAATGACCGAGTGAATCCCTTTCCCCGCTCTGTGCAGGTGAACGGCTTCTCTCCAGTGTGAATTCATTGGTGTACAATGAGGTCAGATAACTGCTTGAACCCAGTCCTACAGTGAGAGTACCTGAACAGTCTCTCATCAGTGTGAACACGTTGATGGCGCATTAGTTCCCCAGAACTTATATAGCACTTCCCACAGTCTGGCATTTAAAAGGTCTCTTATCAGTGTGAACTCTCTGGTGAGCCAACAGGTTGCATGACAAAGTGAATCCCTCCCTACACTTGAGCCAGATGATCGGCTGAAGCCTCGTCCACACACAGAACAAATGTATGGTTCCTCCCAACTGTGAATGGTGTTTTCAACTTCTGAGTTCAGGTTATAATAAATTGGGTGACTGCATTAGATCCTCATGTGATGTTGAGTTTGAGTTTCGCAACTGCAAGTTCTCACCTTCTAATATCCTGTAAAAATGATTTAAAATAGAAAAGGGGAGTAAGAGAGAACCCATTAAAACATAAAGGCAAGGTGTGAACTTGAGCTGAATGAATCTGGTAATTTGTGAGGCCGGCACTAGGAAAAAGTGACCATGAAAACTGCTGGATTGTCGTAAAACTCCAACTGGTTCACTAATGTCCTTCAGGGAAGGGAACCTACCATCGAGTTACCCTACACAAGACTCTTGGGAAGATTGAGAGAAAGGGAGAGAGGGAGTGGTGAAGGAGAGGGATTTTATATTTCTACAACTAAGCTAGAAGTTTCCCACAGTTACCACATTTATACAGTTTCTCCCCGGTGTGACTGCGCTTGTGGCTCGACAAGCTAGATTATTGGCAGAATTCTCATCCACAGAAAGCACATATGTACAATTTCTCCCTGTTGTAAACGCAGCTTTTTCCTCCCAGGTTCAAAATTATATGATATTCAGATTAGGATAATCTGCCAGTCTGAACCTACACAAGGCCCTGGCCTCGCTAGGGGGAGGGAGACAGAGAGGGGGGTAGATTTTATGTATCATCAACCTGATCAGAACTTTGACAAAACCTTCTAAACCCTCAACCTCTACCACCTAAAAGTAAATCCTTCCCTTCTCACCCCCTGCAAAAGGAGTTTCGAAAATCCATCCCTCAGATAGAAATTCACAACACTCTCTCCTCCTGCTGACAGGGGCAGGGATGACTGCGCATGCGCCCTGCAGTACATTGCTCCCTATAAAGATGGCGACCCTTAACGCGCGCCTGTCATCAGGTTCAGCCCCGCGGCTGCTGCCCCGCATGGACTAAATGCGGGATTGGTAGATTCTTAATTTTGTTCCCAGGCATCCACTGGATGTTTATGAGGCCTTCTCGCCCATTTTGCCTCCTCCATTACCCACCTATAATCAGCCGCTGTTCACCGGTTGCGGAGTCGAGATGACCGCCTCACAGTCGCTCCAGCACATAGAGTGCGCACGCACCCACGGGAACTAAATGCGCATGCGCAACCCACGCCTGCACCATGATTTCCTATGGTGAGTATAGGGCACATTCTGTATCGTCATGGATGCTGGGTAAGATCCGCACCATTAAAACACGACATTGTTGAATAGAAAGCTATGATTTGTGATCGGACTACGATGGAGCCATGGGGCCAATATATAAAACTATTAAATTAATTGATACAGCAAAGTGGCCCTCCATCATAATTATGCCCTGGGTATAATTAACAACAGAACAAACCACTGCAGTTAGGTGTGAACCCATTGAAGTCTCAGCAGCTGGTGGGTGAGCAAGTAATTTTTCTTCCCCATTCACGGAACATTTAAACCACGTCTTGCCTGTAAGAGACAAGTGGATAAAATCCTTTGAACTTTTAAAGCTGGGGTGTGAACAGGTGGGCAAACTGAATAAATCCCATTGCACAAGTGTAGTATCTGAGTGGTCTCTCTCTGGAGTGACAGTGCTGCTGTGTCAGTAAATGGAATAACTGAATGAATCCATTTCCACGTTCAGCTGGTGAACAATCCATTCATGGGTGTGAATTGACCCATCAGTTTCCAGCTCAGATGAGGATCTCAAACCCTTCCGGTGATGAATTCCAGATTCTCAACATGCTCCCAGTATAAAAATACTGTCGGTGCTGTAAATCGGAAATAAAAACAGACAATTCTGAAATTTCAAGCAGACCTGATAACATCTGCAGAGGGGAAATATAATTTACATTTCAGGTCTGCAACCTTTCAATGAAATGTTAATCATGTTTTCCAATCCACAGATGCTGCCAGACATGGTGAGGATTTGAAGCATTTTCTGTTTTTATCTCCTGTTGAAGAAGTTTCTCCCGAATTGCACATTAGTTTTATTGATGATGAACTTATATTTATTCTCATCCATCTGCAACTGGAAACATCTTCCACTTGTCTGCCTTGTCAATCCCTTTTATAATCTTAAAAACTCGATCAGGTCATCTGTCACTCTCTTTACCAGGGAAAACATCTCTAGCTTGTTCAATCTTTCTTGATAGATATAACCTTGCAGTTTTGGCATTATTCCAGTGCATTCCAGTGCAGATGCAACAACCACCCTTTCACCTCCTCAGTTCCCACGTTCTAGGGCCCCAAATACACTTTCCAAGTGATACAGCAAATTACTTGCACTTATTTCAATTTAGGATCGTGTATTCACTGCTTATGATGTGATCCCCTCAACACTAAGGTGACTAAATCAATATTCGGCAACTGCTTTGTGGAACATCACCATTCAATCTTCAAATATATTCCTGAGCATCTGGTCATTTGCTATTTTAATTCTCTGCCCCATGCCCGGTCTGACCTCTCAGTCCTCAGCCTCCTGCACTGATCATAATTATCACTCCCATTTTTTCAGAAGGTAGATGCTGGTAATGGTTCTGTTATTACTATTTATGCCTATTCTGGACCTGTCTTTTATTTGTTCACTTGTCCCATTGGTTTATTGTCTCATCACAGAATTTTGTCTTGCATTATCCCCCCTTTATCATTTAATAACTCCTGCCTTCCATCAACAATGTTCATTCCTCCTCTTTACCTCTTATCCTTGACTCTGTACTTGTTTGTAAACTATTACATCTCTAAATTCTTCAACTTTTGATAAAGGTTCACTCATCTTAAGCATTGATGCTGTTGTCCTCTCCATAGAGGCTGTTTGACCTGCTGAGTGTTTCCAACAATATCTTTTGAGTTCAAATTTGCAGCCTCTGCGGTATTTTGTTTTTGGGTCACTGTGGATCAGTTTTCTCTCACTTAACGTGACCTGTTTAAAGAAGTTAAAGAAGGATCCATTAAAGAATGAGGCAACAGTTATTGTCACGCTGTTTGAAAACAAATGGAACAAAATGTTAATTGATCATTTTTTATATAGTTTGATGGGATATGGGGGTCACTGTCAAGACCAGCAGTTATGACCAAAGCCTAATTTCCATTGAACTTAGTGGCTTAATCGACCATTTTAGAAGGCAGTTAAAAGTCAACCACATCACCGTGGGCCGGAAGTCACATGTAGGTCAGACCAGGTAAGAACAGCAGATTTCCTCCTCTAAAGGAAATTCGAGAACCAGGTGAGTTTTTATGACAATCGATGATAGCTTCACAGTGACCATTACTGAGACTAGTCTTCAATTTCAGACTTATTGATGAATTGAATTTAAATTTCACCCACTGCCGTGGTGGTATTTGAACCTGTGTCCGCACTTCTTGATTATTAGTCCAGTGACCTGATCATCTTCCCTTAGCAATTGAAACACAAAGTTTCCACGTTGGCTCAAAGCAGGAATTTCACGTGTAAAGCAAACATTCTGCCTACTGCACTATGGAAATTAGTGTCAAACATCCGCGACCAAGGGGAGCTGACCATACATCTCTCAGTCCAATTCACAAAAAGGAAATGCTGGGAATACTGAGCGGACCAGACTGAGTCTGTGGAGAGAGAAACAGTTAATGGTTCAAGACACTGAACTACCATCAGGACTGGAAAAAAGACATGCAATAAATTTTTTAAACAGATGCACAGTCAGAGAATGGGGGCAGGGTAAATATCTGAAGAGGAGGTTTGTAATCGGTTGGAGGTATTGAATAACAAGGTTGAAGGTAGGAGGTATTGAATAACAAAAGGATGATGATGCAAGGCAAAAGTGAGGGTAGTGGAACTAGTGAAGAAACTAAAGGTGGGAGAGCCATTCTGTATCTGTCATCTATTTCTGCTCTGATTGGAAATGTGTTCCTTCTTTGTTGATTCATTTCACTTCTGTCCTACACTGAAAACTCTCAATCCTACTCCACCGTTACCTTTTACAAACATTTCATTGAACAAACATACACAGTCACACAAGAAAACAATCACCATTTTGAAGCACTGAAACAATGAAGACATAGAAATATTTTCATAACCATCTTGTTCATGCTTCATATCAATATTTTAGAGGTAATTTTTACTTTGGGAAGATTAAAATTCTTAGGGTAAGGTTATTAAAATTTAGAAATTGCCAGGACACCTCAAGAAATGGCAGTTCAAAGGCTGGTCCGTGTTTGTTCAATATGATCAGAATAGAAGAGAGAAAAAGAGAGAGAGAGAGAGAGAGAGATCTATAAAATGACAGGGGAGCTCGTTTAGCCAGAAATCTGGAGACAGAGTATGTGTGAGCTGTATTGTCCTGTCTTTGTTAAAGAGGTGAACTATTTAAGCAGACTTCAGGGTTAAGAGGTTTGGTTAATTAGTGTAAATATCTATTGGTACATGGGCTCTTTTTAAAAATGTCATCATACATTGTACATTAGCTCACATGTACAAACTTGTCCCTTGCACTTCCTGTGAAGTGGAGGGCAGTTTTCACTGGCAGTTTCAGTGGATTGAAGAACAGAGTGATGCACAGACACAGTGCGGTTCTGATGAAAAGTCACAGACCTGAAATGTAAACTACGAAACTCCAGCATTTTCTGTTTTATTTCTGATTTCCAACATCTGAAATATTTTGCTTTTCCTTAACTGGAGAGGGCTGAGAATGTGGAACTCATTGCAGGAAGGCAGAAAATACTGGAAAAACTCAGCAGGTCCGGCAGCATCTGTGGGGAAAGAACCAGAGTTAACTTTTTGAGTCCGTATGACCCTTCTTCAGAGCTGAAGAAAAGTGGAAATGTGATTAAATTTACACTGTTAAAGGAGGTGGTGCAGGTGGAGCTGGATAGAAGGCCAGCGATCGGTGGGGACAAAGGAGAGATTGACAAAGATGTCATGAACTAAAGGACAAAGGGAGTGTTAATGGTAGTGGTTAGTGCTAAAAAAAAAAGTTGCTGATAG
This sequence comes from Cetorhinus maximus, assembly GCF_964194155.1. Taxonomy (NCBI): domain Eukaryota; kingdom Metazoa; phylum Chordata; class Chondrichthyes; order Lamniformes; family Cetorhinidae; genus Cetorhinus; species Cetorhinus maximus. Next base: position 22,432,697 of record NC_135901.1, read on the forward strand.
TGGCATAAAGATAAGAAAGCAGAATGCGATAATAGCAGAACAAGGGTGGCATTGTGTGAAAGAACAACATGGAACAAGTAACAGATGGCCCTGTATGGGATGGGGTTTGGGGAGGGGGTGGAGTGTGGTGGGGTGGGAAAAAAGGATAGAAAATGGAATAGAATGGGGATATAAAAAAGGGGATTAAACAATGGATAAATGAATAAAAATTAAAATAAAAACGTGGAAAAAAAAACTGAATGTAGAAAAAAGGGGATTAGAAAAAAGGGGTGAGAATGGAGTAGATAGTTCATGGTCTGAAGTTGTTGAACTCAATGTTAAGTTCGGAAGGCTGTAAAGTGCCTAATCAGAAGATGAGGTGCTGTTCCTCCAGTTTGCATTAGGCTTTACTGGAACATTGCAGCAGGCCAAGGACAGAGATGTGGGCATGAGAACAGGATGGGGTGTTGAAATGGCAAGTGACCAGAAGGTCTGGTTCATGCTTGAGGACAGACCAGGGGTGTTCTGCAAAGCGGTCACCCAATCTGCGCTTGGTCTCCCTGATGTAGAAGACACCACATTGGGAACAGCGGATGCAGTAGGCCAAATTGAAGGAGGTGCAAGTGAAGCGGTGCTTCACTTAAAAGAAGTGTTTGGGCCCTTAGACAATGAGTAGGCAGGAGGTAAAGGGGCACCTTCTGCGATTGCATAGGAAGGTGCCATGGGAAGGGGATGAGGTGTTGGGATGATGGAGGAGTGGACCAGGATGTTCTGGAGGGAATGGTCCCTATGGAATGCTGACATGGGGTGGGGGCGGAGGGCTCCATCTGCCCCACTCCCTTTAACTGTATAAATTTCATCACATTTCCACTTCTTGTCAGCTCTGAAGAAGTGTCATACGGGCTCAAAAAGTTAACTCTGTTTCTCTCTCCACAGATGCTGCTAGATCTGCTGAGTTTTCCCAGCATTTTTTGTTTTGGTTTCAGATTAACAGCATCTGCAGTATTTTACTTTTATCATTTCAGGAAGGGTTTGAGATTCCCATCTGAGCGTAAAGTGATGGGTAAGATCACAGCAGAAATATCATCACCAACTGAAGGTGGAAAGGGATTCAGTTGGTCATCCCATTTACCAACACAGCAGCACAGTCACAGTGCAGAGTGACCTTTCACATATTTCACGAATGAGAAAGGAATTACTTAGTTTTCTCACCTCTCAATCCACCAACTTTGAAAGTTCAAATGATTTGATTCACAATCAGTGCATTCTGACTAGCAAGAGACAGCTTAAGTGTTTTGTGTCTTGGGAAAACTCCACGCACTGACAGTCCAGTGAGTTTCCATCTAACTGTTAAAGTATTAATTTCTATTAATTACACCCAGGATAGAAATATGGTGGAGGACCCGTGCACTTTGGTTGCCGTATCAATTGATTTAATAATATTATATTTTGGCCCTGTGACTCCAATCGATCATAAAACATAATTTTCTATTCAACAATATTATACTTCAATGACCGGAGTCTTACCCAGCATTCGCGGCGGGGCAGAACGTGCCCTATCCTCGCTGCAGGAGCTTCTTGCGCAGGCGCACTACCGGGTGTGACTCGAGCATGCGCTTTGCGGGCGCTGAGTACAGCATGCGCAGTCGAGGCCGCACCAGGAACTGGTCGAAGCTGTTCACAAATATCGAGTCCAGGCGAGTAAATGAAGCCGGTGGATGGGGAGGATTAAAGACGGCAGAGTGGGTGGGGAGGCTTGATAAATACCCACTGGCTGCCTCAACGTCGGAATAAGGAGCTAGAGCTCCCGAGGTCGCAGCGAACGGGAAGGTAGCTGCGGGCCGCGGTTCTCAGTCACAGGCCGCAGTTAACGGCCACCATCTTTACAGGGGGGGGCGAAAGTGCAACAGAGCGCATGCGCGGTCATCACTGTCCCTATCAGCAGGAGGAGAGAATGTTGTGCATTTCTATCCTGGACTGACAGGGATGGATTTTGGAAACTCCTTTTACAGCGGGTTAGAAAGGGAAGATTTACACACAGCAAACTCAAACTCCTCTGACATAGGTCTTTAAAATTCTGATTGAGTTGGACAGATAGATGTGGACAGAATGTTTACACTTCTTGTTCGTAATAAATCCAAGAGGAAAACGGGAGATATTTCCGTCCTCAGACAGTTGTTAGAATGTGGAACTCTACTACAGGAAGTGGTTGAGACAAATCCCTTAGATGCTTTCAAAAGTAAACTAGATGAGAACAAGAGAAGAAAGGGATTCGAAAGATAAACTGAAAGGCTGAAATGAGGTCGGCAGAATGGAGGAGACTCCTGTGGAGTAGAAACTCCAAGACAGACTAGATAGACCAATTAGCCTGTTTATGTAATGTATGTTCCATGTAATTCTTTGTAAACTTATTTTACAGAAAAAAGAAGAGGAAGATTTGCAGTCAGGAAAAGTAAATCAAACTTTACATCAAAATCTGACAGTCTCTCAATTCATCTGGATCTGAAGATTTGTATATCTGAAGGATTTAATTGACCGTCTCAGTTGGAAACCAGTGAGAGGCTGTTCACCTGCTCCTCCTGTGTGAAGGGATTGATACAGCTGGTTAACATGCTGACACGACAGCGAGCTCACAACAGTGAGAGGCTGTTCACCTGCTCCGTGTGTGGGAAGAAATTCATGTGTTCATCCAACCTGCTGGCACACCAGCTCAATCACATTGATGAGGAGCCTCTTCAATGCTCTGACTCTGGGAAAAGCCTTGAAACCTCTGAGGAACTGGTCCAACACCAGCAAGTTCACACTGATGAGAGACCATTCAGCTGCTCCCACTGCGGGAAGAGGTTCAGGCTGTCCTCCCGCCTCGCGGAGCACCAGCTCCTTCACACACACGAGAGGCCGTTCAGCTGCTCTCACTGTGGGGAGTCGTTCAGCGAGTCAGTGCATCTCACTGAGCACCAGCAAGTTCACACCAAGGACAGGCCGTTCAGCTGCTCCCAGTGTGGGAAGAGATTTGCTCAGTCCTCCCATTACACTGAGCACCAATTGGTTCACTCCGATAAGAGACCTTTTAAATGCTCAGAGTGTGAGAAGACCTTTAAAAGACACAGTGAACTGTTGAGACACCAGCGGACTCACACCAGCGACAGGCCATTCACTTGCTCTGTGTGTGGGGAGAGCTTCACCCATTCAGTCCAACTTCTGAAGCACGAGGGTGTTCACAATGGGGAGAGACCCTTCATCTGCTCCGTGTGTGGGAATGGATTCACTCGGTCATCCAACCTTCTGGCACACCAACGGGTTCACACCGGGGAGAGGCCGTTCACCTGCTCTGACTGTGGGAAGACATTTACTCGATCATTCCACCTTCTGACACACCAGCGAATTCACACAGGGGAGAGACCGTTCACCTGCTCTGAGTGCGGGCAGGGATTCACACGGTCATCCCACCTGGTGAGACACCAGCGAGGTCACACTGGGGAGAGGCTGTTCATCTATTCCGCATATGACAAGAGAGTTCCTGAATCCTCCCAATACACTGAACACCAACGTGTTCACTCTGATAAGAGAACTTTTAAATGTTCTGAATGTGAGAAGACCTTTACAAGAAGCAATGACCTGCTGAGACACCAGCATATTCACACTGGGGAGAGGCCATTCCTCTGCTCTGAGTGTGGGAAGACATTTGCGCATTCATCTGATCTGGTGAAACACCAGCGTACTCACTCTGGGGAGAGGTCATTCCTCTGCGCCGAGTGTGGGAAGAGATTCATTCGGTCATCTGATCTAGTGAGACACCAACGCACTCACACTGGGGAGAGGCCATTCACCTGCTCTGAGTGTGGGAAGGGATTCACTCTGTTAGCCAACCTGCTGAGACACCAGCGAGTTCACAGTGGGGAGAGGACGTTCCTCTGCTCTGAGTGTGGGAAGAGATTCACTCAGTCATCCCACCTGCTGAGACACCAGCGCATTCATACCGAGGAGAGACCTTTTAAATGCTCTGACTGCGGGAAGTGCTATAAAACCTCTGGAGAACTGATGTACCATCAACGCGTTCACACTGAGAAAAGACCGTTCAGGTGCTCTCACTGCAGGACTGGGTTCAGGAAGTCATCTCAACTCACTTTACACCAGCGAATTCACACTGGGGAGAGGCCGTTCACGTGCTCCGATTGTGGGAAGGGATTTGCTCACTCAGGCACCCTGCTGACACACCAGCGAATTCACACTGGGGAGAGGCCGTTCACCTGCTCCGAGTGTGGGAAGGGATTTACTTGTTCACACCACCTACTGAGACACCAGCGAGTTCATAGGTCACCGGCAAAGTTGGATTTTCTTGATTTTGCTGCTGAGAATTACCTCCAGGACTGAACCTTTTCTCCTTTCTACCTCTCGAGTATTTAAGTTCTCCTACCTCAGTTACTCTCATGGAAAAGTCCCAGCGCCCCAAACCTTCCAGATTGTCTTTCTTAGCCTTGGGATTCAAGGAAGGCATCTGTAAGACACTCAGGATCACTAAACACAAAACTCAATCTGTTAATCACTTTCAGCTCCTGAACTTGGTGTGTATCCCACAACATCTCTCTCACCTTCAATGTGTGAATGGAGCATCACGTCTGCAAACCTGGCTTAAATTGAAATCCACTCAGTAAATGTATTTAATGAAACACTGTGGCTGATGAGACAATGTTAAGGTGCCAGTGTGCGGCTGTATTGCTGGGTCAGCCGTGGCTCAGTGGATAACACTCTCATCTCTCAAGCAGAAGGTTGTGGGGTCAAGTCCACTTCAGCCACTCAGCACAAAAACTGAGGTTGACTCTCCAGTGCAGTACTGAGGGAGGGCCTCACTGTCAGAGATGCTGTCTTTCAACTGAGAATATTACACCAAGGCCCCCACCTGACTCCTCGGGTGGATGTAAAAGATCCACTGGCCTTTGTTTTGAAGAAGAGCATTCCTAATGCCCCAGCCAATATTCATTCCTCAGCCAAAGTGACAAACACAGATGATCTGGTCATTATTGTGTTGCTGTGTGTGGGAGCTTGCTGTGCGCAAATTGATTGTGATGTGTTTCCTAAATTACAACAGTGACTGCACTTCAAAAGGATTTCCCTAATGTAAAGCACTTTGGAACACCCTGAGGTGCTGAAAGGTGCTATATAAATGCAAGTCTTTTTTTTCTCTGTTTTTCCTGTAATGGAAAATGCCTGAACCTTTGTCCCAGTGGAACCTTTGCTGTTATGAAATGTTGGTGAATATTAATGAGCCTCCCATCCTGCTGCAATTGTGTAGAAAGGGGATGTGTAAAGAGCTGGTCTTTGTATGGCGATGTGAACCAAGGAAATGGTATCTGTGTGTGATAGTGATACAGCCTTGTGCTCACACTCAGAGCAATGCACCGATCTCCTTGTGGTTATGGTTTGAGCAGAGTCATCACGAATGTAGTGAACAAGTTAAATATAAATATCTCCAGTGTAGCTGCACTTATTAGATCAGAGGTGGGGAGAATGGGGCAAATGAAATTGAACACAGATAAATGTGAGGTAGCAGATTTTGGTCAGAAGAATAAGCAGGTCGCTTATTACTTGGAAGGTCTGAGTCTGGGTGGGGTAGAGGAACAAAGAGATCTCCGAGTATAAATACAGCAATCAGAGCAAGGCCATAAAAAGAGAAAACCAAGTACTAGGTTTTATTTTGCAAGGAATGGAATTAGAAAGTTGGGAGGTTCTGCTAAAGCTGTCTAAAACCTTGGTTAGACCACACTGAGAATAAAGAGTGAAATCTGGTCACCATTTTATAAAAAAGGATAGAGAGACACTGGAGAGGGAGCAGAGAAGATTTACAAGGATGATTACTGAAATACATATGAATCAGAATCACAGTGCAGAAGAGGCCCTACAACCCGTTGACTCTGCACCGACACGTGAGAAACACCTGATCTACCTATCTAATCCTATTTACCAGCACTTGCCCCATAGCCTTGAATGTTATGACGTACCAAGTGCTCATGCAGGTACTTTTTAAAGGATGTGATGCAACCCGCCTCCACCACCCTCCCAGGCAGTGCATTCCAGACCGTCACCACCCTCTGGGTAAAAAAGCTTTTCCTCACATCCCCCCTAAACCTCCTGCCCCTCACCTTGAACTTATGACCCCTTGTGACTGACCCATCAACTAAGGGGAACAGATGCTCCCTATCTACCTGTCCATGCCCCTCATAATCTTGTCCATCTGAATCAGGTCGCTCCTCAGACTTCTCTGCTCCAACGAAAACAACCCAAGTCTATCCAACCTCTTTTCATAACTTAAATGTTTCATCCCAGGCAACATCCTGGTGAATCTCCTCTGCACCCACTCCGGTGCAATCACATCCTTCCTATAATGTGGCGACCAGAACTGCACACAGTACTCCAGCTGTGGCCTCCTTGTTAAATTACTCCTTCCAAAGTATTTCACCTCACACTTTTCAGGGTTAAATTCCATCTGCTACTTATCTGCCCATCCCGTCTGTATCTTCCTGTGGCCCAAGACACTCAACCTCACTGTTAATCACCCGGCCCATCTTTGTGTCATCCGCAAACTTACTAACCTTACCCCCCACGTATTCATCTATGTCGTTTCTATAAATTACGAATAATAGGGGACCCAGCACGGATCCCTGTGGTACGACACTGGCTTCCAGTCACGAAAGCAACCTTCTGTCATCATCCTCTGTCTCCTACAACTAAGCCAATGTTGAATCCACCTTATCAAATTACCCTGTATCCCGTGTGCATTTGCCTTCTTTATAAGTGTCCCATGTGGGACCTTGTCAAAGGCTTTACTGAAATCTATATAAACTACATAAACTGCACTACCCTCATCTACGCACCTGGTCATCTCCTCAATAAGTTTAATCAAATCTGTTAGGCATGACTTCCCTCTGACAAAGCCATGCTGACTGTCCCTGATCAAATCTTGCCTGATTAGGTGTTGATTACTATTTGAAGCTTAACTAGTGTGAGTCATCTCAGCTCACCTCAGCTCTATTTCAGAAAGGGACTATTAGAAGCACACGAGCAGGGGAGAGACCTCATCCTGAGTGAGACACAGCCAGAGTGAGTGTGGGTCTTGGCAATTTGCTGCACAGTGGGAATTGAACTGGTAAGTCTTTCTCTTTAATTTCTCTGAGTTCAGTAGTCTAGTTAAAAGGTTGCTCAGGTAGCTGACTCACCTGACTGTGTGACAGTTAACTGTCAATCACCTGAAGCCTGATTAGGGCCTGAATAGGTGTTGATTACTATTTGAAGCTATATTCAAGACATTACTGCAGTCGATCCTCTCTGATTATCACCAGACTTGACCATGTCTCTATTTATATTGTACATGACCCTGTTATTTGTGCCCTTGATGCTGTCTCAGTTACAAACTAGACCATGTTTCTGTTTATGTTTCATTAGACCCTGTCTCAGTTATTTGACCATGTCTCTAATTATATCTACCTGTAGTACACAAGGCCCTGTATTAGTAACATTACTAACAATTCGAAAGTACTTAATTAGGTATAAAGTGTTTTGACACATTTGGTGATCATGAAATGAGCTATATAAATGCAAATATTTCTTAATATTATTTTGAACTGTACTAGACCTTGTCCTGGTTTATAGTACACTACTGATTACTACACTGGACCCTGTCCCTGTTTATAATGCACTCGGCCCTGTTTTGCTTTTAACTTACCTTGACCATGGCTCAGTTATTGCCACATAAGGCCAGCCCACTATTTGCACTACACTAGGCCCTGTCAAAGCAGCTACTGCAGTCGACTGTGCCACTGTAATTTGGGCCCTCTGTCTGTTACATTACAGTGGGCCATATCACAATATATCTTAGTTATTATTGCACTAGAGTCAGACCATGTCTTGCTTAATATTCCACTAGGCACCATCCTTTTCATTACTGCACTAGATCAGGTCTTGGTTTATTTTACTGCTCCTGCTGTATCAGTAATCACTGCACTGGACCCTGTCTCAGTTGAGATTAACCTGGGCTCTGTCTCAGTCATCCCTCCACTAGACCCTTTCTCAGTTTATATTAACCCAGACCCTGTATCAATAATCAATTGCAGGGTTATGGAGAAAAGGCGGGAGAGTGTGATCAACTAAGTGATGCTAGAAGATAAGACCGGCCAATTGTCCTCCTTCTCTGTTGGAACCATTGTTTGATTCTTATACTAATGGCAGGCGCAGTTCCCACAATCCCCCGCGCCCCAGAAACCACTCTATCCAACTCGCTCCTTTCCCCAGGCGCTGAGAGTGCGCATGCTCCCCAGGACCACCCGCGGGGCATTCTGGGCAGCTCCTTTGTTGTGAGTCGGACCCGGTGGAAACGGGAGAAGAAACCGGGAAGCGGCGGCGAGGATGGGGGAGGCGCTGCAGCATCGCTTTAATGGGCAGCCCCGACCCCCAGTCCCCCAGCCCGGGGAGACCACCGCCGGGCCCGGCCGCTCTCATTCGGCCTTAGAGAGCCGCACTCGCTGTTCTTGAGGCTGCGCTCGCCTCCCGCTCAGTTTCTCCATTGAATCCTGTTTCTCTCCTTGTTTTTCCCAACTCAGATTCACCGCCTCATTTTCTTTTCTTCCTCTGAGCCCCTGAACTCCATCAGACAGGGTCATGTTGGAGAGCGGGCATTGACTGTCCTGGGAAACAACAGCAAGAGGAGCTCAGAGGCCGGAGGAGCAAAGGGAGCAATGAATTCAGTCACCAATCGCGGGGGATTGAGGACTGGACCCTGAGTCAGTCAGTCAGAAGAGTCAGAGTGAACCCCTGGGGAATCATTCATCTCTGAAAAATTAAATGAGTATCTCTTTAATCAACAACACAATTTAATATTTATCAGTTCATTTTTTTTTATTCTTTGTTATCTCAAACCCAGGACATCGCTGCAGGAATTCCTCAGGTCAGTATCCTGGGCCCAACCATCTTCAGCTGCTTTATCAATAACCTTTTTTCCATCATAAGTCAGACTTGGGAATATATTGCCGTTCCTTCATTGTCGCTGGGTCGAAATCCTGGAACTCCCTTCCTAACAGCGCCGACACCACATGGACTACAGCAGTTTAAGGAAGTGAACAGGAAGATTTGCTGACAGGAAACTCAAACCAAAAATCACGTCAAAATCTGACAGATTCACTCAATACATCAGGCGCTGGATATCATTGAACCTTCAATGTAGAAGGAGAAATGTTTTAACCAACTGTACAGCCTGAAAAAACTTTTAATCATTCACAGCGGGGATAAATTGTGTACGAGGTTTGGACTGACCATCCAACATGGACAGCAACAAGGACAACGGCACCATGGAGAAACCATGGAAATGTGGGGACTGTGGGAAGGGATTTGGTTCCCCATCAAAGCTGGAAATTCATCAACGCAGCCACACTGGGGAGAGGCCGTTTACCTGCTCCATGTGTGGGAAGGGATTCACTAGTTCATCCAACCTTCTGAGACACCAGCACATTCACACTGAGCAGAGTTCAGTCATCTGCTCCGTGTGTGGGAAGGCAATCGGTCATTCATCAAACTTTCTGAGGCACCAGCAAACTCACAGTGGAGAGAGGCCGTTCACCTGCTCCGTGTGTGGGAAGGGATTCACTCAGTCATCCTACCTACTGACGCACCAGCGCATTCACACAAGGGAGAGTCCGTTCATCTGTTCCTTGTGTGGAGAGGGATTTAATCGATTATCCAGACTTCTGAATCACCAGAGAATTCATACTGGGGAAAGTCCATACACCTGCTTTATCTGTGGGAAGGGATTTAATCGGCCATCCAAACTACTGACACACCAGCGAATTCATACTGGGGAGAGGCCATTCACCTGCTCCATGTGTGGGAAGGGATACACCAATTCGTCTGACCTGTTGACACATCAGCGAGTTCACACTGGCGAGAGGCCATTCACATGTTCCATGTGTGGAAAGGGTTTCATTCGGTCATCCCACCTTCTGACACATCAACTTGTTCATACTGATCAGAGACCTTTTAAATGTTCTGAGTGTGAGAAGACATTTAAAAGTAAAAAGGATCTGCTGACACACCAACGAGTTCACACTGGGGAGAGGCCGTTCACCTGCTCCGTGTGTGGGAAGGGATTCACTCAGTCATCCACCCTGCTGACACATCAGCGAGTTCACAAGTAACTATGGGGATTGAAATCTGTGGTTACTGTTGCTGTTAATCCTGTTCAGGATTGAATTCTTTCATTCTGACAGCTGGAGTTTGTTTCTGCTGAAATATAATTGTGCAAAGATGGGTGGCAGCTCAGAAGACTGGATAGGATTTAAAAAAAGAAAAGAATGATTGAAAGATTAATAAAGAGAAAAAGTCGAGTACGAGAGAAAGCGAGGTAGAAATATAAAGACATAGTAAAAGTAAATATTGATATTTAAAAATGAAAAGAGTTAACAAAGTGAGGGTTGCTCCTATAGAAAGTGAATCTGGGAAGTTAATAATGGAAAATAAGGAGATGGCAGATGAATTGAACAGATATTTTGCATCGTCTTCACTATGGTGGATACAAGTAACATGCCAGGAATGGCTATAAATCAGGAATTGGAAGGGAGGAAGGAGCTCAAGAAAATTACAATCACCAGGGAAGCGGTACTGAGCAAATTGTTGGAGCTGTGGGCTGACAAGTCCCCAGGTCCTGAAGGATTTCATCCTTGGGTCTTAAAAGAAGTGGCTAGTGAGATAGTTGATGTATTGGTTTTAATTTTCCAAAATTCGCTAGATTCGGGGAAGGATAGGAAAATCAGATAGGAAAATAGGAAATGTAACTCCTTTATTCAAAAAGGGAGGGAGACAGAGAGCAGGAAACTATAGGCCAGTTAGCTTAACATCTGTCATAGGGAAAATGTTAGAAGTGTTATTACAGGGCACTTAGATAACTTCAAGTTTAATCAGGCAGAGTCAGCAAGGTTTTGTGAAAGGGAGATGATGCTTAACCAATTTATTGGGGCTCTTTGAAGAAGTAATAGGTGCTGTGGATAAAGGGGAACTGGTGGATGTACTGTATCAATATTTCCAGAAGGCATTTGATAAGGTGCCTCATTAAAGGTTATTGCGGAAAATGAAATCTCATGGTTTGGGAGTAACATATTGACATGAATAGAAGATTAGCTAGCTAACAGGAAGCAGAGAGTAGACATAAATGGGTCTTTTTCTGATTAGCAGGATATGATGAGTGGTGTGCCACAAGGATGAGTGCTGGGACCTCAACTCTTTATAATTTATATAAATGATTTGGATGAAGGAACCAATGGTGTGATTGCTAAATTTGATGACATATGGGTAGGAAAATAAATTGTGAAGAAGACATGAGGCTACAAAAGGATACAAATAGGTTAGGTGAGTGGGCAAAAATCTGGCAAATGGAGTATAATGTGGGAAAATGTGACATTGTCCATGTTGGCAGGACGAATAAAAAAGAAGCATATTATTTAAATGGTGAGAGATTGCAGAGCTCTGAGATTCAGAGGGATCTGGGTGTCCTAGTGCATGAATCGCAAAAGGTTAGTGTGCAGGTACAGCAAGTAATTAGTAAAGCTGAAAGAATGTTATCTTTCATTGCAAGGGAAATTGAATACAAGAGTAGAGAGGTTATGCTTCAGTTATACAGAGCCCACATCTGGAGTACTATGTGTAATCTTGGTGTCCTTATTTAAGGAAAGATGTAAATGCATTGGAAGCAGTTCAGTGAAGGTTTAGTTGATCAATACCAGGAATGGGCGGGTTGTCTTATGAGGAAAGGTTGGACAGACTAGGCTTGTATCTGCTGGAGTTTAGAAGGGTAAGAGGCAATTTGATTGAAACACATAAGATATTGAGGGGTCTTGTCAAGGTGGGTGTGGAAAGGATGTTTTCTCTTCTGAGAGAATCTTGAACTAGGGGCCACTGTTTAAGGGGTCGCCCATTTAAGTCAGAGATGAGGAATTATTTTTTCTCTCATAGGGTTGTGAGACTTTGGAATTCTCTTCCTCAAAAGGCAGTTGAGACAGAGTCTTTGAATATATTTAAGGCAGAGGGTAGATAGATTCTTGATAAGCAAGGGGGTGAAAGGTTATCGAGGTTGGCAGGAATGTGTAGTTGAGATTACAATCAGATCAGCCATGATCTTATTGAATGGCGGAACAAGCCCGAGGGGCCAAGTGGCCTTCTCCTGCTCCTAATTCGTATGTGCGTATATAAGTTAATAAACCATTTCAAAGGGCTGCTGTTTAATATTCTGGATAAATGTCACATAGTATGTCAAACTTTGTTTTTCACACATTGTTGTACAATTTTGTCTTTCCCACCTGAGTGTTTAACATCACCTGGCTGGAGCTCAGAAAGGACAATCTGGGGGAGGATCATATGGCAGGAATAGAACTTCAGCCTGGACACAGTCCTTCAGGGTCACACTGAGAGGGACAAATGACACTTTGGTCTTTCTCATATTTCTTCAATGACAGCAAAACCCACATGTGGATTAATCCTGAGGTGTGAGAAATGTGTCACAGCCACTTCTCTGCAGTACGTACAGACTAAAGATGACCAAGGTCAGGCTGTGGAGTCCAAGGCCACATAGAAAAATGGATGGAAAAATTCAAACTTCCTGTAAATCTAACTCTCCGATTTCTGTTTTGTAACCATCGTGTTTCAAAGCTGCTAGGCAGAGAGCAGAATGCTCCTTTACAATTGTGGTTGTACAACCTGAGTCAGGCAGTCTGGAAACGTGCTGTTAAATCAGAGATTGGTGTAAAACTGTGCTCTGTTCCTGACTGAAACTGAAATGGCAGGAATAAGTCTCCAGTTTAAAAATGACTGGTGATTATTCTGTGAAGTTTTTAAGATTTATTGGTGGCAGTCCTGAGTCCACTACTTTAAGCCAATGTCAACAACAACTTGTATTGATATAGCACCTTTAACATAGTAAAATGTAGCTAAAAATAAATAGTGTAAAGTCTGTCTTAAAATAACACGAGGAATTCACAGGATCCTTTTAACTCCTGGGACAATTATACAACAGACATTTGATCTCCAGATAAAGAAGGACCTACACCATGTTTCCAAGAATTCCCTGCTATATTGATGTGTGTGTGTGTTAGATCCCAGGATTTTGTTGCAGTCTTCCTCCAGTATTAACTGTACTTCCCAATTTGGTAATCAATTAATTCATAAATAAATCAGTTCATCACTTCCTCATGTCATTGTACACTCTGCTACTAAATTAAAGATTAAATGAACTGTACAACAAAGTTTTATTAACTGGGAATTCTTATCTGTGATTTACTGTAATTCTGCTCCCAAATTTTAAAATTGGGTTTCTGATTTCTGAGTCCAAATCGTTTGTATAAATTTGAATAACAGTGGTTCCAGCATTGCTCCCTGTGGAACATCAATTCCCACCTTTTACCAGTCTGGGTTGCTACTCTTAACCTCTTCTCTCTGTTTTCTGTTTTGTAACCTGCTTGTTATCCATAACAGTGTGTACAAGGTGACCAAAATCAGGCTGTGTGGAGTGAAGGGCCAGGCAGCAGATGGATGGAAAGTTGGCTACAAAACCGAAATCAGAGAGTTAGATTTACAGGGAGTTTGGAGCCATCTTTTCATCCATTCTGCTCTGTGGCCTGACCTTCACTGAGACCATCAATATCAGGGGAATTATCCATAATACCAATAGGAAAGTTGGGGCTGCAATTATGCAAAGATGTCATGTATTGTCCAAAATCTCCCACCAGGGCTGATCACCAGGGTGGCCATAGATCACCTAATATCTATTGGTGGCTTAGCTTTTTGTCATTGTGTCTGTTCAAGATGTTATCCATTATAGACTAAGGTTCAGAGAAAGTGCTGGAATTAGATAGTCAAAACTGCTTTGAGTCCCTGGAGGGTGATATTTACTTGAATTTCTATAACTTTTTGGTCCTTACAGACACATACTTTTTCACCAGTCTTAGTCAGTATTCGGGTTGGCGGTGTGAGGCAAAACCTGGTCCACCTGACCGATAGGACGTGTATCCATGTGGGTTTGTGTGTGTGTGTGTGTTGTGTCAAACCAAACGGAAGGTCCAACTTCCTTTGTAACAACATGAAGAGTCTTTTTTTTCAAGATCCCTTCCTTTCCCCTCACTATTATCCTCAGTTCAGAAAATCCTTGTGTACATCATCCTCCAGCATGCTACTGTCTTTACTAAATACTTCCATCGGTCTTACTAACAGATAGGAATGGGATCACTGATATCACAGGAACAATTTCTGAAATGCTGTCATTCTGATTTTAAAGCTTCCTGGAGTAAGACATTGATCCAGATCTTCCCACCTAACACCAATCCTTATCCCCATCTGAGTTCCAGATTTTAAGGTGATTGTCCCATATGTTTAGCATCTGTCCATCTGTGAGAGATGATGGGAATGCAGCCTCAGAACTTTGGTGATATCAGATGAGATGATCTGCTACACTTCATCTGATGGCCGAACAAGCTGATTCTGTAAAGGCAAAACTGCCTCATATGAAGGTATTCCTGACTCGTGTTGTGGGATGATCTCTGCTGACACCTTGTTTGTCTGTGTTGGAGTTTCTGAAATGACATGTCGCTGTGGTGGTGAACTCCTGCCCACAGCTGGTGTTTCCAATTGCATCAATCATCAGTTAGCTTCCCACTTGTCGTGATTAATGTTGAGGGCTTTCATGTCTCATCTTTGAAGCTTTGTGATTGTACAATATAGAAAACATGTTTAACCTCTTTAAACCTGGTTCAGCACATCCCCTGTACACACGTTACAACAAATTGTTTTTGAGATCAGTTTTTCCTTTACATTCTGTGTTGTTTTGAATATCAACCTTCTCCCTGACCTGTCCTAACCCCCCTGCCGATTCATTTATTAAAACCTCGTTCTAATGGTGAATTCCCTGTCTGCCCAGTTATTCCTTTAAGTTTGTGCCTTGTTTCACCATGTTCCCACATTTCAGTAACAAATGTTGAAATATTTGCTCCACACCCACAGGGTTTCACTGTTTAAAGTCACAAGCAGAAAGGTCCAGTTTTCTCCTGGAGTTTGAGGCAAATCAGCTTTCAAAATGATGCAGAGTCTCAGCAAATGAGGGAGATCCTGGTTAAGCCCCGCCCCTCATTCACTCCAATTGGCTGGAGGGCCAGCCGCTCCCCTTTTGTTCCTGCAGTCCTGCCACCTCTTCCTATTGGTCCAGAGCTGCCATCAATTACCCAGGCATTGTGACGGGAGCATGCGCAGTGTGGCTGCTGGAGCTGGACATCAGTGAGCAGGTGTAATCCCGCCTCGCGTTTGGAACATGCGCAGTGTGTGAGGGCGAAGGAAAGCTGCTTGTTTGTCAGGTCCGCAGCCGGTAAAATAAAGTCGGAATTGAGGGAGAGATGGAGCCGGCGGGTGGACGGGCAGGCTTCGTAAACACCTTGAGCCGTTCTTAAACCAGGATAACGAGCTACCGGTTCCTCGTTGGTATCTGTGGGCGGCAGTTGCCCCGATCCGCGTCCCTCGGTGAGAGGCCCGGATTAACGGCCGCCATCTTGTGCAACGGTGCGCATGCGCAGTCATCCCTGTCCCTGTCAGCAGAAGAGAATGTTGTGCATTTCTATCCTGGATTGATAGGAATGGATTTTGGAAACTATCTTTACAGTGGGTTAGAAGGGGAGGATTTACACACAGCAAATTCAAATCAAGAGAAATGTTTGTCCTTTTTCAGTTTCCATCCTGGATGTATTATTGTAAACTTACATGGCACTGGAAGTGGAGGATTGACAGACGGGAAACTCAAACCAAACATCTGACAGTCATTCGATTCATCAGAACCTGAATATCACCAAAGTTTGAATGTAGAAGTGAAACAGCTTGTCTGTAGGCAAAGATTTCAGGTAAGCATGCGAATAATGAACTCCAGTGTGGTAAGAATGGATCTGACCCAGTTAAGTTGGAATCAAAGGTTGGCAGGTGAAACTGGAATTGAAAAATTGGCTGCTTTGAAAAAAGAGATAGTTTGGACATAGTTAGGATACATTCCCACGAGGCAAAAGATAGGGGAAAGAAATCCAAGCTCTCACAATGACAAAAACAACAGAGATTAAGATGAAGAAGAAAAAGTGTACTTTATTGCAGATGTCAGGTGTAAAGTAGAACTTAGCTGAATAAAAAAGGTTCAGAGCAGAATTGGAAAAGCAATTAAGAGAAGCAAAGAGAGAGTATGTAAAGAGATTGATGGCTAACATAGAAAGAAATTAAAATGTCTTCTATAGACATACAAAGGATGATGAAGGGATGAGTGGGGCTGATTTGGAACCACAATGTGATTTACACATGGAGGCAGGGGGCATGGCTGAGGTATTAAATTAATACTTTGCACCTGTATTTACTAAAGAAAAAGCCATTGCACAGGTCATGGTGAAAGAGCAGGTAGTTGAGACCCCTGAAGGTTTTAAAATTGATGAGATATTGGATAGGCTGTCTGTACTTAAAATAGACAATGTACCAGGATGGTTTGCATCCACGGATATTGAGGGAAGTGAGAGTGGGAATTGTGGAGGCACTGGCCAGAACTTTTCAATCTTCCTTATACTTGGGTAATGTCAGAGGACTGGAGAATTCCAAAGATTCCACCCTTGTTCAGAAAGGGTCTAAATATAAGCTCAGCAGCTACAGGTCTATCAGTTTAACTTCTGTGGTGTGGAAGCTTCTAGAAACGATAATTCAGGATAAAATTAATAACGGAAAATCATGTTTATCTAAAATAAAAACAAAGTTCTGTAAAAACTCTGCAAGTCAGGCAGCATCTGTAGTGAGAGAAACAGAGTTAATGTTTCGAGTCCGATATGACTCTTTCTCAGAATCGTCTTATCTAACTTGCTTGAGTTTTTTGATGAGGCATCAGAGAGGGGTGATGAGGGTAATTCTGTTTATGTGGTGTAGATGGACTTCCAAAAGGCATTTGATAAAGTGCTGCACAACAGACTTGTGAGAAAAGTTACAGCTCATGTGATCAAAGGGACAGTAACAACATGGATACGGAATTGGCTGAGCGCCTGGAAACAAAGAGTAGTGGTGCAGTGGTTAATGGTTGTTTTTCGGACTGGACGAAGATTTATAGTGGAGTTCCCAAGGGATCAGCATTAGGAGCTCTGCTATTCCTGAAAAAATATTAATGATCTACACCTTGGTATACAGGGCTCAGTTTCAAAATTCACAAACATTACAAAACTTGGAAGCATTGTGAACTGTGAGGACAATAGTGTGGAACTTCAAAAGGACATAGACAGGATGGACAAGTAGCAGATGAAATGTAATGCAGAGAAGTGTGACATGATTCATTCTGGTCAGAAGAACGTTGGGAGACAATAGAAAAGAAAGAATACAAGTCTAAAGTGGGTATAGGAGCAGAGACACCTGGATGTATATGTGTATATGTTGAAGGTGGCAGGGCAGGTTGAGAAAGCAGTTCATAAAGCATACAGTATCCTGGGGTTTATTAATGGGGACATTGAGTGCAAGAGCAAAATTGTTATGTTAAACTTGGATGCAAGACTGGTTCGGCCTCAACTGGGGTATTGTGTCTATTTCTGGGCACCACACTTTGGGAAGGATGTGAAGGCATTAGCGAGAGTGCAGAAAAGATTCATGAGAATGACGTCCCTCATCCCTGGGACCAGTTACAAATATAAATTAGAGAAGTCCGGACCGTTCTCCTTGGAGAAGAGAAGGTTGAGAGGAGATTTGATAGAGGTGTCATGAGGGGCTTGGACAGAGTGAACAGGGAAAAGCTGCTGTCATTGGTGGGAGGATGGAGATTCAGAGGACACAGATTGAAGGGAATTGGGGAAAGAAGCAATGGTCATATGAGAAAAACTTTATCACACGCCAGTGTTTAGACTCTGGAATGCACTGCCTGAGAGTGTGATGGAGGCAGATTCCATCGAGGCATTCGAGAGGAAATGATTATATTGTTTGAAAAGGAAGAATGTGCGGGGTTACAGGGAGAAGGCAGAGGAGTGGCACACGGTGGATATCTGCTTTAGGGAGCCAGAACAGACACAAAGGGCTGAATGGCCTCCTTCTGTGCTGTAATTATTCTGTGATCCTGAAGCAGTGTAACTGGAAAAGCACTGAGACACACAAACCCTGGAGCACACCTGGAGAACCGTGTTCAGTTCTGGGCAGCAAACCTTAGGAAGCAAACCTTGGAGGGAGTGTGGCACAGATTTACCTGAATAATATCCGAACCTGAAGGGTTAAATTACAAGGCGAGATTGCACGCAAGAGTCACCGAGACATTATGACATAGAGGAGGCCATTCGGCCCATTGAGTCCATGCCAACTCTCCAGAGCAATCCAGTCAGTCCCATTTCCTTGCTCTATCTCTGTATTCTTGCAGATTTATTTCCCTCAAGTGTTTATCCAATTTCCTTTTGAGATCATTCACCGTGTCCATTGCCACCCCCCCTCATAGGCAGCAAGTTCCAGCTCATTATCACTCATTCTCAGAGGGCCAATAGGCTGTGGAATTCTCTTCCCCTGAGACCAGTGGGGCTGGGTCATTGAATATATTCAAGGCTGAGTTATATCGATTCTCGTTTGACAAAGGAGTCGCAGGTTATAGGAGATAAATAGGAAAATAGAGTTGAGGCCGCAATCAGATCAGCCATGATCTTATCAAATGGTGGAGCAGGTTTGAGGGGCCGAATGGCCTACTGTTGCTCCTAATTCCAATGTTTATATGTATGGAAACTCAGTACAGTCATGCCAGGGAGAGGGTGTTCAGCAATTGAAATCATTGAGGACTCTGATCTCTGGGAAGGAAAGAAACCCTGGGAGGTGGGCGTGGAGGATTCAGAAACACTCATTGGAGACCCCAAACCCCTAATAAGAGCCTGCAGGTCCTGCGTTTGCAGCTCTGGGGTTTCTTCCCAGGAGCAGGCCCAGGTTAACGGCCGTCATCTTGGTTCATCTGGGAGCAGACGCATGTATGGCCACCTTGGTGATGCAACAGAGAGTGGACGGGACTTGAGGGTGTCTGTGACCAGGAGGGAAAATGATTAGTTCATTCATTTTATTGTCAGTCTGCAGACAGGAGCTGGAGAACTGAACCCAGGCAGAGGAGAGGGAGGGAGAAAACTGGGAGTGGAGGAAAGAAATGGTGGAGATGGTGAGATGGGTTTGGAAAGAGGGAGAGTGTGTGGGACGGGGATTTACAGCTTTGGAGGAACAAAAGAAAAAACAATATTCCATTAAAACTAGAATTGTCTGTTCTGAATTTCCATCCCGGACTGACAGTGATGACTTTTATAAACTCGTTTTCCAGGGTATTAGAAGGGAAGGATTTGCAGATGTGAAACTCAAACCAAACATCTTCTGACAGTCACTCGATTCACCAGGACCTGAATTCCCTCAGACTTTGAATGTGGAAGGAGAAATGTTTGTCTGTTCTGTCAGTGGGGAAAGATACTGAACTTCAGTATCACTGGAAAAACACCGAGACACACACACACCCGAGTGAGAGTGTTCAGTGAATTGACTGTGGAAAGAGCTTTAACCAGTTAAACAACCTGAAAAAGCATCACCATTCACAGTGAGGAGAAACCATACACATGTTCTGTGTCTGGAGAAGGTTTCAACTGATCATTCAACCTGGAGTGACACAAGGACACCCATACTATGGAGAAACCATGGAAATGTGAGGACTGTGGGAAAGGATTCAGTTACCCATCCCTGCTGGAAAACCATCGACGCAGTCACACAGGGGAAAGGCCATTCATCTGCTCTGTGTGTGGGGAGGGATTTACTCAGTCATCTGGCCTTTGGTCACACCAACGAATTCACACTGAGGAGAAGCTATTCAGCTGCACTTCCTGTGGAAAGAGGTTCAGACACTCTTCAGCACTCACTGTACACCAACGCACTCACACTGGGGAGAGGCCATTCACCTGCTCCGAGTGTGGGAAGGGATTTACTCAGTCATTCCACCTTCTAACACACCAGCGAGTTCACACTGGAGAGAGGCTGTTCACTTGCTCTGTATGTGGGAAAGGATTCACTGGATCATCCCACCTGCTGTCACACCAGCGAATTCACATTGAAGAGAAACCATTCAGTTGCACTTCCTGTAGAAAGAGTTTCAGACAGGCATCCTCCCTCATTTTACACCAGCGAGTTCACACTGGGGAGAGACCATTCATCTGCTCCGAGTGTGGGAAGGGATTCACAGTTTTACCCACCCTGCTGAGACACCAGCGAATTCACACTGGGGAGAAGCCATTTAGCTGCACATCCTGTGGGAAGAGTTTCAGGCAGTCATCCAACCTCACTGCTCACCAACGCACTCACACTGCAGAGAAACCGTTCACATGCTCCGTATGTGGGAAAGGATTCAGTCGGTCATCCAACCTCACCGCACACCAGCCAGTTCACACTGGGGAGAGGCCGTTCACTTGCTCGCTGTGTGGGAAGGGATTTGCAAAGTCTTTCAACCTACTGACCCACCAACGCACTCACACTGAGAAGAGGTTATTCAACTCTCGGTGTGTGGGAAGGGATTCACTCAGTCACAATGCCTCCTGAGACATCGGCAAGTTCATAAGTGACTGCAGGGGTTGGATCCTGCTGTTCTTGCTGCTTGTAAGCTTGTTTAGTATTGATAGTCTGGCAATATTTTGTTTCTGCTGATGTTAACAACCCTATAACTGGCTGGAGTTTAATATTCTGGAGATGTCACTGATTTTCAGGACTGCAGTGTCCCTTTTTAAAAGCACCATCTGTGATCCTTCCTTTTAATTTTAAAAACTTTCAGTAGGAACCCCTTGACAATAAAATTATGAACTTTTACTACAATCGTAAATTGATATTTGATGAAAAATCTACAATTCAGTGTCTGAAAGATTTAACTGCAGGGATCTAAATATTTTTTTTCAATGCCAATGGGAAGAGGATAACCAGGGAAAGAGTAGGGCCCATTAGGGACCAATGGGCCTTGACATCTTGACCAACATTCAAGGCTATGGGCCAAGCGCTGGTAAATGGGATTAGGTAGGTAGGTCAGGTGTTTCTCACGTGTTGGTGAAGACTCAATGGGCCGAAGAGCCTCTTCTGCACTGTGTGATTCTGAGAAGATTTCAGGTGTGACTGGAAAAATGCTGAGACACTCAAACCCTGGTTAGAGCACACCTGAAGAACAGTGTTCAGTTCTGGGCAACAAACATCAGGAAGGATAGAATGGCCTTGGAGGGAGTGTAGCACATATTTACCTGAGTGATCTGAGCTCCAAGGGTTAAATTACAGAATGAGATTACACAGAAGAGTTACAGAGTCATTATGGCACAGAGGAAGCCATTAGGCTCAGTGAGTCCATGCCAGCTATGTAGAGCAATCCAATCAGTCCCATTCCCCTGCTCTATCCCCGTATCCTTGCAAGTTTATTTCCCTCATGCTTCTGTCCACTTTCCTTTTGAAATTACTCACCATGTCCATTTCCACCCCCCTCATAGGCAGTAACCTCCAGGTCATTACCACTCACTGTATAAAAATATTCTTCCTCACATCTCCCGCACTTTTTACCCAAAATCTTAAACCTCTGTCCTTGAGTCCTTGTACGATCAGCTGATGGGAATAGCTTTTCTTTGTCCACCATATCTAAACCTGTCATAATCTTGTACACTTCTACCAATCTCCCCTCAACCTCCTTTGCAGGAACCATTCTGGTAAATCTCCTCTGTGCCTTCTCAATGACCTTCACATCCTCCCTAAAGTGAGGAGACCAGAACTGGATGCAGTTCTCAAATTGTGGCCTAACCAGAGCTTCATAAAGAATTCAACATAACTTCCCTGTTTTTGTTCTCAATATCACCATTTATGAAGCTCAAGATCTAATCGTCTTTGCTAATCACTCTCTTAATACATTCTGTCACCTTCAGAGATCAAAGTCATGAAGCCTCAGGCCCCTCTGTCCCTGCACACTCTTTAGAGCTGTGCCATGAATAATATTTTCCCTCTCCCTATTCCTCCTGATAAAATACATCACCTCGCTGTGAGGGTTGTAATCCCTGGAATTTATAAGATTAAGAGCTGATTTGATCAAAGTTTTTGGGATATTAATTGGAACTGACAGGATAGATAGAGAGGAACTATTTCCACTGGTTGGGGAATCTAGGACGAGTGGGTGGAGGCTAAATATAGAATCAGGTTCTAGCGCCTTTTCAGGGAGAGAGTTCCCGATCAGAACAACTCTCTGTTGGTGCACTTCCCTGTTTTTGTACTCAGTACCTCTATTTATGAAGCCCAAGACCCCATATGCTTCACTGATACCCCCTCAATCTGTTCTGCCATAGGAAATTGGTCCCACAAATGGTTTAATCATCACTCGTACTCACAAAGCCTACATAATGATACAAGATTTAAAATAGTTCCTGTACTATGTGCCCTGAATACCACACACCAATCCCCAAGGTTATGTCATCCCATCTTCAAGCACCTTGATGTTCAGATGATAAGGGAATTATCCGGGGATTTCAGAAGTCAGAATGCAGGGAGAGAGATAGGTGGACTATGACCACCCAATAGCCAAGACCCCGGTGTTAGGCAGTTTTGGGAAAACACCGCGATCGTCCCTGTGATAGTGACACCAGTAAAAAGGGTGGAGGGAAGAGAGGGATCAGTGACTGGGCTGGAATAGGGGCCACGGCTGGCACGGCCGCTGGGAAGCACTTAGACATAGAGAATATGTGGGAACAGGATGAGGCTGTGAGGCAGCAATGGACAGGAATCTTCAGTAAAAGAAATAAAAGGCAGAGAGATGAAATCCTGGAACAACAAGGAGTGAAATCCAGAAAAGAGATGGTGGACGGACTGATCGAGAGAAAGGGAACGGTCAGTGAGATCATTCAGCAGAATAAGATTGAGGTGAAAAGTCAGAACATGTCTAAAGTTGTTCCCTGTGTGATGTAAGGAGGGTTTTTATTGGATCAGGTACAACAAGGCCAGGAGTACATTGAGAAACAATAGAGAGTCCAACAATAGAGAGCCCAAAGGGTCTGGAGCGGGGAGTTAATAAACCCAGGGAATCACAGGGCCGGTAGGACATTGAAAAACAATAGAGAGCTCAAAGGGTCTGGAGGGGGAGAGTTAATAAACTCAGGGAATCACAGGCTGCACAAACTTCAAGTGTGAGCCCAGACCCATTTTAAAACAGTGAACAAATAAATCCCTGATTTTACTGAGACTCTTTTCCGTGTCCCAGCTCCTGTAAATACTGACGGGAAAGGGACCGGAATCTCCGGAGGCTCCACTCCGCTGGCTGCTCATGAGGAAGTGATCTCCGATCAGATTAATGTGCTTCTGCTGTGAGTATTTAATAAAGTGTCCAAACCTCTCATTGTGCTTCCTGTCCAATATCCCCCTCATCCATGGATCTTCTGTTTTACCAACTGGGGGAAAGAAAATGCCCGTTCACAGATTGGTCTCGATGGCGGCTGGTTTACCCAGAATCCCCATGGGTCAGAAAGTCCCCTGTCAATGAGAACGGGAACCCATAGCGCCGGAATAAGGGCCGGGCTGTGCTCTGAGGCAGGGGCACAGCTGTGCGATGTTACTCAGGTGGAAATGGGTGGTTTTAGTGATCTGTAGTCAGAAGCTCAGTTTGGGCTGAAATATGACAACAAGATTGCGAATATTCTGGTTCAGCCTCAGAGAGCTGGTTAGGGAGTGGAGACAATGGCTTTCATTTTCCCAACGTTTAAATGGAGGGAATTTCTGCTCATCCAGTACTGGATGTCAGACAAGTCAGGACGGTGCGTGAGTTGGAGGTGATGGTGTTCAATGACACCTGTTACCTTCGTCCTTCTAGGTGGAGGAGGTTGAGGGTTTGGGAGATTCTGCCAAAGTTCTGGTCGAGCTGAAGATGTATTAAACACATCTTCACCCCCTGAATCGCCCACCTCTCTCTCTCATCCCATGGAGGCCAGAATCTTGTATAGGCCCAGACTGGGTGGCAGGTTCCCTTCCCTGAAGGACATTAGTGAACCAGTTGAATTTTTAGGACAATCCAGCAGTTTTCATGGTCACTTTTTCCTAGTGCTGGCCCCACAAATTACTAGATTCATTCAGCTCAGTTTCACAACCTGTTTTTGTGGGTTCTCTCTCACTCCCTTTTTTCTGTTTTAAATCAGTTTCACAGGGGATTAGAAGGGGAGGATTTGCAGTCAGGAAGCAGAAACAAAACATCACAGCAGAATCTGACAGTCACCCAATTTATCGTAACCTGAATATCATTTGATTTTGAACATGGAAAGAAAAAGCACCGTTCACATTGCGGAGAAACAGTACACGTGCTCTCTGTGTGGACGAGGCTTCAACCAATCATCTGGCCTGTCAAGACACAAGCGCAGCCACACCAGGGAAAAACCGTGGAAATGTGGGGACTGTGGGAAGGGATTCAGATTCCCGTCTGAGTTGGAAATGCTTCGGCGCAGTCACACTGGGGAGAAGCCGTTCACCTGCTCCACGTGTGGGAAGGGATTTACTCTTTCATCCAACCTGCTGAGCCACCAGCGAGTTCACACTGACGAGAGACCTTTTAAATGCCTAGACTGTGGGAAGTGCTTTAAAAGTTCCTGGGAGCTGATGTACCATCAGTGTGTTCACACTGACAAGAGACCATTTAAATGCTCTCACTGCGGGACTGGGTTCAGGCGATCATCTCAACTCATTGTACACCAGCGAATTCACACTGGGCAGAGGCTGTTCACCTGCTCCACTTGTGGGAAGGGATTCACTCATTCACCCCACCTGCTGAGACATCAGCGAGTTCACACGGGGGAAGAGACCGTTCATCTGCTCTGAGTGTAGGAAGGGTTTCACTCGGTCATCCCACCTGCTGACACACCAGCGAGTTCACACTGGGGAGAGTCCATTTAGCTGCCCCCAGTGTCGGAAGGGATTCACTCAGTTATCTAGCCTGCTGAGACACCAGCAAATTCACAATGGGAAGAGGCCATTTTCCTGCCCTCAGTGTGGGAAGAGATTCACTACGTCATCCAACCTGCTGACACACCAACGAATTCACACTGGAGAGAGGCCATTCACCTGCGCCCAGTGTGGGAAGAGATTCACTCATTCACCCCACCTGCTGAGACACCAGTGAATTCACAAGTAACGACAGTGATGGGATTTTGCTGTTCATCACATCTAGGACTGAATCATGTTCATTGGGGTCTGTTTCTGCTGATGTTAATAAACTACAGCCCACTTACAGGGTCTAATCTGGCGAAAAGTCAAATAAATTAGTTTTGTGTTAAAGACACAGTGTGTTGAATCTTTTTAATATCACTAACACAAGTTAGTTCCTTTTGAAGGGCTCTCCGTCTCCCCTGTCTCCTCCATCCTCACCTCCAACAACAAGTGTGAGGAGCTCATGGAGCTTCTTTGTCACTAAGATTGAGACAATCCGATCAGCTGCCTCTGCTGCTTCCCTCCCTTCCACTCGCCCTCCCTAAAGTTCCCCCTTACCTGAGCCCTGAACCTTTCTGTCATTTCCCTCCCATCTCCCCTCATGCCCTCTCAGAGCTCATCTTGTCCATGAAACCCACCTCCTGCTTCATCGACCCTACTCCCACTAAACTGCTGATCACTCAACTTCCCAATGTCCACTGACTATGTTAATAGTTTTCTCTCTCAGGTACTGTCCCTCTCTCCTTCAGATTTCCCATCATTATACCCTTCTCAAAAAACAAATGCTTGACCCACTGTCTTTCCAAACTATTGCCCCATCTCCAGCCTCCCTTTCCTCTCCAAAGTCCTTGAATATGTTGTCACTTCCCAAATCTGTGCCCATTTTTCCCAGAACCCCATGTTTGAATCCCTCCAATCAGGTTTTTGCCCCTGCCACAGTGCTGAAACAACTCTTATCAAAGTCACAAATGACACTCTATGTGACTGTGACAAAGATAAACTCGCCCTTCTCATCCTTGACCTGCCTGCAGCCTTTGACAATGTTGACCACATCATTCTGCACCTTCGCCTCTCTCCTGTCGTCCAGCTGGGTGGGGCTGCTCTCTCCTGGTTCCATTCTTCTCTATCTAATCATAGCCAGAGACTCACTTACAATGTCTTCCCTTTCCAATCCCACAGTTATCTCTGGTGTCCCCAAAGGATCCAGCCTTGGTCTCCTCTTATTTCTCATTAACCTGCTCCACACAATGACATCATCTGAAAACACTGTCAGTTCTCACATTTACACTGACAGCTCCCAGCTCTGCCTCACCACCACCTCTCTCGACTTCTCCACTTTTGGTAAGTTATCAGACTGTTTGATATCTGGTGGTGGATGTGCAGAAATTTCTTCAAATTAAACATTGGGAAGACTGAAGTCATTGTCTGAATGACTGGTAGAAGCAGATTCAGTAGTAACTTTGAAAAGTGATTTTAATTTCAACTTAATAAGTAAAGATTTGGAGGGTGATCGGAAAAGGGCAGGGAAGTGCGACAGATTTGTAACATTTTCAGAGACAGGACAGGCACAATGGGCTGAATGGCCGCCATCCGTGCTCTATGAGATTCTATCATATGTTTATTATGAATCGTTCCATTATTATAGATGACAGAATGTCATCAAACCACAGCAGAGGAGGCCATTTGGCCTATCGAATCTGTGCTGACAAATTCAGCAAGCGACCCAGTTAGTCCCACTCCCCCATTCTTTACCCCATCTGAGCATCATTTCTCCTTCAAGAATTTATTCGATTCCCTTTTGAAGGTCACTCTTGAATCTGTATCCATCCGATAGTGAATTCCAAATTCTTACCACTTGTTACTGAAAAGATTTCCTCATGATGCTAGCATAAAAGCAAAATATTGCAGATATTGGGTGTCTGAAATAAAACAGGAAATGCTGGGAAAACTCAGCAGGTCTGACAGCGCCTGTGGAGAGAGAGAAACAGGGTTAACATTTCGAGTCCATGTATCACTCTCCTTCATTGCACAATACCAAATATAGAATAGCCTGTTCCCTAGTCGGTTCCTCGACATTCGAGTCTAAAAAAAATCTTGTACACTCCAGGAATTCATCCACCACAGTAATATTGCTAATTTGGTTTGCCCAACCCATATGCAGCTTAAAGTCACCACTGAATACCATAGCACCCTTGTTACATGCATCTCTAATTTCCTGTTTAATACTGTCCCCCACCTGATCACTACTGTTTGGAAGCCTACAGACAACACCCAATAATGTTTTCTTCCCATTGTTACTTCTTAGCTCCACCCATTCTGATTCTACGTCTAAATTTTCTGAGCCAATTTCCTCTCTCATTATCGCACTGAATTTGTCTTTAACTAACAATGCCACACCACCTCCTTTTCCATTTTTCCTGTCTGTCCCTAATATCGAGTATGCTTGGATTTTCAGTTCCCAGCCTTGGTCACCCTGCAGCCATGTCTCATAAAACACAATCATATTGTATCTGTTTACATCTACTTGCACTGTTAATCCATCTACCTTATTGCGAATGTTCTGTGCTTTAGACTTTTTAACATTTTTGCACATTTTTTTTGTACTATGGCTCTATTTACTGCTAACCCTTGTTTCCTCTGCCTTCCACTTTTGCTTTCTACTTTTCTGTCTCTCATTCCAATCTTTGTTTCCCTCTCTTGTGTCTCCCCGCTCCGTTTCCCATCCCCCTGCCAGTCTAGTTTAAACCCTCCCCCACAGTACTAGCAAACACCCCAGCGAGGATATTGGTTGCAATCCTACTGGGGTGCAACCCATCCACCTTGTACAGGTTCCATCTTCCCCAGAATCAGTCCCAATGTCTCAGCAATCTAAATCCCTCCCTCCTGCACCATCTCTCCAGCCATGAATTAATCTGGTATATTCTCCTATTCCTGATCTTACCAGCATGTGGCACTTGGAGCAATCCTGATTCCAGGGGAATCCTGGAGGCCTTGCTTTTTAATTTATTTCCGAGCTCCCTATATTCTGCTTTCAGGACCTCATCCCACTTTTTACCTACATCATTGGTACCTATATGGACCATGATTTCTGGCTGTTCACCCATCCCTTCAGAATGTCCTGAGCCACTCAGTGGCATCCTTGATGCTGGCACCAGGGAGACAACATACCATGCTGGTGTCACGTCTGCAGCCGCAGAAACGTCTGTCTGTTCCCCTTATGATTGAATCCCCTGTCAATATTTCTCTTGTGCTCTCCCCACCTTGTGCAGCTGAGCCACTCGTGATGCCGCAGACTTTATTTAATTCATTCATGGGATGTGGGCGTCACTGGCTGGGTCAGCATTTATTGCCCATCCCTAATTGTCCTTTTCAGAGGGCATTTAAGAGTCAACCACATTGCTGTGGGTCTGGAGTCACATGTAGGCCAGACCAAGTAAGGATGACAGATTTTCTTCCCTAAAGGGACATTAGTGAACCAAATGGGTTTTCACAACTATCGACAATGGTTTCATGGTCTTTAGACTTTTTAAATTCTAGACTGTTTATCAAATTCAAATTCCGTGGCGGGATTCAAACCCAGGTCCGCAGAGCATTACACTGGGTGTCTGGATTATTCGTCCAGCGACAATACCACTACACCATTGCATCCTCTTTGCTTGGACCCAGGGACCCCTGCACTACCTGCTTAATGCTTTTACTCTGTCTGGCAGTCACCCAATCACTTTCTGCCTGTGTACTCTTTACCTGCGGTATGACCACCTTACTGTATGATCTCTTATTTGCTTTTGCTCCACAGTAACTCCAGCTCCAGCTCTGAAACGTGGATTTTGAGTAGCTGCAACTGGAGACATTTCCTGCATACTTGGTCACCTGGAGACTGGAAGTGTCCCTGACTTCCCACATCACACAGGAGGAGCATTCCACTTGGCCGAGCTGCCCTGCCATGACTTAACTGTATAAGACAGCTAACTAATGGACTAGCTGCAGCTGCAAGCAGAGCCTGTATAATCTTGGTTTTAAAGCTGGGCTAAATCTCACTTTCTCCCAACCCAAAAAGTAACTTTTAGCAACACTTAGAAGGACAAGGGCAGCAGACAGAGGGGAACACCACCACCTGGAAGTTCCCTTCCAAGCCACTCACCATCCTAACTTGGAAATATGTTGCCATTCCTTCACTGTTACTGGATAAAAATCCTGGAATTCCTCCCTAACAGCACTGTGGGTGTACCTACACCATGTGGACGACAGTGGCTCAAGAAAGCAGTTCACCACCACCTTCTCAAGGGCATTTAGGGATGGGCAATAAATGCTGGCCTAGCCAGCGATTCCCACATCCCATAAATGAACAAAAAAATTTAAAGAATGGTTAGACTTTAGAGAGAAATTAATCCTTAAAAGTCCCTCTCTTACCAAATGCCAACTTTAGCACTCCAGTGCAACCCAAAGCAACACTCCAGTGAAGATAAAAGCATAACTATCGATGGCTTGCTTTTATGCTGCCTGAATCTAGCTTCTGAAAACCTGTTTAAGTCAGTTAACTAATTAACTTGCTGCAGCTGCAAACAGAGCCTGTATAACCCGTTTTAAAGCTGGACTAAAACTCAACTTCTCCCAACCCAAAGAACAACTTTTAGTTAGTTGCTAAATTAAAGAAAGATTATACTTTTAATAGAAATTAACCCTTAAAAGTCCCTCTCTCATCAAACTCCAGCTGAAGCACTCTGATGCACCCCAAAGCAGCCCTCCTGTGCAGACCAGTGAGGGTGATAATGGAACATTTTTATATCAAAGTGCAGTGATACCTGATCACCTATTGAGTGAGTGAGCCTATAACAGTGTTATTCAAATAATCACAGCTACTGCAGGTGATTCTCTGGCTGCAATTTAATAAGAAAGGAATCAGGAGCGTGATGTCCCATCTAGCTGGGCACCAGTGGAGGGGCATTGGGGGAGGATGGTTTGGTTCTTGGTGTCAATGACTGCAGAGAGGCCGAGAAGGACAAGGAGGGAGAGTTCATCTTGGTGACATGGAATGTAAGTTGTGATTCTAAGAGCTCATTCAACACTGTGACAGGGGCAACAGTCATATTGGGGGGATTCAAAAATTGAATTCCTGGAAAGATGGGCATGGATTTGGGAAGTGACAAGGACTTTGGATGCAAAAGGGAGGTTGGAGATGGGGTGGGAGTTTGTAAATATGTTGTAGTCAAGGGTTGGTTTCATTGAGGAGGGGCTGATGATGGCAGATTTGAAGGACAGAGGGACAGGACCTGAAGAGAGAAAACCATTAACAATGTCAGTGAAAATGGGGAAGTTGGAAGTTCAGCAGATTAGTGAGAATAGGGTCAATGGAGCAGGAGGTGGTTCTCATGGACAAGATGAGCTCTGAGAGGGCATGAGGAGAGATGGCAGATAAACGTAAGAAATATGTGAGTTCAGGGCTAGGAGAAGGAGCAGCTTGAGAGGAAGTTCAGCCCGGTGTGTTAGTAGAAGGGAGCAAAGCAGCAAAGGCAGTTGATAGGATTGTCTTAATCATAGTGACAAAGAAACTCCATGAGCTCCTCGCACTTGTTTTTTTCTAATTCAATCATTGGATGTGGGCATCGCAGTCGAGGCCAGCATTTATTGCTCATCCCTAATTTCCCTTGAGAAAGTGAGGGTGAGCTGCCTTTTTAAGGCAGCCCTGTGGTGTAGGTACACCCACAGTGCTGTTAGAAGGGAGTTCCAAGATTTTGACCCAGTGACAGTGAAGGAACTGCGATATATTTCCAAGTCAGGATGGTAAGTGGCTTGGAGGGGAACTTCCAGGTGATGATGTTCCCATCTATCTGCTTGCCTTGTCCTTCTAGGTGGTAGCGGTCGTGGGTTCAGAAGGTGCTGTCTAAGGAGCCTGGTGAGTTGGAGTTTGAGAACAGAGGAGACAGGAAAGGAAGAGCATTTCAAAGGAATTAACTTGTGTTATAGATATTAAAAAGACTCGGCACACTGTGTGTTTAACACAAAGCTGATTTATTTTAATTATATCCAGAATATTGACACCTATAACTAGGCTGGAGGTTATTAACATCAGCAGAAAAAGAGCCCAATTTAGTCCTGGATGTGATTAGCAGCAAAATCCAATCACTATACTTACTTGTGAACTCGCTGGTGTGTCAGCAGGGTGGATGACTGAGTGAATCCCTTCCCACACTCAGAGCAGGTGAATGGTCTCTCCCCAGTGTGAACTCGCTGGTGCTCAGTGAGGTGAGATGATCTCCTGAACCCAGTCCCACAGTGAGAGCACCTGAATGGTCTCTCGTCAGTGTGAACACGTTGATGGGACATTAAGACCCCGGAACTTTTATAGCACTTCCCGCAGTCTGGGCATTTAAAAGGTCTCTCCCCAGTGTGACCTCGCTGGTGTATCAGCAACCTGGAGGACTGAGTGAATCCCTTCCCACACACGTGGCAAGAGAATGGCCACTCCCCAGTGTGAACTTGCTGATGTGTCAGCAGGTCGGATGTCCGAGTGAATCCCTTCCCGCACTTGGAGCAGATGAACGGCCTCTTCCCAGTGTGAACTTGCTGATGTATCAGCAAGGTGGATAACTGCGTGAATCCCTTCCCACAATCAGAGCAGGTAAACGGTGTCTCCCCAGTGTGAATGCGCCGGTGTGTCACCAGGTGGGATGACCGAGTGAATCCCTTCCCACACTCGGGGCAGGTGAATGGTCTCTCTCCAGTGTGAAGTCGTTGGTGTACAGTGAGTTGAGATGACCACCTGAACCCAGTCCCGCAGTGAGAGCACCTGAACGGTCTCTCATCAGTGTGAACATTTTGATGGGACATCAAGTCCCCAGAACTTTTGAAGCACTTCCCACAGTCTGGACATTTAAAACGTGTCTCGTCAGTGTGAATGCGCCGGTGTGTCAGCAGGTTGGATGACTGACTGAATCCCTTCCCACACTCAGAGCAGGTGAACGGCCTCTCCCCAGTATGAACTCGCTGGTGTCTTGTCAGGTGGCATGATCGAGTGAAACCTATCCCGCAGTCAGAGCAGGTGAATGGCCTCTCCCCAGTGTGACTGCGCCTGTGACTTTCCAGCTGAACTGGATAATTATATCCCTTCCCACAGTCTCCACATTTCCACAGTTTCTCCCTGTTGTGACTACATTTGTGTTTTGATAGGTTAGATGATCGGCTGAAGCCTCGTCCACACACAGAACACGTGTACGGTTTCTCTCCACTGTGAACGGTGCTTTTTCCTTCCATGTTCAAATTCCGATGATATTCTGGTTATGATAAATTGGGTGACTCTGTCAGATCCCAATGTGATGTTTGGTTTCAGCTTCCTGACTGCAAATCCTTCCCTTCCAATATCCTGTGAAATTGATATAAAACAGAAAAAGAGAGTGAGACAGAACCCAGAAGACACAAAGTTAGGTTGTGAAATTGAGCTGAATGAATCTGGTAATTTGTGGGGCCGGCACCAGGAAAAATTGACCATGAAAACTGCTGGATTGTCGTAAAAACCCAACTGGTTCACTGCTGTCCTTCAGGGTGGGAATCTGGTCTGGGCCTAAACAAGACTCTGGTTCTATTTGTGGAGAGAGGGTGTGTGTGAGATAAAGAGAGGTGAGAGGCAGGTGGTGAAGGGGAAAAATTTGATATCTATAATTTCACAAGAACGTTGACAGAAGCACCCAAACCCTCAGATTCCAACACCTAGACAGACCAGGGTATGTGAACACCAGCACCTCCAAGTTCCCACCCAAGTCACGCACCATCCTGACTTGTCTGACGTCAAGTACGGGATGCGCAGAAATTTCCTCTGAAGCTGAACCAGATTGTTCACAACCATGGTGTCATATTTGACTCCCAGATGAGCTTCCAACCAGATATCCACATCATCACCAAGGCCGCCTATTTCTACCTCAGTAATATGGCCTGACTCCACCCGAGCCTCAGTTTATATCCCGCAGAAGCCATTATCTATTCCTTTGTTACCGCAAGGCTAAACTATCCTAACACACTCCCAGTCAGCCTTCAACATTAAACCATCCCCCTCCACCCCCATAATCTTGAGGTCGTTCAAAGCTCTGTTGCTTGTGTGTTTAGTCGCACTGTCTTGTTCACCCACTGCCACTGTGCTTGCTGACCTACAAAGGCTCCCAGTTAAGAAGCACCAACTTTTAAAATTCTCAAACAAAAACAAAAATAGCTGGAAAAACTCAGCAGGTCTGACAGCATCTGCAGAGAAGAATACAGTTAACGTTTCGAGTCCGTGTGACTCTTCATCAAAACTAAGGAGAAATAGAAATGAGGTGAAATATAAGCTGGTTGAGGGGGGTGGGACAGGTAGAGCTGGATAGAGGGCCAGTGATAGGTGGAGGCAAAGAAGAGATTGCCAAAGATGTCATAGACAAAAGGACAAAGGATAAGGTTCTCATCCTTGTTTTCCTCCATGGTTATGATCATTCCTGTCTCCACAATCTCCACAACCAGCCACACAATCTCCAAGATCTCTCCACTCATCTAATTCCAGCCTCTTGAGAATTCCCAATTTTAATCGCCATCAGTGACTGTTCCTTCCATTGCCTAGGCCACAAGCTCTGGAATTTCCTTCTTAAACCTCTCTGCCTCTCCACGTCATTTTCTTCCTATAAGATATTCCTTAAAACCTATCTCTTTTGGTCACCTGCCCTAATATCTCCTTATGTGGCTGTGGCAAATGTTACTTTGTAACATTTATGTGAAATGCATTGGAAAGTTTTATACTGTTTAGGGCACAATATAAATACAAATGATTGTCACTGACTTGGACATATACCATTGTTCTGCCTCATCAATAAGACATTGTAACTCAAAGTATGAAGCAGCTTGATGGACAATTGTTCACATTTTGTCACTGGAAAAATTTCAATAACATTGCTCCCTACAAAGATGGAGGCCGCGCATGCGCCCTGCTGCAAATTGCCCCCAATAAAGATGGCGGCCATTAATCCGGGTCTGGAACTGGGAGAAAGCGGCGGCCCTGCTCTGTGCAAAAGAGGGGAACGATCCCGGGTACCGGTTGGTTGTTTTTTGAGGTTTACGGTCTACATAACATTTACGAAGCCTATTCAACCACCGGCATGATTCTGCCATCGCTCCACCCCACCATCTCACCCTCTTCGCCTTTACCGAATGCGAATCCGAGATAAAAAGCTTCTCTCCATCGCCATTAATCACACTGCGCATGCTTCACTCAGCCCAGCCCTGCCCCGCCCCTTATTCACTCCGATTGGTTGGAGGACCAGCCGCTTCGACGCGCCTACAGCCCCGCCCTCTCCTTTCCTATTGGTCTGGATCTGCCGTCAATCAGCCAAGCATTGTGAGTTGTCAGGTGAGAGGTCACTTTCGTGAGCCGGTTAATAAAAACATAGGAATTAGAAGCAGGAATAGGCCGTTAAGCTCTTCGAGCCTGCGCCGCCATTCAATATGATCATGGCTGGTCTTCTATCTTAATGCCATACTCCCACTCTCTCCCCATACTCCTTGACGCCTTTAGAGTTTAGAAATCTGTCTGTTTCCTTCTGAAATATATTCAGTGACTTTGCCACCGCAGCCCCCTGTGATAGAGAGTTCCACAGGTTGACCACCCTTTGAGTGAAAAAATTTCTCCTCATTTCAATTCTAAATGGCCTACCCCGTATCCTGAGATTGTGACCCCTTGTTCTAGACCCCACCGACCCACCCCCACCTCCCTGCCCCCCGCCACCAGGCAGAGGAAACGTCATCCCTGCATCCAGTCTGTCCAGCCCTGTCAGAATTTTATACGTTTCAATGAAATCCCCTCTCATTCTTCTAAACTCCAATAAATACAGGCTTTGTTGGCTCAATCTGTCCTCATACAACAATCCTGCCATCCCAGGAATCAGTCTGGTCAACCTTCGCTGCACCCCCTCTATGGCAAGTATATCCTTTGTTAGGTGAGGAGACAAAACTTCACACAATACTCCAGGTGTGATCTTACCAAGGCCCTGTATAACTGCAGTAAGACATCCTTGTTCCTGTACTCAAGTCCTCTCGCAATGAAGGCCAGCATACCATTTGCCTTAACAGCTCGCTGCACCTGCATGCTTGCTTTCAGTGATTGGTGTACAAGGACACCCAGGTCCCTTTGTACATCTACAGTTCCCAATGTATCACCATTTAAATAATACTCTGCCATTCTGTTTTTCCTACCAAAGTGAATAACTTCACACTTATCCATGTTATACTGCATCTGCTGTGTATTTGCCCACTCACTCGACTTGTCTAAATCACCTTGAAGCCTCTTGACATCCTCCTCACCACTCACATTTCCACCTAGTTTTGTGTGGTCAGCAAACTTGGAAATATTACATTTGTTTCCCTCCTCCAAATCATTGATATATACGGTGAATAGCTGGGGCCCAAGCACTGATCCCTGCGGTACCCCACTAGTTACCACCTGCTATTCCAAAAAAGACCCATTTACTCCTACTCTCTGTTCTGTCCACTAACCAGTTCTCAATCCATACCAATATATTACCCCCAATCCCATGTGCTTTAATTTTGCACACTAACCTCTTATGTGGGACTTTAACCTTTCTGAAAATCCAAATACACCACATCCACTGGTTCTCCCTTATCTATTCTGCTAGTCATGTCCTCTAAAAACTCCAGGAGGTTTGTCAAACACGATTGCCCTTTCATAAATCCATGTTGACTTTGTCTAATCCTGTTGATATTTTCCAAAGATCCAGTTATCACGTCCTTCATAATAGATTCTAGCATTTTCCCTACCACAGATGTTAGGCTAACCGGTCTGTAATTCCGTTTCTTCCCTCTTTTTTTAAATCGTGGGGTTACATTTGCCACCTTCCAGTCTGCCGGGACTATTCCAGAATCTACAGAATTTTGGAAGATGACAACCAGCGCATCCACTATTTCCATGGCCACCTCCTTTAGTACCCTGGGATATAGATTATCAGGCCCTGGGGATTTAGCAGCTTTCAGTCCCATTAATTTCTCCAGCACTGTTTTTTTTAAGTAATACTAATTTCCTTCAATTCCTCCTTCTCATTAGACCTTTGGTTCCCTAGTATTTCTTGGAAGTTATTTGTGTCTTCCTCCATGAAGACAGAACTAATGTAGTTGTTTAATTGCACTGCCATATCCTTGTTCTCTATTATAAATTCTCCTATTTCGGACTGTAAGTGACCTACATTTGTCTTCACTAATCTTTTTCTTCTTACATGCTTGTAGAAGCTTTTATAGTCCTCTTTTATGTTCCTTGCAAGTTTACGCTCATACTCTATTTTCCCCTCTTAATCTCTTGGGCCTCCTTTGCTGAATTCTAAATTGCTCCCAATCCTCAGGCTTGTTATTTTTTCAAGCAACTTTATATGACTAGTCTTTGGATCTAATACTACACTTCATTTGTTTTGTTAGCCATGGTTGGGCCACTTTGTGGTTTTGCACCAGAAAGGAATATATAACTGTTGCAATGCATACATTCATTCTTTATATATTAGCTATTGCCTATCCACCATCATCCCTTTTAATGACATTCCCCAATTTATCTTAGCCAGCTCACACCTTATACCCTTGACTTCCCTTTGTTTAGATTTAGGACCTGAGTTTCAAATTGGACTACTTTATTTTCCAACCTAAGGAAGAATTCTCTCATGTTATGGTCACTGTTCCCTAAAGGACCCCACACCACAAGATTATTAATTAACCCCTTCTCATTGCACAAAACCAAATCCAAGATAGCCTGTTCCCTAGTTGGTTCTTCAACATACTGGTCTAAAAAAAATCTCATACAGACTCCAAGAATTCATCCGCCACAATGTTATTGCTGATTTGGTTTGCCCAGTCTATATTAGATTAAAGTCACCCATGATTACTGTAGCACCATTGTTATATGCATCTCTAATTTCCTTTTTAATACTGTCCCCTGCCTTACCACTACTATTTGGAGGCCTGTACACAACTCCCACTAATGTTTTCCACCCCTTGTTGCTTCTTAGCTCCACCCAGACTGATTCTACAACTAGATTTTCTCAGCCGATATCCTCTCTCACTATTGCACTGATTTCATCCTTAACTAACAATACCACTCCACATTCTTTTCCTTTGTGCCTGCCCTTCCTAAATATGGAATACCCTTGGATATTCCGTTCCCAGCCTTGGTCACCCTGCAGCTGTGCATTTGTAATCACAATCAAATCATAGCTGTTTACTTTTATTTGCACTATTAATTCATCTACCGTATTGTGAATGCTCCATGCATTCAGAGCCAGTGCCTTTGGAGTTGTCTTTATTCACATCTTCTTTTGTACTATTGCCCTATTTGCTGCTATCCCCCGTTTCCTCAGCCTTCCACTTTTGCTTTTTACTTCCCTGTCTTTCATGTCTATCTTTGTCTCCCTCTTCTGTGTCTCCCACTCAGGTTCCCATCCCCCTGGAGTCTGTGGGCTGTAGTGCAGATGCCAATGATTGTGATTTGGGGGATCCCATGGAATCCCCTCTGGGGCAGCTTTCCTGGTGAGCCAGTCTGCCTGGTTATTACCATCACCCTCTTCACTAACTCCTGCTGCTGATGTACCTTCACCTTACAAACAGCAATTTGTCCTGGACACTTACCAGCAACATCCCGAATCATTCAGAGTTTGTAGTGGTGACTGAGTGGTTTCCTTTCTGTTGTCGAGAAGCCATATGTTTTTTGCCAGGACGAAAGATTCTGCATGAGGGAATTACAACTAGAGGAGCTTTCAGAATAGTGGTGCTTCTCTCAGTAACGGTTTGAAGGGCTGTGATGATGCTTTCTAGGCTGAATATTGTGGTGGTTATTTAATAAGAATATTACAGCTGTCATGAGGAATCAAAGACACAGAACAAGTCTGGCACAGACTTTGTTTATAAAACAAAGATCCATCCAGATGAACAATGGAGTCTAACAATGATGTGGCTTTTACTGTTTCATTGTACATGGCCCCTTTCACCTGACATGTATGTGAGGTTCTTTCATACTGCAACATCCCAGCCAATTCTTAATTGTGAGGTTGCAGGATATTAATTCATCTACTCTATTACATCAGCGATACTCCCTTAATTGACCTTGTATTAAAAATGTCACTGTGGTATGTGGGGTATGTAGAATTATTGAATTAAACTCTACCAGGTAACTCTGTGCGCTTAATTAACCAGTGAGCTCTTCATATCTGCTTAGTACACTGGGCAATCGATCTTTGCACAAGGGTGAGTATGTCTAAGAGCTGTCCAATTGGAAAATCTTCTCCATTCACCTCTTGCATTACGACAGCAGACTGACAGCAGACTGCTCTGACTCCACCAGCAGGGCTGTGAAATCAATTTTAAAATCTTGCAAAGAGCCAGCACAGGCATGATGGGCCAAATGGTTTCCACCTGAGCTGTATCATTCTATAAAGCAGTGAATATTCAGTATCTGGAGATAAATGAGAGAGGAACCATTAAGAAAAGCTTTATAAGTTCTGCGTAGTTCCACAGCAGAGCAACGGTTTGAATCACTGAGAAATAGAACATAGCATTTGCACCCGTTCTCAAGCATGTATGTGATTTCTTAAGTTAACGTATCCCAATTTTTAACAAAATTATTTTTCATTCCGTGTTTGGAGAATCAATGGCGCTACTGTTACCCAATATGCTCGGCGGCTGTGAATGTGCCTTATTAACGGTACAGGAGCCCAGTGCGCAGGTGCAATGCTGGATTCCATCTCGGGCATGCGCAGTGTCACTTTGATCAGAGCCCTGTGAGTGCTTTGGACGGTTTTTTCAGCGGGTAAGAGCTGGTGGGGCAGAGTGAGGAACAGAGCCGGGAGTCCTGGGTGGGGCGGGTGGAGAGAGGGGAGATTTTATAAACAGCCGCTGGAGGCCGTAAACTCCGAATTAGACCCTGCAGGTCCGGCGTTTGTACTTCCGGGGCTTTTTCTCTGGAACAGGCCCAGATTAACGACCACCATCTTTGTTCAGCGCTGAGCAGAGCGCGTGCGCAGCAATCTTGGTGACGCAACAGAGGGTGGGCGGGGCTCCAGGTTCCCGGTAAGCAGCAGATTGACAGGTCCGGGTTAACGGCCGCCATCTTTCCAGGAGCCAGGTGCTTTAGGACGCATGCGCAGCGATCCTAAGAACGGAAGACATCAGAATTCGGAGCAGGAATAGGCCATTCGGTCCATCGAGCCTGCTCCACTGATGAAATAAACTCATGGCTGATCTGATTGTTCCTCCTGCCCCCATAATCCTTGAGTCCCTTCTAGACTGAGCTTCCATTGCTCATTGGGGAAGAGAATTCCACAGACGAATGACCTTCTGAGAGAAGAAATTTCTCCTCATCTCAGTGTTAAATGGGAGACTTCTTAGTTTTAAACACTGCCCCTTAGTTCTAGATTCTTCCTATGAGGGGAAACACCTTTCAGCATCTATCTGTCTAGAGCCCTCAGAATCTTATATATTTCAATAAAATCTTCTCCCATTCTTATAACTCCAATGAGTACAACCTCTAACCTTGCTTCAAACGACAAACTCCCTCATCCCAAGAATGAGACTAGTGAACCTTTACTGAACTGCCTCCTGTGCAAATAATAAGTCTTAAGTATTCCTGGGACTGGAAAAAGGAGGGAATGTTGTGAATTTCTATCCTGGACTAACAGTGATGGATTTTGGAAACTTTTTACAGGGGGTTAGAAGGGGAGGATTTACACACAGCAAGCACAATTCAAGAGAAAGGTTTGTCTATTCTGAATTTCTAACCGCTACTGACACTTATGACTCTTGTAATCTCCTTTCACAGGGAGCTAAAGATTTGAAAACTGTGATATTTTTCTCTGACTCAGTGCTTCTGATATCTTTCCAACTGCAGGCTCCAGCAGGAGATTTTAAATTTGAATACAGTGAAATTGTTTCGGAGGTGAGTACTATTGAACATTCATCTACACTTTGGAGCTTTTAGTGCTGTGCTCTGGCTCCATGGCTCTGGAGCTTGTGTGGCCCCTGTGGATCTGAATCCATGTCCATCTATTGCTCTGTTTCACCTCTGCCCTCCCTGATCACCTTTCTGCCATGGTCTAACTTCCTCTGCCTGTAATAATGGTTGTAATTTAACCATGTTTGGTATTTTACTGTTCTTTCTACAGTTACTGCCTGACCTGCTGAGTACTTCCAGCATTTGCTCTTTTTATTTCAGTTTTACAGCAGCTGCAGTATTTTACTTTTTTATTCCAAGTGTTTCCCTCAGAACTGAGTCTAGAAACACAGATAGACCAATTAAGAACTGATTGGTAATGGGCTGGGTGTTGGTGCAAAGGTTGATCCTCAGCCCCCAGAATGGGTCCTTTTTCACAGAATCATTGAATGGTTACAATACTGAAGGAGGCCATTTAGCCCATCGTACCCGTGCTGGCTCTCTGCAAGAGCAGATCAGTTAGTCCCACTACCCTGCCCTTTCCTCATAGCCCAGTAGTTTTTTTTCTCTCTCCAGGATCTTATCTAATTCCCTTTGTTTTGTTGCATTAGTTTGAGCTGGAGTGGAGATGGAGGAGAAGCTGCTGGGTTTAACCTCAAGGACTTTGGAAGCTAGTTGGGAGCAACGATTTTAGTTGTGAAACTGTCAAGGGAGGAAGATTCCAGGGGAGGTCTGGTTGCTAAACGGACATTTAGGAACAAGCATTTCTTTAGATGCTTCAATCTATTTTACATATACATATTTTAAAAGTTTGTGGAATTTGGGTGACACCAACAAGACCAGCAGCAGATATTGTCAATCCCCAGTTATCTGTGGAGAAGATGATGTTTGACCTTCTTGAACCGCTGCAGTCGGTATGGTGAAGGTGCTTCCACAATGCTGTTCGGTAAGGAGTTACAGGTTATTCACCCAGTGGTGATGAAGGAATGGCGATATATGTCCAAATCAATGACAATGATTAGCATTTATATTGTGTCTTTTACATAATAAAACTTTCCAAGACATTCACTGAAATATTACTAAGCAACATGAGACACCGAGTCACAAGGTGATATTAGAGCAGGCGACCAGAAGCTTAGTCAATGAGGTAAAGAAGTGGAGAGATTAAAGGAGGAAATTCCAGAACTTGGGCCTCGGCAACTGAAGCAATGGCCACCATTGCTGATATGATTAAAATGTGGAATGCTCATGATGCTGCAATTAGATGAGCGCAGGTATCTCAAAAGGTTATGTGACTGGAGGAGATTACAGAGATACGGATGGGTAAATCTAGAGGTAACAAAGGAATGGAGGAGAGTTTCAGAAGCAGATGAGCTGAGACTAGGAAAGAGCCGAGCAATGTTACTGAGGTGGAAATAGGCGATCTTGGTGATGATGCGGATCAGTGGTCAGAAGCTCAGTTTGGGGTAAAAGATGACAGCGATCTTGTGAACAGTCTGGTTCAGCTTCAGACAGTTTCTGGGGAGAGGGATGGAGTCCAGTGGTTATTGAGTGGAGTTTGCAGCAGGGACTGAAGACAATGGCAATCATGTTCCCAGTATTTAATTGAAGGAAATTTCTGTTCACCCAGGACTGGATGTTAGACAAGTCAGGATGTTGTCTAAGTTGAAGGGAAACTTGCAGGCGATGATGTTCACATACACCTTCTACCTTGGTCCTTCCAGGTGGTTGAGCTTGACGCTTTGGGAGATTCTGTTACCTTTTGGCCAAACTGTAGATTTGTAAAAGGACTCTCTCATCCGCTGCCTCTCTCTTTCATCTGCTGCCTCTCTCTCTCTCTTTCTCTTTCTCCCTCTCTCTACCTCTCTTTCTATATCTCTATTTCTCTCTCTCGCTCGCATACTCTCTCGCGCGCGCGCTCTCTCTCTCTCGCGCGCTCTCTCTCTCGCGCGCTCTCTCTCTTGCGCACGCTCTCTCTCTCTCGCGCTCGCTCTCTCTCTCGCGCTCGCTCTCTCTCTCGCGCTGTCTCACGCGCTCTCTCTCTCTCGCACTCTCTCGCTCTCTCTCTTTTTCCTCCTAGAGTGTCCAAAGTCCTCTTTAGGTCCAGACTGGGTGACAGTTTCCCTTCCCTGAAGGACATTAATGAATCAGTTGGGTTTTTATGACAGCCCTTCAGCTTTCATGGTCTTTTTTCCGACTGCAAGTCCCATAAATTCATTCAGCACAATTTCACTGTCTGTCTTTGTGTTTTTGTGGGTTCTCTGTGACTCTTTTTTTTCTGTTTTAAATTTCACAGGGTATTAGAAGGGAAGGATTTGCAGTCGGGAAATTGAAACCAAACATCACATCAGGATCTGACGGAGTTGCCCAATTTATATTAACGTGAATATTATCGGATTTTGAATATGGAAGGGAAAAGCACCATCCACAATGGAGAGAAACCGTACATGTGTTCTGTGTGTGGACGAGGCTTCAGCCGATCATCTGGCCTGTCGAGACACAAGTACAGTCACACTAGGGAGAAACCATGGAAATATGAGGACTGTGGGAAGGGATTCACTCATTCATCCGCCCTGCAGAATCACCAGCGAATTCACACTGGGGAGAGACCATTCACCTGTTCCGAGTGTGGGAAGGGATTCACTCGGTCAGCCACCCTGCTGAATCATCGGCGAGTTCACACTGGGGAGAGGCCATTCACCTGCTCCGAGTGTGGGAAGGGATTCACTCAGTCATCCCACTTGTTGACACACCAGCGTGATCACACTGGGGAGAGACCATTCACCTGTTCTGTGTGTGGGAAGGGATTCACTCGGTCATCCCACCTGTTGACACACCAGCGTGATCACACTGGGGAGAGACCATTCACCTGCTCTGTATGTGGGAAAGGATTCATTCAATTATCCAACCTGTTGGCTCACCGGCAGGTTCATACTGGGGAGAGGCCGTTCACCTGCTCTGAGTGTGGGAAGGGATTCACTCAATCCGGCAGCCTGCATTTACACAAGCTCACTCACACTGGGGAGAGACCATTCACCTGCTCAGAGTGTGAGAAGGGATTCACTCGGTCATCCGACTTGCTTATACACCAGCGAGTTCACACTGATGAAAGGCCTTTTAAATGCCCAGATTGTGGGAAGTGCTATAAAAGTTCCGGGCAATTGATCTCGCACCAACGTGTTCACACTGAGGAGAGACCATTCAAGTGCTCTCACTGTGGGACTGGGTTCAGGCGATCAACAAACCTCACTGTACACCAACGAAATCACACTGGGGAGAGACCATTCACCTGCTCTGAATGCGGGAAGGGATTCTCTGATTTATCCACCCTTCTGAAACACCAGCGCGCGCACACTGGAGAGAGGCCATTCACCTGCCCTGAGTGTGGGAAGGGATTCACTCAGTCAGCCAACCTGCTGAGGCACCAGCGGATTCACACTGGGGAGAGGCCATTCACCTGCTCCGAGTGTGGGAAGGGATTCACTGACTTGTCCAACCTGCTGAGACACCAGCGAGTTCATGAGTAACTACCATGATTTGATTTTGTTGTTAACCACATCCAGGAATGAACCATGTTCATTGGGATATGTTTTTTTCTTCTTCCTCTTCCTCCCATTTTATTTGTGGTCACCACAATGCTGCTTGATCACCTTCTCTATCTCCTCCTGTCAGTCACTCATTCCTCTTCCAATCCCACTGCATTTCTGTCTCTGGCCACCACATCTTTCCATCTGGTCTTAGACCTTTGTCTTCTCCTTCTTCCTGACAGTCCCATGTCCATCACTCACCTCACCACATTTCCTCTCTCTCTCCACAACAAACGACCAGACCATTTCAATCTCTTCTCAGCTACATTCTTTGATGTTTCCACAATCTTCACTGACCCCCTTATGTACTGGTTTCTAATCCTGTCCTTTCTTGTCACTCCACACATCCATCTCAGCATTTGTATCTCGTTAGTATCCAGTCGTTGTCCTCTCTTCTTGATATTGTCCAAGTTACCCCAGGTATTTGAAACTACTCATGTTGTCCAAGTCTTCACCTATCATCTTTACACCTTCACTCTGATTGTCTTCCTTAGGCTCAAACTGACAGTCGATGGATTGGGTCTTTGGTTCACTAATGTCCTTCAGGGAAGGAAATCTGTATGGACTCGAAACATTAACTTGGTTTTTCTATTTCCACTGATGCTGCTAGACCTGCTGAGTTTTTTCAGCATTTTCTGGTTTTATTTCAGTTTCCCAGCATTCATCGTATTTTGCTTTTATTTAAAACAATCTCCATATTGTATTGACCTTCCCGGTATTACTCCATCACTTGTCTCAAAAC
Organism: Cetorhinus maximus; assembly: GCF_964194155.1. Lineage (NCBI taxonomy): Eukaryota > Metazoa > Chordata > Chondrichthyes > Lamniformes > Cetorhinidae > Cetorhinus > Cetorhinus maximus. Next base: position 22,476,915 of record NC_135901.1, read on the forward strand.
AAAAATAGCTTTGGGATCTGTTTCTGCTGATGTTAATAAACTCTATCCCGGTTATATGTGTTAATACTCTGGATAAAAGTCAAATAAATCAGCTTTAACAGACAGTATGATGAGTCATTTTGATATCTCTCACAAATTAGTGCCTTGTATAGGTCTCTCCCTCTCCCCTGTCTCTTCCTCCTCACCAACAAGTGTGAGGAGCTCATGGTGCTTCTTTGTCTCTAAGATTGAAACAATCTGATCAGCTGCCACTTCCTCTTCCCTCCCCCCCATAGCCCACCAGGAAAAACTTCGCCTCAAGATCGGCCCAGCTGTAGCCCTTGGGATACCGAGACATTGATTTTCAGTCAGCAGCTCAAGCTGTCAATGGCGGTTTATTTACCCACAACACGCCTCGCTGCAGAAAGTCTATCCACGACGATAGGAGTCCAGTGCGCAGGTGCAGTGTGGCTGTGCGCTCTGAGCATGCTCAGTGTCAGTCATGGTGACAGAGCGAGGAGGAGCGGACGGTTCGTGAGGCGGGACGAGATTGTGTGCACAGGGTAGGCATGGAAACCGCGGCTGGACTAGGAACTGGATCAATTTCTGGGGTAGGCTCTATGCCCTGAATAAGAGGCCATTGGCCCCGCGATGACAAGGCCGAGTAGCGGGCTTACTGGCCGCCATATTGCGAGTTAGGACGGATCAGGGAGGCGAAGTTTCCTCACCGGTGACGGCCCGGGTTATCCAGGCAACAGGCCGCCATCTTGAGAGAGGAAGGCGGGGCTTGTTCAGGGAGCGAGGCGCATGGGCGGCCATCTTGGTGAGGGAAGAGGGAGTGGGCGGGGATTGTTCGGTGAGAGGGAATTAGGAGCAGGAATAGGCCATTCGGCCCTTCGAGCCTGCTCCACCATTCAATAAGATCATGGCTGATCTGACTGTAACCTCCAGTTCACAGAGATAAAAACAAAAAGCTACTGCGGATGCTGGAAATCCAAAACAAAAACAGAATTACCTGGAAAAACTCAGCAGGTCTGGCAGCATCGGTGGAGAAGAAAACAGTTGACGTTTCGAGTCCTCATGACCCTTCGGCAGAACTGATGTATAGTTAGGAGAGAGGTGAAATATAAGCTGGTCTAAGGTGGGGGGTGGGGGGAGAGAGAAGTTGAGGGTGGGGTGGTTGTAGGGATAAGCAAGCAGTGATAGGAGCAGATAATCAAAAGATGTCACAGACAAAAGGATCAAAGAGATGTTGAAGGTGGTGATATTATCTAAGAAAAGTGCTAATTAAGAATGGATGGCAGGATACTCAAGGTACAGCTCTAGTGGGGGTGGGGTGGAAAGACTAACAAAGTATTAGTTGTAGATTTAAAAATAATGGAAATAGGTGGGAAAAGAAGAATCTATATAAATTATTGAAAAAAAGGGAGGGGGAAGAAACGGGGTGGGGATGGCATTCTGTCTTCCCCTGAAATCTTACACCCCCTTGTTAGTCAAGAGTCTATATAACTTTTGCCTTAGAAGTATTGATAGACCCAGTCTCCACCGCTCTCTGGGGAAACAAATTCCAAAGATTCACGACCCTTTGAGAGAAAAAAAATTCTCATCTCTGCCTTAAATAGGAGGCCTCTTAGTTTTAAGCTGTGTCCTCTATTTCTAGTCTCCCCCACAAGGGGAAACATCATTTCAGCATCCATCCTGTAAAGGGCTTTCAGGACCTGAGATGTTTCAATAAGATCACCTCTCATTCTTCTGAACTCCAATGTATACTGGACCAGCCTGTTCAACTTTTCCTCATAAAATAACCCCAATCCCAATTATCAGCTGAGTGAACCTTCTCTGAACTGCTTCTAACGCATTTATGCCCCTTTCTTGAAAATGGATACCAAAACTGTACACAGTGCTCTAGATGTGGTCTTACTAACAACCTGTCCAACTGTAGCAAAACATCCCAACTTTTATATTCCATTTCCCTTGCAAGAAGCCAAAACGTTCAATTTGCCTTCCTAATCACTTGCTGTGCCTACACAACAACATTTTGTTATTCAGATACAGGACACCCAGATCCCTCTGTATCTCAGAGTTCTACAGTCTCTCTCCATTTAAATAATATGCTGCTCTTCTATTCTTCCTGCCAAAGTGCACAGGTCCACATTTTACTCCATCTGCCAAATTTTTGCCCACTCACTTAACCTGTCTATATTACTTGACAGACTCCTTATGATTTTTTGGCAAATTGCACCCCTACCTATCTTTGTGTCATCAGCAGATTTAGCAACCATACATTCAGCCCCGTCATCCAAGCCATTAATATAGGTTGTAGATAGTTGAAGCCCAGTCCTCATCCCTGTGGCACTTCACTTGTTACATTTTGCTAACCCAAAAATGATCCATTTATGCCAACTCTCTGTTTCCTGTTAGCTAATCGATCCTCTAGCCATGCTAATATGTTATCCCGAACACCATGAGCTTATTTTGTATAGTAACCTTTGATGTGGCACCTTGTCAATCCTGGAAATCTAGTACATCACATCCACAGATTCTCCTTTATCCACAATGCTTGTTACTTCCTCAAGCCAATTTCCCTTTCACAAAACCCTGTTGACTCTGCCTGATTGCATTGAGATTTTCCAATTGCTCCACTATAACCTTCTTAATGATAGATTCCAGCATTTCCCCAGTGACACATGTTAAGCTTGTTGGGCTGTAATTTCCTGCTTTCTGTCCCCCTGTGTTGAATGAAGGTGTTACCTTAGGAATTTTCCAATCTGTTGGGATCATTCCAGAATCCAGGGAATTTTGGAAAATTAAAACAAATGCATCTACTGTCTGAGCAACTACTTCGTTTAAGACCCGAAGGTGAAGACCATCAGGACCCAGGGATTTTTCAACTTTTAGTTCTAATAATTTTCTCAGTGCTCTTTCCCTGGTGATTGTAATTGTTTTAAGTCCCTCCCTTCCTTTCACCTCTACAGTGAAGATGCAAAATATGTGTTCACTTCATCTTCCATTTCCTTATTTTCCATTATTAATTCCCAGACTCGTCCTGTAGAGGACCAATGTTCACTTTACCTCTTTTCCTTTTTGAATACCCATAGAAGCTCTTACAATCTGCTTTCACATTTCCAGCCAGCTTTCTCTTGTACTCTAAATTCTTCCTCATTTTTTAGCCATTCTTTGCTTTTTCTATATTCTGTCCAATCTTCTAACCTGCCACTAATCTTCACATAATTGTATGCTTTTTCTTTCAATTTGGTACTATCTTAAACTGCCTTAGTTAGCCACGTATTGTAAGTCTTTCCCCTAGAGTCTTTTTTCTCAATGGAATGTATCTTTCTGAGTATTATGAAACATCTCCTTAAATATCTGCCATTTCATCTCTAGTGACTTAACACTTAGTCTAATTTCCCAGTTCGCTTTAGCCAGCTCTATCTTCATACCCTCATAATTGTCCTTATTTAAGTTCAAAACACTAGTCTTAGACCCATTCTTCTCTCCCTCGAACTGAATACAAAATTCAATCATATTATGATCACTGCTACCTTGGGGCACCTTTACTATGAGGCCATTAATTAATCCCTTCCCATTACACATTACCAGATCCAGAATAGCCTGCTTTCTGATTGTGTGCAGCACATGCTGCTCTAAGAAATTGTTCCGAAAACACCCGATGAACTCATCTTCCAGGTTAACTTTGCCATTCGGATTCATCCAATCTATATGTAGGTTAAAATCACCCATGATTGTTGCTGTATTTTTGTCACCATTATTTCTTAAAAGCAAAAAACTGCGGATGCTGGAAATCCAAAACAAAAATAAATATAAAAATACCTGGATTATACCTTGATTAATACCTACCATTATTTCTTCCTGGATACCCCGTCCTACAGTGTGTTTACTGTTAGGGGGCCTATAAACTACTCCCACAAGTGACTTCCTACCTTTACTATTTCTTATCACTACCCAATCTGATTCTACATCTTGATCTCCAGAACTAAGGTCGTCTGTCTCTGTTGTACTAATGTCATCCTTAACTGACAGATCTACCCATCCACCTTTTCCTAATTTCCTGTCCTTCTGAAACATCATGAGCCCTTGAATATTCAGGTCCCAGCCTTTGCCACCTTGAAGCTATGTCTCTGTAATAGCTTTCAGATCACAATACCTCTTCCCAGTATGTACAGTTTTGTATTGTGTACAGTTTTGGTGTCCTTGGAGCTATTCCCAAGAGTAACTTGGGAGCAGTTCAGAGAAGGATCACCAGGCTGATTCCTGGGATGAAGATGTTGTCTTATGAGGAAATGTTGGGCCTGTACTCATAGGAGTTTAGAAGAATGAGAGGTGATCTTACTGAAACCTATAAGATTCTGAGGGGGGTTGACAGGGTAGATAAAGAGAGGCTGTTTCCCCTCGTGGGGGATTCTAAAACTAGGGGAGCAGAGCCTCAAAATAAGGGGTCTCTCATTTAACATGGAATTGAGGAGAAATTTCTTCTATCAGAGGGCCATTATTCTGTGGAATTCTCTTCCCCAGAGAGTAATGGAGGCCAAGTCATTGAATATATTCAAGGCTGAGTTATACAGACTTTTGATTGACAAGAGAGTCAAGGGTCATGGGTGACAGGCAGGAAATTGGAGTTAAGGTCACAATCAGATCAACCATGATCCTATTGAATGGAAGAGCAGGCTCGATGGGCCAAATGGCCTACTCTTGCTCGTATTTCTTATGATGTTATGATCTTTGTGCTGAGGACAGAAAGCAGTGTGTATTGATCCGTCAATCAGCTTGAAGCAGCATTTTCAGGTGAATGGGGAGGGTGTATATTAGGTACAGCAGAGTGAGAATGGAGGGAGAGGGTGTGGGGCAGAGATTTAAAGCTTTTGGGGAATGAGAGAGGAAAGAATGATCCATAGAAACTGGAATTGTCTGTTCTGAATTTCCATCCTGTATTGACGGTGTTGACTTTCTGTAAATTCGTTTTACAGGATATTAGAAGGGGAGATTTGGAGACAGAAATCACAAAACAAATGTCATATCGCGATCTGACATCACTTGATTCGTTGAGATGTGAATACCATTGGCCATTTTAACATCAGTTTGACTGGAACAGCACCAAGTCTCACACCCAAGTAAGAGTGTTCTAGTGCACTGACTGTGGAAAGAGCTCTAACCAGTTACACTGCCTGAAAAACATCACACCATTCACAGTAGGGAGACCCTGTACATGTGTTCTGTGTGTGGACGAGGCTTCAACTGATTATCCAACCGGGAGAGACAAAAAGACACCAGCACCATGGAGAAACCATGGAAATGTGGGGACTGTGGGAAGGGATTCAGATCCCCGTCTGAGCTGGAAACTCATCGACGCAGTCACACCGGGGAGAGACCATTCATCTGCTCCAAGTGTGGGAAGGGATTTGCTCAGTCATCCACACTGCTGACACACCAGCGAGTTCACAGCAGAGAGAGGCCATTCATCTGTTCTCAATGTGGGAAAGGATTCACTAATTCATCCCTTCTCCTGAGACACCAGCGAGTTCACACTGGGGAGAGGCCGTTCACTTGCTCTGACTGTGGGAAAGGATTTAAAGATTCATCCACACTGCGGACACACCAGCGAGTTCACAGCGGAGAGAAACCATTCATCTGCTGTGTGTGTGGGAAGGGATTCACTCAGTCTTCAAATCTGCTGAAGCACCGGCAAGTTCACTCCGGGCAGAAGCCGTTCACCTGCTCTGAGTGTGGGAAGGGATTCAGTGATTCTTTTCACCTGCTGAGACACCAGAGAGTTCACACTGGGGAGAGGCAGTTCACCTGTTCTGTGTGTGGGAAGGGATTAACTCATTCATCCACGCTGCTGGCACACCAGCGAGTTCACACAGGGGAAAGGTCGTTCACCTGCTCTGTGTGTGGGAAGGGATTCACTCAGTCTTCCAATCTGCTGAAACACTGGAGAGTTCACTCCGGGCAGAAACCATTCGCCTGCTCTGAGTGTGGGAAGGGATTCAGTGATTCTGCTGTTATTGCTGCTGCTAATCACATCCAGGACTGAACCACGTTCCTTCTGACAGTTGGTGAAGTGGGAGGGTCAGTGCTGGACTGGCCGGTTTCATGACTTTCCTTCCAGTGGACTGATGCTCTTTGAGCCTGGGAGTGCACATTTCCAGTGAAATGATCAACGAAGGAAGATGAAGTACATTTATTTTATCCTGGATAGTAAATAGTGTTTTTCCTATACTACAGGTGTCTTATCTTGTTTTTCACCTGTCTTTGTTTCGAGGGTTGCCACACCATGAATAATCTTTCTCCACTGATTTCTATTCTCTGCTGCCCTCACTGCCTGTCCCATTGAGAGGTCAGTCCACCTTCTGATATTATCCAACTATTCCATCTTGGGTCTTCCTTGTGCACATTTTCCAGGTGTATGTTCTTGCATTACCTCTTTTTGCAAACACTCGCCTCCTGTTCACATCACGAGTCCAAACTCTGTGAGCTTCCCTGATATTACTGCCTCAAACAAGTTCCTCTTAACACCAGCTTTAACGAGCACCCACTTGTCTGTCCTCCTCGCCGTCCATGACACACGGAATATCCGTCTGAGGCCTTTCATTTCAAAAGCTCTCATTCGAGCCTCATTCTTCTTGATGGCCCAGCTTTCACACTCGTACATTGTCACCGGCCACACAAGGGCTTTCACAAGACACATGTTTGTTGTAATCGAGATGCTGTGGCTGCTCCATACTCTGTTAAGTGAGCTCATAATGCCAGGACCCTTGCTAAGTCTGGCCCAAATTTCTTTGGTGACTCTGTACCTACCACTACAGGGAGATATAAAATAAATATGTTTGTCCCTGTTCCATTGACTCTACAGCACAGGGCCAGGCCAGTCACCTCAGCTGACTGTGTGTCAGTATTTATGCTCCACATGATACTCCTCTCACCCCTCTTCACTTCCCCCATCAGCATATCCTTTTATTCCTTTCTCCCTCATTTATGTATCTAGCTTCTCCTTAAATGTATTCACCTCAACCATTCGCTCTGGTAGCGAATTCCACATTCTCACCACTCGCTGGGTAAAGAAGTTTTTCATGAAATCCCTATTTGGATTATTGAACCCCTTCATAATCTTAAACTCTTTAGTCAGGTCACAGTGCCAATGATTATGTTTTGGGTGGATCCCATGGAATCCCCTCTGGAGCAGCTTCCCTGGTGAGTCAGTCTGCCTGGTTATTACCATCAACCTCTTCACTAACTCTGCTGCTGATGTACCTTCACCTTGCAAATAGTAATTTGTCCTGGACACATACTAGCATGTCCCAGTTCTCCACCCTGGGATTCCTTGTATGAACAGGGTGGGATGTGTTTTCAGACAGGATGTCCCAGTTCTCCACCCTGGGATTCTGAGTATGAACAGGGAGAATACCTTCGGTCTGTCCGCAAGCATGACCCAGACCTCCCTGTCGCTTGCCATTTCAACACTCCACCCTGCTCTCATGCCCTCATATCCGTCCTTGGCCTGCTGCAATGTTCCAGTGAAGCTCAACGCAAACTGGAGGAACATCACCTCATCTTCCGGACTGAATATTAAGTTCAACAATTTTAGATCAAGAATTCTCTCCTCCATCCCCACCCCCTTTCTGATCCCCCTTTTTTCCCCAATAATTGATATAGATTTTTATTTTCCCACCTATTTCCGTTATTTTTAAATGTATTGCCATCCATTGTTTTATCTCTACCTTTTAGCCTATTTCGATCCCTTCCCTTCATCCCACCCCACCCCCACTAGGGCTATCTGTACCTTGCTTGTCCTGCTTTATACCAATTAGCACATTCCTTAGATAATATCACCACCTTCAACACCTCTTTGTTCTTTTGTCTTTGACATCTTTTGGCTATCTCCACCTATCACTGGCCCTCTATCCAGCTCTACCTGTCCCACCCCCCTTAAACCAGCTTATATTTCACCTCTTCTATTTTTACTTAGTTCTGTTGAAGGATCATATGGACTCGAAACGTTAACTGTGTTCCTCTTCGCAGATGCTGCCAGACCTGCTGAGTTCTTCCAGGTATTTTTATTTTTGTTTTGGATTTCCAGCATCTGCAGTTTTTTGCTTTTACATTATAGGAACAGGGTGGGATGTGTTTGGAGACAGGATGTCCCAGTTCTCCACACTGGGATTCTCAGTATGAACAGGGTGCGATGTGTTTTGAGACAGGATGTCCCAGTTCTCCACACTGGGATTCTCAGTATGAACAGTGTAGGATGTGTTTGGAGACAGGATGTCCCAGTTCTCCACACTGGGATTCTCAGTATGAACAGGGTGGGATGTGTTTGGAGACAGGATGTCCCAGTTCTCCACCTTTAAAGGGACAAGGAGAGGACCAGATGGATAGAATGGTGATGCTTTATGACATCAGTGCAGTGCCTGGGATCTCACCTCCCTGAACCCTGCTCGATATTGGCTGGGAGGGTTTGATGGGACAGTGCAGAAAGAGTTTTACTCTCTTATTAAAACCGTGCTGTACCTGCTCTGTGGCACTGTTTGATGTGGCACATTGTGGGAGTTTTTATCTGGAGCTAGCCTGGGCTGTACTTGCCCTGGGTGTGTTTGATGGGATGATTTAGAGGGAGCTTTGCTCACTATCTAATTCCAACACTTGTACCTACCTTGGGAATATTTGATGGGAAAGTGTAAAGGGACCTTTACTCTGTTTTTAACACGTGTTGTACCTGCCCTGAGTGAATTCCACATTGGAACAGGCATATTAAATTCTCTCACCTTGAGAAATGCTTTAAAAGATTAAAGTAGTTAATTCACAATACATTCCTAATAGAGAGAGGCTGTTTAAATATCCTATGTACGGAAAGAAATGAGACACCAGTTCATCTATGACTGCAGGTGTTGGTTTCTGCTGTGATTCATCTCATTCAGGCCTGTACCATGTCAGAGTTCCAGTGAACTTGAATATCTGTGAGACTTTTAAAATTAATTTTATTGATTTAATTAATTCGTGCATCTCAATGGCATCACAGAGATCAACCATTATTTACTATTTGGGATTTTCAATGTCAGGGTTTTTGCCCAACAATCACCGCAGAAGGAAATGTGCCCTGTTCACTCCACACAAGCTCAGTGTACAGGTGCAGTGCTGGACAGTATCTGAAGCATGCCCAGTGTTGCTTTGACCAGAACCATGCAAGTGCTGGATGCGCTCTTCAGGCAAGTGAGCTGGTGGCATGCAGGGGATCAAGGCTTTAGAAAAACCTGGTGAAGGCCACAAGACCTGAATAAGAACCTGCAGGGCCCACATTTGCCACTCTGGGGTTTTTTCCCGGGAACAGGCCCAGGTTGATAGCTGCCATCTTGCTTCAGGAAGTAGCCCAGCAAATGCGTGGCCATCTTGGTGAGGGAACAGGGAGTGGGTGGGGCTTCAGGGTCCCAGTGACCAGGAGAGAAAATTATTAAGTCATTGATTTCATTACCAGTCTGCACACAAGTGAGAACTGAACCCAGCCAGAGTAGAAGGAGGGAGAAAACTGGGGAGTGGAGGAAAGGAGTGGTGCAATGAGTTTGGTTCTCATCACAAGGAGTAAAGCAGCAAGACGCACAGCCAAGTGAGAGTGTTCCAGTGCACTGGCTGTGGAAAGAGCTTTAACCAGTTCCACAGCCTGAACAACATCACACCATTCACAGCAGAGAGAAACCATACACGTGTTTTGTGTGTGTGGACCAGGTTTCAACTGGTTATCCAACTTAGAGAGACACAAGGACACTGACAACATGGAGAATCTGTGAAAATGTGAGGACTGTGGGAAGGAATTCAATTATCCAAGCTGGAAAGTAATTGGCGAACTCTCACAGGGGAGAGGCCATTCACTTAACCTGTCTGCTGGAAAGGATTCACTTAGTCATCTCGCCTGCTGTTACACCAGCAAGTTCACACAGGGGAGAGGCTAGTCACCTGCTGTTTGCATGGGAAAAGAATCAGTCAGTCATTTACCAGCTTCCTATGTTGAAATAAATTTGATAATGGATCCACTGCTTTTCAGAGATCTCTGGATTAATTTCAAATTGTAACAGGATGTTGGCCTCTAAAAGGCTAATTATACATTGTGTTCTTACACAATTATCTGTACCCAGACCCCTTCAAACAAGCTCAGAAAGTAGGAAACAATGGGTTGCTGTTTAATGTTTATTTCTATTACACAAGTGACTACATACTGAGACTATGAGATTACTGGATACTCACGGGAGGAATCATCAGAAAGAGTTGTGAGTGCGATCAGCACATCGTTCTAAACTGGTTACCCTGGTCAAAGTTAGATCAGGTCAAGAGCCCCAAGCTTTTGTGTATTGAACCATTTTTGTTTTAGTAAGGTCTTGCTAACTTGACAACAAATATCAACATCTTCTGTTTTTGTAAATTAAAATGGAAAAAGATCAATCTAATAAACTCATCTTGTAAATGATTTAATCCTCTTTAAGTGAGTCTGAGAGATAATGTAATTTCTTTTGTCACAGTTTGTGCCTGAAAATCTCATATCTTTCTGAGAGACTTAATAATGTCTTTGTATTGAGTTCATCCCCTGACCCTCTGGCTCAGTGTCGAGAACATACATTATCTGTCCTTTCAGATCATTGATCTATTCCTGTCTAATCTTATCCTCAATAGGATCTTCTGCTTCTATTACAAATTCATACCTTTGAGAAATGTTTAATAAAGCTATCAGATCTTCCTCACCTGGCCTCCCTCTGTCTACATTCCCCACCTTGAGGTTCAAGAATGTTATTCCTTTTGTAGCTTCAAAGCTTCACATTTGGTCAGTGCAAGCATTTCCAGTATATTCTTTCCCCTTGTAATCTGTCTTTGAATCCTCTTCATCAACCAGGCCATGAACATTAGGGGAATTAGCATAATCATAGTAATACCAAGAGGAAATTAGGGGCAGTGATTATCCAGGGATGTTGTCCTGTATTTCACATTATCTGCCAGTGGAGCTGATCACCCCGTGTAACAATGAACCACTCAATGTTAACAGTAGGAGGGTGAATTTAACGTGGTTAATTCTATCCTGATTGTTTTAAAGTCTGTTTCTTGATGGAGTATGTGTCAATGCACTGATAATATAAAAAGTCTCATTCTACTAACCACATTAATCAGTTTATGTTGTTGTGTTGTTGAGTTCCTGAGCATGTCTGGGACTCATTCCTCAGAGCAGGTTCACCATGCATTTCCACATGTTAATTACATCACATGTAACAAATCACATTTGCACACACACACCAGTATCCCAACATCATGCTACACATGCCGTCTCATACAAGCCACTCTTGCCTTTTAGGTAAACTTACCAAAAAGGAGGGTGTCTGACGATCTTGGTTTTTCTCCCCACTGCATGGTGCAATGCCTCAGGTACTGACCAGACTATTAAATGCAGTTACCTTGAAAAGTTCAGAGGCAAGGATACAAACATCTTCAACAAAAGGCTATCAATATACTAGTCTCATCTACACTTTCCATTCTTCCACTTAAATGTACACAGATACCAGCTTGATCTATTATCTTGAACTATGCCCAGGATGAGTTACAACGTTCATTTGTTGGTATGATTGTCTCTCTATTTTATTCTAAGTAGGCCATCCCATTAATCACCATTCTATCTCACTCATGAGCCCTGGGGGAACTTTACTGTCCAACTCAATAGTCACATAATATGGTGTTTTTACATCAGAGATAGAAGTACTTGCAATCAGTTTAGACCTAACTCCCATACCTCCTGTTATCAAACATTTTGTCTTGAAAGATAACAAGTGGGATAAATCCAAACCTTTAAAAGGCAGTCTTTAGTTCAAATCACCACAGTGAACAGGAGTTAACAACTTCTCTTGTTTGCAGAAAGGTTGGAGCAAATGTTCTCAAATGTGTACAATTGTATCAACTTTACATAATTTTTCAGATCAAAGATGAACCAAACGCCATTTTTGTTTCTCCAATTCTTTTGGTATTTCTCACAGCTCTTTTGTTCTCTCTTCAGATTACTGTTACAATCCCAGCTGATGTTAATACTGGACAATACGATCCCAGAGTGAATCCTGGTTTGACAGATCCTACATTTTTTTGAAGAAACTGTGAAGGAAAGTTCGTCAACAGGAGTCTGTTGATGAACTTCTAATGCAAGGAATAAACTATTTATTAAACAAGAAAAAATGAACTATATTACACGAGACAGAAAGATTGGAAAGATTTCAATACCAACAAAAAAAGACACTTCAGATTTATGCTATTCCTTTACCACAAAAATATCTTTACAGACACATAAACCACTGAAGAGTTACCACTAGCTTGACACAAAAGCCTCTTGCTTGGGGCTGGCACAGTTGCAAACAGTTTTCTTCTGGTGAATTCCTGAGCATTCACTCGATGCTTATCACCCAACTTGTATCTCTCCCCGAGACACCCAAAAAACACACTCTAAACTCATTGCTTCTTCAACTGCAAAGTGAACAAATGAGTTCCCTAAACTCCATCTTCCAGTAGCACCTCTGCTAAACTGATTACTTTACTGAGTTCTATAACTGATAATTCAGTTAACTGCTGTTCCCAATAGTCTTACAATTTTTCTTTTCAGAGAGCTTAAAATTCCTGTGTTCTCTCTTTGACGCACTCTGAATTCTCGATGACAGATGCAACCAAAGCAGATTCCTTGGATTTCTCAGCAACCCACCCAGACACTTGTCACACTGTGATCCAACTGATCTCACTGAAACTGTCTTTCTCATGAGGGTTTCCAATCTCCACATCTGAAGATCTCACCTTGGAATTCATTCCAAAAGTCACTCCCACTCGGGGCAGTTTCAACAATGTCCCACCTCACAGGTTTTCAATCTCTCCTTTGAAGATTCCTTTCCCCTGGATTCTCGAGTACACTCAAGCATCACATTCGAAGCACAATTTCAGATCTTTGGCTGTACCAAGCAGAAAACCACTGCTTCAAAGAGGTATCCAACAGCCCACAACATGGAGTCACTGACCTTCGGCAACCTCCTCGGATCTTCAGGGCTTCTCTCAAGTCCACTTCACTACAAGTCTGCTCACTGCAGCTTCTTATTTAACTCTGAGCCTATTTATATGCTCCTTTCCTTTACCTTATTTAAGGGGACCTATTCCTGTCCCCTATCTTCATCCCTTACCTGGAACTACCTTTTGGGACCTCTCCCTGATTTGGGAACTTCTCCCTCTCCCATGTCCTGCTCCCTGGGACATCTACAAGATAATGGCGCTCCATCTCAGGTCATCTGACATGCATTTCCAAACTGGAGTTCCTGGCCTCTGAACCAAAGAAGGTGAGTTGAGCTTTCATCACACGCCTTTGCAAATGACTGTAATATAACTGAAGAAAATTAAAAATAAATAAGTTAGCATTGAAGCTTCAACCTTCTTAGACCAAAAGAGTCAAAGAGGGTGGAGCTCCCTACAGCTTGTAAGTTCCGGATCATAACTTCAAGGCTGCAGCTTATCTTTAGGGAATCCAACTTTTCGGTGCCTTTTGCAGTTCTACAAGTAAATTGTAATTCATGCTAAAAGGTTTACTTTCACTCAGTAATTATAATGTTTCACTTTTCTCAGCACATAAGCTGGCAGCATTTTAAATCCCAATTGTACGCTTCTCTTGTAGCTGGTGCATGGAGAAGGAAATTTCCACTGTAGATCTGCCAGCACAGAAACTGCACTGTTTTCCTGGATACACTCGGTCTGCAAAAAGATAAAGTGTTTAAGCATGACCATAGTGTAGGTCTTCTCCGTGACGCTAAGGAGTGAGATGCCTCGCTAATTGTTGCAATCTCCTCTTTCACCTTTGTTTTTGTATATTGTGATGACTTCTGCATCATGCATGTCCTGTGGAACAGATGCTACCTTCCAGAGAAGGAGGTGCTCACAATATCTGGAACTTCCTGTACCTGAGCAGTTTGGTTGGAATTCCATCCTTGCCGGGTGCTTTTCTGCTTGCTAAGAATAATTGGGCCTGGTCAAGCTCAAATGATGTGGGGTCTTTATCCAACTCAACTATGATGGGAAGTTGCAGGAGAGAGTCAAACAGACTGGGAGATGTCTGTCTCACGGGGGTACAGCTCACAATTGTGTTCAGCCCAGTGGGACATCTGTTTACTTCTGTCAGTGAGTATGTCACCATCCGTGATTTCAGGGGTCAACTTTGGTGATGGTCGGACCAAGTGCCCTTTTGATCCCATCATACATTGCACATGTATTTCCATTGTCACAGGCAATTTGGATTTCTTGACATAGGCTGATCCAGTATTTATTTATACCGTATCTCCCTGTCTTTTGCATAATCATCTTGGCTACTTTCAATTCATGCCGTGTTCTAGCTATTGGTTTATGTTGTGCATCAGGTGGGCTTTGCTTTTTGCTTCAATGATAGATGCCATCTCTGCTGAGTCGGTCGCAAACCAGTCTTTGTTGTGGGTTCCACCTTTACCAAATGTTGCTGCTGCTGTGTCAGAAATGATTGAACTCAGCGACTTCCAAGCTTCATCAATATCAATGTTGATTGATGAAGCTTTTATTGATGTGCCTGTAAAATATTTCACTATTTTGTTTAACATTCCTTCTTAATTTGATTTCATGATCAAGATATCGTTGAAGAATGTGCAAGTCAGTAAGAATTGTCAGCAAGGATTAATCAACACTTTATAACTGGAAATGTTAATCACTGGAACCTTTCTGACACTGAATTGTAGATTTTGCATCAAATATCAATTTAGGATTGAAGTAAAATCCAAAATTTTATTGTAAACTAGTTCCCGGGGAGAGTTCTTGTATTCAGGGGAAAGACCACAAATGGTGCTTTTAAAAAAGGACATTGCAGCCCTGAAATTCAGTGACATCTCCAGAATATTAAACTCCAGCCACGGTTGTTAACATCAGCAGAAACTAACCTAATATTGTCAGGCTATCAGTCCTGGGTGTGATTAACAGCAGCAATAACAGCAGTGTCCAACCGCTGTAATCACTTGTGAATGCACTCGTGTCTCAGTAGGTGTTGTGACTGAGTGAATCCCGACCCACACAAGGAGCAGGTGAACGGTCTGTCCCTGGTGTGAACTCGCTGATGTGTCAGCAGTTGAGATGACCAATGGAATCCCTTCCCACACACGGAGCAGGTGAATGGCTTCTCCCTAGTGTGAGTACGTTGGTGATCATTGAGGTCAGTTGACTGCCTGAAACTCTTTCCACAGGAAGTACAGCTGAATGGATTCTCCTTCGTGTGCTTTTGGTGGTGTGACTGGAGGGCAAATACCTGAGTGAATCCCTTCCCACACACGAAGCAAGTGAATGGTCTCCCACCCGTGTGAATTCGCTGGTGTTCAGTGAGGATGGATGAAGACTTGAACCTCTCTCCACAGGTTGTGCAGCTGAATGGCTTTTTCTCAGTGTGAACTCGCTGGTGTGACCGAAGGCCGGATGACCGAGTGAATCCCTTCCCACACACTGAACAGCTGAATGGCTTCTCCCCAGTGTGAATGCGTTGATGGATTTCCAGCCGGGATGAATAGGTGAATCCTTTACCACAGTCCTTACATTTCCATGGTTTCTCCATGGTGCCGGTATTTTTTCTCTCTCTCCAGGCTGGACAATCAGTTGAACCTTTACCACATCACAACATGTGCACAGTTTCTCCCCACTGTGAATGATCTGATGTTTTTTCAGGCTGTGTAACTGGTTAAAGCTCTTTCCACAGTCAATTCACTGGAACACTCTCACTCGGGTGTATGTGTCTTGGTGATTTTCCAGTCATAATGTTTGAAACATTTCCCCACATACAGAACAGATAAACATTTCTCCTTCCACATTGAAAGCCTGATGATATTCAGGTCCTGATGAATCGAGTGACTCTGTCAGACCATGCTGTGATGTTAGATTGATTTACAGGCTTCCAGTCTGTAAATCCACCCATTCTAATACCCTGGAAAAGGAATTTACAAAACTCATCACTGTGAATACAGGATAGAAATTCTGAACAGACAAATCTAGTTTCTATGGAATATGCTATCCTTTCGTTCCTGCAAAGCAGTAAATCGTCATCCCTCACAGTCTCCCTCCTCCCCATGCTGGAATCCAAACCCCAGAGTGACCAACTGTACAGTATTTTACAGAATTGTCCCATATTTGAGAGTCAACTGTCCAGGTGCCGGAACACTGTTTGTCCCACAAATTGGACCTTTCTGGTCGCGCCCTATGCAGTACCCTGAGGCCTACTGCTTCTGTATTCAAACAGCTCCGGCAGCTAATTCCCCTCATTACCTCCACCCCCACCCCACCCCTCACCAACTCTGGCAGCACCCCACACAGCATCCCACCACCCACTTGTATGGACTCCCATGGCAGGCTGTCCCTCAATTTTCTCCATAAGAGTTGGTTATCCTGCCAAACCCATCACACCATTCCTTTCCTCACTCCCAGTTTTATCCCTCTCTGTACTCTGGCTGGGTTCCGTTCTCAAATACCTGTGTGGAAAGTGAGAATATCATCAATGAATCGATCATTTTCTCTCCTGGTCACTGGGACCCTGAAGCCCCGCCCACTCTCTGATGTTTCGCCAAGATGGCCGCACAGAAAGTTGAAAGTCCCAGAGCTGCAAACACGGGACCTGCAGGTTCTTGTTAGGGGTTTGGGGCCTCCAGCGAGTGTTTCTGAATCCTTCCCTCCCACAGATCAGATTCCTCATTGATTGGAGCCCAAAGTGTAACCTCTTATTTATTGTCCCCCCTCTCCCATCCTCTGATGTGAACCATCCTCCACTCGCTGACCCAGGATGGTGGCCGTTTACCTGGGCCTGTTCCCGGGAGGGAGAAGCCCCGCAGCTGCAAACCAGGAGCTGATAATTATTCATAACGGTTACTCCAGCTCACAATACCCGGGGAGTGATTGACGGGACGGACGGACCAATAGGAAGAGTAGATGGGGCTGGAGGACCGAACGAGAGAGCCTGGTCCTCCAACCAATCGGAGAGAATGAGGGGCGGGGTTGAGTCATTGTCTCCGCAGGCTCCCAGCTGCACATTGTCCCCGATAAAGGTAGCGGCCGTTAACCGGGGCCTGTGTCGGGGTAAAGCCCGAGCAGTTGTAGCCGGTTCAAATCATACACGAGCTTCGGATTCGGGACTTGCAGCCTAGACGAGGTGTTTATGAATCCTCCCAACCCACCCGCCGATTCCTTCCCTCCTTCATGACCCAGCCGGCGATAACTCACCGGCTGAGAATTTCGATACAACCATCTCAGTTCATCACCATCATCGGCAGTGCGCATGCTCTAGCTCACACTGCTCGGCTGATTGGCAGCAGCTCCGGACCAATAGGTAGAGGGGACGGGGCTGGAGGACTGCGTGCAATGGAGTGAGCGGCTGGTCCTCCGACCAATCGGAATGAATGAGGGTCGGGGCTGAGCCCGGATCTCCTTCATTGGCTGAGACTCTGCATCATTTTGGAAGCTGATTTGTCTCAAACTCCAGGAGAAAAGTGGACCTTTCTGTTTGTGGCTTGAAACAGATGAAACCCTGTGGGTGTGGAGCAAAAATTTCAACATTTGTTAGTGAACTGATGGGAACATGATGAAACATGCAGAACTAATTCAAGGGCTGACTTCAAGGAATAACTGGGCAAGCAGGGAATGTCACTATTAGAGCAAGGAGAATCCCTGTTTTCAATAAATGAACAGCAGAAGGGTTAGGACAGGTTAGGGAGAAGGTTCATACTGTTCATATATATACAGCAACAACTGGTATCGAAGACAATCTCTTGCAGTTTGTGTGCATGGGGTGTGGGTGCTCAATCAGGTTTAACGGGGTTAAATGATATATGTTTCCTTGACAAAAACAAAAATTGCTAGAAAAACTCAGCAGGCCTGACAGCATCTGTGGAGAGAAAGATAGAGTTAACGTTTCGAGTCCATGTGACTCTTCTTCAGAACTTGTTTCCTAAATTGGACAATCACATTAAAATGTTGAACTCAGATGGGAATATGTATTGGTGTGAGGTGGGAAGATCTGGTTCCACGTACTCCTTATGGCAAGCCTTAAAATCAAAGTGACAGTATTTCAGAACTGATTCCTGTGTTAGCAGCTATCCCCTTGCTAACTGTTGGTAAGACCAATGGAAGTCTTTAAAGTAAAGTGGAGACCATAGATGAGTTGGAGGATGATGTATACAAGGAATTTGTAAACTAACTGAGGATGATAGTGAGGGGAAAGGAAGGGATCTGGAAAGTAGCAGACAGTTTATGTTGTTCCAGGAGAAGTGGGGCCTGGTTGTGTAGATGTCAGGTTTTACACAGCACACGGTCAGCCTATAGCGTCACTCTGGATGAAGAATCTCTGAATGGTACCATTCAAATCATTCAGTGAGATTCTAGGAGAACTAACATTGTCTGCTCAGAGAGGGGAAGGTTTGTTTTACAGTTAATGAGAAACAGCACACACGCTCACAGACACCCACACACAGAAACCTGCACACAGGCACACATATACCCATAACACACAACCACACACTCAAACACAGAGACCCACATTCACACTCACACAGGCATAGATTATCCTCCAGTGATTCTGAGTGGTTTTGGCCATACAATTTCACGGTTTTCTCTGAAGCTTAAATCAATATTGAACAACATCTGGGACGCAGGAAACAACAAGCAATAACATTTGAGTGATCTATTGTCACCCTGGGTGATCATCCCTGGTTGGAGATAGGGTAAAATACAGAAGAACATCCCTGGATAATCACAGCATCTACTTTCCTCCTAGCATTACAGATGATGCTAATTCCTCTTCTATTGATGGTCTGCGGGATGGAAAGAATTCTAAGACAGGTTACAAGGAGAAAGAATATAATGGAAATGTTTGCACTGACCAGAGAAAAGCTTTGAAGCTACAAAAGGAAGAATCTTCTTGAGCCTCGAGGTGGGGAATGTAGACAGTGGGAGGCCAGGTGAGGAAGACTCGAATAATTCTAATAACTCTATTAAACATTTCTCATAGTACAGACACTTACACACATTAAACTAAGAATCTGCAATAGAAGTAGGCTCTAGGAGGTCATACTGAGGATAAGATTAGAGCCTGTGAACAGACACCAGTACATTAATGATCTGGAAGAACAGACAACATATGTTCTCGGCACCGAGCCAGAGGGTCAGGAGATGAACTGAATACAAAGACATTATTAAGTCTCTCAGAACGAGATCAGATGTTCAGGTAGAAACCATGAGAAGAGCAATGACGATATCGCACATATTCACTAACGAGGATTACATCATTTACGAGATGAAATGTTATGATATGGCAGGTGGTATTTGCCAGACTGACTAAATACACAAGGGAACCTTGGCCACACTAGCACAATGGTTTTGCAATTTGTATTTATTACCAGAAGATTTGTGCACTGATTCAGAAGTGATACGTCCACTGACAGCTTTAGAGATTTTGGAAATCAAATTAAAACATTTATTAACAAAAGAAAAGAGTAAATCACATACACAAGATTACAGTTACATGGATACTTCATATTATAACAATTTCCAAAGTTCCTAGTTAACCAGACTCCAGATTCCTAGTTAACCAGACACCCCCTTTAAGGCAACAGTCCAAAATAGATTTTAAATTTATTGTGACAATCCAGCAAGGTTACCCACTCAACAGTGGTGTTCCAAAGGCTTTTAACACAA
Source organism: Cetorhinus maximus (assembly GCF_964194155.1). Lineage (NCBI taxonomy): Eukaryota > Metazoa > Chordata > Chondrichthyes > Lamniformes > Cetorhinidae > Cetorhinus > Cetorhinus maximus. The sequence goes on from NC_135901.1 coordinate 22,496,637, forward strand.
CTTTGGCTACAGGAACACTTTCTGCAAAGTGGCTAGAGGCTTTTCTCCAAGTTGGTTTTACACTTGTACCTTTCAGATATTACACGGCCACCCCACACACAGCCTTTCCTCCTTCTTTAAATATATTTCTTCCTCTTTAATCTCTAAACCCCATTGTTCCTTCATGTCTTTGGCATTTACTTTTTCCATAATATGAAAATCTTTTATGTTGTCAATATGGCCAACACTTCTGGGAAAACTCAACATAATAACCTGCCTTATTTATTTTGTTAGTTGTCAACATCTCATCATGTATTTTTGAAAACCAAACACCACTGCACATATCTTAAAATGCAAATTCCATCTGCCAAGGCTTTACCCTATTTCATTCATTAGCATTTCACATGCCCTTTTTATATGTGACTCCTTTGATAATTTGAACGTTGCAGTCTATCCATCTCTAATTTAATTAAATCAGCCACGCAGACAGAACCATCCACACATACAAACATAAGCCTACTTCACAATACCCCACAATAATATTATGAAAAATATGATAGTTTCGTGACATATTTAAAGGGTTACTGTATTCTGTTTGATAAACAAATAACCAGAATGTGTTGACAAGTTATCATCAAGTTAGCGAAACGTTACTAAAGTCAAAAAGGATCAATACACAAAAGCTTGGAGTTGTTGACAATGTCTACCTTCAATCAGACTGATCAGATTCGAATAATGTGCTCACAACTCTTTCTGATGAGTCCTCCAGTGAGTATCCAGTAATCTCATGGTCTCTGTGTGTAACGGGTTATGTACTAGAAAAAAATAACATTAAACCAATGTCTCAGTGTTCCCTAGTTTCCGAGCTTGTTTAAAGGGAGACAGATAATTCTGTAAAAACACAAAATGCATTTAGCTTTTAGGGAGCAACACTCTAACAATTTGAAATGAATTCCAGGATCTCTGTTAAGTACAATATCCATTATCAGGAAATGTGTTTCCAGACAGGAAGCAGGTGAATAGCCTCATTCCACTTTGTCATTGACATTTTTACAGTTTTCATGATGATCAAATCCCTTTACAAGGAGATATACACACACACACACACACAGAAACATCCACTATTCAGTGTGAACTCACTGATGAGTCAGAAGTTTAAACGACTGAGTGAATCCCTTCCCACACAAGGAGCAGGTGAACAGCCTCAGCCCAGTGTGAATTTGCTGCTCTGTCCAGAGATTGGATGAATTAATGAATCCAATCTTACGTTCATATCACCTGCACAGTCTTTTCCCAGTGAGAACATGTTGGTGATTCATCAGGTCAGTTGATTCCGTGAAACTCTTTCGAGTTATCAACAGTCACAGATTGCAACTCTTTCGAGTACAATCACAGTTCTTGGTTTCCGGGAGTGGGACATGAACCCACAACCCTCTGATTCAAAGGCGAGGGTGCTATGAACTGAGCCACAGCTGACACCTCTAAGATAATGAGAGAAGGTGGTGTAAGTAATTTGAGATCCAATTAAGTTAACCAATTGTCATGTTACAACAAGCCCCACTCAGAGCAGGCAAATGGCGTCTCGCCAGTGTGAACTCTCTGGTGTGTCAGCAAGTTAGATGACTTAATGAATCCCTACCCACAATCGGAGCAAGTGAATGACTGTCCATCAGCAGGCTGTATGACTGAGTGAATCCCCACCCACACGTGGAGCAGGTGATTGGTCTCTCTCCAGTGAGAACGTGCTGGTATTTGAGAAGGGTGCATGTCTGATCAACTCTCTTCCCACATCCTGAGCATGGGACAGCCTCTCCCCAATGTGACTGCGCTGGTGGACAGTGAAATGAGATGACTGCCTGAACTCAGTCCCACAGTGGGAGCACTTGCAAGGTTTCATATCAGTGAGCATTTTGGTGGAACATCAGGTCTCCAGAGCTTTTATAGCACTTCCTGCAGCCTGGGCATTTAAAAGGTCTCTAGTCAGTGTGAACCTGTTGGTGTTTCAGTAAATTGGATGAGGTAGTGAATCCCTTCCCACAATTGCAGCAGGTGAATGGCCTCTCCCCAGTGTGAACTCGCTGGTGGGTCAGCAAGTGTGATAAGCAAGTGAATCCTTTCCCACACACAGAGCAGGTGAATGGCCTCTCCCCAGTGTGAATTCGTTGGTGCATCAGCAGGCGGGATGAAATACTGAATCCCTTCCCACATTCAGAGCAGGTGAAAGGACTCTCCCCAGTGTGACTGTGCTGATGTACAGTGAGTTCAAATGATCGCCTGAACCCAGTGCCACATTGAAAGCACCTGAACGGTCTCTCATCAGTGTGAACACGTTGATGGGACATCAGTTCCCCAGAACTTTTATAGCACTTCACGCAGTCTGGGCATTTAAAAGGTCTCTCAGCAGTGTGAACTCGCTGGTGCGTCAGCAGGCGTGATGAACATGTGAATCCCTTCCCACACTTGGAGCAGGTGAATGGCCTCTCCCCAGTGTGACTGCACTGGTGAGTGAGCAGGTGGGATGACTGAGTGAATCCCTTCCCACAGTCAGAGCAACTGAACGGTCTCTCCCCAGTGTGAGTGCGCTGGTGGGCTCGCAGTTGGGATGACTGAGTGAATCCCTTCCCACAGTCAGAGCAGATGAATGGCCTCTCCCCAGTGTGAATTCGCTGGTGTGTCAGCAGGTGAAATGAGGTAGTGAATCCTTTCCCACACTTGGAGCAGGTGAATGGTCTCTCCCCATTGTGATCTCGCTGGTGTTTCAGCAAGCTGGATGAGTGAGTGAATCTCTTCCCACACTCAGAGCAGGTGAACGGCTTCTCCCCAGTGTGAGTGCATCGATGAGTTTCCAGGTCAGACGGGTAATTGAATCCCCTCCCACAGTCCTCACATTTCCATAGTTTCTCCATTGTATGACTGCACTTGTGTTTCGACAGGCCAGATGATCGGCTGAAGCCTCGTCCACACACAGAACATGTGTACAGTTTATCTCCACTGTGAACGGTGCTTTTTCCTTCCATGTTCAAAATCAAATGATATTCCCGTTATGATAAATTTGAAGGCTGCATCAGATCCTGATGTGATGTTTGGTTTGAGTTTCCTCACTGCAAATCCTTCCCTTCTAGCACCCTGTGAAATTAATTTAAAATAGAAAAAAGACAGTGAGAGAGAACCTACAAAAGCACAAAGAGAGAAATAGAGTGAGAGAGAGGGATGGAGCAGCAGGGGGCAAGGAGAAGGATTTTAAATATTTACAACTTGACCAGAACTTTGACAGAACCTGCCAAACTTTCAAACTCCACCACCCAGAAGGACCAGGGTAACAGGTGTATGTGAACACCATCACCTACAAGTCACTCACGGTCTTGACTTGTCTGACATCCAGTAATGGATGAACAAAAATTTACTCCATTAAAATATTGGGAAGCCCAAAGCCTCTGTCTTCAGTCCTCACTACAAACTCCATTTCCAACCACCGACTCCATCCTGCTCCCTGGAACTGTGTGAGGCTGAATCAGACTGTTCACAACCTCGGTGTCATATTTCACCCAAAGATGAGCTTTCAACCACATATCCACATCACCAAAACCGCCTATTTTCACCTCAGTAACATTGCCCGACTCTATCCTAGTTTCAGCTCATCTGCTGCTGAAACCGTCACCCATTCCTTTGTTACCTCTAGGCTTAACTATCCTAATGTACTCCCAGGCAGCCTCCCACATTCAACTTCCTCTAATGTTGAGCTCACCCAGAGCTCCATTGCCATGTGCTTCCTTGCACCAAGTCATATATGTCCATCACCCCTATGCTCACTGACTTACAAAAGCTCCCATTTAATAAGTACCTACATTTTTAAATTCTCATGCACGTTTTCAATTTCCTCCATGCTCCCTATCTTTGTAATCTCCTCCATGCTCTTGTCCCTCCCTGTCTCTGTAATCTCCTCCATACTCTTGTCCATCCCTGGCTCTGTAATCTCCTCCACACTCCTGTCCGTCCCTGTGTCTGTAATCCCCTCCATGCTCTTGTCCCTCACTGTCTCTCTAATCTCCTCCAGTCACACAATCCTCTGAAATATCTGCGCCCTTATAATTCCAGCCTGCTGACCACTCCTGATTTTAATCGCTCCACTGTTGGTGGCCCTTCTTTCAGTTGCCAAGGCCACAAGCTCTTGAATTTCCTCCTTAAACCTCTCCGTCCCTCTACCTCGCTTTCCTCCTTTATAATACTCCTTAAAACCTACCTCTGACCAAGCTTTTGGTCACTTGCCCTAATATCGCCTTATGTGGCTCGTTGTCAAATGTTCTTTTGTAAAATTTATGTGAAACATCTTGGAACATTGTATTGCATCAAAAGCACGACATAAGTACAAATTAGTATTGTTGACTTGGACATATATGGCCTTCATCATCACTGGGTAAATAACCTGTAACTCCTTATCTAACATCTTTGTGGGAGCACCTTCGCCACACGGACTGCAGCGGTTCAAGAAGGTCAAACCTCAGCTTCTCCACAGGCAACTGGGGATTTGTAATATCTGCTGCTGGTCCTGTTGGTGAAAGGACAGGGGCATGGGACTAGCTGATTTGCCCTTGTCAAGAGCCAGCCTGAGCACAACGTGCTAAATAGTCTTCTTCTGTATTGTAATCACTCAATGATTCTATGACTCAATGAAAAAGAACCCACGCTGGAGGCCAGAAATCAACTTCTGCCACCAAAGCCCACCGTGATGCAACCCAGCTCTTAATCAGTCTGTCTGTGTTTCCAGACTTGGTTCTCTGAGTGATGCCTGGAATAAAATAATAGCAAAATACTGCAGCTGCTGGAAATCTGAAATAAAAATAAAAAACGCCGGGAATACTCAGCAGGTCGGGCAATTTCTTTGGAGCGAGAAACAGCATTAACATTTCAGGATGCGCAGAATGAATTACGGGGAATAAAAATGGTGCAGAATTTGACGGGCAGTATTAGGTCATAAGTGGAAGAGAAATGGACAATAGCGCAGGTTAAACAAGACGTGACGATGAAAGATCATGTGGGAAGATGGAATGGTTGGGGGATGGGCAGCAGTGGAACCTCATTTAAACATAGTCAATGGAAGTAACTGTAAAATACTAAACATAACTACAATACATTCATTATCAGAGGCAGAGGAAGTTAGATAATGGCAGAGAGGTGATCAGGGAGGGCAGAGGTGAAATAGACCAATGGATGGACATGGGTTCAGTTCCACTGAAAAGGAGCCAAACTAGCCCCAGAGATGTGGAACTTCATACAAATAACAGAGCATAGAACTAAAAGCTCTAAATTGCAGATCTTCTTATTGTGTCCACGAACAGTCTATACATGGCCCAGCCAGAACTGGACACATTTTTGCACCTTGTTGTTGAACTCGGCAAGATCTGCAACAGTGTAGGGTTCCTCTAGTGATAGGCATTGCAGGAGATGTTGCATAGTCTGTGGCTCAGTTCCACATTCACAAGTTGTCGGGCTGGTTGTATATCCCCATTTGCTTAGTGACACCTTTGAACAACCTACACTAGTCCTAAGTTGGTTAAGGCACTTCCAGGTTAATTGCAGATGAATGGTCAGAAATACCACTGAAACAATTTCAGTTTTCAATTTTAAAATCCCCTGCTGTAGCCTGTAGGTGGCAAGATATCAGAAGCACTGGAGTCCGAGAAAAATCTCAGTTGAGGAAATACCCACGAACTCCAGCCGGAAAAAACATCTATTAACCACTACTGTTTGTTACCTGTCACTCAGCCAATTCCGTATCCTTGTCGTTCGTGTCCCTTTTATTCCATGAGCTAGAAGTTTGCTCTCAGCTTAAAGTCTGTTGTGTGACACTGTATCAAATGTCTTTTGGAAATCCACGTATATCACATCATTGCTCACATTAACCCTCTCTGTTACCAATTCAAAAAACTCCCACAAGTTAGTTAATTATGATATTAAACAGTCTCCCCTCCTGCTTCCTGTAAAGTTAATGATGATTTTTTTTATAAACAAATGCATCAGTGTCAATCCAGGATAGAAATTCACACCATTCCCTCCTCCTGCTCCAGGATCAGTAAAGTTAGTTAAAGATGATTTCTCATTAACAAATCCATTGCTGCATTTCCTTCCTTTACCCACATTTGATAAAAGCAAAAAACTGCGGATGCTGGAAATCCAAAACAAAAACAAAAATACCTGGAAAAACTCAGCAGGTCTGGCAGCATCTCCGGAGAGGAACACAGGTTAACGTTTCGAGTCCGTATGACTCTTCAGCAGAACGAAGTAAAAATCCACTCGGGCCTGGCACCGGGAGAAAGTCCGCAGCTGCCGTTCCGTTCGGTGCAAAGGCACTTTCTTATTGGGGGCGTTGAGGCCTCCACTGGGTATTTGTGAAGCCTCCCCTCCCACCCACTACCCCTAACGCTGCCTCCGCTTATCCGCCTCCTTCCCGCCTGAAGATGAAGCAAACAAGCGTCTGTCCCTGGACATCACCCGCACTGCGCATGCTCCAGATCACAAAGACAGGGGAGTGATTGACGGCAGCTCAGGACCAATAGGAAGAAGGGGCGGGACTGGAGGACCGAGCGGGAGAGCTGGTCATCCAACCAATCGGAGTGAATGAGGGGCGGGGCTGATCCCGGATCTCCCTCATTGGTTGAAACGCTGCATCATTTTTAAAGCTGATTTGTCTTAAACTCCAGGAGAAAACTGGACCTTTCTGTTTGTGGCTTTAACCAGATGAAACCCTGTGGGTGTGGAGCAAACATTTCAACATTTATTAGTGAAATGGATTCATTCAGGACAGACAGCAGGGATGATTTATTTGCAGTGTAGTGAGAAAGGGAGAAAATGACCACGAACTGAATAATCACTAACAGGATATTCATCTCCTCTCTCCGCAGCAGATGAGCAGTGGGTGGAGACAAGTAACGTTATGGAGGTGGAGATATGTGGTATTTGTGATGGTGTGGATAAGTGGTGGGAAAGTCATCTTGGGATCAAATAGACATCAAGATTCTGAACAGTGTGATTCAGCCTCAAGACAGTTCCTAGAGAGGGATGGACTTGGTCGTTAGGGAACAGAATTTGTAGTGGTGACTGTAGACAATAGCTTTGGTCTTCCCAATTGTTAATCGGAGGAAATTTCTGCTCATCCAGTACTGGATGTTGGATAATCGGTTTGATAATTAAGTAACAGTGGAGGAATGAAGAGGGATGGTGCTGAAGTAGAGCTGGGCATTGTCAGTGTTCATGTGAAAACTAACAAGGTGCTTTTGGGTGGTGTCGCCTAGTGGCAGCATGTAGATGAGAAATAGGAGGGACCAAGTCTCGATCCTTGGGGGACACCAAGTTCAAGGTCCTTGCAGAGGAAAAGCAGGTTGGAGATGGGGCAGTAGTTTGCAAGGATGGTGGGGGTCAAGGGTTGCTTTTTTTCAGGATGGTGATGATGGTGGATTTAGAGGTGAGAGGGACAATATCAAAAGAGAGAGACAACCATAAACAGTATTAGCTAAAATGGGGAAAATGGAGCGTCAGCAGTGTAGTGTGATTAGGAGTGAGGGACTAGGAGGTAGGTCTCATGGATAAGATGAGCTCTGACGGGTGTTGATGGGAGATAGGAGAGAAACGGGGGAAAGATGCAAGTTCAGTGCTAAGACAAGGAGGAACTTTGGAGACAGTTTGGCCCGGTGGGATAGTGGAAGGGAGGGAAACAGCAGATGCAGCTGATCAGATTGTCCGAATCTTAGTGATGGAGAAGCTCCATGAGCTCCTCACACTTATTGTTCGAGGTGAGGATGAAGGAGATGGGGAGAGGGAGAGCATTTCAAAAGAAACTAACTTGTGTTGAGATAGTAAAATGATTTGCCACACTGTGTTTAACACAAAATGAATATATTTCACTTTTATCCAGAATATTAACCCCAATAACTGGGCTAGAGTTTATTAACATCAGCAAAAATAGACTACAATGAACATGGTTCAGTCCTGAATATGATTAACAGCAGAATCCAACCCCTGCAGTCACTCATGAACTCGCCGGTGTTTCAGCAGGTGGGATGACTGAGTGAATCTCTTCCCACACTCAGGGCAAATGAATGGCCTCTCCCCAGTGTGAACTTGCTGATGTCTCAGCAGGGTGGAGGACTGAGTGAATCCCTTCCCACACTCAGAGCGGGTAAACGGCCTCTCCCTCGTGTGGATGTACTGGTGTGTAGAGAGTTGAGATGATTGCCTGAACCCAGTCCCACAGTGAGAGCACATGAACAGTTTCTCATCAGTGTGAACACGTTGATGAAGCATCAGTTCACTGGTACTTTTAAAGCACTTCCCACAGTCCAGGCATTTAAAATGTCTCTCCTTAGTGTGAACACGTTGATGGGACATCAGTTCCCAGGAACTTTTATAGCACTTCCCACAGACTAAGCATTTAAAAGGTCTCTCGCCAGTGTGAACACGCTGGTGCGTCAGGAGTTGCGATGACTGTGTGAATCGTTTCACACAGTCAGAGCAGGTGAATGGCCTCTCCCCAGTGTGAACTCGCTGATGCTTCAACAGGTTGTTTGACTTTGTGAATCCCTTCCCACACTCAGAGCAGGTGAACGGTCTCTCTCCAGTGTGACTGCGTCAATGAGTTTCCAGTTCAGACGGGTAACTGAATCCCTTCCCACAGTCCCCACATTTCCACAGCCTCTCCCTGTTGTGACCGCACTTGTGTTTGTCAGATGATCGGCTGAAGTCTCGTCCACACACAGAACACGTGTACGGTTTCTCCCCACTGTGAACAGTGATTTTTCCTTCCATGTTCTAAGTCCAGTAAATTGGGTGACTTCACCAGATCCTGATGTGATGTTAGGTTTGAGTTTCCCAACTGCAAATCCTCCCCTTCTAATCCCCTGTGAAATTGATTTAAAACAGAGAAAAGGGAGTGAGAGAGAATCCACAAAAACACAAAGGTGGATTGTGAAATTGAACTGAATAAATCGAGTAATTTGTGGGGCCAGCACTAGGAAAACGTGACCATTAAAGAAGCCAATTGTCATAAAAACCCAACTGGTTCACTAATGTCCATCAGGGAAGGGAATCTGTCACCCAGCCCGGACCTACACAAGACTCTGGCCTCCATGAGAGGAGAGAGAGGGGTTGGAGACGCAGGAGGTAAGCGAGAGAGATTTTATTTTTCTACAACTCAGACAGAACTTTGACAGAATACCCCAAACCCTTAAACTCCACATCAAGAAGGACCAGGGTCGCAGGTGCACGTGGATGAGTGCAGCTCCCACAACACTCAAGAAGCTTGGCACTGTCCAGGACAAAGCAGTCCGCTTGATTGGCACCACATTCACAAACATTCACTCCCTCCACCACCAATGCACAGTGACAGCAGTGTGTACCATCTACAAGATGCACTGCAGGGATTCACCAAGGCTCCTTTGACAGCACCTTCCAAACCCATGACCACTACCACCTAGAAGGACAAGGGCAGCAGTTAGGTGGAAACACCACCAACTGGAAGCTCCCCTCCAAGTCACTCACCATCCTGACTTGGAAATATATCGGCCATTCCTTCACTGTCGCTGGGTCAAAATCCTGGACCTCCCTCCCTAACAGCACTGTGAGTGCACTTACACCACATGGACTGCAGCGGTTCAAGAAGACAGCTCACTACCACCTTCTCAAGGGCAACTAGGGATGGGCAATAAATGCTGGCGCAGCCAGTGAAGCCAGCATCCCGTGAATGAATTTTTAAAAATCCTTAGTTGCCTCTGGATTTAACTATCCTCACTCACTTCAAGCCGGCCTCGCACATTCAACCTCCCTGTAATCTTGAGGTTATCCAAAACTCTGCTGTGTGTTTACTCACACCAAGTCTTGTTCACGCTTCAGCCCTGTGCTCACTGGCCTACAAACGTCTCATTTAAGAAGCACCAAAATTTAAAATTTGTCATCCTTGTTTTCAAATCCTCCCCATGGTTGCATTCATCCCTATCTCTGTGATCTCCTCCAGCCACACAAACCTCTGAGATACCTGCACTGCTCTAATTCTGGCGTCCTGAGAATTCCTGATTTTACTCACTCCCACCTTGCTTGCCAAGGCCATAACCTGTGGAATTTCCTCCTCAACCTCTCCACCTCTCTCCCACTCTGTTGTTCTTTAAGATACTCTTTAAAAACTAACTCTTTGACCAAACTAGTTGTCATCTGCCCTAACATCTCCATATGTGGGCTTGGTGTCAAATCTTGCTTTAGAACACTCCTGTGAAACACACATTGGAAAGTTGTATTCATATGAACGGTGCTATATAAATACATGTTGTTGTTGCTGTTTTACATATATCACCGTTCCTTCATTTCTGGCTGAAAATCCTATAACTCCTTACCTAACATATGGTAGGAACACTTTCACCACACAGACAGCAGCGGGTCAAGAAGGTCAAACATCTTCTCCACAGGTAACTGGGGACTGGTAATATATGCTGATCTTGTGGGACTAACCGATCAGATCTTGTAGAGAGAGCCAGCATGGGCACAATGAGTTAAAGAGCCTCCTTCTATATGACTTGAAGAAAATGGACCTGTAGTGGAGTACAGGGGCGAACGTCTGCCACCAATGCCTATCCTGCTACAAACTAGCTCTGGGTTGGTCTGTATGTGTTTCAAGACTCGGTTCTGCAAATAAAGCCTGCAATAAAACAAAAGGAAAAGAAATGAATTATAGTGCAAGTAAAACAATTCCTGAATATAAAAGATTCTGTGGGAAGATAAAGCTGGGAAGCCAGCAGCACATGGTCAGGGATGGCCAGTGGTGGAAGCCTCAATTAGACATGATCAGCATAACTATCAGTAAATACTAAACATGGTTAAAACACACCCATTAGAAGAGACAGAGGAAGTTAGTCAATGGTAGAAAGATGATCAGGGAGGGCAGAGATGAAACAGAGGACATGTACTCAGATCCACAGTAAAGGAGCCACACCAGCCCCAGAGCCATGGAACCTCTCACAGATAACGGAGCACAGAACTTAAAGCTCTAAAATGCAGATGAATGGTCAAAATACTCACCTCTGAAACAACTCCACTGTTTTCAATTTTAAAATCTCCTGCTGGAGCCTGCAGCTGGAAAGATATCAGAAGCACTGGAGTCAGAGAAAAATCTCCCAGTTGAGAAAATACCGGGGGAGCAGGGTGATGTCACCGTGCAATTGTCGGCGTGTGATGACATCACAGACACGAACACAGAACATCTGGGTCTGTGCAAACCAGTGATCATCACACATTATGAAGGATGTGAGGGCCCTTGAGAGGGTGCAGGGGAGATTTACCAGAATGGTTCCAGGAATGAGGGATTATAGTTGCAAGGTTAGGTTGGAGAAATCGGGATTATTGTTCTTCTTGGAGTGAAGCCGATTGCTGGGAGATTTTATGGAGGTGTACAAGTTTATAAAACAAAAATAAAAATAAAAATACCTGGAAAAACTCAGCAGGTCTGGCAGCATCTGCGGAGAGGAACACGGTTAACGTTTCGAGTCCGTATGGCTCTTCAACAGAACTTATGCTAGTTTTATACCAGGTAGATAAAGATTAACTGTTCCCATTAACTAATCAAAAAGATTTTGTGCAAGAGATACAGAAGGGGGATGTGAGGAAGAACTTCTTTTGACGCAGCGAGTGATAATGTCTTGGGTAATGAGTGGGCCTCTGGATTACTGATCCAGTGACATTACCACTGGGCCACTGTCTCCCGCTGGTCTCTTTGTTTGAGGTTGTTCCCGGAGAGAAGCCGGAAGCGGCGGATAGTGAGAGTGGAGAATGTTCATTGTTTAATATTCGGCTCTGGGGCCGCACTCGTGATTTGTAAACCTCGCCCCCCTGCACGGGGTTTATTAACCCGCTCCCGACAGTGACCGCTCACCTGACAGCTCACCATGCCCGGCTGATTGACGGAAGCTCCGGACCAATAGGAGGCGGGGTTCGAAGACCGAACGGAAGCTGCTTGTCCTCCAACCAATCGGAGTTAATGAGGGGCGAGGATTTCGCGTCACGACTTGAGCTTTGCGCATGCGCGGCACCGAGCAATCCCTGGTGCTGAATCCGAATGAGAAACAACAGGAGAGCAGGAGATGAATGGAGCGGTTTAGGCGGGGAGGATTCATACATATACTATACAGGCGTAAAACTCCGAAAATCAACGTATTAGATTTGCATCAACGGTCCGCCATTGTTGGAGGGGGCAATATGCAGCGGAGAGCATGCGCGATCGCCATCTTTATAGGGGCAAGTCCAGATGAGCGCATGCGCTGTCATCCTGGACCCGGAAGTGGGAATGTTGTGTTTTTTTTTGTCCTGGGCTGACAGTGATGGATTTTGGAAACTCCTTTTACAGGCAGATTTGCTGACTAGAAACGAAAACTAAGCATCACCTCAAGATCTGACAGAGTCAATCGATTCATCAGGGCCTGAACGTCATCAGACATTGAACATGGAAGCAAAGAGCCCTGTTCAAAGTGGGGAGAAACAGTTCATGTGTTCCGAGTGTGGACGAGGTTTTACCCGATCATCTGACTTTTCAAAACACATGCACAATCACACTGGGGAGAAGCCTTGGAAATGTGGGGACTGTGGAAAGGGATTTAATTACCCATCAGAGCTGGAAATTCATTCGCGTATTCACACTGGGGAGAGGCCGTTCACCTGCTAGGTGTGTGGGAAAGGATTCACTCAGTCATCCCAAATTCTGAGACACCAGCAAGTTCACTTTGGAGAAAGGCCTATCACCTGTACTCAATGTGGAAAGTGATTTCATGTTTTTTCGCATCTTTTGTCAGACTCTCGCGGTCACACCAATGAAGGATTGTTAAAATGTTCTGACTGTGAGAAGAGATTTAAAAACACAAGGCATCTGCTGAAATGCCAATGCATTCACACTGGGGAGAGGCCATTCACCTGCTCTGTGTGTGGGAAGGAATTCACTCAGTCAACGCAGCTCAATAAACATCAACTTGTTCACAGTGATAAGAGACCGTTTAAATGTTCTGACTGTGGGAAAAGGTTTAAAAGCACAGGGGATTTGCTGAGACACCAACCCACTCACACTGGTGAGAGGCTGTTTAGCTATACTGTATGTGGGAAACAATTCACTAATTCATCCCAGCTTTCTGAACACCAGCGAGTTCACACTGGGGAGAGACCATTCATCTGCTCTGAGTGTGGGATGTGATTCATTCGGTCAAGCAGCCTCAATCCACACCGACTAGTTCACACTGATAAGAGGTCGTTTAAATGTTCTGACTGTGACAAGAGTTTTAAATGCAAAAGGGAACTGCTGAGGCACCAGAGCACTCACACTGGGAAGAGGCCATTCACCTGCTCTGCATGTGGGATGGAATTCACTGTCTCCTGCAACCTGCTGAAACATCAGCGCACTCACACTGGGGAGAGGCCATTCAGCTGTTCTGTATGTGGGAAATGATTCATTAATCCATCTCACCTCACTGAACATCATCGAGTTCACACTGGGGAGAGGCCATTCACCTGCTCCCTGTGTGGGAAGGGTTTCACTCGGATAAGCGCCCTGATTTCACACCAACTTGTTCACGCTGTTAAGAGACCATTTAAATGCTGACTATGAAAACAGTTTTAAACGCAAAAGGGAACTGCTGAGACACGAGCGCAGTCACAAAGGAGAGAGGCCATTCCCCTGCTCCGTGTGTGGGAAGGGATTCACTGACTCATCTGGTCTGCTGAAACACCAGCGTATTCACCCTGGGGAGAGGCCTTTCACATACTCCGTGTGTGAGAAGCGATTTAATCTATCATCCACCCTGCTGAGAAACCAGCGAATTCACAACTGACTGCAGGGATTAGATTCTGCTGTTATTTCTGCTGCATTCTCACAGTTGGGGTTTGTTGCTGCAGATGTTAATAACTGGGCTGAAGTTTAATACTCATATACATTTAATCTGCATGTTGTATAAAGTAAAGCGGGAAGGGTCACTTTTTAAAAAGCTTACTTCCAGTAATGGAAACTACCATGAATGTGGTGAATCCCGGTAAAACAATTAGGAAATGAAAGTAATGTTTGTGTCTGGACTTTGTTTTTGGATTACTGTGGGTCAGAGCAGGATGTGTGAGGGCAGTTCGGGGTCAGATGCTGAAATACTGCACCCCACAGGAACATCACAAACTTCCCTTCCTGGCGCATCTCAGGGTCAGACACCTGCATCTCAAGGGGACATCACAAATTGTTCCTTTCCGGGACAGCTCAGGGTTGGATACTGAACATCCTGCCCCACAGGGATATCCCAAACTGGCCACACTCTGAGATAATCATTGCTGGAGGAACAGCAGCCAGGACATAGGAACAAGATGAGGCCATTCAGTCCCACAAGTCTGCTCCCCCATTCAATTAGATCATAGTTGATCTGCACCTCAACTTCATTTTCCCATCTTCGAACCATTTTCTTTGAGATCTTTATTTAACAAGAATCTATCGATTCCCAGTTGAAAATTTCAATTGATCCCCGGCTTTTTGTGGAGATTGGTCCAGATTTGCATCACCTTTTATGTGAACAAGTTGTTTCTGATTTCACTACACGGGTTATGTATCAAACAATGGCTCAATGTCGAACACAGACACCATGGACACAAATCCAGTTACCCTGTGAGAATACATGAAGCTGGATAGAGGTCACTGAACTGAATTCTGACCACAGAAAGTTCACTTGAGCACAACCAGGCTGAACATGAAGATAAGGCAGAAACACAAGCAGATGTGATAGTTGACAATTAACCATAAATCAAACTGAATTAGAATGAACATTGGAGGAGCTTGATTAGATTCATAATGCAGAATCAATCATAAACTGAGACAATTTCTTTATGGATAATGGAAAATACTGGACAAAGATAGGAATGATTTCAATCTGAGAGGATGAGGAAAGGCTTGGTAGAGGATAGCTAGTTTTCTTCAGCTACTGTAGTTCAGCACTCTCACAAGGAAGGAGGCGGTTAGATTATCTAAGTACCACGATTAAGTTGCAAAAGTAAATTCAAGACTTTTTTTGGAGTGGATATACAAAGGAGATCTGTCAGTTCGGTGGCAATCGGAACTTTTACGGTTATTAATAAAGAATAACTTCACATTCCCACCTCTGAGTCAGAAACCGCATTGCAGACAGTCCTGGTGAGTGGAGATGGCTTTCCAGCTCATTCTGGGTTGATGTCAGGCAGGATCAGTGTGTCCGGCGGGTCTGACTGTCCACTCCCATTGTGCGAGTTGTGGGGACTCATCAAACTCTCCCGGTTGAAGCCGGACCAACAGATCGGCTGGAATTAAATGGTTCCAGTCATAGAAGGAGCTTTAAACAGCCTGTGAATTCTTCCATTAATTCACACTGGTCTCCAAGGGATGAGTTCAAAGAGAAACAATCACTACACTGTACACTAAACAACTTTAGATCTTAAACTCCCCCTCCCCCCATCCCCACCCCGTTTCTTTTTCCCCCCCCACCCGCTTTTTTTTCAATAATTTATATAGATTCTTCTTTCCCCACCTATTTCCATTATTTTTAAATCTAAAACTAAAACCTTTAGTCTTTCCACCCCACCCCCACTAGAGCTGTACTTTGAATATCCTGTTTTCCATTCTTAATTAGCACTTTTCTCAGACAAAGACCACCACCTTCAACACCTCTTTGACCCTTTTGTCTGTGACATCCTTTGATTATCTGCTCACACCACACCCTCAATGTGTCTCTTCACCCCCCCCCCACCCACCTTAAACCAATTTATATTTCTCCCTTGCTGAAACTATGCTGCAGTTCTGCCGAAGGGCCATGAAGGCTCGAAACGTTAACTGATTTCTTCTCCGCCGATGCTGCCAGACTTGCTGAGTTTTTCCAGGTAATTCTGTTTTTGTTTTGTTTTACTACACTGTAATTTCCTGAAATAATCCCTGCTGTCTGTCCTGAATGAATCCATTTCAGTAACAAATGTTGAAATGTTTGCTCCACATCCACAGGGTTTCATCTGTTTAAAGCCACAAACAGAAAGGTCCAGTTTTCCCTTGGAGTTTGAGACAAATCAGCTTCCAAAATGATGCAGTTTCAGCCAATGAGGGAGAGATCCGGGCTCAGCTCCGCCCCTCATTCACTCCGATTGGGTGGAGGACAGCTGCACTAGATCGGTCCTTCAGCCACACCCCCTCTTCCTATTGGTGCGGAGCAGCCATCAATCACTCGCCGGGCGTTGTGATCTGGAGCATGCGCAATGCGGATGATGTCCATGGACAGACGCTTGTTTGTTTCATCATCAGGCGGGAAGGAGGCGGAGAAGTGGAGGCAGCGTTAGGGGCAGTGGGTGGGAGGAGAGGCTTCACAAACACCCAGTGGAGGCCTCAACGCCATAAACAAGAAGCTTCAGGTACTTTATTTGCATTAACGGAGCGGTATCTTTCTCGGTGAAAGGCACAGGTTAACGGCCGCCATCGTCATGGGGGTTGCGCATGCGCGGTCACCACTCTCCCTGTCAGCAGGAATGTCAGAGACAGAGAGTGAAACAGGCACAGAAACAGCCCCTTCGGCCCATCGTGTCCGTGCCGGCCATCAAGCACCTATCTATTTTCCAGCACCTGGCCCGCAGCCCTGTCTGATATGGCGTTTCAAGTACTCATCTAAATACTTCTTAAATGTTGTGAGGGTTTCTGCCTTTACCACCCCCGTCAGGCAAGTGTGGTCCAGATTCCAACCACCCTCTGGGGGAAAATAATGTTTCCTCAAATCCCCTCTAACCCTCCTGCCCCTTACCTTAAATCTATGCCCCCTTACCTTAAATCTATGCTGTTATTGACACCTCCGCTAAAGGGAAAAGTTTCTTCCTATCTACACTATGCCCCTCATAATTTTGTATATCAATGTTGTGAATTTCTATCCTGGACTGACAGGGATGGATTTTGGAAACTACTTTTACAGGAGGTTAGAAGAGGGTTTGGAGGTAGAAAACTCAAACCAAACATAACATTAAGTCTCAATTAATCAGAACCTCAATATCATCGGCCTTTGAGTTTAAGCATTGAGTTCCAGGTCATCACCACTCACTGTGTAAAAAAAGCCCTTACTCTCATTCCCCCTGTATAGCTTGCTCAAAATCAAAATTTTCAATTTGTGTTTGTAATCCTTTTACAGCAGATAATGGGAACAGTTTTTCTTTATGTGCCTTATCTAAACCTCTTATAAGCTTGTACACCTCTATCAACTCTCCTCAATCTCCTTTGCTCCAAGGAGAACAACCCCAGTTCTCCAACCTAACATTGCAACTAAAATCCCTCATCCTTCGAACCATTCTGGTAAATCTCCTCTGCACCCTCTCACATCCTTCATAATGTGTGGTGATGACTGGTTTGCACAGACCCAGATGTTCTGTGTTTGTGTCTGTGATGTCATCACACAATTGCGCGGTGACATCACCCCGCTCCCTGGGTATTTCCACAACTGGAAGATTTTTCTCTGACTCCAGTGCTTCTGATATCTTTCCATCTGCAGGCTCTAGCAGGAGATTTTAAAATTGAAAACAGTGGAATTGTTATTCAGCATCCATCTACAATTTAGTGCATTTAATGCTATACTCTGTTATCTGTGAGAGGTTCCATGGCTCTGGGGCTGGTGTGACACCTTCACTGTGGATCTGAATCCATGTCCATCCATTGCTCTTTTTCACCTCTGCTCTTGCTGATCACCTCTCTGCTGTTGCCTAATTAATGGGTATATTTTAGTTACGTTTGGTATTTTACTGTTACTTTCACCGACCATGTAAAAATGCATTTTCCATGGCCGCCCTTCCCTCAACGATGTGCTGCTGGCTTACCAGTTTTATCTTCCCACAGTATCTTTCAGTCAGGAATTGTTATTCCTGTGCCATGGTCCATTTCTCTTCCACTTCTGAGCTTATAATGACCATTAAATTCTGCACCATTTTTATTCCCCATAATTCATTAACACACTGAAACGTTAACTCTCCACAGTTATTGCCTGACCTGCTGAGTATTTCCAGCATTTTTGTATTTTCTTTCAGCTTTCCATCAGTTGCAGTATTTTGCTGTTATTTTATTACAGGCGGCACTCAGAGTTCAGAGACACAGGCAGACCAGTGAAGAGCCAGTTTATGTAGCAGTGTGGCTGTTACAGAAGTCCCTGGCCTTCAGTGCAGGTCTATTTAATAGAATCAGAGTATGATAAAAAAACAGGAGGCCCTTTAGCCCATCGTGCCCATTCTGGTTCTCTGCAACACCAAATCTGTTAGCCCCACTCCCCTACCCATTCCTCATAGTCCAGCAATTGTGTTTTTCTCTTCAGGTGATTATCCAGTTCCCTTTTGAAAACTTTTTTTTGCATCAGTTTGAGCTGGAGGAGAAGCTGCTGGGTTTAACCAGGACTTTGGAACCCAGTCGGACCCAGAAATTTCCAATGCGAAATTGTCAAGGGAGGTAGATTTCAGGAGAGATAAGGTTGTTGACCGGACACTGTCCAGACAATGTAAAAGAGTATTGTTTTAGGAAAAAGTATTTCTGTAGATGCTTTCAATCTACTTTACATATACATATTTTTAAAATTTATCCTTGGGATTGGGTGTCACTAACAAGGCCAGCAGCAGATATTGCCAATCCCCAGTTGCCTGTGGAGAAGATGATGTTTGAACTTCTTGAACCGCTGCAGTCCGTGTGGTGAAGGTGCTTCCTCAATGATGTTAGCTGAGTAGTTACAGGTTATTCACCCAGCGATGATGAAGGAACAGTGATATATGTCCAAGTCAACAACAACAATGTGTGTTTATATCGTGCCTTTATGAACTAGAATATTCCAAGGCATTTCACAGAAATGTTTCAAAGCAACATTTGACACCGAGACACATCGGGAAATGTTAGGGCAGGTGACCAGATTTTGGCGAAATAGGTAGAAGCATCTTAAAGGAGGAAAGCAAAGTCGAGAGGCAAAGTGGTTTAGGGAGGAAATTCCTCAGTCATGGAAGCTGAAGGTGTGGGAACAGTTAAAATCAAGAATGTTTAGGAGGTTGGAATTAGATGCGTGCAGATATCTCGGAGGGTTGTGAGGCGGAAGGAGATCACAGAGATAGGGAACAGTTGGGGAGGAATTTGAAAATAAGTCTAAAAGTTTTAAAATGTAGGTGCTTCTTAAACAGGAACATTTGTCAGTCAGTGAGCACAGGGGTGATGGGTGAACAAAACTTAGTGTGAGTAAGCACACGGGTGGCAGATTACAGGGAGGTTGGCTGCCCTGGAATGTATTAGGATAGTTAAGTCATTGTAACAAAGGAATGGACGAGAGTTTCAGCAGCAGATGAGCTGAGACTAGGGCGGAGTCAGGTGATGTTACTGAGGTGGAAATAGGCAGTCTTGGTGATAACACTGAAATGTGATTGTCAACTCATCTCGGGGTCAGATATTACATAAAAATCATGAATAGTCTGGTTCAGCCTCAGACAGTTTTCAGGGAGAGGGATGGAGTCGGTGACTAGGGAGTGGAGTTTACCACAGGGACTGAATACAATGGCTTCAATCTCCCAATATTTAAATGGAGGAAATTTCTTCTCATCCAGGACTGGATGTCAGGCAAGTCAGGATGGTGCGTGAGTTGGAGGGGAGCTTGGAGTTGATGGTGTTCACATACATCTGTTACCCAGGTCCTTTCAAGTGGTGGAGGTTGAGGG
The DNA here is from genome assembly GCF_964194155.1 of Cetorhinus maximus. NCBI lineage: Eukaryota > Metazoa > Chordata > Chondrichthyes > Lamniformes > Cetorhinidae > Cetorhinus > Cetorhinus maximus. Next base: position 22,516,332 of record NC_135901.1, read on the forward strand.
TTTGGGAGTTTCTGTCAAAGTTATGGTTGAGTTTGTCTCTCATTTACTAGCTGCCTTTCCCACTTCTCTCTCTCTCCTCCCATAGTGTCCAGAGTCTTGTGTAAGCCTAGACCGGGTGGCAGGTTCCCTTCCCTGTAGGACATTAGTGAACCAGTTGGGTTTTTACGACAGTCAAGCAGTTTTCATGGTCACTTGTTACTAGTTCCGACTGCACAACTTACCAGATTCATTCAGCTCAGTTTCACAACCTGCCTTTGGTACATGTGGGTTCTCTCACTCCCTTTTTTCTGTTTTAAATCAATTGCATCGAAGATTAGAAGGGGAGGATTTGTGGTTCAGAAACTCAAACTAAACATCACATCAGGATCTGAATGAGTCACCCAATTCATCAGGACCTGAATATCATCAGCCTTTGAGCATGGAACCAAAAAGCACCATTCAACCTGGGGAAAAACTATGGAAATGTGGGGAAAATGAGAATGGATTCAATTACCCATCTGAGCTGGAAATTCACCAGCGAATTCACACTGAGGAGAGGCCATTCACCTGCTCTGAGTGCGGGAAGGGATTCACAAAGTCAAACTACCTGCTAAAACACCAGCGAGTTCACACTGGGAAGAGGCCGTTCACCTGCTCCGAGTGTGGGAAAGGATTCATTAATTCATCTGATCTGCTCACACACCGAAGAGTTCACACTGGGGAGAGGCCGTTCATCTGCCCCAAGTGTGGGAAGGGATTCGCTCAGTCATCCACCCTGCTTATACACCAGCGAGGTCACACTGGGGAGAGACCGTTCACCTGCTCTGTGTGTGGGAAGGGATTCACTTGTTCATCAAACCTGATGAGACACCAGCAAATTCACACCAACAAGAAACCTTTCAAATGCACAGACTGTGAGAAGTGCTATAAAAGTATTGAGGAACTGATGTCCCATCAACGTTTTCACACTGATGAGAGACCGTTCAGGTGCTCTCACTGTGGGGCTGGGTTCAGGCAAACATGTGAACTCACTGTACACCAGCGAATCCACACTGGGGAGAGACCGTTCCTCTGCTCCGAGTGTGGGAAGGGATTCACTCAGTCATCCAACCTGCTGCGGCATCAGCGAGTTCACACTGATGAGAGACCTTTTAAATGCCCAGACTGCGGAAAGTGCTATAAAAGTTCTGGGGAACGAATGCGCCATCAACGTGTTCACACTGATGTGAGACCATTCAGATGCTGTCAATGTGGCACTGGGTTCAGGCAATCATCTCAGCTCACTATACACCAGCAAGTTCACACTGGAGCGAGACCATTCATCTGTTCCATGTGTGGAAAGGGATTCACTCAGTCATCCCACCTGCAGAAACACCAGCGAGTTCACAGTGCGGAGAGACCATTTATCTGCTTCGTGTGTGGAAAGAGATTCACTCGGTCATCCACCCTGATGAGTCACCAGCGAGTTCACAAACAATTACAGTGACTGGACTTTGCTGTTAATCACGTCCAGAACTGAACCATGTTCATTGCTGTCTATTTTTACTGACGTTAATAAACTCCTGCCTCGTTATCATGGTTAGTTTTCTGGATAAAAGTCAAATAAATTAGCTTTGTATTAAACACAGTGTGTTGAATCTTCTTAATATCTCTAACACATTAGTTCCTTTTGAAGTTCTCTCCCATCTCCTCCACCCTCACCTCCCAACAACAAGTGTGAGGAGCTCATGGAGCTTCTTTGTCACAAAGATTGAGACAATCTGATCAGCTGCCTCTGCTGCTTCCCTCCTTTTCACTAGCCCACAGGGAAAAACTGTATCTAAAGTTCTTCCTTCTCCGAGCCCTGAACTTGCATCTTTCTCCAATTTCTCTCCTACCTTCTAACTTCCTCAAAGTTCATCTTGTCCATGAAACCTGCCTTCTGCTCCCTTGACCCTATTCTCACTAAACTGCTGACCATCCAACTTCCCTCAACAATGGGGTCCTCCATTTATTAATGGAGACATGAAGTACAAAAGCAAGGAAGTCACGCTGAATCTTTATAGATCACTTTTTAATCCTCAGCTCAAATATTGTGTTCAGTTCTGAGCATCACACTTCAGGAAAGCAGTCAAGGCCTTGGAGAGAGTACACGGAAAATTGACCAGAATAGTATCAGGGATGAGGGGTTTCCGTTATGTGGAGAGACTGGAGAATCTGGGATGGTTCTCTTTAGAGCAGAGAAGGTTAAGGTGTGATTTTAATAGAGGTGTGAGCATTTTTGAAGAATTTTTATCAAATAGGGAGAAATTGTTTCCATTGGCAGGATGGTTGGTAACTGCAGGACACAATTTTGTCCTGCACACAATTTTGCCATAATTGGCAAAAAATCCAGGATGGAGATGAGGAGGGGTTATTTTACTCAGTGAATTCTGATTACCTAGAACACATTGTCTGAATGACTGGTGGAAGCAGATCTAATAGTAACTTTCAAAAGTGATTTGGAGTTTTACTTCATAAGGAAAGATTTTCAGGGCTCGGGAGAAAGATCAGGGGAGTGGGACAGAATGTCAACATTTTCAGAGAGACAGTACAGACAAAATGAGCTGAATGGCCACCTTGTCAGCTCTATGATTCGATCGTATGGTGTTTATTATGAATCATTATCCTGTTATAGAATCATAGGATCTCATCAGTGTACAACACAGAAGGAGGCCACTTGGTTCATCGAATCTGCACTGGCTCTTTCAAAGAACAATCTGGTTAATCCCACTCCTCCATTCTTTCCCCATATCCCTGGACGAGGATTCAGCCGATCATCTGGCCTGTCAAGACACAAGCCCAGTCACACTGGGGAGAAACCATGTTAATGTGGGAACAGTGGAAATGGAATAAATTACTCATATGAGTTGGAAATTGATCAGCACAAACATACCAGGGAGAGGCCATTCACCTGCTCCATGTGTAGGACGGGATTCGCTCGGTCATTCAGCTCTCAAACACACCAGCAAGTTCATACTCGAGAGAGAGGGGGTTTAAATGCTTAGAATGTGACAAAAGTTTTAAAAGCCGGTTCCTATTTTTATTGGTGGACGTGGCCTAATGGACTACTTTCTGAGGCCCAATTGCTGCTGCAGAAAAAGCTCGTGAAAAGGTCAGTGTTCATTTTTTCTGAAAAGCTGATTTCTTCAATAATCAGGATCATAATGTATTAATAATCAGGATTGTAATATATTAATAGTCAGGATAATATATTAACAATCAAGATCATAATATATTAATAATCAGAATCATAATGTATTAGGATCATAATACATTAATAATCAGGAAAATATATTCATAATCAGCATCATAGTGTATCAATAACCAGGATACTGTTACATTAATAATTAGAATCCTATTGCATCAATAAAGAGGATCCTATTACATTAATAATCAAGATTCCATTACATTAATAGTCTGGTGCCTATTTCATCAACAATCAGGACCTTATTTTATAAATAATCATCCTATGAGATTAATAATCAGGATCTATTACGTTAATAATTAGGATTATATTTAATTACACAGTTCCATTTGCATTAATCGTTAGCTGCTTATTGGTTCAATTATCAGGAAATTATTGCAATTATCAAGATGCTAATGCATTAATAATCAGAATTATTTCAATTAATAATCAGAGTCCTATGGCATCAATACTCAGGATCCTATTACGTTAAAGTCATTTTCCAATTGTGTCCATAATCAGGATCCTGTAAGATGAATACCCAGGAGGCTATTATATTAATAATCAGAGCCCAAGTACATCAACAATCCCTCCAACCCCACTCAACAGCTCTTGTACCCTCAAATTTTCAGTCTGGGGTCACACAAAGTCTGAGGTATTAAAATGGGATCACACTGGGAAAACATCTGGGAAGCACTGATTTAAACAAACTCTTTCTGGACTTAAATGCACTTATCTCATGACTCATCTCACTATCAATGTCACATCTCCCTGTTCTATCTCCCTGATAGAAGTTATTATTATTCGTGGTTATCAGGTGTCGTTGTGGGCTTACCCTTGTTCTGCTATTATCACATTCTGCTTTCTTAACTTAATGCTACATTCAGCACCTTTTTTAGCCCTTACCATTACCATTACCACTCTCTTTGTCCTTTTGATCATGACATTTTTTGACAATCTCTCCTTTGCTCCCACCGATTGCTGGCCTTCTATCCAGCTTCACCTGCTCCACCCCCATTAAACAGTATAAATTTCATCACATTTCTACTTCTCTCCAGCTCTGAAGAAGGGCCATATGGACTCTAAACGTTAACTCTGTTTCTCTCTCTATAGATGCTGCTAGGCCTGCTGAGTTTTTCCAGAATTTTCTGTTTTTCTTTCAGATTTCCAGCATTGCAGTATTTTGCTTTCAATCTCAAAGACAACCTCTTATAGTTCGGGTGGGGGTGGTGGTTGTGAGTGCTCAATCACGTTTGGAGGGGTTAAATGATATGCGTTTTCTATTGCATTACATTTTATATTACAATCACATAAAATCTGGAACTCTGATGGGAATATGGATTGGTGTTAGGTGAGAAGATCTGGCTCAGTGTATTACTGCAGGAAGTCTAAAAACTAGAGTCATGGTATTTCAGAGCTGATTCCTGTGCTGGCAGCAATCCCATTGCTAACTGTTGATAAGGCTCCAGTAGTGCTGTAGGATGATGCACACAAGGAATTTGTGAACTATCTGAGGGTCATAGTGAGGGGAGAGGAAGGGTTCTGGAAAGCTGCAAACTCTTCATGTTGTTCCAGGAGAAGTGGGGTCTGGTTGTGTAGATGTCAGGTTTTACACAGCACATGATCAGCCTGTGGTTTCACCCTGGATGAAGAATCTCTGAATAAAGAATCTCTCTCTCTCTCCATGGACACGCAAACACCCACACAAACAGATACACATGGGGAAACTTCCTGTCCAATTGGGTGGACACCAAACAACCTGACTAAAGGGAATAAAGTATTGGTGCCTGTAAGGGCCACAATGTTTGAGAAATTCAAGGAAACATTACCCTCCAAAGACTACAAGCAGTTTTGCCCATGCAATTCCACCTCTTTCTCTGAACCTTAAATCTATACTGAACAACATTTGGCACAGAGACATCAACAAAACATTAACATTGAGCAATCTATTGCCACCCTGGGTTATCAGACCCATTTAGAGATAGTGTACAATACACGGCATAATCCTGGGATAATTACAGCCGCTAACTTTCCTCTTGTAATTACAGAAGATGCAAATTCTTTTATATTGATGGTCCAGTTGATGAAGAGAATTCTAAGGCGGGTTACAAGGAGAAAGAGTATAATGTTGTTTTGACTCTGTAGTCCAATATTTCCCTGACTTTAATCATTGCTGCTCCAATGTCATAGGACATATATTGCATAATATCTAAAAGGAGCCATAAATATTGCACAACTTCACAATTTACAACATTACTCCTGATGTTCATGTGTTCCCTAGCTTTCTTTTCCATTAGTTTCATTTACAGATCTATAAGCGATGGACTTGCTACCATTCAAACAAAACTGTTTTCACCACTAAGGCTCCGCTCTTATTTAATAGTCTTCATGACATCATCGCACCAGGACTGGATGACATCATAAGAGTCCATTGTTTCTTAATGATCCACATCGATTGCAACTGGAAATATTATTATACCTGTGCACATTATCTAGGCTGACACTCCAGTGTGACATTGAGGGACTGCTGCACTGTGAGAGACAGTGACCTTCAGATGGAACTTGTGGAGGATCTGGCCACAATCTTGTAATTCTCGTTTTTCTAGTAGTGGTGCCAAAGGACTGACAGGTTGCAAATGTTACACCCCTGTTCAAAAACACAGCAATTACAGCCAATCATCTTAACATCAGCTAATAATCTGGGCGAAATTCAATTGCCACTTGGAAAAGTATGGATTAATAAATGGAAACCAACATGAATTTTTTAAAAGCAAATTTGACTAACTTCATCAAGCAAGAGTGTATAAAGTACTGGAGTTGATGCCTTGGTGAATAAAACGGTGGCTAGTATAGTACCACACAATAGACCTGTCAGCAAAGTTGAAACCCATCAGATTAAAAGGGTAGTGGCTGCCTGGATATTAAATTGGTTCAGGGACAGAAAGCAGAAATGTTTGTTTTTCAGGATGGAGGGAAATTTTCAGCAGTGTGACCCCAGCGTTCACTACTGTTCTCTTTAATATATATCAATGAAGTGAACTTGGGTACACAGGGCTGAATTTCAAAATTTGCATGTGTTGAAAAGCTCAGAAATATAAGAAACAGTGAGGAGGATAATAACAAACTTCACGAGGACAGGGAGACACTGGTGAAAATGGCAGACACATAACGGATTAAATGCATACACCATACTGCGTGGCACATCTTACATTCTTACCAATTGTCTGAATGGTCAGGATGGTGAGGCATTAAGCAGATGGGAAATGGATTTAGAAACAGTATAAAGAAGAAATTAATAGGGAAAATACAAGCAACAAGTGCCCATGGAAATAAAAATGAGATTGACTGAATGCAAAAACAAAATAAACAGAACTAGAAGACAGAAAACACTAGCTACTTAAGATTATTGGAATTAATCTGTCTGGGAAACCATCAGCCATAAGGCATTTGACTGAAATAAATGTGTGTGATGTAACAATCATGAAATACACAAATAATTCCAGTATATGTTATATTGCTAACAGCTCAATGAAGACTTGGATCATACAGAGCCAGAGGATCTGCGGTTTCACAACCATCAGTGTGTTATACAATATAAGAGACCATTTTTCAGAGCCACTGATTTGTGTCAGTACTATCTGTGCATTCCTGTTTTGATTGTATGGAAATTACAGCTGTGTTTTGGGACTAAATTGGATACATGAGCATAGAAATGTCAGCAATCATTAATTTTAATGTGAGGACAGTTAACACTCCTGTGAAGGGGTTTGGAACGTTTTTATACCGTTAAGCTGCTATAAAAATCCAAGTCATTGACTGTGGGAAGGGAGTAAACTCCCTGTCAGAGCTGCAAACTCATGATACAGTCACACCACAGATTGACTGCTCAGCAGCTGAATGTGGAAAGAGATGCACTTGGTCATCCCATTTACTGACAAAGGAGCACAGTCACATCAGAGAGAGGCTGTTGACATATTTCATGAGAACGAGGGCATTTTGTTATTTTTCCAACTGTTCACACTGCAGTTTAAAGGTTCAAAGGGTTTCATGCATGATCAGCATATTTTTACTGTAGAGAGTCTTTTTAAATGTTCCATTTGATAGGAAAAGACTCACTTGTTCATCGCACCTGCTGACATACTAGTGAGCTCACATGTGAGTTCAACAGGGGGTGGATTCTACAATTATTTTTACTGTTTTGGTGACTCTTAATTCCTGACCAATTCCAATTCCCCTTCTCTGGAACTGGATAATGGCCCGTGCATTTGGGTTCCTCTATAACCTGTTTTCTAATTTTATTTGTGGTTCTTTAGTCCCAGGCTGCACCCGGTAACAGCCAATAAATCACGAAAACCATGCCGCATTTACAATGGCGGGGCATTTCCCCAGCATCCCTCGCGGCGGAGAATGTCCCCCATCCAGACCACAGGAGTCCAGTGCGCAAGTGCAGGACAGCATAGTGTTTGGAGCATGCGCATTGGGAGTTATAGCGAAGGGAACGTATCTGCATGTTGTCTCTGCAGCCAATAAGATAGCTGCGTGTCGGAGGGAGCGATGAGCGAAGTGAGCGGACGGAAAGGCTCCGTGAACACCCAGTCAAAGCGTCAAACACCGAATAAGAAGCACCCTGTCCAGTCTGGGGTTTCCTGGAGCCGCTGAGCTTCCTCTGGTCACAGGCGCGGGTTAACGGCCGCCATCTTGAGCGGGTGTCAATGTGCAGCAGCGCGCATGCGCGGTCATACCTGTCCCTGTCAGCAGGAGGAGGGAATATTGTGCATTTCCATCCTGGACTGACAGGGATGGATTTTGGAAACTCCTTTTACAGCGGGGTTAGGAGGGAAGAATTTGCCAACGGAAATTTAAAGCCAAGCACCGCATCAGGACTGATAGAATCATTCGATTCATCAGGACCTGGATATTATTGGCCTTTGAGTGTAAGCATTGAGTTCGAGTTCAATACCATTCACTGTGTAAAATTTCTTCCTCACAGTTACCCTGTGGATCTTAAATCTGTTTCCCAAAATCATTTTGTGGTCTGCTAATGGGAACAGCTTTTCTTTATCTACCTTATTTAAATCTATTATAAATTTGTCCACCTCTATCAAATCTCCCTTCAATCTCCTTTGCTCCAAGGAGAACAACCCTAGTTTCTCCAACCTAACATTGCAACTATAATCCCTCATTCCTGGAACTATTCTGGTAAATCTCCTCTGCACCCTCTCAAGGACCATCACATCCTTCGTAATGTGTAGTGATCATTGGTTTGCACAGACCCAGATGTTCTGTGTTCGTGTCTATGATGTCATCACACATCGCTAATTCCACGGTGACATCAGTCCGCTCCCCGAGTATTTCCTCAACTGGGAGACTTTTCTCTGTGACTCCAGTGCTTCTGATATCTTTCCATCTGCAGGCTCCAACAGGAGATTTTAAAATTGAAAACAGTGAAATCGCTTCAGAAGTGAGTCACTCACCATCCTGACTTGGAAATATATCGTCGTCCCTTCACTGTTGCTAGGTCAAAATCCTGGAATTCCCTTCCAAACAGCACTGTGGGTGTACCTACACCACATGGACTGCAGCGGTTCAAGAAGGCAGCTGACCACCACCTTCTCAAAGGCAATTAGGGATGGGCATTAAATGTTGGCCCAGCCAGCGAAGCCCACATTCTATGAATGAATAAAAAAGTGAGTATTTTTGACCATTCATCTAAAATTTAGAGCTTTTAATGCTATGCTCTGTTACCTGTGAGAGGTTCCATGGCTCTGGAGCTGGTGTGGCTCCTTTACTGTGGATCTGAAACCATGTCCATCCATTGCTCTGTTTCACCTCTTCCCTTTCTGATCACCTCTCTGCCATTGTCTAACTTCCTCTGTCTCTAATATTGGGTGTATTTTTGTTATGTTTAGTACATTTTACTGTTACTTCTGCCGACCATGTCTAAATGAAGTTTCTGCCACTGCCCATCCCCCAACCATGTGCTGCTGGCTTCCCAGCTTTATCTTCCTACAGTATCTTTCATGGTCAGGAATTGTTTTTCCTGCACTTTAGCCTGTTTCTCTTCTGTTTTTGAGCTTATATTGACCATTAAATTCTGCACCATTTTTAATACCCGTGGTTCATTTTGCAGACTGAGACGTTAACTTTGATTCTCTCTCCACAGATGTTGCCTGACCTGCTGAGTTTTTCCAGCATTTTCTCTTTGTATCTCAGATTTCCAGCACTGCAGAATTTGCTATTATTTTATTGCAGGCATTGCTCACAGAACCGAGTCTAGAAACACATGTGGACCAATTAAGAGCCGGTTTGTAGCAGGGTCGACAGTGGCTGCAGAAGTTAGTCCCTGGCCTCCAGTGTAGGCCCATTTTCATTGAGTTATAGAATCACCGAGTGATTGCAATACAGAAGGAGGCTATTTAGCCCGTTGCCCCGTGCTGGTTGTCTGTGAGAGCAACTCAGTTAGACCCACTCCCCTGCCCTTCCCTCATAGTCCAGTGATTGTGATTTTCACTTCAGGCGTTTATCCAATTTCCTTTTGAAACCCTTTGTTATATCAGTTTGAGCTGGAGGGGCGATGGAGGAGAAGCTGCTGGGTTTATAACCCCAAGGACTTTGGAACCCAGTCAGACCCAGAAATTTCCGATGTGAAATTGTCGAGGAAGTTAGATTCCAGGAGAGATCAGGTTGCAAAAGGATATTGTTCCAGAACAAGTATTTCTGTGGATGCTTTTACTCTATTTTACATATGCATTTTTAAAAAATGTATTCTTGGATTTGGGAGTCACTAACAAGACCAGCAGCAAATATTACCCATCCCCAGTTACCTGTGGAGAAGATGATGTTTGACCTTCTTGAACCGCTGCAGTCCGTGTGGTGAAGGTACTCCCACAATGCTGTTAGATAAGGATAAGTGATGAGGAAGGAACAATGATATATGTCCAAATCAACAGTGTTTCATAGAAATGTTACAAAGCACCTTTGACACCGAGCCCCATAAGAAGATATTAGGGCAGGTGACCCAAAGCTTGGTTGAAGAGGAGAGGGGGAAGGTGGAGAGGTTTAGGGTGGAAATTCCAGAGCTTGGCACCTAGGCAACTGAAAGAACGGCCACCGAAGGCCTTTTAAAATCAGGCACGCTCAGGAGGCCGGATTAGAGGAGAACATATATCTTGGAGGGTTGTAAGGCTGGAGGAGATCACAGAGATAGGGAGTGGTGAGATTATGGAGGGATTTGAAAACACGAATGAGAAACTTAAAGTGTAGGTGCTTCTTAACCTGGAGTATTTGTAGGTCAGTGAATACAGGAGTGATGGGTGAACAAGACTTGGTGCGAGTAAGCACACGGGCAGCAGAGTTTTGAATGACCTCAAGATTACGAGGAGGTTGAATGTGGGAGGCCGGCCAGTAGTGTGTCAGGATAGTTAAGTCTAGAGGTAACTAAGGAATGGATGAGAGTCTCAGCAGCAGATGAGCTGAGACTAGGGTGGAGTCGGGTGATGTTACTGAGGTGGAAACAGGCGGTCTTGGTGATTCTAGATTTCCCCCTATTTATACCTTTCTCTGTTGCCTTGTCTCTACTCTTTGATTTACCACATCTTCCCAATTTTTTATTCTTCCTGTCAAAATGGACAATTTCATATTTTCCCACATTATACCCCATTTGCCAAATTACTGCTCACTGACTTAACCTATCTATATCCCTTTGTAGCCTCCTTACATTCTCTTCACAACTTCCTTTCCTACCTATCTTTGTATTATTAGCAAATTTAGCAACCATACCTTTGGCCCCTTCATCCCAGTTATTGACATAAATCGTAAGAAGTTGAGGTCGCAGCACTGATCCCTGTGACACCCCACTCATTACAGCTTGCCAACCAGAAAATGATCCATTTATGCCTACTCTCTGTTCCTGTTGGCCAGCCAATCTTCTATCCATGCCAATATGTTACCCACTACACCACAACTTTTATTTTCCACCATAATCTTTGATGTGGCACCTTAGCAACTGTGTTCTTGAAATCTAAGTACAGTGCATTCACCGAGAGGGATGGAGTCAGTGGCTCGGGAGTGGAGTTTGTTGCTGGACTGAAGACAGTGGCTTCAGTCTTCCCAATATTTAAATGGAAGTGATTTCAGCTCATCCAGTACTGGAAATCAGACAAGTCAGGATAGTGGGTGACCTAGAGAGGAACTTGGAGGTAATGGTGTTTGCATACACCTCCTCACCATGGTCATTCTGGATAGTGGAGATTGATGCTTTGGGAGATTCTGTCAAAATTCTGGTTAGTTGTAGGTATATAAAACTCCCCTTAAACCCCTGCCTCTCCCACCTCTCTATCCCCCTCTTTCCATAGAGGCCAGAGTCTTGTGTAGGCCCAGATTGGGTGACGGGTTCCCTTCCCTGAAGGACATTAGTGAACCAGTTGGGTTTTTATGATAATCCAGCAGCTTTGATGGTTATTTTTTCCTGGAGCTTCCCCCACAAGTTCATTCAGTTCAATTTCACAACCTGCCTTTGTGTTTTGGTGGGTTCTCTCTCACTCCCTTTTTTCTGTTTTCAATAAATTTCACAGGGTATTAGAAGGGGAGGATTTGCAGTCGGGAAACTGAAACCAAATATCACATCAGAATCTGACGGTGTCGCCTAATTTAGCGTAACTTGAATATCATTGGAGTTTGAACATGGAAAGAGAAAGCACCATTCACAGCGGGGAGAAACCGTACACGTGCTCTGTGTGTGGACAAGGCTTCAACCGATCATCTGATCTGTCAAAACACCAGTGCATTCACACTAGAGAGAGGCTGTTCACCTGCACTGAGTGTGGAAAGGGATTCACTCGGTTATTCACCCTGCTGAGACACCAGCGAGTTCACACTGGGGAGAGACCATTCACATGCCCTGAGTGTGGGAAGGGATTTACTCAGTCATCCACCCTGCTGACACACCAGCGCACTCACACGGGGGAGAGGCCATTTACCTGTCCTGAATGTGGAAAGGGATTCATTAATTCAACCAATTTGCTGACACATCAGAGAGTTCATACTGGGGAGAGGCCATTTACCTGCCCTGCATGTGGGAAGGGATTCAATAATTCAACTAACCTACTCAGACACCAGCGTGTTCACACTGGGGAGAGGCCATTTACCTGCTCCGTGTGTGATAAGGAATTTACTCAGTTATCCCACCTGCTGAGACACCAGCGAGTTCACACTGGGGAGACACCATTCACCTGTTCTGATTGTGGGAAGGAATTCAGTCAGTTACCCCACTGGCTAAGACACCAGCAAGTTCACACTGGGGAGAGGCCATTCATCTGCTTCGAGTGTGGAAAGGGATTCACTCAGGCAAATGATTTGCTGAGACACCAGCGAATTCACACTGGGGAGAAGCCATTCACCTGCTCCGAGTGTGGGAAGGGATTCACTCAGGCAAATGATTTGCTGGGACACCAGCGAGTTCACACTGGGGAGAGGCCATTCACCTGCTCCGAGTGTGGGACAGGATTCACTCGGTTATCCAACCTATTGGATCACCAGCGAGTTCACACTGGGGAGAAGCCGTTCACTTGCTCTGAATGTGGGAAGAGATTCACTCGGTCATCCAGCCTGCAGAAACACCAGCGAGTCCACACTGAGAAAAGTCCTTCCACTTGCACAGAGTCTGGGGAGGGACTCATTCAGCTATCCAACCTGCAGACACACCGACAAGTTCACACTGAAGCAAGTCCTTCCACCTGCACAGAATCTGGGGAGGGACTCATTCAGTCATCCAGCCTGCAGAAACACCAGCGAGTCCGCACTGAGGAAAGTCCTTCCACTTGCACAGACTCTGAGGAGGGACTCATTCAGTCATCCAGCCTGCAGAAACACCAGCGAGTCCGCACTGAGGAAAGTCCTTCCACTTGCACAGAGTCTGAGGAGGGACTCATTCATTCATCCAGCCTGCAGAAACACCAGCGAGTTCACACTGAGGAAAGTCCTTCCACCTGCACAGAGTCTGAGGAGAGACTCATTCAGTCATCCAACCTGCAGACACACCGACAAGTTCACACTGAGGAAAGTCCTTCCACCTGCACAGAGTCTGGGGAGGGACTCATTCAGTTATCCAACCTGTTAACAGGCCAGCGAGATCACACTGACGAGAGACCTTTTAAATGTCTAAACAGTGAGAAGTGCTCTAAAAGTTCCCAGGAGCTGAGGTACCATCAAGGTGTTCATAATGACGAGAGACCGTTCAGGTGCTCTCACTGCGGGACTGAGTTCAGGCGATCATCTGACCTCAGTGATCACCAATGCACTCACTCTGGGGAGAGACCCTTCACTTTCCCTGAGTGTGGAAAAGGACTCACTCAGTCACCCAAACTGCAGACACGCCAGCGCACTCACACTGGGGAGAGGCCGTTCACCTGCCCCAATTGTGGGAAGGGATTCACCCAGTCATCCAACCTGCTGAGACACCAGCGAGTTCACACTGGGGAGAGACCGTTCACCTGCTCTGATTGTGGGAAGGGATTCACTGAGTTGTGCAACTTGCTGACACACCAATGAGTTCACACCGGGGAGAGGCCGTTCGCCTGCTCCGAGTGTGGAAAGAGATTTATTAATTCAGCCAACATGCTGAGACACCAGCGAGTTCACACTGGAGAGAGACCGTTCACCTGCTCCGAGTGTGGGAAGGGATTCACTCAGTTATCACATCTACTGCGACATCAGCATGTTCACACTGGAGAGAAACCATTCACCTGCCCGGTGTGTGGGAAGGGATTCACTCAGTTATCGCACCGGCTAAGACACCAGCGTGTTCACACTGGGGAGAAACCGTTCACCTGCTCCGTGTGTGGGAAGGAATTCACTCAGACAAATGACCTGCTGAGACACCAGCGAGTTCACACTGGGGAGAGACCATTCATGTGCTCCGAGTGTGGGAATCAATTCGCTCAGTTATCCACCCTGCTGAAACACCAGCGAGTTCACACTGGGAAGAGGTCGTACACCTGTTCCAAGTGAGAGAAGGGCTTCTCTTGGTCACCCAACCTGCTTCGACACACCAGCGATTTCACATTGAGCAAGACCTTTTAAATTCCTGGACTGTGGGAAGTGAAATAAAAGTTCTTGGGAACTGTTCTATCTACATGTTCACACTGAATAGAGACCGTTCAGGTGCTCTCACTGCAGATCTGTGTCCAGGAAATCATTTCAATTCACTGTACACCAGGAATTTCACAGTGGGGAGAGGCCATCCACCTGCTTGGAATGTGGGAAGGAATTTGCTGAGACACCAGCGAGTACACAAGTAACCACAGTGATTGGATTTTGCTGTTAATCATAATTAGGACTGAAGCATGTCCATTGGGTCTGTTTCTGTTGATGTTAATAAACTCCAGCCCAGTTATGGGGCTAATATTCTGGGTAAAAGTCAAATAAATCAGCTTTGAATCAAATACACTGTGTCAAGTCTTTTAAATATCTCTAACACAAGTTAGATGTGCTCTCCCTCTCCCTGTCTCCTCCATCCTCACCTCCAACAACAAGTGTGAGGAGCTCATGGAGTTTCTTTGTTACTGAGATTGAGACAATCCAAACAGCTGCCTCTTCTGCTTCCCTCTCTTCTAGTTGCCCACCGGGACAAATTGCCTCTAAAATTCCCTCTTTTCTGAGCCCTGAACCTGCATCTTTCTCCAGTTTCTCTCTCGTATCCCCTCATGTGCTCATCTTATCCATCAGACGCGCCTTCTGCTCACAAGGGGCTTAATGGCCTCCCTCTGCTGTAACACTCTGTCATCAACCCTGTTACTACTAAACTGCTGATCACCCAAGTAAGCTGGTGTAGCTCTCTATCTTCAGGTGTTACACTGCTTTCTTTTAAATATGTAAAATGTAAAACGAGCAGAACAATGGTCTGTTGGTCTGTTATTGATGTATTAATAGAGATTGATTGTCAGGATTGACCAACAATAATTATCACATGGTGTGAATGGTAGGAGTTGGAACTTGATCTTTGTACTTTTACAATCCCTATGTCATCGCTCTGTTGGCAAGATCTCAGCCTCACATTCCCAGATTCAGACAAAGATTAACCAAGCCTCCGTCTCTAATGGCAACCAGATTACCAACAATTCTGTGCGCCTTAGAAACCGCTCTACTGCTGTGGGCTGGCTGGGTGGATCGCGCATGCTGAGTCTTTGACAGTTCACAATGCCCAAGTGATTGATGGCAGCTCCAGACCAATAGGAAGAAGGGGTGGGTCTGGAGGTCCGAGATTGCATCATTTTGAAAGCTGATTTGTCTCAAACTCAGTATCTTTTCACAGCATCTTTACAGTGCAGAAGGAGGCCATTCGGCCCATCGAGTCTGCACTGGCTCTATGAAAAATGCATTCCACCTAGTCCCACTCCCCTGCCTTATCCCCTTGCACATTCTGCCTTTTCAGATAGCAATCCAATTCCCTTCTGAATACCTTGATTGAACCTGTCTCCACCACCCTTTAGGAAGTTTGTTCCAGATTCCAACCATCCTCTGGGTGAAAAAATTTTTCCTCACATCACATTTACTCCTTTTGCCAATTATTTTGAATCCGTGGCCTCTAATCCTTGATGTTCTCTTGATTGGGAACAGTTTCTCACTATTTACACTGTCCATACCCCTCGGGATCTTGAATACCTCTATTAAGTCTCCTCTCAGCCTTCTTTTCTCCAATGAAAACAGTCCCAAACTCTCCTCATAGCTACAGTTCTTCATCCTAGGAATCATTCTTGTGAATCTCCTCTGTACTCTCTCCAATGCCTTCACATCCTTTTTCAAGTATGGCACCCAGAACTGGATGCAGTACTCCAGATGAGGCCTAACTAGTGTCTTACACAAGTTCAACATGACCTCTTTACTCTTGTACTCAATGCCTCTATTAATAAAGCCTAAGACGCTATATACTTTATTAATTGCTCTCTCAACATGCCCTGCCATCTTCAATGACCTATGAACATATATACCGAGGTCCCTCTGTTCCTTTAGAGGCTCACCCTTTATTTTAAACTGTCTCACCATACCTTTCCTGCCAAAACAAATCACCTCACACTTCTCTGCATTGAACTTCATCTGTGACTTGTCTGCCCAATCCACCAAAACGTTTATGTCCTTTTGAAGTTCAAAACTATCCTCATCACAGTTGACAACATTTCCAATCTTCGTATCATCTGCAAATTTTGAAATCATGCCCTGCACACCACTCCAGGAAAAAATTGGACCTTTCTGTTTGTGGCTTTAAACAGATGAAACCCTGTGAGTGTAGATGTACAAAAGGACCTGGGTGTCCTTGTCCATAAGTCACTGAAAGCTAACATGCAGATGCAGCAGGCAATTAGGAAGGCTAATGGAATGTTAGCCTTTATTGCAAGAGGATTTGAGTACAGGAGTAGTGAAGTCTTGCTTCAATTGTACAGAACCTTAGTTAGACTGTACCTGGAGTACAGTGTGCAGCTTTGGTCACCATACCTTAGAAGGGATGTTATTGCCATAGAGGGAGTGCAACAAAGGTTCACCAGAAACAAAAACAAAAATAGCTGGAAAAACTCAGCAGGTCTGACAGCATCTGCGGAGAGGAACAGTTAACGTTTTGAGTCCGTATGGCTCTTCATCTGATGAAGAGTCATACGGACTCGAAATGTTAACTTTCTTCCTCTCCGCAGATGCTGTCAGACCTGCTGAGGTTTTCCAGCTATTTTTGTTTTTGTTTCAGATTTCCAGCATCCGCAGTATTTTGCTTTTATCTAAAGGTTCACCAGACTTGTTCCGGGGATTGTGGACTGTCTAATGAAGAGAAATCGAGGAAACTGGGCCTGTATTCTCTAGAGTTTTGAAGAATGAGAGGTGACTTCATTGAAACCTTCAAAATACTTAAAGGAATAGATAGAATAGATGCAGGTAAGATGTTTTCTCTGGTTGGGGTGTCTAGAACACAATTTCAAAATAAGGGGCAAGCCACTTAATACGGAAAAGAGGAAACATTTCTTTACTCAGAGGTTGTGAATCTTTAGAATTCTCCACCCCAGAGGGCCGTGGAAGCTCAGCCATTGAGTGTGTTTAATGTAAAGATTGATAGATTTCTGATTAACAATAATGTAAAGAGTTACGGATAATGTGGGTAAAAGGTATTGAAGTGTTCAATCCACCATGATCATATTGAATGGTGGAGCAGACTTGATGGGCTGAATGGCCTTCTCCTGTTCCTATGTTCCTTTATGTGGAGCAAATATGTAAACATTTGTTAATGAAATGGATTCATTCAGGACAGACAGCAGGAATTATTTCAGGAAATTACACAGTGCAATGAGAAAGGAAATTCAGTGTCAGGACTGGGGAGCTGGGAGTTGTTACTGAAGGTTTGAGAACTGAAATAATCTGGAGTAAGAGTGGAGAAAATGACAACAAACTGAATATGAATAAACATGGAGCACCATTACCCGATTTCCTTCATCCCCGGTTTTAATCTCTCCACCATTGGTGGCTGTGCCTTCAGCTGCCTGGACCCTAAGATCTAGAATTTACCTCTGTAAACCTCTCCACCTTTCTACTTCACTTTCCTCCTTTAAGACACTCCTTATAACCGACCTCTTTGACCAAACTTTTAGTCATCTGACCTAATATGTCCTTATGCTCCTGTGAAATTTTATTATGTTAAAAACTCGATATAAATATCAGTTGTTGTTGTAGCTCAGTCAGACCTGATCACTTACTGAGTGAGTGAGTCTATATAAATGTAACTCAGATAGACACAGCTTGTGTCATAGTTCAGCGAGATCTGGTCACTGACTGAGTGAGTGAGTATATATAAATGCAACTCGGATACACACAGCTTGTGTCATAGTTCAGTGAGATCTGGTCACTGACTGAGTGAGTCTATATAAATGTAACTCAGACAGACACAGCTTGTGTCATAGTTCAGTGAGATCTGGTCACTGACTGAGTGAGTGAGTTTTTATAAATGTAACTCAGATAGACACAGCTTGTTAGGCCTGGGGGGAAGGAAGCTCTGAACTAACCACTGGACTTTCTGTTCTGCGCAATTGGGAAAGGGTGAATGTTTCCAAACATTGAAAATTACTAATAAAGTCATTAAAGATGGTTTGTTGTTGTGAGCTGCATTATCTGGTAGAATTAGAGTGAAGGAGTGGGATTGATCTACAGCCTGAGTCACCAGTTTAAAGACAGGAGGAGAGAGAATCTGGAGAGGAGAAAAGAATAAGTAGGAGACTGGACACTGAATCTGGAACAATGAGCAGAGAGGGAGAGGAGTGTGTGGGTCAGAGATTTATGGATTTGGGGGAATGAAAGGGGAAAAATGTTCCATAGAAACTAGAATTCTCTTCTGAATTTCTATCCTGTACTGACAGTGATGACTTTTGTAATCTCTGTTTACAGGGGGTTAGAGGGGATTTGCAGATGGGAACCCTAAACTAAAAATCTTGATAAGATCTTAAGGAATCACTTAATTCATGTACCTGGTTATTGAAGAAGAAATGTTTGTTCTGTCTTTGGAGAAAGATTGAAATCATAATTTTGATTGAAAAATCACCAGGATACGCACACAGACACCCCCGAGTTGGATACTCATCTCAGGGTCAAAACATGACATCAAGCATATGAAAAGTCTGTTTTAGTGTCAGACAGTTACCAGGGAGGGGAATGGAGTTGGTAGCAAGGGAATGAAAACAATGACTTCAGTCTTCCCAATATTTAATTGGAGGAAATTTCTGCACATGCACCACTGGATATCAGACAAACAGTCTGATAATTTACTAAGAGCGGAGAAGTTGAGAGAGGTGGTGGTGAAGTAGAGCTGGGAGCTGTCAGTGTAAACGTGATAACTGACACTGTTTTCAGATCATGAGCAGAATTTTACAGCCCCGTTGTGGTGGGGGCGGGGCCGGGAAACGTGGTGAGCCGTTCAAAAGTCCATTGACTTTGGCGGGACTGGAAGATCCCGCCAGCGGGAGGGGCTGTAAAATCTCACCCTCTGTTATTGTGTGGAGCAGGTTGATAAGCTAAGGCTGGATCCTTTGGGGACACCAGAGGTAACTGTGAGTGGGAAGGGAAGACATTGCAAGTGATTCTCTGGCTATGATTAGACAGGAGAGAGCGGCCCCACCCAGCTGGACAACAGGGGAGAGGCGAACGTGCAGAATGATGTGGTCGCCCTTATCAAAGGCTGCAGACAGGTTGAGGTCGAGACAGAAACATGATTGGGGGGGATTCAAACATACAGTTCCGGGAAAGATGGGCAGGGATTTGGGAGGTGACAACAAGGACTTTGGAGAGGAAAGGGAGGCTGGAGATGGGTCAGAAGTTTGTAAGGATATCGGGGTCAGGGATTTTTTTTTTTGAGGAGGGGGTGAGGATGGCAGATTTGAAGGAGAGAGGGACAGTGTCTGAGAGAGAAACTGTTAACATAGTCAGTGAACATGGGGAAGTTGGTTGATCAGCAGTTTAGTGGGAATAGCGTCGATGGAGCAGGAGGTGGGATTCATGGACAAGATGAGCTCTGAGAGGGCAGGAGGGGAGATGAGAGAGAAACTGGAAAAAGGTTCAAAGCTCAGACAAGGATGAGCTTTAGAGGCAGTTTGGCCCGGTGGGATAGTGGGAGGGAGGGAAGCAGCAGGGACTGCTTATCGGATTGTCTCAATCTTAGTGACAAAGAAGCTCCATGAGCTCCTCACAGTTGTTGTTGGTGAGGATGGGGGAGACAGGGAAGAGGGAGAGCCCTTCAAAAGGAACAAACTTATGTTAGAAATACTAAAAAGACACAGCACCGTGTGTGTTTAACACAAAGCTAATTTATTTGACTTTTAGCCAGAATATTAACTCCTGTAAGTGATCTGGAGTTTATTAACACCAGCAGAAACAGACAGAAGCAGATGGTTCAGTCCTGAACGTGATTAACAGCAGAATCCAATCGCTGTCATTACTTGTGAACTCGCTGGTGTCTCAGCAGGTGGGATGAGGTATTGAATCCCTTCCCACACTCGGCGCAGGTGAATGGCCTCTCCCCGGTGTGAACTCACTGATGTACAGTGAGTTGAGATGATCCCCTGAACCCAGTCCCGCAGTGAGTGCACCTGAATGGACTCTCGTCAGTGTGAACACGTTGATGGTGCGTCAGTTCCCCAGAACTTTTAAGACACTTCCCGCAGTCCGCGCATTTAAAAGGTCTCTCATCATTGTGAACTCGCTGGTGTGCAGTGAGTTGAGATGATCGCCTGAACCCAGTCCCGCAGTGAGAGCATTTCAATGGTCTCATATCAGTGTGAACACGTTGATGGGACATCAGTTTCCCGGAATTTTTAAAGCACTTCCCGCAGTCTGGGCATTTAAAAGGTCTCTCATCGTTGTGAACTCGCTGGTGTGTCAGCAGGATGGATGAGGTAGTGAATCCCTTCCCACGCCCAGGGCAGGTAAATGGCCTCTACCCAACGTGAATTCGTTGATGCTTCAGCAGGTCAGATGACTGGGTGAATCCCTTCTCACACTGGGGGCAGGTGAATGGTCTCTCCCCAGTGTGAATTCGCTGGTGTACAGTGAGGTCAGATGATCGCCTGAACCCAGTCCCGCAGTGAGAGCACCTGAACGGTCTCTCGTCAGTGTGAACACGTTGATGGCGCATCAGTTCCTCAGAACTTTTATAGCACTTTCCACAGTCTGGACATTTAAACGGTCTCTCCTCAGTGTGAACTCACTGGTGACTCAGCAGGTGGGCTGAAATAGTGAACCCCTTCCCACACTCAGAGCAGGTGAACGGTCTCTCCCCAGTGTGAACTCACTGGTGTGTCAACAGAGCGGATGACTGAGTGAATCCCTTCCCACACATGGAGCAGATAAATGGCCTCTCCCCAGTGTGACTGCGTCGATGAGTATCCAGCTTGGATGGGGAAATGAATCCCTTCCCACAGTCCCCGCACTTCCATAGTTTCTCCCCAGCGTGTCTGTGCTTGTGTCTCGATAGGTCAGA
Source organism: Cetorhinus maximus (assembly GCF_964194155.1). Taxonomy (NCBI): domain Eukaryota; kingdom Metazoa; phylum Chordata; class Chondrichthyes; order Lamniformes; family Cetorhinidae; genus Cetorhinus; species Cetorhinus maximus. Next base: position 22,537,514 of record NC_135901.1, read on the forward strand.
TGATTGGCTGAAGCCTCGTCCACACACACACAACACACATATGGTTTCTCCCCACTGCAAATGGTGCTTTTTCCTTCCATGTTCAAAATCCGATGATATTCAGCTTACGGCAAATTGGGCGACTCTGTCAAGTCCTGATGTGATGTTTGGTTTGAGTTTCCTGGCTGCAAATCCTCTCCTTCTAATCCCCTGTGAAACTGATATAAAACAGAAAAAAAGGGGAGTGAGAGAGAACCCACAAAAACACAAAGACAGGTTGTGAAATTGAGCTGAATGAATCTGATAATTTGTGGGGCTGGCACTGGAGAATAGTGACCATGAAAACTGCTGGATTGTCATAAAAACCCAACTGGTTCACTGATGTCCTTCAGGGAAGGGAACTGGCCACTCAGTCTGGGTCTACACAAGACTCTGGGCTCTATGTGAGTAGAGAGACAGAGAACTTTGACAGAGCCTCCCAAACCCTCAACCTCCACGACCCAGAATGACCAGGGTAGCAGATGTGAACACCATCAGCTCCAAGTTCCCCTCCAAGTCACACACCATCCTGACTTGTCTGACATCCAGTACTGGATGAGCAGAAATTTCCTTTATTCAAATATTGGGAAGACTGAAGCCATTGTCTTCGGTCCCCACAAAAAACTTCACTCCCTAGCCCCCAAATCGATCTCACTCGGTGAATGTACTATACTTAGATTTCCAGAAGGCATTTGATAAAGTGTCACATCCCATGAGTGAATTAAAAAAATGAATGGCACAAGGTTAGTACAGGTCAGAGGCTATGAATCGTGAGATGAGTAACTCACCTCCTGACTCCCCAAAGCCTGTCCACCATCGACAAGGCACAAGTCAGGAATGTGATGGAATACTCCCCACTTGCCTGGATGAGTGCAGCTCCCACAACACCGAAGAAGCTGGACACCGTCCAAAGCAGTCCGCTTGATTGGCACCACATCCTAAAAAACATTCACTCCATCCAGCACCGATGCACAGTAGCAGCAGTGTGTACCATCTACAAGATGCACTGCAAGAATTCACCAATGCTCCTTAGACAGCGCCTTCCAAACCCACGACCACTACCACCTAGAAGGACAAGGGCAGCAGATAGATGGGAACACCACCACCTGGAAGTTCCCCTCCAAGTCACTCATCATCCTGACTTGGAAATATATCGCCGTTCCTTCACTGTCACTGGGTCAAAATCCTGGAACTCCCTTCCTAACAGCACTGTGGGTGCATATGGGACACCTGCCCTTATCAATTGAGGCATAGATTACAAAAGTATGGAGGTAATGTTGGAGTTGTATAGAACCTTGGTGAGGCCACAGCTGGAGTACTGTGTGCATTTCTGGTTGCCACATTATAGGAAGGATGTGCTTGCACTGGAGGGGGTGCAGAGGAGATTCACCAGGATGTTGCCTGGGATGAAACATTTAACTTATGAAGAAAGGTTGGATAGACTTGGATAAAAACAAAAAGCTACTGCGGATGCTGGAAATCCAAAACAAAAACAGAATTACCTGGCAAAACTCAGCAGGTCCGGCAGCATCGGTGGAGAAGAAAAGAGTTGACGTTCGAGTCCAACATGACCCTTCAACAGAACTGAAGTAGAAGTTACTGCTTGCTTGCTTGTCCACACAACCACCCCACCCTCAACTTCTCTCTCCCCCCGCCCCCCACCTTAAACCAGCTTATATTTCACCCCTCTCCTAACTATACTTCAGTTCTGTTGAAGGGTCATGTTGGACTCGAAACGTCAACTCTTTTCTTCTCCACCGATGCTGCCAGACCTGCTGAGTTTTTCCAGGTAATTCTGTTTTTGTTTTGGATTGACTTGGGTTGTTTTTGTTGGAGCAGAGAAGACTGAGGGGGCGAGCTAATCGAGGTGTACAAGATTATGAGGGGCATGGACAGGGTGGATAGGGAGCAGTTGTTCCCCTTATTTGAAAGGTCAGTAACGAGGGGACACAAGTTCAAGGTGAGGGGCAGAAGGTTTAGGGGGATGTGAGTAAAAACCTTTTTACCCAGAGGGTGGTGGCCGTCTGGAATGCGTTGCCTGGGAGGGTCGTGGAGGCGAGTTGCCTCACATCCTTTAAAAAGTACCTGGATGAGCACTTGGCACGTCATAACATTCAAGGCCATGAGCCAAGTGCTGGTAAATGGGATTAGGTAGGTAGGTCTGGTGTTTCTCACGTGTCAGTGCAGACTCGATGGGCCAAAGGGCCTCTTCTGCACTGTGTGATTCTGTGATGTACCCAGCCCCCTCCACACTGGGCAGTCATAGATTAGGAGCCTGGGTCTGAAGTGTGACCAGGCATTGAGGAGCAGGCCTTCAGGGGCTGCAAACCTCTCACAATGAATATAAACATGGCCCATGGACTCCTGTAGGCTGCAAACATCACCTGCAGCCTGGGGGTGGGTGAAGCTGTTTAAAAATGTGTTGCCTTGATATCTTCGACTCCCAGGCACTGGGACCCGGTTGGTAACAATCCCTGCAGCCCCACCTACTCACGTTTGCATCACCAAGACAACGCATGCGCTTTGCTCCCCGCTGAACCAAAATGGCGGCCGTTAACTTGCGCTTGTTCGGAAAAAAGAACCGGGATGCAAACGGGGGTATCTCAGGGTCTTATTCGAGGTTTGGAGCCTTTGCGACGTGTTTAGGAACCCTCCCCGTCCTCTCGCCGTCTCTATCGCTCCCTCCGTGTTTTCACTTCCTTACCGGTTTGGAGATAAGACAGACAAAGAACTCCACATCGCCGTTATGGCGCATGCTCCAAACACTGAGCGGTACTGCGCCTGCGCACTGTTCGCCTGTGATGGGGAATAGGGGACATTCACCACCGCGGGCGATGCCGGGTAAGGTCCTCGCCATCGAATGTCCTAATTGGCGAATAATGAGGCTTTTTTGCAACGATGCGGGGACTGGGGCGAGTGTCGGGCAGTCAATAAAATTAGCAACCAAATTAAAAAGAAGCCCAAGTGCACAGAACCTCCATTATCCACCAAAAAGAAGGGAATTGATGGTGAATTGCATATCCCCCAAAGTTTTACCGAAACAGCAGCAATGACGCGGAATCCAATCCCTCCAGTCAAATGTGAACTCAGCAGATGGGGTGAGTGAGTGAATGCTTTCAGTGAGCAACTGTCAGGATTGTTGCCTTGTGGATATGGCTGGTCGTGTATTTTTAGTTATGCTGTCACACACCCGTAACACAGAAATCTTGGAAACAGGCTGCAGCTCCTTTTTTCTCATTCATCACAGGATGTGGGTGTCACAGGCAATGCGGGCATTTATTGCCATCCCTAATTGCCCTTGAGAATGTGATGGTGATCTGCCTTCACGAACTGCTGCAGTCCATTTGAATTTTACTTTCTCTGAGTGGTTTTAATACACCAAGTAGCTTATGCACCATCTCAAAGGGTCAAGCACATTGCTGTTGGTCTGGAGTCACCTGTAGACCAGATGAGATTGGGATGGCAGGTTTCATTTCCAAGAGGATGTCAGGAGACCAGTTGGACTTTTATAATAATGCATTCGTTTCATGATCACTGATAACAGTTTTATACTTGATTTTTATTCCAGATTTATAGAATTAACTGAATTTAAAACCTCTAACCGTTGTGATGGGATTTGAACTCACATCTCCAGATCATTATTCCTTCTAGATTACTAATCCAATAATGTAACCACTATGTCTGGGCATGTCATCAGAATGCCTGAATTCAGATTGACAAATAGGTGCTGTACTCAGAGCTACACCAGGAAGGCCCTTCACATGGGGCCAAAGGAAATTTTCAAAGACAACTTCAAGGCCTCTGTGACATTCTGCTCTCTTCACAGAAACACTTGGGAAGCAGATTCCCAATTGCCTCCTAAATGTTGATTCATCATCCATAAACTTTTCAGTCAACAAGAGCTGCCACTGAGAGAGACGAACAGAGAGAGCAGCTGCTCGAGTCAACAATCCATCACCAACTCAACTGGCCAACAACCCTGATGTCCTCACTGCAGGGAGAGCCTGCAAGGCTAAAATAGGGCTCATTAGTCATCTGTGAACCCACAGCTAACTTTGACATCCCAGTCATCCACAAGAAAAAATCATCCTTGACACAAGGGATTACCGATGGATAACCACAATGTTATCGCACCCTTTTTCTGGGGATTGAATGTTAGTTATACGATTGTAGCAGCAGTTAACAGCCTCCTGTGGACTCCTCCATGTGTTATCTTAGTGCAGATTTGAAACAATTTATTTTGAGTGTGCTTATGTTAAATGAGTTAATACTGATTTTATAAACCAATGGTTAGACCTCAGTTGGAGTGCTGTATTCATTTCTGGGCATCACACTTTAAACAGGCTGTGAAAGCCTGAGAGAGGGTGCGAAAGAGCTTTGCTAGAATGGTACCAAGGATAATAGGCTTCAGTTATATGGAGAGACTGGAGAAATGGGGATTGTTTTCCTTGGAGCAAAGGGTTAAGAGGGGAGGTGGTGGCATAGTGGTATTATCACTGGACCAGTAATCTAGAAACCTAGGGTAATGCTCTGGAGACTGGGTTCGAATCCCACCAAGTTCTCATGATGACGATGAAGCCATTGTCGCTTGTTATAAAAAACCCATCTGGTTCACTAAGAAGGAAATCTGCCATCTTCACCTGGTCTGGCCTGCACTGCATATGACTCCAGACCCACAGCAATATGGTTGACACTTAAAATGCCCAGAACATACACCACATGGACTGCAACAGGTCAAGAATGGCAGCTCACCACCACCTTCTCAAAAAAAAAGATGCAATAGCAGTTTTCAGAATCACACAGTGTAGAAGAGGCTCTTCGGCCCATCGAGTCTGCACCAACATGTGAGAAACACCTGACCTAACTAATCCCATAGCTTTGAATGTTATGATGTTTGTCAAAGCAATCATGAATGGCTTTGATAAACTAAAGAAAGAGGAAGGATCTCCAGCAGCAGAAAAATTGTTAACCAGAGGATACAGATTTCAATTTTTTTTTTTAAGCAGTGTGTTGTTGTGATCTCGAATCCACTGCCTGAAAGGGTGCTGGAAGCAGATTCAACAGCAACATTCTTAGGAGAATTGAACAAATACTTAAAGGGAAGAAGTATTCAAGTTTATGAGTAACGAGCAGGGGAGTGGTACTAATTTGATAGTTTCACTAAAGAGCTAGTATAAACATAATGAGCTGAACACCTTCGTTGAATTCCTGTACCATCTGAAAATGATGGCTGATGATGCACCCAGAATGCTTCAGATGGTAGAAGGTGGCCGATCAACATCAACAGGAAAACAACAGTCAGATTTTTCTCCCTTTCTTTCGTGAAGGTGCTGTGTGATGGTGAGGTTCAATCCCAGTCACTGTTTCCCCTCTTGTACCTTGCCAAGTGGTAATTCTGAGCTTATGACCCTATACTGTGAGCTATAATAACGGTATTTTATTCAAGAAACAAGTTTTCAGACCAAAGGCTGAATTGCAGTGTGACTTACATGAGGAAATTCACATATAGACTAAATAATCAAGTTAAAAACATGGAAATGTGACAATCAAATACCTGAAACAGGTTCCAGTTGAAAACTGGCAGGGAAAATGTTTCCAGTGATAATAATAAAGACAGACACCAGAAATGGAATTAAAGGCAGGTTATTTTCGAATAATAACAGTGGCAGAGTATAAGTGTAACAATTACAAACACAGGGTCTAATACAGTAAGAGTGCAGATGGGGCCCAAAGGAGGAACAGCAAAGGTTTGGCTCACTTTGAGTGTAAAAAATAGTGTTTGTTCCAATAATAAGTTAGGTTTCAGTGTGTTAGTGAACCCATCATTGGATCCAATGCGATGATAATACAGTCAGTATCTAGTGCACCAAAACCAAAGATTGGATCTCATTGGATCTGAGTGAGTCATGGCCTATTGATATATCAATGTGTTGCCTAATGTCTAATAACAGAGCCAAGGATCACTGCAATGTGAATGGGATGGGTTTAGTTTAATAACACAGACCCGGTCTAGTGGAATGGGAACTGATGTCAACATTGACTAATTGGTGACACTCTCACCCCGAGTCAGAAGGACTCTAATGTTATGTGGATAATATTTGTGTTAAAAGTTTCTGTGTTATGGTGAGTGTCACAGGGAGGTGTGTGATAAAATTGGAGTGGAAATGTCTTCACAGAGACACGTTTGACTGACTCCACCTGACTGAGAGCTGTTATACCCAAGGGGAGGGCAATGACAACATGGGGAACTCCAGAGATTTCTGATATCTGAGGTGAAAATCGTGCATCTGTTAGAGGAACTGAAAAGAATCAGTTCCTTCTCACCCTTGCCTGCAGTTCCCGAGTTACACAGACACACAGGAAACAGATCTGACAGCTTGTAGAAACTTCTGTTTGAGACACATTATGATTGAAAAGATCAAATGTTAAAACCTCAGGAGAGGAAAATTCAGAATGTTAAAGACGAGTGAACCCTCCAATTAGTCCCATTCACTATAACTCTGCCAATTTTCCCCTCTTCGAGTATTGATCCAATTCCCTTTGAAAGTTGTTATTATATCTGCTTCCAACCCCGTCAGTGTGTGCATTCCAGATCACATCATATCACTGCGTAAAAATATTATCATCACCCCTTCCGATTCTGTTGTCAAATATCTTAAACCTCTGTGTACTCTGGTTACAAACCTTCCTGCTCCTGGAAACAGTTTCTCCCTTTCGACACTATTACAAATCCTTCCTCATTTTGAACACCTCCATTAAATTTCCCCCTAACCTTTCCTGATCTAAGAAGGACAGCCCCTGTTTTTCCCGCTCAAAAGAAGCGTCAGATTGGACTCGAAACCTTAAATCTGTTTCTCTGTCCACAGATGCTGCCAGACCTGCTGAGTTTTTGCAGCATTTTCTGCCGTTCGCTGTTTTTCCTTCTTTAATCAGTCAAAAACCCTTCATGATATTGAACATCTCAATTAAACAGGAACACACTGACATCGAGAGAGATATCAAGGAAAGGAGAGACAAAGACAGAGAAAAACTGAGACACTTAAAAAAACAGAAAGATGAGGTGGTGAAAGATAAAGCTGAGAAATAGAGGAAGAAAGTAATACAGAATGTGAGAGAATGATATAAAATGGAAAGGAGCAGGCTATCAGTTCCTGGCTGTGCAGAGCAGAGGGAACTCAGTAACTGATTCACAGACATGGCCACATATGTCCGGGAATGGAGACTCTGACCAGAAACAACAGGCTCATTTGTAAATGTCACCGCAATGTGATCTGTGTGACTCTGCCCTGACTCTGTGGCCAGATACAGATGTTGTCACCAGATTGTGGCCCCCGGGTTTATTTTCTGCTCAGAAGTGAGATGTGCGGTTTGGAACTGGCAGCAGAGAAACAGGAAGTTGTGTTTGCTGAGAATGAAACTGCAGGCGTCAATTTCATGTTATCACCATGAACAGTCTTCCTGCCTGTGAGGGTGAACTCACTCTGACAGCATCAAGAACAACCACACAGATTGCTGCCGGTCTCAGCATTACATTCACCTCCATTCCCATTTTAAAGGTTTAAACACATGAGCTTATTTAGGCTTTTAACATATTCACTGAGGGTGGAAATGAGCTGATGGTTATCCTTGGGAGAAATGAAGGGAAATTATATTTTAAAAATTTTTTGCCAAAGAGGATTATCAGAAAATAGGAGATTTAAAATGAATTGAGGCCTATTTGAGAGTGAGAGAAAAAAAGAGAGGTGAATGAGTCTCTGTATGTTAAGCGCTGCCTCAGACAGAGAAGAGAGGTTAAGTGTGTTAGGTTCTTTCTCAGAAAGAGAGAAAAGAAAAATTAAGTGAGTTTGGGCGCTATCTGAAACAGAGAGAGATTAAGTGACTTTGTGTGAGAGAGAGAGAGAGAGGTTAAGTGAGTGTCTGAAAGAGAGAGAGGAGAAAGGTTAAGTAAAATAAAAGCAAAATATTGCGGATGCTGAAAATCTGAAATAAAATCAGAAAATGCTGGAATTCAGCAGGTCTGACAGCATCTGTGCAGAGGGAAGCAGCATTAACATTTCGAGTCCGTATGACTGAAGAAGATTGTACGCTCTGAAGGAGAGTCATACGGACTGGAGAGGTGAAGTGAGTTTGAGGACAGATGTGCTCATATTGGTAATTGAATGGTCAGTGTGAGATTGTTTTCTAAACAACAGCACCCCAGAGAATGGGTTCCAGATAATTGACAGTGCTATTAAAAGATTTGCAAAGATATTACATTTTGATTAATTGGAAATAAAGGAGTAAAATACTTGGCGTGGATAAGTACTTCAGGAAATACATTGCAAACGTAAAGAATGATGTGTACACAAAGAAACAAATAGGCGCGCGCGCGCACACACACACACACACACACACACATTTTGTGTTGAGCTGGTTTTAGTTGTGTCTGTTAACCAGATGATTGATTTTTAATTGGATAGCATTAGGATCCTGCAGCAGTCCATTTGACTGAGGAGACAGTTCTAGATTCTGTCTGACACAATCAGTGGGTCAGGTGGAAACTAAATAGAAAATCCTGCAGGAAAAATAATCCTTAACATTAAAAATCTATCTGAGCAATTGACTCAGTACTATGCCAGTGTGAATTAGTAAACTTTAACACAACAGAGTTTGTCACTAAATAGTGTAAAATACAGTGCATTAATGCTCACCTTTAGTCTTGTCCCTCAATACCAGTTAATCTCTGGGAGATTGTTTCAAGATTCACCCCATCCTTTCGACACAAATATTACCCACATAACACTAGAGTCATTAGAAATTGATGTGTGCTTCCCACACACTGTCCTTTTAAATATACCTCACTCCTCCCAGCCTTTGACTATCAAAAACGTTAATAGCTGCTGATAGCTATCAGTGAGATTAAATTTATACTTGAAATGATTAAATCTTCACATGCAAAATATATTTTGTTTTATTCTTTGATAGGATGTGGGTGTCTCTGGCAAGGCCAACATTTGTTGCCCAACCTTAACTGCCCTTGAACAGAGTGGTTTCCTCGGTTATTTCAGAGGGCAGTTAAGAGTTAACCACATTGCTGTGGGTCTGGCCTCACATGTGGGCCGGACCAGGTGAGGACGGCAGATTTCCTTCCATGAAGGACATTAGTGAAGCAGATGGGTTTTTACAACAATCAAGTTTCATGGACACTATCACTGAGACCAGATTTCAATTGCAGATTTTGAATATCATGATGAGGTTAGAAGCCTGGTCAATATGCTCAGGTTCTGAAGGTGAAATCCACAATTTAGAGATTCTGAAATCAGTGTTGTCACTGTAACCAAGCTGCTACTAAAATGTTTAAGGAGCTAAGGTGAAATTTTACATCTATAGTTTGACAGTAACATTGGTTAATACCATTACTGTTAAACTTCCAGATAATAAAATCACAAACAGCAACTTCAAGCAGAAGGAGCAGAATAAACAAGATGGAGAGAAACACGACAGCCTACAGGCGAGTACCACATAGAGCAGCTTCACACACCCGGGGACAGGGTGGGTTGGCGCGCCTGGGGGCTGGGTGAGCTCGTGTGCCTGGGGGTGGGGTGGGTTGGCGCGCCCGGGGGCGGGGCAGGGTGGCGCGCCTGGGGGCGGGCGGGTTCATACACCCAAGGCTCACTGGGAATGATCAGAATAAGGAAACCGCCCAGAAAACTACCAATAGGAATCTTCAGCTGAACACATCACTCATTCTTAAAGGGGCGGAAGGGGTCCTGACACTGTGAAGTTAAAGGGGCAGACACAGCTTCAGCCTTCTCTCTGTTACCTTTTTGATAGTTAAAGGCTGGTAGGAGTGAGGTATATTTAAAAGGACAGTGTGTGGGAAGTACACAACAATAAAACTGGGAATTCTTGGACATACGCTGCAGGTTGTTCTTTATTTGGGAATTATTGTCCCAGCAGTTAACAGCCTCCCGTGAACTCCTCCAGTTTCTAGTTTAATGCAGATTTTAACCCAATAAATTTCAGCATATTTCGATTCAGTGACTCGGGACTGACACACAAACACGTTGAAACATTTTAGACTTATTAAGAACCATTTTCCATCTGGAAACTAAAACCTGCTGTTTCACTTTCAGTCAGGAACAGATCACGATTTTACACCAATCTTTGATTTGGCAGCACGTTTCCAGCATTCACCACTGTTCTTCCTGACTCTAAACCCAATTGTAAAAGAGCCTTCTGTTGTGTGTCTAGGAGCTCTGAACCATGGAAGAGAGCAGCTGAGACACATTTCTTACACACCTCAGGATTCACCCACATTGGGATTGTGCCGTCAGTGAAAAAAGATGAGAAAGACCAAAGTGTTGTTTGGGGGTCCCTCAGTGTGACCCTGAAGAACTGTGTCCAGGCTGAAGTTCTGTTCCTACCGTAAGATCCTTCCCCAGATTGTCCTTTCTGACTCCAGCCAGGCGATGTTAAACACTCAGGTGGGGAAAAACAAAAATCTACAAACAAAGCTGATTTATTTCACATTTATTCAGAATATTGAATCTCATCAGCAGGTCAGGACAGTCAGAATGAACATGGTTCAGTCCTGATATGATTAACAGCATCAACAGGAGTAGAATCCAAATCTTGCAGTCGCTTGTGAATCCACTGGTGTGTTCGCAGGTGTGATGATTGAGTGAATGCCTTTCCGCAGGCATTACAGGCGAACGGCCTCTCCCCACTGTGAACTCGCTGGTGTTTCAGCAGATAGGATGAATGAGAAAATCCTTTCCAACACACAGAGCAGGTAAATGGCCTCTCCCCACTGTGAATGCTCTGGTGTGTCAGCAGGTTGGATAACTGAGTGAATCCCTTCCCACACACGGAGCAGGTGAATGGCCTCTCTCCAGTGTGTACTCGTTGGTGATTCAATAGGTTGGATGACCGAGTGAATCCCTTCCCACACACGGAGCAAATGAATGGTCTCTCCTTAGTGTGAACCTGTTGGTGTGTCAGAAGGTTAGATGAACGGGTGAATCTCTTCCCACAGTCAGAGCAGGTGAATGGTCTATCCCCCGTGTGAAGTTGCTGGTGTATCAGAAGGTTGGATGAATTAATAAATCCCTTCCCACAGTCGGAGCAGGTGAACGGCCTCTCCCCAGTGTGAATTCGCTGGTGATTCAGTAGGGCAGATGGACGGCTGAATCCCTTCCCACAGTCGGAGCAGGTGAATGGCCTCTCCCCAGTGTGAGTATATCGATGTGTTAGCAGATCTTTTTTGCTTTTAAAGCTCTTGTCACAATCAGAACAATTAAAAAATTTGTTGTCAGAGTGAACAAGTTGATGTGTCAGAAGGTGGGATGATTGAGTGAATCCCTTCCCACACACAGAGCAGCTGAATGGCCTCTCCCCTGTGTGAATACGTTGATGTATCAGCAGATCTTTTCTGCATTTAAAACTCTTCTCACAGCCAGAACATGTAAACGGTCTCTTATTAGTGTGAACAAGTTGGTGTGTAACAATGTGGGAAGACCGAGTGAAGTCCTTCCCACACACAGGGCAGGTGAATGACCTCTCCTCAGTGTGAACTCACTGGTGTGTCCGAAGATTGTACAAATGGGTGAATCCCTTCCCACAGATGGAGCAGGTGAACGGCCTCTCCCCAGTATGACTGCGCCGATGAACTTCCAGTTGGGATGGGAAATTGAATCCTTTCCCACAGTCCATACATTTCCATGGTTTCTCCATGGTGTGGGGGTCCTTGTCTCTCTCCAGGTTGGACGCTTAGTTGAAGCCTTGTCCACACACACGTGAACAGTTTCTCCCCACTGTGAATGGTGCGATATTTTTGCAGACTGTGTAACTGCTTAAAGTTTTTTCCAAAGTCAGTTCACTCGAACACTCTCACTCGGGTGTGTGTGTTGGTGCTTTTCCAGTCACACCGATGTTTGAAAGCTTTTCCCAAAGACAGAACAGACGAACATTTCTCCTTCCACATTCAAAAGCTGATGATATTAAGGTCCTTATGAATTCAGTGCCTCTGAAAAATCTTGATGTGATGTTTGCTTTGCGTTCTCTGTCTGCCAGTCACCTCCGTTTAATACCCTGTAAAACGAGTTTACAAAAGTCATCACTTTAAATCCAGGACAGAAATTCTGAACAGACAATTCTAGTTTCTATGGAACATCTTTTTTTTCTCTTGTTCCCCCAAAGCTGTAAAGCCCCGTCCCACACACTCTACCCCCGCCACCCCCGGGCTGAAATCCAAACCCATCTCACCATCTTCACCATTTCTTTCCTCCACTCCCAGTTTTCTCCCTCCCTCTCCTCTGCCTGGGTTCAGTTCTCCAGCTCCTGTGTCTCTGATTCAGGGTCTCAGGCGGGAACCCAGCTGCCGTCGGGCGGGAGACAGGAGGGGGGACCCTCCCGGGTGGGTCTTACTCGGACCCTGAGTCCGTCCCCCCAGTTTCTGAGCCCCCGGGCGGCCCGCGGTCTCCCCGCAGTTTCTGAATCTCCCGCCCCGGAGCCTCTCCCCCTGAACCTGGCTCTGTCACCGGGAAGAAGCCCCGGAGCTGCAAATACGGGGCATGGAGGCTGTGATCCGGGATTGCGGCCTCCACCGGGTGGGTTTCTGAAGCCTCTCCCCCGCGTCCCGCCGGCTCCAGTCAGTTTCCGTCTCCCTGCGGCTCCGGCACCAGCCTGTCCGACCTAACCCAACACCCGCACTGCGCATGCTCCAGCCAGAGCGGCACTGCGCCTGGGCAACAATCGCCTGTTGTATAGATAGGAGACATTCCACCTCTCAGTGAATGCTGGGTAACTCGCACCGCCATTGACAACCTGTTTCATCGAATACAACATCATCTTTTGTGGTCCGATTACGATTTGAACCATGGATATAAAATGGTTCAGTCAGTTGACACAGCATCCATAGTTCTATTCTGGATTTGATTAACAGCAGGAAAAAACCCTCAATGTCAAATGTGAACTCACTGGATTCTTAGCAGGCAGTGTCAAAGTGTGTGTCTTTTCTCGCAAACAGAACATTTAAACAGCTCTTCATCACCAATTGATTGTATATCAATTGTTTTGAACTTTTAAAGCTGAAGTGTTAACTAGTGGAAATACTGAATAGATCCCTCCGCGCATATAAAGTATCTGAATGGTCTCCCTCTGACGTGACTGTGTTCTTGTGTCAGTAAATGGGATGACCAAGTGAATCCCTGTCTACATACAGCTGGTGGACGGTGTTTTTGTGGCGTGATTGTACCCATGAGTTCCCAGCTCAGACATGCTTCGCAAACTCTTAATATAACGATTTCCATATTCTCACATTCCCCTGGTCAAAGAAAAGCAAAAATGCTGTGGATGCTGAAAATATGCAATAAAAATAGAAAATGATGGAAATACTCTGTTATTGAGTAACTTCCAGATCAGAATTGACTTGAAATGATGTGTTGCAGCCGTAGCATTTGGAAGTTAGTCGGCACCAATGTGATCCACAACAACATCTGCAGTAAATGCAGCTCAAGGAAGGTCAGCTCAGAGTTGTTGAGCTGGAGCCTGAACTTTGGACAATGGGGAGAAAGTTGCCTGGACAATTTGATTCAGCAAGCAACCACTCACCTTAAGTTACATAATATCAGATTTAGTCTGTGGTCAGGGATGGGAGGGTGTGACTACTGGTGATACAGGTATGGGTATCAAGAAGGTAGCACTGGAGGCGCATTAGCCTTTGCACTTGTCCAATAAATTCAAAGTTCTTGGAGCCATGAGGACAGCAGCTTGACGTATGAGCAAAGTGACCATGGTACCGAGTTATAGGGGACCATTCAAGTTGGGGGTGGCGGGTGGTGGAGAGAACAGAATGTTGGAACAGTCGGGGACAGCAGCCAAGGGTGTGAGTCACAAATGCTGTGCAGCCTGCTCAGTAATGGATTTAAGGACATCTCCTCGGGCTGGAGAATAATGTGGAGAGGGAGGGAGAGGGCCCAGTTATCGTGGTTCATGTAGGTACCAGCTACATAGGTATTATCGTGTAAGAGGTTCTGTTTGGGGAGCATGAGCAGCTAGGGCCTAAATTAAAAAGCAAAAACAAAAGTAATAACCTCTTGATTACTATCTCATCCATCAGTAAATTGGCATAGAGTAGACAAGATCAAAATGTTGAATGTGTGGTTCAACAACTGGTGTGACAAGGGTGATTTGGAAGAACTCCTTCCGACTTTTATTAAACGGGATTGCCTGGGCGGTTATGCTATTAGGCTAGCAATCCAGTGGCCTGGATGTGTGTTTGGATCCTAACCTGGCAGGAGGGAATTTAAATTCAGTTCATTAAATAAATCTGGAATTGAAAGCTAGTCTCAGTGACGGTGACCATGAAACTATCTGATTGTTGTAAAAACCCATCTGGGTCACTAATGTCCTTTAGGGAAGGAAATCTGCCAATCTTAAACAGAATTACCTGGAAAAACTCAGCAGGTCTGGCAGCATCGGCGGAGAAGAAATCAGTTAACGTTTCGAGCCTTCATGGCCCTTCGGCAGAACTGAAGCATAGTTAGAAGAAGGGAGAAATATAAATTGGTTTAAGGTGGGTGGCGGTGGGGTGGGGGGTGGGGGGGGAGAGAGAGACATTGAGGGTGTGGTGATTGTGGAGATGAGCAGATAATCAAAAGATGTCACAGACTTTTGTCTGTGACATCTTTTGATTATCTGCTCATCTCCACAATCACCACACCCTCAATGTCTCTCTCTCCAACCCCCCCCCCCCCCCCCCCCAACCCCCCCACCACCCACCTTAAACCAATTTATATTTCTCCCTTCTTCTAACTATGCTTCAGTTCTGCCGAAGGGCCATGAAGGCTCGAAACGTTAACTGATTTCTTCTCCGCCGATGCTGCCAGACCTGCTGAGTTTTTCCAGGTAATTCTGTTTTTGTTTTGGATTTCCAGCATCCGCAGTAGCTTTTAGCTTTTTGTTTTTAATCTGCCAATCTTACCTGGTCTGGCCTACGTGTGACTCCAGGCCCCAACAATATGGTTGACTCCTAACTGCCCTCTGAAATAGCCTAGCAAGCCTTTCAGTTATACTCAAGGCAGCAGCTCGCCACCACTTTCTCAAGGAGCAATTTAGGGAAGAGCATTAAATCCTGACTTTGCCAGCGGTGCCCAAGTCCCGTGAATGAGAATAAAAGCTTGAAGGCGATCACTCTCTCATCAGATATTCAACTAGGGAAGACTGCATTATACGACTGAAACTGGGACAGGTCTTGGGGAATAGCAGAGGGGATCCTATTCTGCTACTATCCAGCATTATATCAGTCTCGGGAGTATCGGAATAGTTTCACAACACAATCTCTAAATTTGCCTCTGACGCCAAATTGGCAGGGGGTTGCTGGGGGAAAGAGTCAGTACTGAGGAGGGCTGCAACAAATTACAGGAGGACAGCAACAAACTTGCAGGATGGGAAAATAATTGGCAAATAAAGTTCAGCACAGATAAATATGAGTTAGTTCATTTCGGTAGGAAGAACAGAGAGGTCACTAATTACTTGGAAGATGGTAGTCTAGGTGGAGTAGAGGAACAAAGGGATCTCGGTTACAAATATGTCAATCATTGAAAACCGTGCCACAGGTTAGCGAGGTCGTAAAAATAAGCAAACAAACACCAGGCTTTATCTCTAGAGGGCTAGAATTGAAAAGTAGGGAAGTTCTGCTAAACCAGCACCAAACTGAGATTAGACCAGACTTACGGTACTGTGTGCAGTTCTGTTCACCAAATTATAAAAAGGATACAGGGGCACTGGAAAGGGCGCAGAGAAGATTTACAAGGATGATCCCAGAAATGCGTGGGTATACATATCAGGCAAGGGTTGGCAGGCTGGGTCTCTTTTGGAAAAAATGGAAGGCTGAGGGGTGACCTAGTAGAAGTCTTTAAAATGATGAAAGGTTTCGTTAAGAGTGGATACAGAGAACTTTTCCTCTTGTGGGGAAGAGCAGAACCAGAGGCTGTCAATATAAGACAGTCACCAAGAAATCCAATGGGGAATTCAGGAGAAACTCCTTTACCCGGAGAGTGGGAGAGAATGTAGAACTCGCTCCCACAGGGAGTGGTTGAGGTGAATAGTGTAGATGTGTTTAAGGGAAGCTGGATGAACACATGAGGGAGAAAAGAATAGAGGGGTTACAATGATAGATTTGGATGAGGAATATAGGAGGAGGTTCGAGTAGAGCATAAACAGCAGCATGGGCTGGTTGGGTCTTGGTCTGTTTCTGCGCCATATAATCCTGTGTAGTTTCTGACCAGTGTCTCAGTTCTTTCTGCTAACATCCTTCATGCCAAAAACCAACACATTTGCAATAGTAGGCAGAGCTTTAAACAGTCTTGAATAAAAATGGGGCTCATGAAATAATTCAGGAGCCACCTGCGAGCTTTCCTCATCACCGTCACGTACACGGGTGGGCAGTTTAAACCCACAACACTACACCAGTACTCTACTCGCAGTCTCAGATTTCTAGAACACAGTCAGGACAGTTTCTCTAGAACAGTACATTTTCAAACTGGCTCGGGAACAGGCCAGGCGAGAATTAGAGAGGAGGGACAACCGGGGGGATTTGTTAATCGTCCAACAGTCAATGACTGCCTAACAAACAGTGACCACAATACCACTGAATATGAGCTCCGCTTTGGGAGGGAGAGTCAGCGGGTGTATTTTGGTTGAGAGAATGATGAAAGTCAATATCAGTTACGATGGTGTGATTTTTAAACGGGGGTTTCCCTTCCTATTTACTTCCTCAATAATAAATTATTTCATGAGCCCCGTTTTTACTCACTATTGTTTGAAGGTCTGCCTGCTATTACAAATCTGTCGGTTTTTCGCATGAGGGACGTTAGCAAAAGGAAATGGGGCACTTGAAGGAAACCACACAGGATATAGGGCACAGAAACAGGCCATTCGGCAGCATAGGGAGAGGCCATTCAGCTCCTCGGGCCTGCCCCCCTCCCCCATTCAATAGGATGTCGGCTGATCTTCTGCCTTGACTCCACCTTCCCCCCCTATCCCTTCGTGCCCAAATTCCTATCGGTCTCAGACTTGAATAGACTTAGCGACGGAGCATCCACAGCTCTCGTGGGGGGTGGTGGGGGGTGGGGGGGGGGGGGTGGGGGGGGTGGGGGGGTGGGGGGGGTGGGGGGGGGGAGGTGGGGGGGGAGGTGGGGGGGGTGGTGGGGGGTGGGGTTGGTGGGGGTCGTGGTGGGGGGTTTAGAATTCCAAAGATTCACAACCCTCCGAGTGAAGGAATTTCCCCTCATCTCAGTCCAAAATGGACGACCCCTCACCCTGAGACTGTGACGCCCCCAACGACCCCCATTCTAGACTTTACAGCCGCAGGAGGGAAACAGTCTGTCAGCACCGACCCCGTCAAACCATCGAAGAATGTTCAAAGTTTCAATCAGATCACCTCTCATTCCTCCAAACTCCAGCGTTAACAGGCTCCCCTACTTCAATCTCACCTCATAGGACGGCCCTCTCATAGGGATTCACGGAATGAGTAAGGGGACCATTCTGTGCTTCACGCCCATGCCAGCATCCCAGGGATCAGTCTCGTGAACTCTCACTGCATCCCCACCAAAGGCAAGTCTCCTTAGTTAGCTGAAAACTTAGACTGAAACTTGTGCACTTGTGCTCCAGGCATGGTCTCGCCGAGGCCTTGTATAATGGGGGCAAAACTTCCTTACTCTTAAAACAGCATCTCCCTCGCAAGGGGAGAGCCGACATGCCATTCGCCGCCCTTTATTGCTTGCTGCCGCCAGCGGGGCGGCTTGCCGCGTTTCGGGTGTGGGGCACCCAAATCCTCCCACGCGCCAACATTGGCCAGGGCTCTGCGAGGTGGCTGAAGGGTGCAACGCCAAAGCAATTCGCTCTGGGGCGTCACCCTGGCTCCCTTTGAGTGAGGGGCAGTCGGCGATTCCCAAGTGAAATTGGCGCCGTTCTCCCTTTTGCCCCACATGCAATGATGATGGTGTGATGATGATGATGATGGTGTGTGTGTGCATGTAACTCCTGTCATTTCGTCTTACCTGGACCTTTGGTGCTCTGCGACCCTTTACTGCCTTATTTCAACTCCTCGGCCTGCCACTGGTCACTTGCCTACCTCCAATCTGAAATGCTTTGCTGACTTGCTCTAGGACTACGTCGCAACCTCTCCTACCTCTTAAAGCCTATCTTTCCTCTTAAGAGGGAAACTTTTCATTTAAGTCCAACAGTTCTGACATGCAGTCAGGGCCATATTAGTTGGCCAATGTTTGGGTGACCTTTGACCCTGCCTAAACTGGCATCCCAATGAGGTCCTGGCTGCCTTTTATTTCACTTTTTAAAACAAAGGGGAGTCTCTCCTGATCAGAGTAACCTTATTTCAAAAACAGCGTTCCCTCTTATAATGTTTTATTTCTACTTTATTCCATGACCAGCCCCTCCACCTCACACCCTCAAATGGTGTCGCTTCCCCCTCCATCTAATGGCTTAAATACCGGGTCGGCCGTAGGGAGGGGGCGGGGACAACCATCGCCACGCCCCCGCGACCAATCACGGCACGCGTTTCTGATTCGCCCATCACGCCACGGCGGCCTGCCGTCCAATCAGCTCCCCACCACCTCCAGACCCCGCGGGTAGTGGGCGGCTCGAGCTTTCCCGCCAATGGTCAGAATTCAAAATGAGGACCTCGTGGTTGGGTGGTTATTCAGCCCCTCCCGCCATTACAAGCCCCTTTCCCCAAAAATGCGTCGCAAAAAGGCATTAACATGCTGAAGGATATGGGGACCTATCTTCTCAAAAGACATGAAGATGAAGACATTAAGATGACTGAAAAAGAGAACATCTTAAAAGGCATTCGCAAAAGGAGAGCACATCTTCTTAAAAGGCCATGAGATTACTAAAAAGGACATATTTTCTCAAAAGGCATTAAGATGATTGATAAATAGAACACATCTTCCCAAATGACTGGAAAAGAGGACAAATGTTCTAAAATGCATTAAGATACAGAACATGTCTTCTCAGAAGGCATTAAGATGACTGAAAAAGAGAACATATCTTCTTAAATGCATTAAGATAACCAAAATGAGGACATATACAAACATATGAACTCGGAGCAGGAGTAGGCCACAAGACCCTTCAACCTCTGCTCCGCCATTTCAATAAGATCATGGCTGATCTGATTGTAACCTCCTCCTACCCCTGATAACCTGTCACCCCTTTGTCAATCAAGAACCTATGTAGCTCTGCCTTAAAAATATTAAAAGACCTTGCTTCCACCGCCTTTCAAATAAGAGAGTTTCATGACCCACCACCCTCCGAGAGAAAAAAACTCTCCTCATCTCTGTCTTTAATGAGCGACCCCTTATTTTTAAATAGTGACCCCTAGTTCTAGATTCTCCCACAAGAGAAAACATCCTCTCCACATCCACTGACCCCTCAGGATCATAAATGTTTCGATCAAGTCACCTCTTACTCTTCTAAACTCCAGCGGATACAAACCTAACCTGTCCAATGCTTCCTCATAAGACCACCCACCCATTCCTGGTATTAGTCTAGAAAACCTTCAGTGAACTGCTTCCAACGCACTTACAACCTTCCTTAAATAAGCTGACCAATACTGTACACAGTACTCCAGGTGTGGTCTCACCAGCCCTGTACAACTGAAGTATAACCTCCCTACCTTTGTATTCAATTCACCTCGCATAAACTATTACATTCTATTAGCTTTCCTAATTACTTGTTGTATCTGCATACTAACCTTTTGTGATTCATGCACTAGGACACCCAGATCATCCAGAATCTTAGATCTCTGCAATCTATCACCATTTAGATAATATGCTTCTTTTTTATTCTTCCTGCCAAAATGGACAATTTCACATTTGCCCACATTGTACTCCATTTGCCTGGTCTTTGTTCACTCACTTAACCTATCTATGTTTACCTCATTATGACCTCTTCACAGCTTACTTTCCTACCTATTTTTGTGTCGGCAGCAAGTGTTGGCAGCAAACCATCTGACCCTTCATCCAAGTCATTTACATAAATTGTAAAAAGTTGAGGTCCCAGCATTGATTCCTTTGGCACACCACTCGTCACATCCTGCCAACCAGAGGAAGATCCATTTATGGCTTCCATCTGTTTCCTGTTAGCCAGCCAATCTTCTATCCATGTCAATACACCCCTACACCCACGAGCTTTTATTTTCCACAGTAGCGTTTGTGTGGCACTTTATCAAATGCCATCTGAAAATCTAAGTACAGTACATCTACCGGTTCCCCTTTATCCATAGCACATGTGGCTCCTTCAAAGAACGCCAATAAATTGGTTAAACATGATTCCCTTTTCAAAGCACCATGTTGACTCTGCCTGATTGCTTTGAGTTTTTCTAACTGCCTTGCTATAACATCTTTAATAATAGCTTCTAACATTTTCCCTATGACAGATGTTAAGCTAACGAGCCTGTAATTTCCTGCTTCCTGTCTCCCTCCCTTCTTGAATAAAGGAATCACATTTGTTATATGCCTATCTAATGGAACTTTCCCAAAATCTGGATAATTTTGAAAAGCTTCTTAAAAGGCATTAAGATGATCAAATATCTCCTCAAATGCATGGAGGCGGCATATTATAAGGCATTAAGATGACTGAAAAAGACAGCATTTCTCAAAAGGCATTAAGATAATTGAACAAAGGAAAATATCTTCTTTAAAAGGCATTAAGATATGGAAAAAGAGAAAAACATCTTCTTAAGCAGCATTAAGAGGATTGAAAAAGTGGGCATATTTCCTTAAAAGGCATTAAGATGGCTAAAGAAGAACATAACCTCATCTAATTGCTGAAAAATTGGGAGGAAATATCGAAGGCAAGTTAATCAACGGTCAATGCCAGGATGGTTGATCAAGGCCAAATAATTGCCTCCATGTCCAAACAAGAGTTGTCTACACAGGCCATCAAGAGTCACTAAACTTTCTTGAGGTGCAACCACCCACTAAAAACTTAAATGTAGCCCAAAGAGTTTCGGGGGAGATGGCGGTGTAGTGGTACTGTCACTGGGCTAGTAATCCAGCGATCCAGGCTAACACTCAGGGGACACGAGTTCCGATCAAGAAGATTTAGCAGAAGCGATATATATTCAGAAACAGGAACCTGTCCTCTGCAGGCAAAAGGAACATGTCCAGGCATTGCGCCTTTTTTTGAATTAAACAAAAGCCTGGGGGGAAACAGTTCCCTTGGTGCATTGTCCAAAGTAACACCTTGACCAATCTGCTAAGTGCAAGACGAAAATCTTTGCAGCATGTCTCCTCAGCAATACACAACTCTTATCTATTCTAAACAATTTGGTAGTTATGTTGCCTTTATAAAGCACCCTTCATGACATCCCAAAGCACTTTACAAGTTAATGAAGTACTTTTTGAAGTGTAAGCACTTGCACAGGGGAAGCGGGGGAGATCTGAGGAAGAACTTTTTACACAGCGAGTGGTAATGAACTCACTGCCCACGAGGGTGGTGGAAGCAGAGACGATGAATGATTTCAAAAGGAAATTGGGTGGAAACCTGATGGAAATAAACTTGCAGGGGTACGGAGATAGAGTGGAGGGAATGGGACTGACTGGCCTCCCTTCTAAGCGGTAATGGCTCATTGACTATCATCAGTGGCCTTATACCCTACTATTGAACAAAATGTTAAAGTCTCTTTTCCTATATATATATCCGAAAACTTTCTACATAAATTTCCATTTGCTTTTTCAACCCATTAAAACTTTTAGCATACAAATTGAGGCTTTAAAAAAATTACACATTTCACGTGATTAAATTTATCCATAGGTTTTTTTTATTTGAAAGGGCCGACTTTTCACACGACAGCAGCACAGAAACAGACCATTCGGCCCATCTGCTGCATGCCAGTATTTCTGCTCCACATGAGCCTCCTCCTACCCCCTTACCACATACTTCTGTTCCTTTCTCTCTAATATCTCTCCAACTTCCCTTTAAACATATCTATGCTATCCACCTCAACTCCTCCTTGTGGTAGTGATTTCCACATTCTCACCACTCGCTGGGAAATGAAGTTTCTCCCGAATTCCCCATCGGAGTTTCCATTCAAAAGGTCTCAACCTCTTCCAGCACTTTGTGTTCAAGACTCGATATCCATTCACTTACAGCTGTATTTTCACTGTCTAAATATATATCAAAGGCTCCTTGGTAGCTGGAATATAATGGCACTGAGACAGATGAGTCACTGAATGTTCTGGTTCAACCCTTATCAGTGCGTGCATTCCTTTTCAAAACTATTTAAATGAAATGCTAGAGGGGAAAATTTTTAAATGTTTATTTGGATAAAATTCCTGTTTAATGTTTTGAAAGGAGGTGATTATTTGTGCAGTGATTTAACATCTCCTACTTGGGCAGCCCTTCAGGGTCGAGGATGACTTGCTTCCACTCCAGTCCAATGGGTTCTAAGATGGCTGAGAAGCCCAGCGTACGATCTGCAGACTGTGCCACATGCAGCGGCGGCTGGCGATTGAAGGGTGGGGCAGATGGCTCCTCCGCAGGTTCGTGCACTCTTTCGGATGTCTGGGCTTCACCTTCACAAAAGAACCTCCTCCATCTATTTTGGTCAGTCACAAGCCAGGGACTCCCACGAGTCGGCGTTACTTGGGGCGGGGCGGGGGGGGTGGTGGGGGGGTGGAAGAAGCGTCACCTGCCTCCACTGAGTTCTGAGTACAGCAGTTGCTTCTGGAGTCTGGTATCAGGCATATGAAAGACCTGTCCTGTGTACCAGAGTGGGTTTGGAGTGATTTGCGCCTCGCCACTGGCTTGGGAAGAGGAAGCTGGTGTTGGATGGCCTTTCTAGTTTAATAAACTGCAGGAATGATTACGCATAGTTATGCTTTTGAGGGATTCTACACAGAGGTGGTTGGACATTTGAGACTCATTTTTCAGATTTTTTTCCCCCAAACACACCATAGATTGGGAAGTCAAGATGCCAAATGTGCTGATGGTGTAGCATATTAAATCATTCTGCTAGCATAGACGCTACCCAGAGGGACTCATCAACTTGGTATTGATATTCTTTGTTCACCAATATGCAAACATTTGAGGTTTAGTCGTCAGAGTCCTCCAGCCCACTTCAAACTCGCAGGCTTCCCATCTAAAACGGAACCCAATTCTTTGGCTGCGATCTCACCTTAAATCTGGCCCTTCCAAAAGGGGCTTCCCTCAAGGAAATGTTCCCTCTTTCGCTTTCTTTGGAACAGAGGAGACCAAGGAGCAGAATGTAAGTGGTGTACAAAATTAGGCATTCTATCTGTAATGGAGGGCCATGATGCAGAGTGGATATGAAGTACCCATTTCCCTCAGGAGCTCTGTATGTCGATACGTGCGTGCAGGAGCTTAATAGGAGTCAGGTTGTCTTGAGGTTTTGAAAGATGTAAAGGATAGGGGTGTTAAGCTTGAGGTACAAGTAACTAGGTTGGATCTAAAGTTTGCATTTTTAGGGAAGTTTAGAGTTTGTTTGATTATCAAAGGGGAGTCAGAGGTACCAAAAAACATCTTTACATTTCACGGGAATTCCGTAAGTAGAGTAGTGGGGTTAGTATATTTTATTGACCCAAAAAGCAAAGACAAGACAGAAACATAAAAAGATTTTATATGTGGAAGGATTTGAGTTTCAAAGAGGTGCGAGAACAATGGAACTGGGATGGAAGGGGAAGAGTTTAGGATTAGAGATAGCTGGAGCTCTGGGCCCAGAGCAGATGCCATTTGAACCGGCAATCCAGTCAACAGAAAGTCCTGGTCTGCAGCAAGCAGTTTTATTCTGAAGTGGATTCCATCGTAGAGTGGAAGAGGGTAGAGGTCATGTGCTATGCCTTTATTAAAGCTACAACACTTTGCCTTGTGTAATATTACTGGATTTTATCGTTAACCATCTATAAAAGCGACTGTTGCCTGGAGGTGTTTACTTGTAGGTTTGACCAAGTAGAATTCTCTTTTTTGGGAATGTTTTAAAAAACATTAATGGTGTAACTAATCTTGTGTTTAAGTTTGCTTTTATTGTTGCTCATGAAACTTCTGGGATTTTAAGAAATAAAAGTAAGAGCGTTACTGGACTTCTTACTAAGATTGGTACATTTGCCTTTTTTGTATTCTGAAAACAAGGCATAGTCCATAAGACAAGTCTCCCTGAGATTTGGTTTGCACAGCAATTAACACCGGCTGTGGTTATAACAATGGAAGATGGTCACACTCCCAAGGACCTTCCGTGTAGCAAGGTACATGGAGCCAAATTACTAATGGACAACCAAAGAAATGGTTCAAGGATGCTTGTAGCCAAGACACGAAGGCCCTAACCATCGACAATTGCACCTGGGAGTCAATTCTTATCGGTTGGCAGGCTATGCCACAAGTGGCCAGTGGCAACAATCCCCAATGTCACTTGGCAGCTTCATGGTGCAGTGCCTGAGGCAGAACCTGTCACTTGGTGTACCTTTCTCTTTGAAGGCACAGTGAAGACACCCCTCTGAATGGATCATTTGCTACCTGCCCACCAGTGCCCACAGATTGACCTCACCAAGGGGAATGTTGGTGTCCTTCAACAACCAGGAGACAAATTTAATGTCATTTGCAGAAGGATTAGATGGGCATAGAATGAACTAGCCATATAAATACTGTGGCTACGAGAGGTCAGAGGCCAGGAACCATGTGACAAGTAACTCATCTCCTGACTCCAAAGCCTGTCCACCATCTGCAAGGCACAAGTCAGGAGTGTGATGGAATACTCCACTTGTCTGGATGAGTGCAGCTCCCACAATACGCAAGAAGCTCGACACCATCCAGGACAAAGCAGTCCCGCTTGATTGGCACCCCATCTACAAACATTCACTCCCTCCACCACTGACAGTAGCAGTGTGTACCATCTACAAGACGCACTGCAGGAATTCATCAAATCCCCTTCAAAGCACCTTCCAAACCCACAACCACCACCATCTAGAAGGACAAGGGCAGCAGACACATGGGAACACCACCACCTGGAAGTTCCCCTCCAAGTCACTCACCATCCTGAGTTGGAAATATATCAGCTATTCCTTCACTGTCATTGGGTCAAACTCCTGGAACTCCCTCCCTAACAGCACTGTGGGTGTATCTGTACCACATGTACTGCAGCTGTTCAAGGCAGCTCACTACCACCTTCAAGGGCGGCTAGGGATGGGTAATAAATGCTGGCCCAGCCAGCATAGCCCACATCCCATGAATGAATTTAGAAATTCATATGTGATGGGGTACAGGCAGCAACTTTATACACATTTATTGGATGTGGACATCGCTGGCCTGGTCAGCATTTATTGCCCATCCCTAATTGACCTTGTTCAGACATTAAGAGTCAACCACATTGCTGTGGATCTGGAGTCACGTGTAGGCCAAATAAGGACATCTGAAGGTCAGTGAACCAGATGGGACTTTACAACAAGAAAAATGGTCAGACGTGGGGTCTAATTTATAAAAAAAAAAAGTTGAATTCAAATTTCATCATTGGGATTTGAACCTAGGTCACCAGAGCATTACCCTGGGTCTCTGGAATACCAGCCACCACTTCCCCAAAAGTGCACTTGGAAATCTGCGTGTCATGCTGTAACGCACAAGGCTAGGGACAAATCCCAGTTGTCACAGACATGGGCCAAATAGCCTCACTATGCTGCAAATCAAATCAAAAATTGCTTTTAAAGTTATCCAGGGTTTGGGAACGTGTGTATACGTAATCCAGTTTTACAGAAACATAACTACATAGTTAGCATAGAGAAAATAATTCCAAGGTAGCTGACTCCAGGATAAATTGCATAACAAGTTATTCTTTTTAATAAATCAATTCCTCACGGGTGACAGACAGCTTCAAAACAAAAGTCTTTGATGACCCACAGACAAAAATGCATTTATGAAAACAGTATTTACAGGAAATTCTTGAACAGGACAGGAAAATGAAAAGTGGACGACAAACAGGTTACATGCAGCAGTTAACAAAATGTTTTAGCCTTTTAAAAAAAATACATATATTTTTTAAGTCAACTGCAGTTAAACCCTTCACTAAAGCTACTTTGAAAAGTCAGATAACAGTCACTGTACACATTAATTTTATTTAAATTCTGAAGTTTCAGAAAACCCTAGTGAGTTCAGTTATCAATTGGAAATAGACTGAAACGTTAAGTTGTGCGAATTTTGACACTCCCAATAGCATTCCTTTTGTGAAATAAACTAGAGACTCACTCAGCTGTAATCTGTACAAGAAACAGCTTTGTTTACATTTTCAGCAAAAAAATGAGAGTTTACTTGCAATGCTCAGAAATCACAACTTCCATTTCTTTTGCACACACTTGGCATTTCCTTTTTGAATCCTGGCCTTTCACCCACCAACTCCCCCTGCAGTGACAAGTTTCTAGTATCTCCTCCTGTTGGGAGGAGAGGAAAACAAAGCAGTGCCGTCAATAGTCAGCCATTCTGCCCAAATATTGGACTCAAGTAGTGTTGATGTGCTTGAAACAAAAAAGGTTCAATTTTTAAAAAAATATTGAAGTGTTGCATCATATCCCCAACTGCTCGACAACCACACTGGACTCAGGTTTATGTCAAAAATATCACGCCCATCACCTTTAAAAGTGGAGAGTCAGCAATTCAGTCTACACTAGGGCTTCCAAAGACTGTCATTGGCTGTTTAATGATGGTGTTTACTATTACAACATCTACAAGAGCTATTGCTACTTTTAATAAGGGAAGGATAGAAGAAATGATCCCCAATATTTCATCAACACTTGGATGTACAATACAGCTTAAACTACTTACAAAAGGAAACACATCCGGGTTATGTTGCTCATTCAGACAAATGGAGGGTCAGTCAATATGTTGCATTGACAACAGCTGGAGGGTTGCAGTAATTTGCTTAGGCGAAACTTCACACCCACCTAGCATGGTAGCTACCAGCTGCAGTGAAATACGAGTCTTGTAGTGCCTAGCCTTCAATTTTGGCCCATGCCCATGTGGACTGCCAAGTAGAATTTCATCTGCAAGCTAATCTCATTTAGTAGTTGTGACAGGTGAAGGTCTTGGGATGAAATGGATATGTTTTGTACTTTCAGAAGAGAAGGCATTGTGCATTAACAATCTTGGACTGGCAGAGCATGGAATGCCTCTGAAACAAGGTTACATTGCAGACTATGGAGGAAAAGAATAGGGAATTAAGCCACGTCACCCACCAGAGGATACCAACGTTGGCCTTTGATACTGAAGTTAAGGTTTCCTCTCCCTTCATTTGTACCAAACACCATTAGATTGTTGGGCCTCAAACAATATCATTCACCCTTCAGTACAGCCTCCATTTTCCTCTGAATCCGGTAGGCATCATCCATAAACTTCTCCAGGATGGTATCCAACAAGCGGATGGTGGAAGCCCCAGACAGCTTCCCTCCAGGCAGGGTCTTGAGGAAGGGAACCCACTTCACGTAACTGTGGGAGACCGACACGTTTATCTCCGTCCACTTCAGCAGCTCCTCTGAGACACCCTTCTCCGTCAGCGCCCTCCCCATCATGGTCTGGATCTCATCCGAGAGGACGAAGGTCGGCTGGCGAATCAGCTTGGCCTTTTTGCTCAAGGCCGGGTGGTCCAGCTCGAAAAGGACGCGGTAAAGCCGGATCTCTTTGTACAGAAAGTGGACATTGGCCTGGTAAGGCAGCTGTTCGACCGGGACAGGGTCGATGATGCAGCTGTAGACCGCTGACACCGGAATGAACTCCCTCATAGAGTCCCTCAGCTCCATCTTGTTGGCTAGGTAGTGCAGGGAGAGCAGCAGGGCGTGTTTCTGGAGTGGAGGAGAGGAATTTCTCTGCAGAGCCTGGATGCACTTCAGAAAGTCGAACCTGTCAACATGGTGGGAGGAGACACAGAAGAAGCGAGCAGTCGCATACTCAATGTCCAGGTTATCAAAGTAGTCGGTGGTGAAAACATGCAGGACGTCCTCAATGAAATCCTTCTCCCTGTAGCCAAGAGTGTCCATGTCAATCTTGGTGCGGATGAGGTAGAACTGCTTGCCAACCCGCCTGAGCTCGCTGGCAAGGGCTGCGGCCTCCTGCGTGAACCACGTCGATGACAGGATGAAGAAGCCGACATACTTGTCGACCTCCACTGCCTTCAGGTAGTCGCCCGACGAGAAGTTGGAGCCCCTAATGCTGGGCAGCTCCCAGAACACGGAGCTGGGGTTTCCCGGCCGGCTGTAAGGCGCTGGCTTTGCCACCTGTTGGGCAGGGCTGATGGGTGCTGTGCCATCTTCGCCACCCTTGAAACCCATGACGGAATTAATGAAGGCAGACTTCCCCACTCTCGGGGTCCCGGTGACCGCCACATGAACCGTCACGCTTTCCACTCTGCTCCTCTCAGCTTTCACCAAAGATGCCACCTCGGATATCCCGCCACGGCTCATGGCATCTGAAAATCTTCCTATAATCCCTGCAATTTCCAAATCCATGCTCGTAAACTGGGAGAAAAATAAACCATAGTTAGAATCCAATGTACAGCGTAGAACAAATAATGAACACACCGATAAGCTCCAAGGGTCCTCCTTCCGTTTCTAAGACCCACAAACACATGGGAGGAGAGAGGTGGTGGCATAGTGGAATCGTCACTGGACTAGTAATCCATAGACCCAGGGCAATGCTGTATGGGCCCGGGTTCAAACCCTGTCATGGCAGATGGTGGAATTAGAATTCAATAAAAATCTGGAACTAAAAGTCTAGGTGACGGCCATGAACCCATCTGGTTCACTAATGCCCTTTTGGGAAGGAAATCTGCTGCTGTCCTTAACTGGTCTGGCCTACATGCGATTAATTCTGACACCCACGCCCCATGAATGAATAAAAAATTTAACTCAAGGCCAATTGAAGGAAGTCACCTTTTTCTCAGGCCTTGAGGAAACAGACAGGTCACTTTGTATAGATGGACGCCTGATTTTAATCCCTTGTGTGCTAGTCTGCTAGATACAACGACAAGATTTGCCACACAAGAAGGATATTCAATCTGTCAACTGAGCAATTCAGATAGTGCAATTCCCCTGCAGCCCTGCACATTCCGCTGTCCTGTAGCCAAGACCTCACTATTTTTATAAAACTTAAATTACATACTTTTAAAAAAAAACTGGATAAAGGCTTTCAAATGACTGGAGCCATTGCTGGCTGACTCAATCAAAAGGAACTTCCTGGCACTCAGAACAGCTGCCACCTCGTTATCTCTGAAGAGATGCCAATGATTGTTGTGACTGCAGAGATCAAATCCAAGGGAATTGTGCAACGACCAATTACATTTCTAAGGTCAAGGCCTGGCCAACAGAGATGACCAGTCTGATAGTTCAAAGGACCCCAAAACCTCTTGGAAATGATTAATGATTGAAACATTAACCATCAAGAATCCAGACTAAGGAATATAAATCCTTTTTCCGAACCGAAGTGGAGAAGTGGGAGTCATGTCACATGATTCCCCCCACCACCGTAGCTGGGAGAACCAGTTACCCTGCCTTGTGGAGCTGCGAAGCAGATTGCTATCTTCCATAGATCAAATGGCAGCAGAGCCAGGACTCTGTCCAGGTTTAAATTGCCCTGGCCCCATTCTAGACTGTTTCTACTGGAACTTACCGTACCAGCACCTACAAGACTAATTCATCTCCATGTGCCAATCTCATCATGGAAGTTCTGCGCACTGGAAAAGTGAATTATTCAGCATTAGTCTTCAACCTGCCGACTCTGAAAGGAATATATCATTGGACCTTTGATTCTGGACTCGTGAAAATTTTTATTTTCTGTGGTCTTTGCCCTGTACTTCCTTTATCGCTTTATGAATGTAAAAGTGGGTGGGGAAGGGTGTGGTGTGGCAAACCCTCCTTCCTGCTTTGTACGTGTAAAATAATCTACTCCTCCGATTCTACCCTCGAGTTTGCTGTGGAGTGGTTAATAAAAATTGGATCACATCAAAACTGAGGCTTGGGGGGAAAAAATGCCACCACTTTTGAAATCATTCACCACCTCCGCTTCCACCACCCCTCGCGGGCACCACACTCGCAGTGTTAAAAAATAATAATGTTCTTCACACTTCTCTTCCACCCCCTCCCCCCACTCCACACACCCCGTCTCTTAGCTAAAATCTAAGATCTTAGTTCCTAGTCCTTGGTATCAGCTTTTCCTCGTGCAGGTAAAAAGTAGAAAAGCTGGGATTGCTCTCTTGAGCATGGAGAAGCTTAAGAGGACATTGAGGTTCTCAAAAAATATCACAAACCGTTCAATGGCAGCAGAGTTAGATTTTAAACGGGGGTTGCTGAAAAAACCATAGCAACACGAGAAAGTTTTTTAAAACGGTTGTGAAATGATGGCAGCAGCAGATTCTAAAATGAACATTTCTATTTGTGGAACTTTAAGGCTACAGGGAACACCACAAGAGCGGAACTAATCAGATAAGAGTCAGTACATGCAAGATGGGCTGAACAGCCTCCCCGTGCTGTACAAATGCAGAAACGGTTTAGCCTGCAGATGGTCAACGCTGATGGTCTAACATTCAGCTGGATGGCAGTGTAAATAGACACTGGATTAATTACATCTAATGGCAGCAAGTCCCATATGTAAGAAGTCCACCAAACCCATTTCTACTCTGATGTAGAGAGGTCAACCGAAAGGCACAGGGCCCTCTATGATCAGTTGTCTATGTTAGTGTGCGGGTAAATCATTTCTTCAAAAGATCTTAAGCAGGCTATCAGGGTCACTGACCAGGGGAAGTCAATTCTGACAGCACATAACTAAATAAACAACTCAAATTCAACCTTTTGATTTGCACATCAATCCAAGAAATACGATGATACAATGCCAAAAGTATCTTTACAGTGTAGGAGGACAACATTTGGCTCGTTGTGTCTGCACTGGCTTTCTGAAAGAGCATTCTGCCTAGTCGCACTTCTCTGCCTTATCCCTGTAACCTCGCACACTTTTCAGGGAACAATCCAATTCCCCTTTGAATAGTTGGGTTGAACCTGCCTCCACCACCCTTTCAGGAAGTTCGTTCCAGACTCCAACCACCCTCATGAGGAAAAATTCTCACCCAATCACATTTACTTCTCCCTCTTTCCCACCCCCCCAACCCAACATTTTGAATCTGTGCTCCCCTGTTCTTGATGCTCTCTTGAGTGAGAATAGTTTCTCACTATTTACCCTGTCCATACCCCTCAAGATCTTGAATACCTCTTATCAAGTCTCTTCTCAGCCTTATTTTCTCCAAGGAAGGGAGAGTCCCAGCCTATCCTTATAGCTACAGATCTTCATCCCAGGAATCATTGTGAATCTAGAGAATATATCGATCAATATTTTCTTTGAAACATAGGGCAAACTCAAACAACCCCTCCTGCCCACACCAGTGCTGATGCTCCAGTCAAGACTCCTCCCATCCAACTCAGTATACCTCTATTCCCATTTCCCTCATGTATTTAAGGGGGGGGGGGGAAGATGGACAAATACATCTACACTATTCACCTCAGCCACTCCCTGTGGGAGCGAACTCCACATTCTCCCCCACTCTCTGGGTAAAAAAAAGTTCCTCCTGAATTCCCCACTGGATTTATTAGTGACAATCTTTTTTGATGATCCCAGATCTGGTCTCCCCCACAAGTGGAAACCCATTATAATCACATTCATATGTTTAAAGACCCCAGTCAGCATCCAAAAGCTAAGTACTAGGGAACATGACTGGGTGATTCTCAAAACAAAAAGCCAGAATATCCAATTCATAACAAAAAGTCAGATTTTTCATTGAAAAATAATGTAACATTACAACTCAGTCAGAAATCTAGACTAGTAACTCAAATTAATGAGCATCATTATTTGTCGGGAAAATCAATAACATTTCAAATCAATTGTACAAAGCTGCTCAATGGCCTGATTAATCTATCACTGCATTGCTTGGCACATTTAGATTCAACATAAATCTCCACCAAGACAGCATTATTCAACTGAAAGATTACATCGTGCTTAAAAAAGAGGGACTGGAAATTAATTACAGACACCCAACCTCACCTTCCCTCTCCCACAAACCATTTCTATCTCAAGTTCAAATCAGCTTTCTGGTTTAGGCTGGAGGCCAACAGTTCAAACGAACATTAGCCATATTAAAAGGAGGATCAGCTCTGCGCTACCAGTCATAATTTCAGGGCAAAAAGGTAGCTCTTTCAAATAAACCAACACAAATAGCCTTCATCCTCTTGGACATGTTATTCCTCGAATCATTCACAAAGACACTTTAATGGTTTTGGACAAGTCTCTGAGCTCACCTTAAACAATCAGATCACAATCAAACAATCAATTGTTCAGTGGAAGGACAGACAAGGAGCTGCCCAGCAATTCAAATTGCAAAAAACGCAAAGGGAACGTTGCTTCAAGAGTTGTAGGTTCCTCACTCACCACAGAAGTAACAAGCATGCTAAAAACGGATAGTAGTGCGATGAGGGGGGAAAACAATGGGTTTTTTTCCTCAATAGTTCACAAAAACTGTTACAAGCCATTTTAATTCTCTACCTTGCTCTTACTCCAACCTCTATCCTCAGCCTGCTCCACTATGCCAGTGAAGCCCAAGGAACAGCACTTCATCTTTCAAATCAGACACTACCTACAGCCTTCAAAATTCAACATTTTCAGACTAATCTCTGCCCCCATTTTGTTTCCTTTGCCAGTTTCACTTTCTCTTTTTTTTGCTTTCAGACAACAGTTGCTCTTAAAAATTCTGCCATTCACACCTCCTATAGACATTTTGTTTCTTTATTTATCCCAAAATTAATTCCCTTGACACCAAATCATAAAGCCTCTTATCCTTCAAACACTTACATTTCAATTTTTAAAACAATCCCCTCCACTTGCTGAAAATATATTCCATTTCTAACTTTAATCAGTTCTGATAAAAGGTCATCAACCTGAAACATTAACTCTACTTTTTTTTCTTCCTTTCTTCCCACAGATAGTGCCCAACCTGCCAATGGTTCCAAACATTTGCTGCTCCTCTTCAACTGAAAGCCCATTCCTGACCCAGCTGAGAACTACTCCCATCATCCACATACCTGGGTGAACACAATCCAATCAAACAACCCTGCCAAATGCTCCCACAGGTTTTATATAATGCTAATTGATCTCTTCTGACTACTTAATGAAGCACCTATGTCAATTTGAAAAAGGTGCAGCCCAGTTTCCATTGGCTCATTGTCGCCTCTCAGAATATTTATTATGTAACATCTCCAACATCTCATTGAGCCAATTATTGGTTAATGGAAGCAAAGGGGCATCCAAAGTGACTAACTTGACACAGAAACCAGCTGTGAAATGTTGCATCCACTTAGACATGATAATGGTCAAGTGAAATGGCCACCCCCTTGTGACAAGACAATTAACTGTAGTCAGGGTGCAAGGGGTAGCAATCTCAACCCCGAATTAAAAGGTTGTAGATTCGTATTACCACTCCAAAAACATGAGCACAACAAGAAGTCTCACACTCCCCAGTGCCAGAACTGAGGGAGTGCTGCACTGTCAGAGGGTCAGCACTGAGGGAGTGCTGCACTGTCAGAGGGTCAGCACTGAGGAAGTGCTGCACTGTCAGAGGGTCAGCACTGAAGGAGTGCCGCACTGTTGGAGGGTCAGCGCTGAGGGAGTGCTGCACTGTGGAAGGGTCAGCACTGAGGGAGTGCTGCACTGTCAGAGGGTCAGCGCTGAGGGAGTGCTGCACTGTCGGAGGGTCAGCACTGAGGGAGCGCTGCACTGTGCAAGGGTCAGCACTGAGGGAGTGCTGCACTGTCAGAGGGTCAGCACTGAGGGAGTGCTGCACTGTCAGAGGGTCAGTACTGAAGGAGTGCTGCACTGTCGGAGGGTCAGCACTGAGGGAGCGCTGCACAGTTGGAGGGTCAGCACTGAGGGAGCGCTGCACTGTGGAAGGGTCAGCACTGAGGGAGTGCTGCACTGTCGGAGGGTCAGCGCTGAGGGAGCGCTGCACTGTCGGAAGGTCAGAACTGAGGGAGCGCTGCACTGTCGGAGGGTCAGAACTGAGGGAGAGCTGCACTGTCGGAGGGTCAGCACTGAGGGAGCGCTGCATTGTCGGAGGGTCAGCACTGAGGGAGCGCTCCCCACTCGCGAAGGGTCAGCACTGAGGGAGCGCTGCCCTGTCGCGGAGGGTCAGCACTGAGGGAGCGCTCCCCTGTCGCGGAGGGTCAGCACTGAGGGAGCGCTCCCCTGTCACGGAGGGTCAGCACTGAGGGAGCGCTCCCTTGTCGCGGAGGGTCAGCACTGAGGGAGCGCTCCCCTGTCGCGGAGGGTCAGCACTGAGGGAGCGCTCCCCTGTCGCGGAGGGTCAGCACTGAGGGAGCGCTCCCCTGTCGCGGAGGGTCAGCACTGAGGGAGCGCTCCCCTGTCGCGGAGGGTCAGCACTGAGGGAGCGCTCCCCTGTCGTGGAGGGTCAGCACTGAGGGAGCGCTCCCCTGTCACGGAGGGTCAGCACTGAGGGAGCGCTCCCCTGTCGCGGAGGGTCAGCACTGAGGGACCGCTCCCCTGTCACGGAGGGTCAGCACTGAGGGACCGCTCCCCTGTCGCGGAAGGCGAGTGCTCCCTCAGTACTGACCCTCCAAAAATGCAGCACTCACATTCTGATAGGGCAAGCTCCCTCAGCAGTGACCCTCCAACAGTCCAGCGTTCTGTCAGTACTGACCACCAACCCCACCCTCAACAGTGCAGCAATACATCTGTACTAGCCGTCCAACAGTGCAGCACTCCCTCAGTACTGATCCTCTGACAGGGCACAGCTCCCTCAGTACTGAGCCGATGACAGGGCACAGCTCCCTCAGTACTGACCCACTGACAGGGCACAGCCCCCTCAGTACTGACCCTCTGACAGGGCACAGCTCCCTCAGTACTGACCCTCTGACAGGGCACAGCTCCCTCAGTACTGACCCTCTGACAGGGCAGCGGTCCCTCAGTACTGACCCTCTGACAGGGCAGCCGTCCCTCAGTACTGATCCTCTGGCAGGGCAGCGGTCCCTCAGTACTGACCCTGTAACAGGGCAGCGGTCCCTCAGTACTGATCCTCTGACAGGGCAGTGCACCCTCAGTACTGACCCTCTGACATGGCACAGCTCCCTCAGTACAGACCCTCCGACAGTGCAGCGCTCCCTCAGCACTGACCCTCCGACAGGTCAGCGCTCCCTCAGTACTGTCCCTCCGACTGGGTAGCGCTCCCTCAGTACTGACCCTCTGACAGGGCAGCTCTCCCTGAGTACTGACCATCTGACAGGGCACAGCTCCCTCAGTACTGACCCTCTGACAGGGCGCAGCTCCCTCAGTACTGAACCTCTGAAAGGGCAAAGCTCCCTCAGTACTGACCCTCTGACAGGACACAGCTCCCTCAGTACTGCTTCGCTGAAAGGACACAGCACCCTCAGTACTGACCCTGTGACAGTGCACAACTCCCTCAATACTGACCCTCTGACAGGACACAGCTACCTCAGTACTGTCCCTTTGACAGGGCTCCGCTCCCTCAGCACTGACCCTCTGAAAGGACACATGTCCCTCAGTCCTCACCCTCTGACAGTGCACAGCTCCCTCAGTGCTGACCATCTGACAGGGTACAGCTCCCTCAGTACTGACCCGCTGACAGGGCAGCGGTCCCTCAGTACTGACCCTCTGACAGGGTAGCCGTCCCTCAGTACTGATCCTCTGACAGGGCAGCGGTCCCTCAGTACTGACCCTCTAACAGGGCAGCGGTCCCTCAGTACTGATCCTCATCAGGGCAGTGCTCCCTCAGTACTGACCCTCTGACAGGGCAGCGCTGCTTCAGTACTGACCCTCTGACAGGGCAGCGCTCCCTCAGTACTGAGCCTGTGACACGGCACAGCTCCCTCAGTACTGACACTCTGACAGGGCACAGCACCCTCAGTACTGACTCTCTGAAAGGACACAGCTCCATCAGTACTGACCCTCTGACAGGGCACTGCTCTCTCATTACTGAGACTCTGACAGGGCAGCGCTCCCTCAGTACTGACCCTCTAATAGGGCAGCTCTCCCTCACTACTGACCTGTCAGAGGGCAGTGCTCCCTCAGTACAGACCCTCCGACAGTGCAGCGCTCCCTCAGCACTGACCCTCCGACAGGTCAGCGCTCCCTTAGTACTGTCCCTCCGACTGGGCAGCGCTCCCTCATTACTGACCCTCTGACAGGGCACAGCACCCTCAGTACTGACTCTCTGACAGGACACAGCTCCTAAAGTACTGACCCTCTGACAGGGCACTGCTCCCTCAATACTGACCGTCTGACAGGGCAGCGCTCCCTTATTACTGACCTTCTAATAGGGCAGCTATCCCTCACTACTGACCTTCTGACAGGGCAGCGCTCCCTCATTACTGACCCTATGACAGGGCAGCGCTCCTTCATTACTGAACCTCTGACAGGGCACAGCTCCCTCACTACTGACCCTCTGACAGGGCACAGCTCCCTCAGTACTGACCCTCTGACAGGGCGCAGCTCCTTAAGTAATGCGCCTCAGACAGGGGCCAGATCCCTCAGTACTGACCCTCTGACAGGGCACAGCTCCCTCACTACTGACCCTCTGAAAGGGCAGCGCTCCCTTAGTACTGACCCTCTGACAGGGCAGCGCTCCCTCAGTGCTGACACTCTGACAGGGAAGAGCTCCGTCAGTTCTAAGCCTCTGACAGGGTACAGCTCCCTCAGTACTGACCCTCTGACAGGGCTCAGCTCCCTCAGTACTGACCCTCTGACAGGGTACAGCTCCCTCAGTTCTGAACCTCTGAAAGGGCAAAGCTCCCTCATACTGTCCCTCTCACAAGGTCCAGTTCCCTCAGTACTGACCATCTGACAGGGCACAGCTCCCTCTCTACTGACCCTCTGACAGGACACATGTCCCTCAGTACTGACCCTCTGACAGGGCACAGCTCCCTCAGTACTGAGACTCTGACAAGGCAGCGCTCCCTCAGTACTGACCTTCT
The DNA here is from genome assembly GCF_964194155.1 of Cetorhinus maximus. NCBI lineage: Eukaryota > Metazoa > Chordata > Chondrichthyes > Lamniformes > Cetorhinidae > Cetorhinus > Cetorhinus maximus. The sequence goes on from NC_135901.1 coordinate 22,574,566, forward strand.
GACCAGGCAGCGCTCCCTCAGTACTGACTCTCTGACAAGGCAGCACTCCCTCAGTACTGACCCTCTGACAGGGCAGCGGTCCCTCAGTACTGACCGTCCGACAGGGCACAGCTCCGTCATTACTGACCCTCTGACAGGGCGCAGCTCCCTCACTACTGACCCTCTGACAGGGTACAGCTCCCTCAGTACTGAACCTCTGAAAGGGCAAAGCTCCCTCAGTACTGACCGTCTCGCAGGGCCCAGTTCCCTCAGTACTAACCATCTGACAGGGCACAGCTCCCTCAGTACTGACCCTCTGACAGGACACAGCTCCCTCAGTACTGACCCTCTGACAGGGCGCAGCTCCCTCAGAACTGATTCTCTGAAGGGGCACAGCACCCTCAGTACTGACCCTCTGACAGTGCACAACTCCTTCAATACTGACCCACTGACAGTGTACCGATCCCTCATTACTGTCCCTCTGACAGGGCACCGCTCCCTCAGTACTGACACTCTGACAGGACACATGTCCCTCAGTACTGACACTCTGACAGAGCACAGCTCCCTCAGTACTGAGACTCTGACAAGGCAGCGATCCCTCAGTACTGACCTTCTGACAGGGCAGCGCTCCCTCAGTACTGACACTCTGACAGGGCACAGCACCCTCAGTACTGACTCTCTGACAGGACACAGCTCCTTCAGTACTGACCCTCTGACAGGGCACTGCTCTCTCATTACTGAGATTCTGACAGGGGAGCGCTCCCTCAGTAGTGACCCTCTAATAGGGCAGCTTTCCCTCACTACTGACCCTCTGACAGGGCAGCGCTCCCTCAGTACTGACCCTCTGACAGTGCAGGTCTCCGTCAGTACTGACCCTCTGACAGTGCAAGTCTCGCTCAGTACTGACCCTCTGACAGGGCAGGGCTCCCTCAGTACTGACCCTCTGAAAGGGCAGAAGTCCCTAAGTACTGACCATCGGACAGGCCACAGCTCCCTCAGTACTGACCCTCTGACCGGGCAGCGCTCCCTCAGTACTGACCCTCTGACAGCGCTGCGCTCCCTCAGTACTGACCCTCTGACAGTGCAGCGCTCCCACAATACTGAGGATCTTACAGGGCAGCGCTACCTCTGTACTGACCATCTGACAGGGCAGTGCGCCCTCAGTACTAACTCTCTGACAGGGCAGCGCTCCCTCAGTACATACTCGCTGACAGGGCAGCGCTCCCTCAGTACTGACCCTCTGACAGGGTAGCGTTCCCTCAGTACTGACCCTCTGATAGGGCAGCGCTCCCTCAGTACTGACCCTCTGACAGGGCAACCCTCCCTCAATACTGACCCTCTGACACGGCAGCGCTCCCTAAGTACTGACACTCTGACAGGGCAGCGCTCCCTCAGTACTGATTCTCTGACAGGGCAGCGCTCCCTCAGTACTGACCCTCTGACAGGGCAGCGCTCCATCAGTACTGACCCTCTGACAGGAAAGCGCTCCCTCAGTACTAAGCCTCTGACATGGTACAGCTCCCTCAGTACTGAACCTCTGACAGGGTAATGCTCCCTCAGTACTGACCCTCTCACAGGTCCCAGTTCACTCAGTACTGACCATCTGACAGGGCACACTCCCTCAGTACTGACCCTCTGACAGGACACAGCTCCCTCAGTACTGACCCTCTGACAGGGCGCAGCTCCCTCAGTACTGATTCTCTGAAAGGGCACAGCACCCTCATTACTGACCCTCCAACAGTGCACAACTCCCTCAATACTGACCCACTGACAGGGTACAGCTCCCTCATAACTGTCCCTCTGACAGGGCACCGCTCCCTCAGTACTGACCCTCTGACAGGTCACATGTCCCTCAGTACTGACCTTCTGACAGGGCACAGCTCCCTCAGTACTGAGACTCTGACAAGGCAGCGCTCCCTCAATACTGACCTTCTGACAGGGCAGCGCTCCCTCAGTACTGACCCTCTGACACGGCAGCGGTCCCTCAGTACTGACCCTCTGACAGGGCAGCGGTCCCTCATTACTGAACCTCTGTCAGGGCAGCGGTCCCTCAGTACTGACCCTCTGACAGGGCAGTGCTCCCTCAGTATTGACCCTCTGACAGGGCAGTGCTCCCTCAGTATTGACCCTCTGACAGGGCAGCACTCCTTCAGTACTGACCCCACGACAGGATAGCGCTCCCTCAGTACTGAGCCTCTGACAGTGCAAGTCTCCCTCAGTACTGACCCTCTGACAGGGCACAGCACCCTCAGTACTGACTCTCTGACAGGACACAGCTCCTTCAGTACTGACCCTCTGACAGGGCACAGCTCCCTCAGTACTGACCCTCTGACAGGGCGCAGCTCCCTCAGTACTGATTCTCTGAAAGGGCACAGCACCCTCATTACTGACCCTCCAACAGTGCACAACTCCCTCAATACTGACCCACTGACAGGGTACAGCTCCCTCATAACTGTCCCTCTGACAGGGCACCGCTCCCTCAGTACTGACCCTCTGACAGGTCACATGTCCCTCAGTACTGACCTTCTGACAGGGCACAGCTCCCTCAGTACTGAGACTCTGACAAGGCAGCGCTCCCTCAATACTGACCTTCTGACAGGGCAGCGCTCCCTCAGTACTGACCCTCTGACACGGCAGCGGTCCCTCAGTACTGACCCTCTGACAGGGCAGCGGTCCCTCATTACTGAACCTCTGTCAGGGCAGCGGTCCCTCAGTACTGACCCTCTGACAGGGCCGTGCTCCCTCAGTATTGACCCTCTGACAGGGCAGTGCTCCTTCAGTACTGACCCCATGAAAGGGCAGCGCTCCCTCAGTACTGACCCTCTGACACGGCACAGCTCCCTCAGTACTGACCCTCTGACAGGGCACGGCAACCTCAGTACTGACTCTCTGACGGGACACAGCTCCTTCAGTACTGACCATCTGACAGGGAAGAGCACCCTCAGTACTGACTCTCTGACAGGGCACAGCTCCCTCAGTACTGACCCTCTGACAGGGCACTGCTCTCTCATTACTGAGACTCTGACAGGGCAGCGCTCCCTCAGTACTGATCCTCTAATAGGGCAGCTCTCCCTCAATACTGACCTGTCAGAGGGCAGCGCTCCCTCAGTACGGACCCTCCGACAGTGCAGCGCTCCCTCAGCACTGACCCTCTGACAGGGCAGCGCTCCCTCATTACTGACCCTCTAATAGGGCAGCTCTCCCTCACTACTGACCTTCTGACAGGGCAGCGCTCCATCAGTACTGACCCTCTGACAGGGCAGCGCTCCATCAGTACTGACCGTCTGACAGGGCAGCGCTCCCTCATTACTGACCCGCTGACAGGGCAGCGCTTCCTCATTACTGACCCTCTGACAGGGCACAGCTCCCTTAGTACTGACCCTCTGACAGGGCACAGCTCCCTCAGTACTCACCCTCTGACAGGGCGCAGCTCGATCAGTACTGACCCTCTTACCGGGCACAGATCCCTCAGTGCTGCGCCTCTGACAGGGCACAGATCCCTCAGTACTGACCCTCTAACAGGGCACAGCTCCCTGAGTACTGACCCTCTGACAGGCCAGCGCTCCCTCAGTACTGACCCTCTGACAGGGCAGCGCTCCCTCAGTACTGACCCTCTGACAGGGCAGCGCTCCCTCAGTACTCACCCTCTGACAGGGCAGCGCTCCATCAGTACTGACCCTCTGACAGGAAAGCGCTCCCTCAGTACTAAGCCTCTGACAGGGCACAGCTCCCTCAGTACTGACCCTCTGACAGGGCAAAGCTCCATCAGTACTGACCCTCTCAAAGGGCCCAGTTCACTCAGTACTGACCATCTGACAGGGCACACTCCCTCAGTACTGACCCTCTGACAGGACACAGCTCCCTCAGTACTGACCCTCTGACAGGGCGCAGCTCCCTCAGTACTGATTCTCTGAAAGGGCACAGCACCCTCAGTACTGACCCTCTGACAGTGCACAACTCCCTCAATACTGACCCACTGACAGGGTACAGCTCCCTCATTACTGTCCCTCTGACAGGGCACCGCTCCCTCAGTACTGACCCTCTGACAGGACACATGTCCCTCAGTACTGACCTTCTGACAGAGCACAGCTCCCTCAATACTGAGACTCTGACAAGGCAGCGCTCCCTCAATACTGACCTTCTGACAGGGCAGCGCTCCCTCAGTACTGACTCTCTGACACGGCAGCGGACCCTCAGTACTGACCCTCTGACAGGGCAGCGGTCCCTCAGTACTGACCGTCTGTCAGGGCAGCGGTCCCTCAGTACTGACCCTCTGACAGGGCAGTGCTCCTCAGTATTGACCCTCTGACAGGGCAGTGCTCCCTCAGTATTGACCCTCTGACAGGGCAGCACTCCTTCAGTACTGACCCCACGGACAGGATAGCGCTCCCTCAGTACTGAGCCTCTGACAGTGCAAGTCTCCCTCAGTACTGACCCTCTGACAGGGCACAGCACCCTCAGTACTGACTCTCTGACAGGACACAGCTCCTTCAGTACTGACCCTCTGACAGGGCACAGCTCCCTCAGTACTGATCCTCTGACAGGGCACAGCTCCCTCAATACTGACCCTCTGACAATGGCAGCGCTCCCTCAGTACTGACCCTCTGACAGGGCAGCGCTCCCTCAGTACTGACCCTCTGACAGGACCCCCTATCAGAGGGTCAGTACTGAGGGATTGCTGCACTGACGGAGAGCCGGTAATAAGGGAGTGCTGCACTGTTAGAGGATGAGTACTGTGTGAATGCTGCACTGTTAGACGGTCAGTACTGACGAAGCGCTGCCCTTTTGGTGGGTCAGCACTGCGGGAGCGCTGCAGTGTCCGCGGGTCAGCACTGCGGGAGCGCTGCAGTGTCAGAGATTTAGCACTGAGGGAACGCTGCCGTGTCGGAGGGTCAGCACTGAGGGAGCGCTGCAGTGTTGGAGGGTCAGCACTGCGGTAGCGCTGCAGTGTCGGAGGGTCAACACTGAGGGAACGCTGTCCTGTGGGAGGGTCAGTACTGAGGAAGAGCTACACTGTCGGAAGGCAGAGCTCCCTCAGTACTGACCCTACTACAGGGCAGCGTGTCCTCATTACTGACCCTCCAACAATGCAGCACTCACATTCTGATAGGGCAGCGCTCCCTCAGCAGTGACCCTCCGACAGGCCAGCATTCTGTCAGTACTGACCACCAACCCCCCCCTCAACAGTGCAGCAATACATCTGTACTTGCCGTACAACAGTGCAGCGTTCCCTCAGTACTGACCCTCTAACAGGGCAGATCTCCCTCAGTACTGACCCTCTGACAGGGCAGCGCTCCCTCAGTACTGACCCTGTGAAAGGGGCAGCGCTCCCTCAATACTGACCCTCCGACAAGTCACAGTTCCATCAGTACTGACCGTCTGACAGGGCACAGCTCCCTCAATACTGACACTCTGACAGGGCACAGTTCCCTCAGTACTGACCCTCTGACAGGGCACAGCTCTCTCAGTGCTGACCCTCTGACAGGGCACAGTACCCTCAGTACTGACTCTCTGACAGGACACAGCTCCTTCAGTACTGACCCTCTGACAGGGCACTGCTCTCTCATTACTGAGACTCTGACAGGGCAGCGCATCTCAGTACTGACACTCCAATAGGGCAGCGCTCACTCAGTACTGACCCTCTGATAGTGCAGGTCTCCCTCAGTACTGACCCTCTGACAGTGCAGGTCTCCCTCAGTACTAACCCTCTGACAGTGCAAGTCTCGCTCAGTACTGACCCTCTGACAGGGCAGGGCTCCCTCAGTACTGACCCTCTGAAAGGGCAGAAGTCCCTAAGTACTGGACCATCGGACAGGCCACAGCTCCCTCAGTACTGACCCTCTGACCGGGCAGCGCTCCCTCAGTACTGACCCTCTGACAGCGCTGCGCTCCCTCAGTACTGACCCTCTGACAGTGCAGCGCTCCCACAATACTGAGGATCTTACAGGGCAGCGCTACCTCTGTACTGACCATCTGACAGGGCAGTGCGCCCTCAGTACTGACTCTCTGACAGGGCAGCGCTCCCTCAGTACTGACCCTCTGACAGGGTAGCGTTCCCTCAGTACTGACCCTCTGATAGGGCAGCGCTCCCTCAGTACTGACCCTCTGACAGGGCAACCCTCCCTCAATACTGACCCTCTGACACGGCAGCGCTCCCTAAGTACTGACACTCTGACAGGGCACGCTCCCTCAGTACTGATTCTCTGACAGGGCAGCGCTCCCTCAGTACTGACCCTCTGACAGGGCAGCGCTCCATCAGTACTGACCCTCTGACAGGAAAGCGCTCCCTCAGTACTAAGCCTCTGACAGGGCACAGCTCCCTCAGTACTGACCCTCTGACAGGGCGCAGCTCCCTCATTACTGACCCTCTGACATGGTACAGCTCCCTCAGTACTGAACCTCTGACAGGGTAATGCTCCCTCAGTACTGACCCTCTCACAGGTCCCAGTTCACTCAGTACTGACCATCTGACAGGGCACACTCCCTCAGTACTGACCCTCTGACAGGGCACAGCTCCCTCAGTACTGACCCTCTGACAGGGCGCAGCTCCCTCAGTACTGATCCTCTGAAAGGGCACAGCACCCTCATTACTGACCCTCCAACAGTGCACAACTCCCTCAATACTGACCCACTGACAGGGTACAGCTCCCTCATAACTGTCCCTCTGACAGGGCACCGCTCCCTCAGTACTGACCCTCTGACAGGTCACATGTCCCTCAGTACTGACCTTCTGACAGGGCACAGCTCCCTCAGTACTGAGACTCTGACAAGGCAGCGCTCCCTCAATACTGACCTTCTGACAGGGCAGCGCTCCCTCAGTACTGACCCTCTGACACGGCAGCGGTCCCTCAGTACTGACCCTCTGACAGGGCAGCGGTCCCTCATTACTGAACCTCTGTCAGGGCAGCGGTCCCTCAGTACTGACCCTCTGACAGGGCCGTGCTCCCTCAGTATTGACCCTCTGACAGGGCAGTGCTCCTTCAGTACTGACCCCATGAAAGGGCAGCGCTCCCTCAGTACTGACCCTCTGACACGGCACAGCTCCCTCAGTACTGACCCTCTGACAGGGCACGGCAACCTCAGTACTGACTCTCTGACGGGACACAGCTCCTTCAGTACTGACCATCTGACAGGGAAGAGCACCCTCAGTACTGACTCTCTGACAGGGCACAGCTCCCTCAGTACTGACCCTCTGACAGGGCACTGCTCTCTCATTACTGAGACTCTGACAGGGCAGCGCTCCCTCAGTACTGATCCTCTAATAGGGCAGCTCTCCCTCAATACTGACCTGTCAGAGGGCAGCGCTCCCTCAGTACGGACCCTCCGACAGTGCAGCGCTCCCTCAGCACTGACCCTCTGACAGGGCAGCGCTCCCTCATTACTGACCCTCTAATAGGGCAGCTCTCCCTCACTACTGACCTTCTGACAGGGCAGCGCTCCATCAGTACTGACCCTCTGACAGGGCAGCGCTCCATCAGTACTGACCGTCTGACAGGGCAGCGCTCCCTCATTACTGACCCTCTGACAGGGCAACCCTCCCTCAATACTGACCCTCTGACACGGCAGCGCTCCCTAAGTACTGACACTCTGACAGGGCAGCGCTCCCTCAGTACTGACCCTCTGACAGGGCAGCGCTCCCTCAGTACTGACCCTCTGACAGGGCAACCCTCCCTCAATACTGACCCTCTGACACGGCAGCGCTCCCTAAGTACTGACACTCTGACAGGGCAGCGCTCCCTCAGTACTGACCCTCTGACAGGGCAGCGCTCCCTCAGTACTGACCCTCTGACAGGGAAGCGGTACCTCACTACTGACCCTCTGACAGGGCAGCGGTCCCTCGGTACTGACCCTCTGACAGGGGAGCGGCCCCTCAGTACTGACCCTCTGACAGGGCAACCCTCCCTCAATACTGACCCTCTGACACGGCAGCGCTCCCTAAGTACTGACACTCTGACAGGGCAGCGCTCCCTCAGTACTGACCCTCTGACAGGGCAGCGCTCCATCAGTACTGACCCTCTGACAGGGCAGCGCTCCATCAGTACTGACCCTCTCACAGGGCCCAGTTCCCTCAGTACTGACCCTCTGACAGGGCGCAGCTCCCTCAGTACTGATTCTCTGAAAGGGCACAACACCCTCAGTACTGACCCTCTGACAGGGCAGCGCTCCCTCATTACTGACCTTCTAATAGGGCAGCTCTCCCTCACTACTGACCTTCTGACATGGCAGCGCACCCTCATTACTGACCCTATGACAGGGCAGCGCTCCTTCATTACTGAACCTCTGACAGGGCACAGCTTCCTTAGTAATGACCCTCTGACAGGGTACAGCTCCCTCAGTACTGACCCTCTGACAGGGCGCAGCTCCCTCAGTACTGCGCCTCTGACAGGGCACAGATCCCTCAGTACTGACCCTCTGACAGGGCACAGCTCCCTCACTACTGACCCTCTGACAGGGCAGCGCTCTCTTAGTACTGACCCTCTGACAGGGCAGCGCTCCCTCAGTACTGACACTCTGACAGGGAAGAGCTCCGACAGTACTGACCCTCTGACAGGGCTCAGCTCCCTCAGTACTGACCCTCTGACAGGGTACAGCTCCCTCAGTTCTGAACCTCTGAAAGGGCAAAGCTCCCTCAGTACTGATTCTCTCACAGGGCACAACACCCTCAATACTGACCCACCGAAAGGGCACAGCTCCCTCATTACTGTCCCTCTGACAGAGCACCGCAAACTCCGTACTGACCCTCTGACAGGACACATGTCCCTCAGTACTGACCCTCTGACAGGGCACAGCTCCCTCAGTACTGAGACTCTGACAAGGCAGCGTTCCCTCAGTACTGACCTTCCGACAGGGCAGCGCTCCCTCAGAACTGACTCTCTGACAAGGCAGCGCTCCCTCAGTACTGACCCTCTGACAGGGCAGCGGTCCCTCAGTACAGACCCTCTGACAGGGCACTGCTCTCTCATTACTGAGACTCTGACAGGGGAGCGCTCCCTCAGTAGTGACCCCCTAATAGGGCAACTTTCCCTCACTACTCACCCTCTGACCGGGCAGCGCTCCCTCAGTACTGACCCTCTGACAGGGTAGCGTTCCCTCAGTACTGACCCTCTGATAGGGCAGCGCTCCCTCAGTACTGACCGTCTGACAGGGCAAACCTCCCTCAATACTGACCCTCTGACACGGCAGCACTCCCTAAGTACTGACACTCTGACAGGGCAGCGCTCCCTCAGTACTGACCCTCTGACAGGGCAGCGCTCCCTCAGTACTCACCCTCTGACAGGGCAGCGCTCCATCAGTACTGACCCTCTGACAGGAAAGCGATCCCTCAGTACTAAGCCTCTGACAGGGCACAGCTCCCTCAGTACTGACCCTATGACAGGGCAAAGCTCCATCAGTACTGACCCTCTCACAGGGCCCAGTTCACTCAGTACTGACCATCTGACAGGGCACACTCCCTCAGTACTGACCCTCTGACAGGACACAGCTCCCTCAGTACTGACCCTCTGACAGGGCGCAGCTCCCTCAGTACTGATTCTCTGAAAGGGCACAGCACCCTCAGTACTGACCCTCTGATAGTGCACAACTCCCTCAATACTGACCCACTGACAGGGTACAGCTCCCTCATTACTGTCCCTCTGACAGGGCACCGCTCCCTCAGAACTGACCCTCTGACAGGACACATGTCCCTCAGTCCTGACCTTCTGACAGAGCACAGCTCCCTCAGTACTGAGACTCTGACAAGGCAGCGCTCCCTCAATACTGACCTTCTGACAGGGCAGCACTACCTCAGTACTGACTCTCTGACACGGCAGCGGTCCCTCAGTACTGACCCTCTGACAGGGCAGCGGTCCCTCAGTACTGACCCTCTGTCAAGGCAGCGGTCCCTCAGTACTGACCCTATGACAGGGCACAGCACCCTCAGTACTGACTCTCTGACAGGACACAACTCCTTCAGTACTGACCATCTGACAGGGCACTGCTCTTTCATTACTGAGACTCTGACAGGGCAGCGCTCCCTCAGTACTGATCCTCTAATAGGGCAGCTCTCCCTCACTACTGAATGTCAGAGGGCAGCGCTCCCTCAGTACGGACCCTCCGACAGTGCAGCGCTCCCTCAGCACTGACCCTCCGACAGGTCAGCGCTCCCTCAATACTGACCCTCTGACAGGGCAGCGCTCCCTCATTACTGACCCTCTAATAGGGCAGCTCTCCCTCACTACTGACCTTCTGACAGGGCAGCGCTCCATCAGTACTGACCCTCTGACAGGGCAGCGCTCCCTCGATACAGACCGTCTGACAGGGTAGCGCTCCCTCATTACTGACCCTCTGACAGGGCAGCGCTCCCTCATTACTGACCCTCTGACAGGGCACAGCTCCCTTAGTACTGACCCTCTGACAGGGCACAGCTCCCTCAGTACTCACCCTCTGACAGGGCGCAGCTCGATCAGTACTGACCCTCTTACCGGGCACAGATCCCTCAGTACTGCGCCTCAACACAGGGCACAGATCCCTCAGTACTGACCCTCTAACAGGGCACAGCTCCCTGAGTACTGACCCTCTGACAGGCCAGCGCTCCCTCAGTACTGACCCTCTGACAGGGCAGAGCTCCCTCAGTACTGACCCTCTGACAGGGAAGAGCTCCCTCAGTTCTAAGCCTCTGACAGGGTACAGCTCCCTCAGT